>NW_024387040.1:3956316-5156316 GCF_900408965.1 Simochromis diagramma
AAAGAATTGCCCATGTGCAGAAATCACAGAGCTGCAGATTTCAGCTGTCAGTTTTTTAATCTGGAAACTTTTCACCCCGTGCTTCCTGAATTACTTACTGTATAAGCCGGACTGGTTTGATCTGTATTTCATACGTAGCATATGGCCAGCGTGTTCCTACATCATCTCTCCAGGACTGAGATGCAGTGACTGTGCCGGCTACTCTATTAGACACAGAATACCAGCTGGCTGCTTCCTCTCTAGATAGTTCCCTGCAGTGAAACTGTGCTTTGGTTCATTGTACTGCTGAAAAATGAAATTAGCTCTGATTAAGTTGTGTCCAAAGCATATGGCATTATGCATATCGTTAGCTTCATAGCATAAGTGCCTAAGTCATTTTTTGGTCAAATTGAGATTTTTGCCTAACTTTACTCCCCTACCACTGCTGCATCATCCTTTTTCTTGTTTTCCGAAAACACAAAAAAATGACTTAGGCACTTATGCTATGAAGCTAACGATATGCAAAATGTAGTAATAGTATTTTGCACATCCTTGTTCAAGATCCCTTTTGTTCTGTAGAAATCTTTTACTGTACCTGCTTGAAGGGCAGTGTATGGACTCCTCCAGCATATTTTCCTTTCTACTACATTTACAATTGTTCTAACTTTCAAATCTAACTACCTTGATCTGCCCACAGTACATTTTCCAGTCCTCCCTTTGTCCAATGTGCTCTTTCCCCCCTTTCTAATCTGTTTATTTTATTGGCTAGTCTCAGATTTAGCCTTTTCTTTGCACTTCTGCCCAGAAGACCATATTCACGAGTCACCTCTTGACCATTATCCAGTTCAGGACCCATGAGGCATCCCTGCTTCTGACACTAGAGACTCATACACTGGCCTTCTTTCTTAGTCATTTGAAGGGGTCTCTCACATATTTTTTTATTGAGGTTGGTGTTAGCTGGTGCTGTTGAGCGAGTTAGTGGTATGAGAGTATCACAAACTATTGTATGAAATATTGTTTTGTTTGACAATTTTCCATACGGGAAATCACAAAAATACTGTGACAAGTTTCAGAGGGAAGATTGTTTTTTAAAATTCATATTGAGACTACAGTTGAACCCACAAAGCAGACGCTCAGCTTTAGCACAGTGCTAACATAATTATTGAAAAAGGGGGATTTCTAATCACCATTCAGCATTTTAACATGATAAAACTCCACTAGGGAACACAGCATGCCACTCGACAGTGGAAGTAATGATTGCTGAAGTTGGGCCTCCGCTACGCCTCCGCTGACTTTCCATTACAAATCAGTAATGGAAAATTATCAGTGAATCGTAAGTAATTCATGATGATTAATCATAAAGATTGTTACTGAAACCATTTTTATTTGATTTAATGTAAAAATAAAAAAGTATTTCTTTATAAAACTTTGACATTTGCTGGTGCCACGACATGTTTTTGTTTTTTTCTAGGTGGTATTCAACTATCTAAAATATAGAATCCACGTGTGCTGATATATTTTTCTCCAATTTTTCTAGGACGCCTACTTTAACCAAAGATGACAAGCTGGAGTTGCAAAACACCAACCCAGAGAGGGATCTCAGCGGGAGGCGCTTTCTGTTAGATAGAAAATGTAAGAACTGCAGAACAGGAGACAGCCTTATGTTAATAAAACTGAGAGGAAACTAAGGAGTTTCTTCTTACTTCCCCACTCAAAATGGGGCGAATTTAAATTTGTGGCATGGGGTTTGTGTGAACTGACTGCCAACAGGTGGAGCTGTTGTCTTACATAGTTTCTTTAGGTCCCTTTCCATTGACTCCAAAGTGGGACATTAGATACTTGCGGGAAACTTACAGATATAACCTGACAGTGGAATTAATGCAGAGCAATTTTCTTATTCCCTTTTTAAGGTGTGATGTTAGAGAGGACCAAAACTGTGATTCCTCCACTGCCAAGAGACTACCATGTGCACAGACCTGGTAACCTCCCATCCTTCAGCCTCTCTAAGGAGCTTTCCCACAGCCACACAGGGCGACCCTTCACCCTGGGGTAACCTTTGGATTAACATCTTTTGGGCAGCTTATTGTAGCTGGAATTTCTTTTTAAAAAAAAGCATATTTCATGAGACAGCTGCACAGATATTAGTTATTATACTGAGTCACAGTCTCATGCAGGGTATGACAGATAACGTGAAGAAAGAGAAACAGCAGCCAGATAAAAGTATTGTTTTGACACGCATGCATTATCTGTCAGAAAAAAAGAAAAGCTCGAGTAGCTTTTAATGTTTAATTTTCTGGCAGTTCAAGGGCGATTCTAGCTAGAACTGAAAATCATTATGCTGCACAAAAATATTATCTCAATAACAAATTATTCTCAATCTTCTATTTATGGGAAAAGTGGGGTTTGTTGGTCTGAAGCTTTGTAAAATGTCAGCTCTGCGTTCATTATACTCCTTAATGTTTTTACTTGCGTCTCCCAGGTACCCTGAAAGCTATAAACTGAACACAAATCCAGCCGTCCTCATTCCCTCAGCTTTAGTCCTCAGTGGCAGAAACACCTTTTCGGTTGAGAACTGCAAGCTTGGCAGGTATTTTGGCTTTCTAAACAAAATGTGACCAAGCCAGTGTTTTCAGTTAATTCTCAATGCAGCCACCTCTGTTGTGCTTGTGTCGTCTGCAGGCCCAAGGTGAAATATCCACCCTTCAACGTAATGACTGTTAAAAACAATCAGAAAAGTGAGTTCACTTCCTGCTTTGACTTCATTCTCAGCCTTAACACATCAGGTCCACATGTACTGCCTTTACAGCACACTTAGCTTTGAAGTGAAAAAACAAACAGCAAACAGTTTTTTGTGTTTTTATGTAACATGCGGCATATTATTCAAGAGTTTATCTCTAATTAAGATTATTATTACTTAATGACAGGGAAATGTGTGCAGGATATTTAGAGATTAAATATACCCTGTGCTTCTCTCCATCTCTTTCCATTTCTCTCGCCACACAGGCCAGTCCTATCCGGACCCAATAGCTGGAGCCTCTCGCTCTTACATCCACAGGATATCTGAACTGTCCTCTCTGGAGGGCGAGACGGTGAGGCAGGAAAAGCTCAAGAAAATGAGAAAACCTCGAAAGACTCCATCCTGACAATCACCTCCTTCCCAGTCACACTGGTCGAGGTTAAAAACATTCGAGTCTGTGCCAACGACGGAACAGAATAAACCACTTAGGGCGCCATGTTCATTTCAGTGGCTCGTTCTGACTGCTTGTTTGTCCTCTGTGATATTAGTTTGCTGCTTGGTATGGCTGGTGGTTACATTCTGGGATTCTTAATTACATGTAGTACGGACTTGCTGCAACAATAAATGCCGGTGATGAATATTAGGTAAACATTTTCCAGTCTGACGCACAGCTGTCAGCAGTTTTCCACCCAGCACCTGCATGCAGGATATTTAATTTAGCTTTCTAATGGCTCTTGTATAATACGGCCATATTTCTTTCTGTATCATCTGTATCATATTTCATATGGTGTCCATCTTTGGCCTCATTGTTACCACAGTGTTTCAGACATACAGCATATCTAAGCTTTGTTAAGTAAGTGAAATATTGACATATATAGTAAATAGTTTAGCAAAGCCATTATTGTGCCTTGTTAACTGTCTTCCTGAAATTAAATAAATTTATTTTTGTTATTTTGAGGACCTTCCTTCATGTGTATAGCTTTTTTTTCACCACATATGTGGACCGTCACACCACTTTTTGGTGCAAACACTACATATAGACCACTACAATTAGCAAAATATGCATTCCATATTTACGAAACAGACACAAAACTGTGCCCCCAGATCCGAGAATGTGGTGCTGTCCCACACAACGCAGCGTTTTGCTGCTGAATACTCTTGTTCATTGTATTTGACAGCAGCCATGCAACTGTCTATTTTTGTGAATATGAGTCTTTTTTGAATAGATATAAAAAGAACTGGTCCTTATGCTACTTTCTACAGCCATCTATACTGGATAATTGTGCAGTATTTGGCTACATATTTGAACCGTTAATTCATTACTTGAACTATTTATAAGTTTTGTCCCTTTGGTGGAAGTAAAGGTTGTGAAAATATCACATCTGACGTCATTTTAAAGTTTCTTTACAACCCTTTAAAATTTAATAAGATTAAATTTACTTGGCTCTGTGTGTAAATAAAGATGGAACAAGAAAAGAAAGAATTAATGGCTGAAATCGTTTTTCCACTAATTGCTGATGCGTGTTATCACGCTGCTACAGCTCTCCTCTGCGTCACCCTGTGCCAATCAGAAAGACGCAGGGGAAACAGCTGAGATGAAGTTCTGTCGCTGAGATCATTTAGTGCTGAAAGTGACAGATGAAGGCTTCTACGTAGTCTGATATACATTTTAAGAGAGTTTTTGTTTCAGTTATTGTTTTTTTTTCTCTTTTTGGCATTTCTGCTGGATTAAACAAAGCAGCAAGGGAGAGGAGAAGAAGCCATCATCAAGGATATCAGTCAGTATGCGCGCTCTGAAACTCAACTGTCAACTGTGTTTAATTTCAGGGAGTGTGTGCCTAAGCTCCCTATTAAATAGCACTGAGATGTTGTCAAACGTCAGGCTCTGTTTGCGTCCCTCCCTCCGCCGGGATTGTGAGGTGTGCATTTCAGGGGCACACAGTGACCTAGAAACACAGAGCCATCCCCTTATTCATACCAAGGGAAGGGGGTGCATGAATGCCCAAATGGAGGCCGGGGCTCCCTCTTCTTGCAGGGTTTTTAGCGTCCCTTTCAAGTGTAGTGAAACAAAATGACCTGGAACAAACAGTCAACAATGAGGTCTTTAATAGGAGCTGTTCTGGGGCCTGCCCACAAGTGGTTTATCGTTTCACTGTAGTTCCACGGGAACCTTGAACAAACGAGACAGTGCTGAATTAAAAGTTCAACTGTCACTTAAGTCAAGGATCCGATAATGACGAAAACGCCAATTCATTTTATCTCACAAAAGGCATGAAAGCATCAGAAACACGTTTTATGAACTGAAAAAAAAAGCCAGGTTGTGTTACTGTTTCACCTGACTTGACATTGTGCCGGGTGACTCTATCAGCAAGGATCAGAGAATGTAGCCTGTGTGCCAACACCTCAGATCAAAAATCTCCCAAATATGCTGTGCTGCTATATAAATTTTGATGAGACAAGGTTTCCTCGAAACAGTTCAGGAGACTCAGATGTAAGTTTTTATTATTATTCACTGTGGCTGACTTGATAACACGTGTTCTTGCTGATCATTTTATCTTCCCACTTCTGGTTTTGTCCTTAAACTATGTGCATTTTTATACTAGAGAAAAACTCGTGCTCGTTCCTTTTATTCGTTCAGATGTGGTGCATTTTTAATTTTTGCTTACAACTCAGCTTTTTGTCCTTCACGATGCTGCAGTCTCGGCTCGGTATAACATAGACAGATGCCAGAAAAAGACTTTGAGGCCACCGAGATAGACGGGCACCAAAGATAGGCTCCAAGGCCACTCTTCATGCTGAACAGAGTCCTTTAGTTTGAGCAATTTAGGCTTTTCTGACAGAGAGGAAGAAACCCTGTGCTAACATCGCTATTAGGTATGAGATGAAAAGAGCCAGCTCGAGTCTGTGGACAAGCACAGCGCTTTTCTATATTGAAAGTGTTGATCATATGCAGTTTCCGTGCACAACAATTATCACTTCGTTTGTATACTCTGTACCCCGTGTGTCTGGATTAGCATAAAAAAGGAAACATGTCTGGTAGTCTGTAGTTTGTCAGTGGTCTAAAAATTATGTTTAAGGATCCTAAAAGACAGTTATACAGTGATAAAAAAAGAGGTCAAATCTTTTTTTTTGTCTTTTTCAGAACATCGTATAAAAAACCAAAACAACAACAATTGTAATTTTATCATTTCAAAATGTTTGCACACAAGTCAGGTGACATTTATTTATTTTCATGTCATCAATCTATCCTACCAGAGTGATCTGTTATTCACAGGCATCAGTGAAATTTGAGGTTTGGTAAAGATATATATATATTTACACACTTTGTCCTTGACAGAGAAACGCACGCATGCATGCGCACTAGCCCGAGGCCCTAACCTCTCCACTGCTGTGTGACATTTAACGATGTGATTTATGAAATCTACCCCGATAGCTCCACCCTGCCACCTAGCCATTATCATTACTCGAAGCGTCATCTCTCTCAGGGGCAGGGTTCGGTTTCACTCCCAACCCACACATCTTGACTCATCTGCCGGCTGCTGCTAATGTCCGCATTGATTTACATACATATGGATCCATATGCCAGGTGAGGTGACTCATGAGGGGACAATTATCAGTGACGATGTCAGGATCAGGCAGGAGAAAAACTTTCATCAATGTCATTACACTGGCAGCTCTCCAAGGCCAGCCAGCTTGTAGAGCCATTGCTAGAGTGTCATCAGTCCTCTCCGGGACCTACCGCTGGATCCGTAAACTATCCAGCAGTAATGACCTGTAATGAATGGAGTATCATTAGAAGGACGTACAAAACGTCTTGCCATAATAGATGCTGTTGTAAGTGCGACATGAAGAGCAAGGCTCACTGAGTGTTTGCACTGTGAATACACCCTTTTAAGAACTTTTAAAAGTGTGATTTGGTGACTCGCACTAAGTCAAACACCAAACTTCTCAACTCATTAAATAATAACTCATGCCACTGTGTGGCATAGATGCATACGTAATCCACAAGAAATAGGATAAAATGCCCGTGCATGGATGAACTCAAGTTACAATGAAGGAAACTACTGAAACTCAGTTACATAAGAACAGATAATAAGAACAGACGGTGCAAAACACTCCCGCACTTGGAAAACCACCCAAATGTACAAATGTAGACGTGAAAGAATGTGCTATAAATTGAGTAGATAATAGACAAAGGCTTCCATTCATGTGGGAGGAACTGACTGTACTCATCAGGAAGAAAGAAACTCGAACTAATTACTTCGACCAGCTCTAATCAAATATTCTCTAAGAACAAACATTTGGGTCTGTTTTCGCTTTGATGTTGCTTTTTTGTTTTTTCAATAGAAAGGCTTAAAAATAAAGTTTCTGTGCAGCACAGAGAAAGCGTTTTCTTAGTCATGGATGACATCATCTTTACAACACATGCCATCTTGTAAAGGTAAATTCTAGTATTTGTCAACCAGAGCTTTTGATGTCAAGAAACTTTTTGAAACTATGGAAACCCAGGTCAAGTCTTCCCTTGAGGAGAGCCAGTTTACATTCCCCATATAGATGAGATGAAGCTAGGGCTGACCCTTCTACCTTCCCACTGCAAGAAGGGGAGGACAGGAGACTTTCATTTATTACTAAATCGATCTTTCTTTGTATCTCCTTCTATCTCTACTCTTGCCCCAAATGAAGGGGATGGATGACGCAGCAACTTGCGACACTGTTTGGAGATCATAAATATGCTCTATTACTGCTCCCCGTCTTGTGAAACATTAACCGATGTACACTAAGATGACTGGGTGTGTTGCTGTAAGGCTGATTGTCTCCGACAAATGAGCAGTAAGGGCAGGAGGTCCATGGCTGGGAGCCTGTCACATGGAAAACACACATGCTTTGATGTGCGCTTCCTTCATGCTGAGGCTGATGCTGCTGAACGTCTTGCATCAGTGGACAGATCAAATCAGCACTATAGTTGGTTAAAACGGTTAAAAAGTAAGAGACTTCACAGCTGGGATTATTTATTGTGTTTAATATTTGTAGATTTAACTTTAACGTACTTTAACTTTAACTTAACTTTCACTGATTCAGACACTTGCTTCTTAGCGATGCCTCTGCTGATGATTGTGGTGGAGATGAAGGCTATTACTGTCGCTTGACCTACCTGCTCCATAGCATGAAGAATAATCAAAGGACCCAGCCAGACCCCCTTGTGAAAGATTATTTTTCAAGACAGCGAAGTATCCAGTTATTACTAGTGTCTACCTCTTCAATAGCAGGAGGCGTGAGGAGGCCTCATTTCCTGCTGATGCTCCCTGCAGAGGCCCCATTTGTTGGCCGTAATAATGTGGAAGAGGCTGAGCTTCTTCAGCAACAGTAACAGTCAGGCCCCCTGGAGCATATAAGTAAAAAATGGTTTTTGTCTGCCCTCTCCAATTTGTCATCATCAATCAGCAGCAGCATTAGAAATCCTTGCCATATATTGTGTAGCCCTCCATCATGCCATTAAAGAGGGCACGACTGGGCTTGTCCTGCATTATAAAGTTGATAGTCTTTCATTTCACATTGAGGAGTTTCAGTTTTGCGTTTGCGATAACTAGCAGTGAGTCTTTTGCATCACTGTGGAGGAATTTTTGACCCACTTGTCTTTGCAGAATCGTTTTAATCTATCTACATTTGGGGGTTGTTTGAGGTCATACCAAAGCACTTCAACTTGAATTATGGCTGGACTTTGACTAGGCCACTGCAAACCCTCTTTTTGTTTTGTTGGGCCATTCAGAGATGGACCTGCAGGTGTGTTTTGGATCATTGTCCTGCTGCTTAAGCTGAGGGCTCTTGAGCTTTAGGGCATGGACTGATTTCTCCTTCATGATCATCTGGTAAAGAGCAGAATTCATGGTTCCATCTATTATAACAAGTCTTCCAGACTTTGAAAAAGCAGAGCAGCCCGAGACCATCATATATTCTTTTTATAAAAGGCTCGAAATGTCTCGTCATACCACAGAATATTTTCTCACAAGTCTTGGGGATCTTCAAGATGTTTTTTGGCAAATGTGAGATGAGTCTTTTTATCCTTTTTGATCAGCCGTGGTTTCCTACTGGGAACTCTCCCATGGAGGAGATTTTATCTCTTTATTATTGTTGAATCGTGAACTCTGACCTTGACTGAGGCAAGTGAGTGAAGTTCTTTTCATGTTGTTCTGGGTTCTTTTGGAAGCTCCTGGATGAGTCATGGATGTGTTCTTGGAGTGATTTTGGTAGGCTCATGTGAAGGTTCACCACTGTTCTACATTTTCTCACTGTGGTTTGCTGGAGCCCCAAATCCTTAGAAAAGTCTTTGTAAATCAAAATATGTGGTTAATGACAATTCATTTATGATTTAGAAGAGGTGCAACTACTTTGTCATACATGCCCAAGTAGGTTTGGATAGGTTGTTTTCCTTATTAATAAATAAAATAATCAGTTAAAAACTGCATTTTGTATTTACTCAGGTTATTTTTTTTACTTATATTATAATTAGTGTGATGAACAGAAACATTTAAGTGTTACAAATACGGAAAAAAATAAGAAATCAGGAAGGGGGCAGATAATGTTTTCTTAGCATTGTATTTAAATGGGTTTCCATGTTGTATGCAGTTTATAACAGTATATAACAGGTTATCAGTGATTGGTAAAAGGAGATATTTTGGGAAATATGATTCTTTGTTTCCTTGATAAGACTGATACCACTTTCTTGTTTGCCTTCATAATATGACCTACAACCAGTAGATGGTTATTTTAGATAAGCATAAAACTGGAAACAAAGTCAAGAAGGAATTAGCTTCCAGCATTTAGGAATTGAGTAGTGCATTAAAAGTCCTTTGTTTTTGTTTAAAACAAACAGCACACATGTTCAGAATTGCAGGAAACAACTGCACGCATAAAACAATTACCTTATTTATGGCTGAGCTCAGGGGAAGCTGATATGTAGATTTTTTTTGACAGCCTCTGACCCAGTGAAGCTAATCTTTAGTCTACATAAACCTCACAAGCAAAACAAGCACACAGACAAAATCATACCCGAACGGTTTGGATTTCTGCTGGATTACAGGAACTTGAAAGGGAAAGAGAAAAAAGGGAGAGAGGTGAGAAGGGGACGGTGTTATACAGTAGAACAATTGATTGGAGACCTGCCAAATTCTCACATTCCTCCCTTTCTTTTGGGACTCGGAAACCTGGGGTGGCAGATGGTCACAGGTATTCTGAAGAAAGAGGGTCAGAAAAAAGGTAAACAAGAATAAGGCAGGTAAGAAAGAGGCAAAAAAGAAAGAACAGAGGCGGGATGGTAAAGCATGCATCACCAGCTCACCCCTCCCTTGTCCTCATCGTCTCCTCCCGAGTGTGATCGACTGGAGGGAGGTGCTCAGCTGGGAACAGGGAGAGAGACACCAGCTTTGAGGAAAGGCAGGCACACACAACACGAAAGCCAGTGCTGGAATTGGGTGTTTTGTACTGTAGGTTGCATTGCAGACCTGTTTCTGGAGGGAAACTGAAGGGCTGGACACAGGAGACGGACACAGGAATTCCAGGTCACAAGGGCTCCTGTGGCAGAGCTCAGTCCTGGCTGAGTTGGGCTGGGCTGGTATTCCAACCTCTCCCTCTCACGGTCACGAGCATGAAAGAAGCAGAACCAGAGCAGGAGTAAACACAGGTAGAGACGTGTGTGAGCACAGTCTGGGGGGAAACCAAGAGGCTGGCATCTTACTTCAGAGGTTGACTTCTGGCCTCACTCCATCATGATGGGATTCTCTGTTCAGTTTGCCTGCTGGTTGCTGGTAGTTTTTGCTCTAGGTGAGAACCACCTGGTGAGTGGAGGTTGTTCAGGGAAGTGCTGCAGAGGCAGAGACACAAACTGTTTGACCACTGACTGGAGGATGGACCGTGTGCACGGCACATGCTACTGTGATGAAGGCTGCGTCAGAACTAAAGACTGCTGCTTTGACTACTTCACAGAGTGTCCAGGTGAGTGATGAATGGATGGAACTGTTTATTTTTTGGTGCGCACCTTAACTTTATGATACCCGACCTCTTGCTATCTTCTAAATCTGTTGTGCAGAAGATAAAACAAGACAAATTATCCCCACTATCTGGTCATTAGTGGGCTGCTTATCACACAACACACCTCTAATGAGAGAAGTGGCATGGGTGGGTGCGTTCCACATTTTCCCATACATGTCAAATTGTGTGCATTTAACTTCAGTCCTTTCCAACTCTTCTGTGTCTTTTGTTGTTTTCTTCAGCTTCAAACATGGCGCAAACCCCACATAATCTCTGATTTTGTGTTTCTTGCATGTGTCTCACCTGCCGCATTACAAAAAATAATCAGCACACCAAATAACCCCAGTAGCTCTGAGCCTAACCTCATTTCAGTGGGCTGGCTGGCCCACATAATGGAATTAGTACAAATATTTTAAGAATGTGGTTCTGTCAATCAGTTGTAGCGATAACAGCTACAGTCAAACAAGCTAGGCACATTTAATATGTGTTATGGGCCAGTAGTGACTAAATCTGAACGTTTAATGCATCAAAGAGGAATCATAGAGCAGGCACAAAGAAAATAAATCACAGGACTCAGTCACTGATTGAGCGGCGCACTTGGCGCACTGTCAGAATACTTGTAGCAGAGCAGGAAGCACTAATTCCACAAGTCACAATCGATGCTTCATTAATCCAAAGTTATTTCCTGGATATTGAGTCACATTCCACTCTTCCACCGGAATATTATAATTATTCATCCCTTAAAGAACAATGGTATATCTTACTGTCGATGGGAATTGTAATCCTGGCACAAAAGCTAAGATCTTAGGGAGTGAGTCTTTGGTTTAAATGCAGTTTAATTGTTCGCTGCAACAGAGGATTTCCTCTAATAACGTTTCTCTCTTGATACTGGTGCCAACATCCAGCTCAGGACTGTGTTGTGAGCGACTGGAGCTTTTGGAGCGGCTGTGCCAAACCCTGCCAGCCTTCGGTGCGAATCCGTGTTCGTCACATAGAGCAGCAGCCCCACAACAGTGGCCAGCCCTGCCCCGGCCTTGAGCAACGAGCTGGCTGCAGGGAATACAGAGACCACCTGGGTAGACACTGTGGCTTCAATTCAGGTATACAACCAGATGAACACTCTCTGGTTTTACTGTATCTGCATTTTTGTGTGTGTGTGTGTGAAGTTGCATGCATATTTTCTTGCATTTGAGCCTGTTTTGTAATTCATAGATGATCTGTTTTCTCTTATCAGGTCCTGCATTCATCACCAGCATGGCGTTTGCCAAGGGAAGGCCCAAGCACGACAGCTACGGAAACCCCCTAAACCCTGGGTAGGTTTCATATCATGGTGCTATAAAGCCTGCAGACGCTCTCTGAAACTGCACAGACCTCAAGAATCTTTAAATTCAAGAGTTGAAAGGTTCATGAATGCTTTCAGGGGAAAAACCTCTTTTTTTGTGCTTTGTATCACAAATGAAATTGAAAGGAGATAACAGCTCAACGTTTTCCAACCAACGCGCTACCTGTAGGTGTTTGCCCACCTGGCCTTCTGTCTACAGACCATTAAACTTAGCGATGCTGAAAGACTGCCAACAATCCTTTGAAATTAAATACTCAAGGCTGTCACATGAAAAGCGCATACACAAAAGGTTGGGATGACAGTAGGTGCGGTATTGCGAGCAGTTCAAAGCATCTATATGCTTAATTATTGTTATTCCTTTCATTAGAGCTGTGTCCCTGCTACTGGGGATAAAGTGGGTTTTTCCTTTTTACTGATCAGTAATTCCCAATATCGCCTAACCAAGTGATGATGCCTCGATGTCGCTCTCCTGTGCGTTAAGGGTTTATTTTGTTTGAATTCTACTGTCTCAGTATTCCAGGATTTATTTGTTCACCTTCATTACTCTAATCCTGTCGCCCTTTAGGTTTTGTGTGGAATTCAAGCTAGAGTCACGGACGCCCCACTGCACTGTGGAGAACCGGCCCCACACACTGTGGATGCGCTACATAACAGAGGGCTTTAACGTGTGTGTGGCATGTGAACCTCCTGCCATGCGAAACAATACCAGCAGCTGCCAGGGAGACGGTCAGGAATCAGACAAGTATGCAGTTATCGGCCATTTTACATGTGTTTTTCCTCCAGTCCAGATATATTTAAACTGTTTGGCTGTTTACCAAAACACATTTAATTTACAGCTGAATGTGGTCTAAAAGGGCAGACTCTCAGCTTTTATTCTTATTTTTTTTTTACAAACTGAAGGAACATTTAGGAATGGTGGTTATTTATTATGTAGCCCCCTTTTTCTTTAGGGACCAAAATATCTGACTGAAAAGCTGCTTCATGGACAGATGTGGGCTTCTCGGCTTATTTTTTGAGCAATTTTGAACGTAAAACATCTGGAAAAATTCCAAGTGTACCATTTGCATTTGAAAACTGTGGGTTTGAACCCACAACTTCCAGATTTCAGTGGATTTCTACCTATGTGGTATGTGACTTTTGTTGCCACGATGCCAGGTCTCTCTTGGAAATGAGATTTTTAATCTCAATGAGATTTGAAAACCTGTGAGAGAGGTGGAACTTTAGAAGTGGTGAATGTTTAACAAAGAGATAATAACTCAATGGTGTGCTAAGCAAAGTAAAAAGGCACGATTTTCCATTGATAATTAGATAATTGTAGATGATTAGATGACCCGTTTCATGGTAAAAGAACACCCCTCATAACACCTAACCAAGTGGTGAACATTGCCCAGGGGCAGAAAAAACAAATTTAAACATCTAAAAATACCAGACAAGTTGTGAAACAGCATTTGTTTGGACTAATGAAAGTATAATATGTATGTTTCGTTATTTGAAGCACACAGCAATACTTGCAAGATGGAAGACAGAATGAGAAGGGAACACAAGCCAATCGAGCATGCACTTCAATTCCCGAAGAGCAAACTAAATGGCAAAAAAACTAAAGGCCTGGAAAACCATCAGGAAGGAGGAAACTCATCAATGTGCATGGCTTTCAGTCAGTCTGTCAACCATAACTAACAAAATCCTAAAAGGTAAACATTTTGGTTATGATTATGCTCACTTATCCAGTTTGAGCCCCTGAAAGGAGCTGAATTAAAGCTGAAAGTCTGCATTGAAATTGCATTGCACTTTAATCTATTGCACTACCGTACAGAGCCAAAGTTATGGAAATTGTGTTTCTGTCTACAAAGCCCTAACTGCACGATTTCACATAAAAATCTAAATCAGTTCATAAAACTTAAAACAGCTACAAAATTAGTCCACCTTCTGCTTCAACACTTAATGTGCCCTTGCCTTAAGCTAAGCAGTGCTGAGATGAAATTACTATGTGAAACCATGTGCATAAAGTGGTATGAAACCAGTGGTTTAACTGTGCTGCAGGGAGACTGTGCTCCACTGGCAGGCGGTGGGGAACCCGCAGTGCAGCGGGACTTGGAAGAAGATCCAGAAAACTCAGCGGTGCGCCTGTCCTCCACAACACAGTTTTGTCTTCATCTGATATGGATTTCACGTGAACATCTAAAAACCAATCATCAGTGGGCAGCCAGATGCCTCAACACATCGTCTCTCTATCAACACTAAGAGGCCTAATTTTGCAGATATGTCTTTTAATATGGTCCAGATCAGTGTAAAGTATTTTTAAATAGCAGATTTTCATACACATTAAAATAGAAAGACACTTGTACAGCATTCCACCTTTTCCTCACACACATTAAGCACACTTCCTTTTATTTTGGTTATAAAACAATGCTATTGTACTCTTTTCCAAATGTCTTGTCTTACACTTTATTTATCTAAAAAAAACAAAAACGTGGCCTTAAATATAAAAAACTAAAAACTTTTACATCGTTTCCTGTGATTGCTCTCTGGTGGTATGACTGGGTGCACACAGCAGCAGCAAAGCACATACACTGACACGGTTAAGGAACTAACTCAGCTTTAGCTGGTCAGCTAAAAAAGACTAAATGAGTGAAATATACAATTATGTTTTACTGACACATTGTCACATTGTTACACATCGTCAAATTTACCCAGTCACAGCAGACCAACTTACCCAGATCACTGTTCTGTGCTTGAGCACCCTCTGGTGGTAAATTGTTTCAGTGCAAACATAGCAGAGCATGCAACTAAAACCATTAAAAAAAAATCAATAGAAAAATCAGGTGATTTTATTTACAGGTCAAATGCTACATTGTACGAATTAGAGAAGCTCTGTGTGTCTTTATCCCACTTCATGTGCCCTCGTTAGAACTCTCCAGCGGTCTTTGAGCATGGTGCCGGTGCGTCCTTCAAAGTCATAATCCATTAAGATACGAGACCACTTCCCCTGCCCGTGACGTTTAACACCATCCTTGAGGTACTTGTCCAGCTGGGAGGTCCATTTCTAGATAAAAAGGAAAAAACATAAACTCCTGCTTTCTATGCTTAAAGGAATATTTATAACTCCTTAAACTGATTTGTGGATTAATTGGTTCTACTTACTTGAGGGGGTTTTCTTGTTTTTTGTGCCTTTTTTGTGTCTGGTGAATTTTCTGTCATCTGGGATAACTCTGATGCTGTAAGGTTTGAAATTAATTTACTTGTATTCAGGCTCAAATATGATGTGCTGGTAAATAAATTTCAAAAGAAAAATTTAGAAACCAATCAAAGCCACAAGAAAATTAAAACCCACCATTACTGGAGATTCGACGTAGAGAAAAATGACGCTTCTTGCATGTATCAGGCTTCCACACATCTGTATTTATGGTTGAGAGTAGTTTCCGTTTTGGTCTGTGGAAGAGTAATACAGTGCGACACAATTATTTCCTTAACCTACATGTGTAATTTAAGTGACCCTGAATGTGACGTGGCAGTACTTCAGACACTGCAGATTTACTGGGATTTTCACAACCATCTCTAGAGAATGGTCCCAAAAGAGAAAATGTCCAGTGAGCCACAGTTCTCTGGGTGAAAATCCCTTGTTGATGTTAGGGGAGAATGGAAACATGGCTTTGAGCTGGTGGGAAAATATGCTGCAGGACAGCAACTCTGAATGCGCATCAAACGTCAAAGAAGATGCGCGACAGCAGCAGAAGGGCACACTGCACATCCTGATGGTGGGGGTCAGAATTTGGCACAAACAATATGAAAACACGGTTCAGGCTGGTGCTGTAGGGAATATTTTCTTGGCACACCTGTCCCCGAAATAGGATTTATGCTTCTATGTGAAATCTATGTCACAGGTACCTAATCAGAAACCCCTCTGAAACTCACACCCCAACTACTTTGAGTGGCCTCTTGATTCCTCCTGTGCATTTCCTGCTTCTTTCGAATTAATCATTGAGAGAACATCAATCCCTGCGTCAACATATGGACTCTCAGATTGAATTCCTCGAGGGAGATTCCTTAAACTATCAGGACTGATGTGAGGGGATGTAAAAAGAAGTGGAAAAACTTCACCAAGGACACATTTTTTTTAGCCTCTGGGGAGAAAACAAAACTAAACAAAAAACCCCAAAAGAAACTGGAAAAAGGGGACCTAGGAAGAGAAGACGTCCTAGAATCATTTAGGCTGGCAGAGGATATAAAAGATCGGGACATAACTGTAACGCGTAGTGCACAAGTGTGAATGCCGGCAAAGGCATTGGCTACAAAAGTCTGAATCAGCCATTAGTACCAAGCAAGCATTGTTACAATGCCACAGGCTGCCTGAATATTGCCATATGTCCATCCCTTTATGGCCACAGTACACCCATGTTCTGATGGCTGTGTGCCATGCCACAAAGCTCAGACCATCTCAAACTCGTTTCTTGAACACAACATGAGTTCACTGTACTGAAATGGCCTCCACAGTCACCAGATCTCAATCAAAGAGGGCAGCTTTGGGATGTGGTGGAACAGGAGATTCATATCATGGATGTGCAGTTGACAAATCTGCAGCAACTGTGTGATGCTATCATTTCAATATAGACCAAAATAGCTGAGGAATGTTTCGAGCACCTTGTTGAATCTGTGCCATGAAGCATCAAAGCGGTTTGGAAAGCAAAAAAAGCAAATGGGCTCCAATACAGTACTAGCGAGGTGTACCTAATAATGTGTCTGGTGAGTGTTAAACATATTCTTACTGACCTGTGACATGTGGTGTTTCCTTTCCTGTTAGGACATAAATAAAGCTGAATATTTAGCATGAAGGAGAAGCAGAGTTTAAATAAATGGGGCTTTTCAAAAATACTACGACTTACTTTCTGTCCTCCGTGACATCACTGGCCTTCTTTGAAAGAGAGCTGTCCCGAGGGCCCTCGTCCTCCAAACCTTCAGTTTTGTGTGAGGACTGCACCATCTTTGAAGCTGCCTGATGATCGGAGAGGTAGACATAACACAGACATTTAGCTCTGCTAATTTATGCATATAAATATGACCCTTTCATAAACTTCTAAAAACAACTAACTTTCTGGTCTAAGTACTGCTGTAATGAAAAGCAAAATTAATGAGGGCAGTCATTAGCATACCCTTCCAAGTACAGCCATCAAGAGGTCATTGGCTTGCGTAAATCATTCATAAAACTTTCCTGAATAAGCGAGTCTGTTAGGCCCTGAGGACGACTCTACAGAATGCAGCAGTTTGCCCTTCCAACTAATTTGATGACAAATTGTCAATTAGCTATGACTGATAACGTCACATCAGCACCTTCAGTTGGTCTGAGCGCCATTACTCAGGAGGATAAGAGCGTAGTTTCAGCACAAAAGGAGAAAACAAGAGGAGGAGACATTAATATCTGCAAAAATTTGTGTAAGCATTGCCTGTTAAGTACCGAGAAACTTTGGACACCTCATGTACACCCATCAGCAAGCCACAGCATTAAAACCGGTGCTGTGATTATCTCTTCACAACAATCCAGAGGTGCGATATATCAGGCAGCAAGTGAACAGTCAGAGCTTGAAGTCCACGTGTCAAAAGCAGAAAAAAGTGGGTGAGCACAGATCTGTGGATTTTATGATGATGGCCAAACTGTAACTGTTATGCAGCCCCAGAGTCCCATGATGACAAGTGTCCACTGATCGCTGTATTTACCCAAAAAACCTTCCATCTCACTAAGAGTGCAAAGGGGTTTTTATACATTTTGGCTTGGACATAAGTTTGGAGAGACAAGGCTGAGATGGTTTCGACATGTGCAGAGATGGAGGTATGTAGTGAAAGAGCATATGCAGAAGGTTGGTGTGACAAAAGACGATGCTAAAGAAAGGGTGAGATGATCCGCTGTGGTGCCCCTAAAGCAGAAATCCAAAAAAAGTCGACAATACTTTTTGCAAAAAAACCCAAAACATTTCTAAGAGTTTAAAGTGAATTTTAAACTTACAACTTAGGAAATAAAATATTCAGCCCAGAACCTGAAACATAATACGTATAAATATATCTAGTCTAGTTTTTTAAACAAATATTTTAATTTACTCTGTGAACACAGTGCCGTATGACTTGTAGAAACTCAGTATGTAGGCCTGACAAACAACTTGTGAACTAAGGTTGGGATGGACATCATGTTGGCCTTGATTTTAAAGTGACCTAGTAGGGACTTTAAATAACTGAGACACGAACCTGTAGGTTTTAAAGGTTATTCTCAAAATTCTCAGAATTGTGATCTCAATATTGACAATGATAGTAGTGAGTGTGATTTTTCACACAGTTGAGCAGACCTGTGTTCCAATCTCATTCTGATACTGGCTGTGACATAAAACACAGGTTCTGCAGGTGCTGTACCTTGAGAAGGTAGTCAGAAGGATTCTTCTCCAAATAGGCATCCAAGTAGGACTGGACTGTCTCTAGCAGGCGACTGAAGCTGAAGCTCATGAGGAATGGGTGGTAAGTCTCAGCCTGTGCAACTATTTTCGAAAGCTTAACTCTCAAACCCTGTTAAAACACATTAGTTGTTAAAATCGCTTAAAATCTGTTACTGAATAATTAAAACGTTCCAAAATTGACCTTTATTTTGAAAAGGAAAGGGAGAATAACTGCCATACAGACCTGTGGAAGTTCAAGGTTATTCTCAAACCACCTGAGGGCAGAGGAGGCAGAAGACCTTTCACCCTTCTCCAAGCAGACAGCAACAGACTAGGCACAGGGTAAATGTATGACATTAGACTCAAAATCAATACACGCAGCCAACATCAGGACTTAAACCCTGCTCATTTCATAATCAAACATCTGTATAGTTTCAGCACTGGTGTTGTGTTTTCCCCCCACATAGTAAAATGTTTAGTTCCCTCAAAGAGAGCTAAAGGAAAACCACCAGCACTACAATGGATCGTGTTTTAACTAGTTTTGTTAATCACCGTTTCTTTTACTCAAGCATGACGCTCCTTTGTGCTCTCAAAATTGAAAAATGCATGAGGTGAAACAAACTCTTTCCCTATATTGTTTGTAGCTCAATTACAAGTGAAGTAATCCCCCAAAGGCCCATACTGAGGCAGGAAAAACAAAACAAAAGTTTATTACCTGTACAATCAAAAGGATGGCAACGTTTTTAAACAAACTTTCGTCTGCCACAGTGTTTTTGAGGTCTGACCAGAGTCTGGCAGCCGACATCAGAGGCATCACAGAGGCATCATCTTCAAATTGCACATCTGAAGAAAAACAGTGTTTTACAGGACAAGGAAACAGGAAGCCAACTAGGATGAAGGACAGAAAGAGTCTGCTGCTGTTTTTTTTTTGTTTTTTTTAGTAAAACAGTATACCCCCAGCGACCACTTTATTAGGTACAACTACTCAGCTCCTTGTTAACGTAAATATCTAGTAAGTAAGTAGTAAGTACATGGCAGAAACTCAATGCAGGTAGACACTGTCAAGATGGGATGTGGATGTAACGGGAGATTTAGATCATGCTGACAAATAACCACAATTCTAGGCCACGGAAAGTTAATGCATCACTGATGAAGAGACAGGTGGGTATATACATTTTTAGTCAGTGATTTCCAACCCCTTTCTCATCTTTAATAGTTTTTAATGTAGCTTGCCATCGCCAG
Organism: Simochromis diagramma; assembly: GCF_900408965.1. Taxonomy (NCBI): domain Eukaryota; kingdom Metazoa; phylum Chordata; class Actinopteri; order Cichliformes; family Cichlidae; genus Simochromis; species Simochromis diagramma. The sequence continues at coordinate 3,976,055 of NW_024387040.1, forward strand.
TGTGTGAATGTGTGTGTGAATGGGTGAATGACTGAATGTAGTGTGAAGCGCTTTGGGGTCCTTAGGGACTAGAAAAGCGCTATACAAATGCAGGCCATTTTAATAGTTTTTAATGTGTATTTAAAAACTGTGGCATCATGTTTTCTTACCCAGCAGCTTTCCATGCATGACTCTTGCCAGGAAGTCACAGATCTTTGCTTTCTCATTTCTCTTAGGAGATAATTTCTGAATGGCTGGGGAAAAAAAGAATAAATGAAAAAAAAAAATTGTGTTAGGCACAACATTTTCAGAAACTTTGTGAAGACTTATACGTACACGTATATTTACATTAAAGTTACCAACGAGAGGTTCTTCCTCTCGCTTTTCTGAGTAAAGGTGCCAGTTGCATTTAACAACAACATGACAGGTCTTAACAAAAAAATGAAAAAATACATAAAAATAGACCTGGCTTAAAGAGTTTCACCTCGGACGCTGTTTTGGCGTCTACTCCTTAAACATATCTCACCTTTATATCTGTCATATTTTACGTGATATTTGGTTCTTTTATGTTTGTCTTTACCAACTTTTAAACTTTAACTAATGGTAAACTTAGGAAGCTAATCTAACACCACTGGAATAATCATAAATTAAGCATAAATATACGTAACCTAGGTGCCTCACTCACTCTGGAAAGCTGAGAGCGTTTCGTTGAATTCATCACGTTTGCTCTCCTTAAAACGCCGACACAAACTTAGAAACATGAAGTCCGACATCCATCCTGTAGCTACGGCGGTAATGTGAGAAAAACTGACACCTTCTTCGATGTTATTTACATCTGAAGCGGTTCTGTTATTATTTTCAGCCGCCATGTTTATGTGTATTCCTGTTTTTCTTTTAAAAACACCCGCGCGCTCACCATTTACCAGCCAGTTTGAATTCGCTAATCGGACTGCAGCGCCCTCTGGCGTTCAGGAGGAGTAACTAAATATCAATATCACCTTGTTCAGATCGTGCCAAAACAACTTGAGGCAACTGCAAGTTGAAGAAGTTGTTCACTGCATTAAGTTTCAGATATAACTTGTAGACTCGTAGGGTAGTATTTAATTTTTTAGGTATAAAGCAATTCTCAACCTTTTATGCAGTCAAACTTTGAAAACTTGCCTTTTGTATTGTGGAGAACATTTGAGTACAGAAAACTCACTGTCATGTTTAAGATTTGAGGTTTATGACTTGCCATGTTGCCCTGCTGAAGTAGCCTCTTAGCTGACAGGAGTGGCACCTGATGTGGTCTTCTTCTGCTGCAGTCCATCAAGCCGTTTCCCTCTGACCTCTGGCATTGACAATTTTTTTGGGGGGTGGGATGCCTTGGGAATATTTTCTTTTTATTGGATCATTCACTGTGAACCATACAGGTTGTGCAGGGTATCAGGTGAAATCAGCTGAGCATAACAGTTATAATAGTTATAACATCCTTAACTTTGTTTACTTTTCTGATTGTATCAGTTCTTTCATTAGGACCCTTCATGGAACTTGGAAGCAGGTCTGGAAGAACTGATTGTAGCAACAAAAATGTGTTTGTGTGTGTTTTTTGTAAATAAAAATACATTTGTAATAAATATTTTGTTGCCATTTGTGTTATTTCTTTCTCATTTCTGACCCATTTTAGGCAATGAGTCATAAATTCAGAATTTTCCAAATATGTAATTATATTATCTTAACTTATCCACCTGGTAATCCAGCAAATCAGTGACTTATCTTCCTCCCCTCACCCCTAACAAGCCAAGGGGTACATGGCTACCCCTCCCTAAGCCTGGTTCTTCCTGTTAAAAGAGACTTTTCTCTTCCCTCTGTCACCAAAATGCTTGCTCACAGGGGTCATATGCTTGTTAGGATTTTCTCTGTATCATTGCAGGGTCTTTACCTTAAAATGTAAAGCACTTTAAGGTGCTATATTTGGTGCTATATAAATAAAATTGAATTGAATGAGAACCTTCACATGCAGTTAACATTGTAAGTATGTTTTTATCAGAAATGACCTTTTCCCCTAAACCTAACAGAAACCTAAAGTGTAACTATTTAACCTAACCCAATAATTATATTCCTAAACTAACCAAAAATGGCCATAAAGATAAAGTTAAAGACAGAAAAAATATAAAACTAAGTAAAATTGTTGCCACACTAGAAGCGAAGAAACTATGTGAATGCCTCTGCCACCACACCACGAGCCTTATTTGGGCTTAACTGGTTTTTACATTGCAAATTATTATTGGACAGAGAATGCATTTCCCTCTAAACACACTGTAAATGTTGTTTAGTTGCATTGGAACATGCCTGGAAATGCACATTTACATTAATTGCATCGAACGAAACGCATTTCCGCTCTGTAATAAATCATTTATCAACCAGCCAAACTGCTGAGTTGTCCACACTTCTGTATATCGAAAACAACTTTGCTTTCTTGCAGCAAATGCAACATATTATTTTAATTGGTGTCCTGATTCGAACTTTCCTCCCCCCTCTTTTTTACTTTCCTGGCCTACAATCATCATCTCACATGCAGAGCAGGGAACACCAAACACACAAACGCAGGAGTTATACATTTATTTGTTATTCTGCATATGCTAATAGACGTAATGAGGAACAATGCTCTACACAAATGTTGACATACGTACCATAACAAAGTGTTCTGTGGTCACATAATTGTTCAGACTACTACATGCATACAAAGATGTTGCTTTGTACAGAAACAGTCTGTAGGTCAGGATGTGTCTTGATGATAATGCTTTCTCAAAGCTGAACAGAAAAAACAATGGAGGAGGCAGAATATACAGAGATATAAGGACGAACAATGATGCTGTTTGCATTTTAAGGAGCAAGGTAAGCAGGTATGAGTGACACGGACAATACCCATTCTCTCAGAGAGGGTAAAGACACGACGTTTCCACTCTGTACAGCATCACAGATGAATACGCCATCATGAGACAGTAAGACAGAGCACAGTCCTTTTTGCTGTCAGTTCACAGAATTAGCTGCAGTATCCACACAAACTTTATCCGGAGGGGATACAGCTGATCAATCCAAATCCCTTGTTTCTCTACCCTACCTGTCAAAATGAAAGATTACTCGAGGCTAACACAGAGACATGATTACTACAAACAAGGGATGAAGGATTAATTGGAGTACAGAAAAAAAGTACAAGCTTACAAACAAGAAGGTTATGATCTAACCTCCCTTTATTATAAAGAAAAAAAAAGAGATGAAAATTCAAACGAAGACCACCGCTGACTCCGCATTTTACTTCAGAGAGTACCAAAGAATCTGAGTTTCTGATGAGGGATCGGTAATATCACAAAGGTAACTCCATGAGGTCTCACATGAATCTCTGAACACTGAGTCAGAATATGCTACTTTGGGCAAATCGTATGTACACAGACAAAAGAAAGAAAATATGGACCACAACTGACACAATGTAACCATTTGGGAGAACCATTTCTTTTCTTGTCCTCGCCTTGTTTTTACCCACTCGTAGCTATTCCTGAGGGCATGCCATGGGGTTAGAGCTTCTGAAGCCGGAGGGCCCGGAGCACTCACTGGTGTCAGCATGGGAAATAATCAGATGGATCAGCTCAGAGACAGCAGGGATCTCTTCCTGGCTGTAGCTGCGCTCCCTCTTCGCCTCCCTTAATGGTCAGATGCCCATCCCTTTGTTTGTACTTCTTCCTGCCTCTCCGAAGACTGATGGGAGTGGATACTGAATGTGGTACACACATTACTCAGAAGAAGGGAGAAATATTGCAGCTCCCTGTTCTGGAAGCCAAGACATCGAAGTGGATTTTGACAACAACACTTCTCAAAAAGTACAGAAGCAGCTAGCTGACATTAGCTGTTCAAGAAAAACAAAACAAAACAGATAATCTATCCAATCAGAACATCAGAGAGTTATAGAAAACCTGAGAACTCAATATCATTACTTGTTTCTATTACATAAAGACCTGATTTTTCCTATAAAATTAGAATTTTTTTTTCTGTACAGTGCTATATGAACAAAGCAAAATGACTCGCTACCTTCTCATAAACAGCCGTGTTATGAAAAGGCACGCATCATTTCAACCACCATATGGCAGGAAATTGTGGTCGTGCTCCATTTTGGTTTAGAAAAAATAGACTCATTCTCCACGATAATTCACAAAAAACAGAAAATTGTTTGTTTGTGGCCATTAAAATTAGATAATGTTAATATCTTCCACACATTTGCTAGATTTTTTTTATGTAAATCTAACAGGAGTATAAAAGGCCCTGGTGGTCAATTTGGATTCTTATTCCGACAGATAATCAAATTTGAGGTCCATTAATACCTGGCTTTAAGGTGCTCAACAGCATTTTGCCAGTCACGCAATATGAAAAAGTAAAAGTCAGATTCTCATTTGCATTGTTTGTGAGATCCTAGTAGTCGTAATACTCTTTTTGCCTCATATTAAAGATATAACATCTGAAAAATACAAGTAAATTTTGCCTGTACACTTACAAATTCCCATAGACATAAAATAAAGTGCCACAATTCTTGGCCTGCATAGATTGCAGTATGCGATATTGCACATTCCACACCTTTCAGTAAAACAAACAAACAAACAACCAAAATATGATTAGCGAAAAAGAATGATAACAAGAAAGAAAACAACAAAATAGTTCACCCACGTTCCTTCCTATCACTGCCATTCCGGTTTGTGTGGCTTTCACAAACCCCTCGCTAGTCTACGCCGACATGTGTCACGCCGAAAGAAATAAACAAATATTCCAGCAATAAATTGGAATCAAAGGCAACGCAGAACAGATATATTTTCAGTCAGTGTAAAACAAAAGCAAGAGAGACGACGAGAGAGAAAAAAAATCCTTTGGGTTTAAGTTTGACTGAAAATTGTTCACAATAAAACACGATAAATTACAGTCCGAGACACCACAGATATACAAAAAAATGCCTTAAACTTATCAGCAGGATTGGGTAAAGTTGCAGTAGTATGGAACAAAGGTCAACATTGACATGAGGGTGCTGAGGATGGGCCAATGAACACAATGCAGGTAAACAAACTATAATGAAAAAAAAACTCCAAAAGCATACCTACTGTCAAAATACATGTTATTACCATATATGTTATAATGCATTCGAGATAGAAGAAAGCTTGCCAGTGTGCTTGATTTGGTCCATTGATATCAGAAGGAATACTGTCATTTTTTGTTGTTGTAATCTACCCCTTTTAAAAAGCCAAAATAGATAATGATAGTGTAACGCATATATCTGTGTTAATGACCAAATCTACCTTGGTGAATAATAAGTCTTACCTCTTTTTTTTGTTTTTTTAAATGGAGTCTCACCTACATATTGTAGACTTTTCCTACAACCAATCTAGCCCTACTTATCACGTTTCATTTTTAAAACTACTTTTAGATAGATAGATATATTTATTTATATAATTGATGTTAGAGAGTAAATAAGATCATTTCCTCTGATTTGGATGGAATCAAAAGGCTGAACGAGGAGCATCTTAAATCTCGTGATAAATATTGTCAGTAGCTTTAGTGTCTGATAGTTCATCTTCTTACTGGTTTGATAAATACTTGGCAACTACAGGTGGTTTTTTTTTGGTGGTTTTTTTTTGTTTTTAGAGAGAATTCAAGGTGTTTTTATCTTTCTTTCCCACATTCATGAATCCGAAGATGCTCAAACTGAAAGTTCAACAGCTTCTATGAAAAACAAATATATTAATCTCAACGTTACAGTTTCATCTGTTATTCACGAGAAAAAAAACAACCAAACAAAACAAAAACGAAACAAAACAAAGAAACAGGGCCATCATGAGAACACTTTGCATTGCCACAAAAGGTAATGATATGTTTCTTTTTTTTATAGGTCGCTACGATGCAACACCCAATCTGAGGGCTGTCTATCCAAACCCCTACCCCTTCTTTTTCACATTACAAATATTAGTACCCTCAGTGACTGTCTTCCCTTGCCATCTTGTGCATTGTCATTGCCTTAGATGTCCTAGTATTTACAGTGGAGCGCTTTCCGCAAACTAAGCACCGTAAAATATCTGTCCTTTGATTTTTTTAAAAAAAGCATGCTTTTACAGTTCCTCTGTGCATTTCCTTCTTTTGCTAGAAAAGGAGACATTATGTACATCTGGAGGACCTGCGTGTACGTGATTTGATGAATTCTCTGTTTCTCAAACGTGTCCTCTTTGAGCCCACTGTTTTCCCAGGATCTGCACAAAGCACTGCAGTTTCTTTTTCTGCAATTCAACAACAACACAAGTATAAGAGACTTGTCATGCCATGCAAAAAGATCTTTCGCCACCGCTGCACCCTTGACTTTCCTCCCTGCTCTCCCAAACTTCAGGCTGAGGTTGTACTACGTCTGTTGTCCCTCAAATGTCCCTTACATTCACATGCTGGTTTCACATGTTGGAGAGAGGCTGCCATCCCCGGGTATCAGGTGGATATCGGATGTAAACATGTGGTTCTCTACTTTGTGTCCACTTTGGTTGCTGTCAGGCTTAACCTCCTCGCCTGCCCCAACCACACCTTGGGTGCTATTTTGTGCTGCTGTCTTGGGTGACAATGGTGCAACCGCTGCTCCCGCCACCTCCATCAGGTGCTTCTCCTCATGATTCTCTGTGGATTGTGAATCTTCATCCCCTGGTGGGGTGTCCACCACCAGCCTCTTAGGGGCCAGAGGGCAGACATCTTCCATTGTGACTGGAAGAAGCCCCTCTGAACTAGGGATGAGTGGTGATGTCTCTCCCACTGGAGACTCATCTTCCAGGATGCTGGAGCTGATGTCTCCAGGAGAAGTAGTACTGGGTGGTGTCAGAGGGCCTTCAGCAGAGGTCTTTGTGTAATTGACCTTCAACCCTTTTATTTTTAGAGGATTAATCCGTCTTGGAGAGCCCTGGATATTCTCCACAGCACTGTTAAAGCTTTCCCCTTCGTCTATGTAGAGCTCTGATCCATCACTTGGGTTGACAGACTCATAGAGACCATCTTTAAGAAACCTCTGGTCATCACTTGGCCTCAGTAAGCTAAGATTCAGAGGTGGCGGGGCCCTGGGGTGTCTGATATGACATGATCTAGCATCCTCCTTGCCTGAGTTTGAGCTCTGTTTTTCGATGCCAGCTGAACAGCTTCCAAAGTTTTCTGGCAAGGAGGGCTGGACTTCCTTCATCTCCATCCCCACCTCCTCTTTTAATGCAAATTCAGGGCTCTGGGATTTCTTCGGTGATGCCGGGGCAGTCATAGTTGTGCTCAGAGTGCTCATGGAGCTTGTAGTGTTGAGATTGCTGAAGGACTGTGACTTGGTTATTTGACTGTACATCTCCTCCAGTGTTTGAGCACTAAGGTGCTGTGGGGTCCTGCTTGTCCGCTGTGGACTTCCAGTTGTGGTGATGGTTATGTGATGGGGAGAACTTTCCGGTAGAAACTCTGGGTTTCTTTTGTCAGGTGATTTCAGATGGGTTTCAGAAGAGGCATGCCTGGTATGGCTGCCCCAGCGGCTAGGCGACAGATGGTTCTCAAGAGGCGTCTTGTTTTCTCCTTTATCTACCGCTACATCTATCATTTCCGTACTACGAGCAAAGGCCTCTTTTAGGTTCATTGACACAATGCTACCATTCCTTCTGGCTCTCTCCAGAGCCTCCCTTCTCTTGATGGCTTTCTCCTGCCTCTTCTGCTCTTTGTAGAACTCAGAGAAGTTGTTTACAATGATGGGGATTGGTAGGGCAATGACAAGCACACCTGCAATGCAACACAGTCCACCTACAATCTTTCCAAGCAACGTCTGTGGGTAAATGTCACCGTAGCCCACTGTAGTCATTGTAATGGTGGCCCACCAGAATGAGGCAGGAATACTGGTGAATTTGGTGGCATCTTCATCTTTTTCAGCAAAGAAGACCAAGCTGGAAAATATCATGATGCCCATGGCAAGAAATAAGATAAGTAGCCCCAGTTCATTGTAGCTCCTTCTCAAAGTAAATCCTAAAGACTGGAGCCCCGTGGAGTGCCTGGCCAACTTCAGGATCCTCAGTATTCTCATGATTCTGAATATCTGCACCACACGACGCACATTTTGGAACTGCAGCACACTCCTATTCGACTCTGTTAGGAATATGGTGACATAGTAGGGCAAAATGGCCAGCAAGTCAATAACATTAAGTGGGCCTTTGAAGAATTTCCACTTATTCGGAGAAGACAGGAAGCGAAGGAGGTACTCCATGGTGAACCAGGCAATACACACGGCCTCCACATGGGCCAGGTTGGGGTTATCATTGAAATGGCCAAACTCATCTTTGTGCTGGAGCTCTGGTAAAGTGTTGAGGGAAAGTGCGATGGTGGAGAGGACGATAAACAGTATTGATATGATGGCTAGAATCTGAAAAGAGAGACAGAAATGAAGAAAGTATTAGTTTAACACTGGTAGAGGACACACTCTGAATAATCAGGGCTGCCTGATTTGCATTAAGGATTTTAAAAGATGTATAAATAAAGGTCTCCAGTATATGATATGAATCTAATGGAGGGTCTGTCTTTGGTTCAAAGGCACTGTGGGCGTGCTCATTAATATCAGAGCTCCATTATCCATATAAAGAATATAGAATATGCTAGAGTATTACATAAGGATAGGTCAGCAAGATAATGGAAAATGACACAAGGAACCAATGAGTGATTAAATGAATGAAGCATTGCGGAGCTTACTGACTGAGAAGTCATTTAAATAAGGGTAGTAAGTAGGCCAGAAATCTGTTTAGACAATAACTGTGAGCGCGCACGTGAGTGTATGTGTGTGTGTGTGTGTAGTCCCATCTACACCACATGAAAGAATGAAAGGATTTTGGCGCCATCTGTTGGCAAATGTCTAAAACTTCCCCTTTCATTCATTACTTTCACTTTAAAAAATGCACAAAGCTTTACAAATATTGTTTCTTCTTATGAAACATACAGTGAAAATATTGTTTCCTGTATGCTCATTTGAACAGTGAGGGGATGGGTATAATAATAATCTTGTATAATGCCATGAGGTCAGCACAGCATAAAGCTGAGTTTTAGCTGCAGCTCTTTATCTCGATGAGGATTTATTGAAACAGATTGATTAAATCTGGCCTTAGATGCACTGACTACGATTGAATATTTATAAAACAAGTGTGTCATCTATATATGGCGAAGACATTATGTTACGTGATGAGCTGAATATCTTCCCTCTTGCGCTGCAACTACACATAAAACTCTTTACAATGCTGCTGGGGTTAGCTGATGTCCTCTTTTTATTCCTCTCCAGTTCAACTCTGCTCAGCTGAGCGTCTCTTCCCACACAGGTGAAGCATCTCTGCACTACACTCGGTGCAACCCTGCATCACAACATTGACTGAAATCCAGGACATGTGAAAAATTAGCATTCTTTTGTGCAAAGCCCTCTGTGACTCGAGCAATATAAAGCCTATTAAAATGTAATGAAGAGAGATTGAAGTGACTCAGTCAAATAGGAAAACAAGGCACGCTGAATACTAATCACAAATCACATTAAGTTGCAGAACACATTGATGATCTTACATAAATTTACAATGTGTAGTCTGGAGACGCTCACAGTATCTCCGCAGAGACTTCATTAATTTAGCGAATATTACATATTGGCAATACTTTTTTTTCTTTCTTGCAGTGGTTAGGGGTCAACCACTTCTGTAGTCCATCCATTAGCCTGTGGCTAACAATGACAAGCTGGAAAAAGTGGTCAGAAGGCTAGTGGCATTTCCTGAAGCAAACATATATAAATGCATTTTTTTTGTTGTTGCTGTTTTTAAATAAAGCAGGATCTCTTCTACTAATGCAGAGGAAAAATGGAATCATAAAGCAGAATAAAGAAGGTGGTGTCCTGGCTCAGCAGAGGAAGTGTTATCGCTAAATGAATGCTGGTACTGATTAGGTTAAACCTATTAGCAGCTAAGTGAGGCAACTCAGGGCAAGCTTGGCACTGAGCTGTGGAGTCATAGTAAGGACGCAGATTGCTTCCATACCCCTCAACTTTTTGGCAAGCGCATTTCAGGCTCACTCCCTGCTGCCAAACAATTTGATCGGAAGACCTTTGCTTGTACTCTTGTTTCTGAACAGCAACAAGGTAGAAGAGCAGATAAGAGCACGAGATAATAATTTTGGGGGTATACTGTGTCTTACACAGATGATTTTCTGATGTGTTACAGTATGGAGCGGAGTATATGTAAATAAGATTTACTGACATGCAGGCAAGAGGTAAGTCATTCTTCAGAGGTCGATTCTTTATTTAGATTTTACATTAACTGCCTCAGAGGACACAGTTAATCTTCTGCTGTTCCACACTTCAAAAGCTACACTATGAACAGCTGAAAGAATGGACATGCGGGCACGGACACAAACACACAGACAGAGACAAACTGATTAATGTTTTCATTGACCCATAGCCCCGCTGTCTCACTTTCACACACCCAAGCAACCTGTGTTCGGTAAATGCCGTGTAAGCTCGGGGATAAGAAGCGCTGAGGTGGCTTGCATTAACCTACTGTTATTGAGTGGGAGTAGTTAAGAAGATCAATTACTTGGACTCCTCTTTTCTCATGATTTGCATCCGCGGTTGCATTAAGTATAGCATCAAATGTCGTGAGTGGTGGATTAAAAAACAAAGAACAAAATAAAAAAAAAGAAAGCACAGTAAAGCCGGTTGACCTAGACGTGACTGTGAGGACGAAGGCTAACAGACGCAGGAAGTGAAAGAAGATTTTTCACAGATGCGGCCACTTTCTAATCTGTGGAGCTTCTCTCTGAACTGTTAGATAACTGAGATTAAACTATCTGTCAATTCCACCACTGACCGATGTGCCTGCACGCACCTTGGCAAAACGGTGAATGCTTGTTGTGTTAAAATGAAGCAATTTCATTTAAAAGAAATTAAGAAAGTTAAATATCAAACTACTGGTAATTATAACTTTATTATATACATAAATTTTATACTCATCTATCAAAATATATTTGCTGCTCCTGATTGGCTTAGACGGGCGGTCAATGCATGGAGATGATTAGCTGGTGTTTGACATACTTTAGCTGCCTGTGACCAATCAGGCTGCTGTACTCCCTCTCCACTGGCTCTACGTATAGTAGCAGACAGCTTATTGTGCTCTGAATAATAAGAGCACAATCAGGCCAAATCGTACACACGAGTGGGTCTGTATGGCAGACTTTTGTTGTAATGAAGGATTTCTTCTCTGTGCATCACATGGACTTTCAGATGTATGCAGAGAAGATTTGCTTATTCTTTAAAACCTCATAGAGTCAATCACTTCACAGGAGAGGAGTTTGGCCTGATGTCACAACATCGATTTTCCTTGAGCTCTCTCCCTTTGATCTGAGTTGTCATGTTGCTCCCAGAAAGAAACATTTGAATAATACCTGCATTTTTACATTGCATTATTTTGGTTAGGATGTTATGTGATGAGCTCACGCCCATGAGGTGTGCTCATCTTGGATCACCTAATGTGCACTGCTCTTGGTAGCTGTCTTGCATTCATACATTTAAGCATTTTTAGCAGATCACCCACAAAAAAAAAAAAAGCAGACAGCTTAGCATGACTGCACTGGGAAGCTGGTTCACTTTGAGATTTACAATGAGGGAGACGACTAACAAAATAAAGTTCTGAGTGTCATGTCTTACTTTTGGAGCTCAACCGATACATGGTAGGACTATCACAGTTTTCCTGGTATTTGGAGATAAACTATTTCCTTATATGAAAAGTTAATACATAAAAAGATGTTTGGGATAATTGAAACATGAAGCCGTCATGTGGTTTTTCACAACAAAGCAGCTCCAACTGTAGCACTGTTGGCTCCACATGTAGCAGAGAATGCATAACAACTGAGCAGAAGGTGGTTCAGATCAATTCAGTGCAATATTTTTTATAAAGCGTCAAATCACAACAGTCACATGAAGGCACTTTATTTTGTAAGGTAAAGACCCGACAACAACACAGAGAAAAACCCAACAATCAGATGACGATGTCAAGAGGTTACATTTGGAACAGGTACTGTCACCAAAAAAACCTAAAATAAGCAAATGCTCTTTAGCCGTAGCAAACACACTCTCCTCATGATTTAATTCCGCAGATCCTTAAAAGTAATTGAAGATATCCTGGGTGGACAGAGAATGGGGAGTGAAGTTGATCCAGAGGAGAAAACATGCAGGAGTCATGGCATTAAGAGCCCTCTTGAGTCGCTTTTCTGTGCCTCTCTTGAGCTTTATCTTCAGCCATCTGTCATCTCAACCACTTCTCCTGAAATTGCAAGAATCACCTTTCTACATCCTCCTCAAGAGGTCGTCAATAGAGGCACTAACTCTTCTATAAGTGTCCTGTCATCAGTGGCAGCTCGTGATTGCACAACTACGTCCCTTTTATTGCGTCACCTCCTCTGCCTGCATTCGCATCGTTCCTGACTTTGAGAGGGGAAAGCTCTTGTGAGGATGAAAAATATTCTGCACCACACCAGTGGCCCACCTGCCAGCTAGGTGGAGGCTATTGATTGTGTACACATCAAATTATGGACACTGAGCCAAGTCCAGCAAGAACCTATTGATAACCCTGCCCGAAGCTCTTATGGACTAAGATCCACCCCACAAGTCCCCACTGGCCAAACCTCCCCCACTTGGTTCATCAATTTGCGCTTGACAAATTGAGCCTTTCCTCAGGTATGATAATTTTTTGCTGCAGAATCAATCCAGATGATTATGGCTATGGTAATGTGGATTGATTTCAGGAGTTGTGTGGTATTTAATCTTCTTGGTCTGTATCTCTTCGAGTGTTATGACCCCATAAGATGTTGGATGGCACATGACAACTTGGCTTTGTGCAAAGTCTACTTTGCTAACGTAATGAATTACTTTATTAAGTTTACACGTGCCCACTGCGCTATTATTTTCATTATTAGATGCACATGCAGGATGTAGGTATAATCCCCTTTGTGCATAAATTCTGCTAATTAGCAATTGACAACAAGTAATGGAAGCAGTGAACAAACATGAGAAGACACATAGCTGGAATATTACTTAAATACACACACCCTTAGAGAGACCAAATATAAATCAGCAGCAAAGCAGGGGGGGTCCCCACCCTTCCTACACCATTCTGTCTGGTTGAGTGCCTTTACTATGGCCAGTTTCCAAGGCATTCACCAAGAAAGGGAGAGCAAGAGAGAAACAGAAAGAGATGGTGATATTTGTTGGCCATCAAATGTTTTGTTCCGTAGATCCTCCGAGGTTCAGAGAGGTTTGGAGAACTGCCCAGCCATTACGATTTCAGCCTCAATTCTAAAGCCATTAGTCTGCAGACAAAATTACCGAGTTCATAAAGCACTGGGGACAAAAAAAAAAACGATGAATCTGATCCAAATGAATTTCTTGAAACTGGTACAATACTTCATGTGTCCAAAACTGCTTTGTTACAATTTGCAACAAAATGAGAAAAATAAACCAGTTCAGTGTCCGTCTGGTCTACAGTTTTTAGAGACTCCAGAGTTGGATGCGTGATAATGAATACTGATTATTTTCTGAAATCTACTGAGCTATTCATAAACTTTTGACAGCTCAAAGTGCAGTCAATAATTGCAGTGGATATGACCAATGTGTCTAAGCATAATGCAGGATCACCGCTCTGTGTCACTTACAATTTAATTTGTTATCAGTCAGCTAGAATATATTATGTGCCCCAACTGTGCTCGGGAGCTTTCGCCAGAAGTCACGTTGTGATTTAAGTCACGTCTTCAGGGTCAATCTCAGTGAGGTGTCTTACAATCAGTGTGAGAGACGATCTCTGCATGTAAACATTTTATCTTGTTGATTACTTTGCAAAGCACGGCAACATCAACAGGAGATGCAGAACTCGCTGTCACCTTCATATTATCCTTGCTGGAGGCATGCAGCACGAAGAAACCAGAAGGTTCCAGCCAGTGTTTATGTTGAAACTGTGCTGGGTTCATTCAGCAGCACAAATAATGCTCAAGTGGGCCTGACAGTGTATGAGAAGAAACCTTAATCAATAACCAGGACTCATCTGCTTGTAGGCCATCTGCACGTTTTGTTACCCAACTTTTAGGCAAAATATGACAGGTGAAAAAATATTGAAAGACCCACTAAAACCCACTGGCTGCAGTGTCTGATCTCTTTGCTAAACTTCACTGTTTCCTGCTTTCGTCTTGTAAAACACACTCTTCTGCGCAAGCTTTTCACACTCCCCCTCAAAGCCCTTTCACTTCTGTCCAGGCTTTATTTATACCGGAGGGATATTTGTTTGTGTGTTTCTTTCTTTTTTCCCTTTTTTGATGAAGCAGGGAGGGAAGTGGGCTAGTATGAAATATTTATAGAGTACATTCATCCAATAGTCGCACAAACACGCCTGCACAGAAAAGGCAACACAGTTATGGTGTGTCAGCATGTGGTGCTCGATTACAGCTTAGAGGCAATTTGGACTGAGTGACATGCCCATGATTAGCAGTTTGAAAGATCATACATAGAAATTCACGCATTAGCTGACACAATGTGCTGACAATTCCTCCTTTGGTGTTTGTTCAAACGACACATTAGGCGAAGCTCATTAAGACTTTTACTAATTCAATTAAACAACAGCAATAAGAGAGAAGTGCACCAGAGTCATCTTTTTGCCGTGTTGCACTCCGGAGGCATGGATATGCGGAGGGATGGATATTGATAAGCTTTCACTGAAACCAGTGCCATTATTGATTCTGCTTATAGGTCCAATTCTTTTATAAATCACTTCTTTAATCATTCATGAGCAAAAAAGTAGGCCGCCATAAATTTTCCAATATGAGCGTGGCTGTTTTATTATCTCTGAACCCTAATGCAGTGCATAAACAGAGCAGAAAATAGGCCTGCATGTAACTCAGGTGTGCAAAATCTCCAACTGACATGAGTTTGAATCACTGCTTTGCAATGCCAAACGATCTCAAAAGCATACCAACAATGATAAGACAAATTCAGTCATGATCACTGTATTTCACTGCATTTCAGTCTGCTGTAATTTATATTCGCCAGCATGGCTCTCTTCTGGGACCTTCTTGTCCTTCCATGACCTCAGTGACATTAACTAAACCAAATACAATGTAAAAAGTGAAGGTGGGTTGCAGAGCAGCTTGCACTTGTGCTGCAAGTATAGGAGAGCTGAAGCAGCTTAAAAAGTTTGTCCTATATGAGACAGCCAATTAGACTTGTAGACGGGTATCTGAGCCATCAGCTTATGTGGTTTCAGCTGCTCTACTGGGATTGCAGATGAGCCTGACTTCGAGGGGTGCCTGAACTAATGTTATGCTCAATTTGATTAGCTTGGCAGCATACAGTTCTGATGGGATGGATGATTTGTGGATTGCTGTCCCCAGAGGAAAGAGCATAGCATTTGGCTAATGGTAAGTGCAGCCTACTTTCAACTTTAGGCCAAAAGATGATTTTTCCACACTGCGGATATAACAGGCTTTCTCTGACTCTGCTAAACAATCAAGATGTTTTCAATGATCGAAATTTCTATGGTTAGAAAATTATTTACTGTTGGCATCATTGTAAAGTACTGATAGGTTACTGCTGTAGATGCTAAATTAATTAGCTGAGAATGCTAACATGTAGCTTGTGCTTTTGACAATGAAATGTCATTTTCAACTAATGCTATCAAGTTAATACTGAGTTAATAAACATTATATTTTATTAATAAGTAAACAGGGAAGCCTATTACAGCAAAGCTGACCGATGTACCTTCACTAGGTCACAATGCAGCACAGCACTCAGGTAAAATTCAACATTTATGAGTGAGCTGCCACTAAATACATTTGCACACTTACAGTAGCACCACCTTAAGATCATGAGACATCATGAGTCAGCTAGGACAGCTAGGTCATGTTTCTCTCCCAACTTTGAGAGAAACTTTGTAACTCTTCAGTTAGGGCCTGAGATGGATTTATTCAAAGCTCTGATAGCATCCTTGCGCTATCTGCTGACTGAAATAGATCCCTAACGCATATTCCATCCTGTAACACAGTCATCTACCTAAGTTATCTGATCTCTACGTCCAGTACAGTCTTTAGGAGAGATATGATTGCACTTGAACAATGCTTCACGAGTCCATTAAAAAAAGATGTCCCATAGCGTGGTGCTATTTTGGTCGTCGACTCAGCAGTTTGGCAAATTAATAGTTGGCTGCAAAAGTGTTTCCCGCAGAGACCGGGCCTCCCAGGAAGGGCAGCGAGGAAAGACATGCAGAAAGCACCACAAAGACTTTAACGTAAAGAACAAACTGAGTTTCAGGTCAATGTCTTAGAGAGATCAACGCTTTCAGCTTTCTCAGTTCTGGCAAACTTCAAAATCACACCAATCTTTCTTGGACTTTTCGTCTGGCTCTCTCTGTCCTTCCTCTGTAATCAGTCCAACACTGCTGCCCTCTTAGCCACTTTGCAGCCAAACACGGCCCATGACTTTCACAAGACAAATGTCAGGAAGAAAAAGAGACAGAGAGCGAAGGAGAGAGAGAGAGCGAGAGCGAGAAGGCGGGCAAAGTGCAGGCTGTACTGACTGTGAGGCTGACATAAAGTTGTATTTCCTATTACACAGTGGAAATTACAAATATAGCAGAATCAACTTATGCAATTATGCCAAATCCTCACAATTTTAAAACCTGCAGTAATAAACAAAATATACTACTTCTATCAGGAGAAAAATCCTATAAAATTAATTCCACTACTCGTAAAACATGTAAGAACTTGCCATGAGCTACGAGACAGGCAGAGCTGAAAGTCTGCATGTTTTTATGCCTTTTGTCTCCTGTTATCATTACTTTGTTGCTGCTATGGCAATTTTGTGTGTGTGTGCATTTCTACGATGAACAAGCCTTAGGCCCTTATGGCATGACAGCATTATTAACCTCTGTGCCTCTGACATCCTCCCCCCGAGAGAAGAGAGCAGAAGGCAGTCCACAGATAAAGCCAGTACCTACCACAACACACATACACACATTTACTTTATACGTCATAATTTTCATCTTATCTGTAGGAGCATATGACGGTTTTTCTTTCTTTAAAGAAAAAAACAACAACAACAACAGATTACTTTCTTACGTTTTTAATAATGTTCAGCCATGTGTCCTGCTTTCCCTCAGCTCTGTCTCTTCAGGGGGTTACAGAGCCAAGGCTGGAGAGAGCAGTCAGCAGGGCTAAGTATAATTACCGCTAAGTGTGCTAGCCCCTGTGCCTGTGTAGTGATCAGTGTGTTAATCACATAGGGCAAGGCACCATAATCAACACTTCCTCGAGGTATAGACCAGAGGGAGGAAGCAGAAACAAACACTTGGACCATGTAACAGTTAATATTCATGATGCGCTGAGTGCTGCAAATAACTTGCAGGGGAGCTTGCCTGTATATATGCAGATAACAACACGGAAGGATCTCTTACAAGCTCCCATCTTCCTCTCCCCCCGAGTCTCCTGATAACATCATCCATCTGAGTGTGGAGGCTGCGGGAGGAGGGAAAGGCGGGGCGGCGGTGGAGAAGATGCATAAGTGTGTGCGCGTGTGGTGCTTTCTCTCCTGTCACCTCTCCCGGGTGCTTCTCCTTCACAGATAAGACTGGGAAAACCTCGCAGCAAAAACTCACTCTTCCACACACCTCCCACACGCATATGCACACTGGCCAACGCCGCCACCTCTCTTAAAAAGACGCACAGTGTCACACTGAGCCAGCTCTTATGGTTTAGAGACAACGCCCTCTTATTAACCCTCTCAAGGCAGGCGTTGCAGATTTGCAACAGTTAAAAACTATACATATATACACATACATATTTTATGAGTTTTTTTTACTCAGAAGTACCACTGCAGGACTTGGTTGTGCATTAGCAACAAAAAGTTTAATTTGAGCCTGAGAGGGTTAAAAAGAAAATCCCTCCCTTTCTCTCCCCCTCCTCCTTCTCCCTCTCGTACCTCTGTCTGTTATCCTCAATGACTACGCGTCACCCTGCTGTCTGAGTCAAACTGTGTAACCATGGAGATATCTCCGAGCACTACTAACGCAAGTCGAGTAGAAAGCAGCTTTGTGACTTAAACATAGTTTTTTCTGTGATGCTGAGCCTCTTTACCATTCTGAGCGCTCTGCAGAAGCCCTTTGAGCAGCAGGTTGACAGAGACAGATCTCAGGGTAAGGAGAGGTTACTTGGCGCATTGTAATTCAAAGCAAAAAATTCTGACAGCCTGTACAAATGCTATGGTGAATGCCAACAATATATATATAGATAACATTAGCAGTTTGGGGGAAACTTTTTGTTTAAAGTGGAGGTGCTTTAAGGACATTTTTAGGATATTTCAAACTGGAAAGAACCCTGACACCTGGGATTACTAGTCCACTGGTCATTTGCTGTTGTTTTAGTCAACTCAAGAGTGACTCTGCCCATAAGAGAGAGATTTTTCACCATCATGAGCTGAATTAAGGAGGAGAAAATGTTTACAGCTTTGTCTTTTTTGCTGCAAGGAGGTTCATTGGAGTTGGGTTAGAAAGTTTCAAGCTTAATTTTAATGCCAAAAGAGCGAGTTGTGATAATCCATAGCTATCCTCTCCATCCTTCACACACTTTGTGTCTGTTTTTCACATGGGACTGCAGAAAGTCTAGCGGTCACCGAGGAGCCAGCTAATCCCAGTCAAGTGTAAGGAGGAAGAAAGAAGAAAGCACAATGCTGAGCCCTAAGTGGCACTCCCCTTCTTTTATATTCCCCTCAACATCAGCATCCACCTAAACACCATCATTTCAAAATGTGGACTAGTATGTGTCTACTGGCTTCAGATCTGCACTTTATGCCAATTGAAGTTGTTGCTCTTGCAAAGTCTCTTTCAAGTTATACCCTGACACTGCAAAACCACACTGCTTCACTCTACCTTGTTGACTTATTGTTTCACAGCTTCACCTGCAAAGACAGGCCAGTGCCTTCACATTTGTCTTCAGCACTAAAATATTCTTAACTTATATACCACACACACACAAAAAAACAATTCTGGAGGCGAGCCTCAGCACACAGCCTATATTTTTGCCTCATTTTTTGGAATGTCTTTTTCTGTCTTTCTGCTGGGAGTCTGCAATAAATATAAACCAAATTCTGTTTACCACAAGTCAACTGACAACATGGGTTTTCTTTCTAATGAGATGCACCCTGATGATGTTTGCATGAATTTATTCATGAGTGAGGCTGACGCGGGGAAACAAGACAGGCACAAGAGCAGCCAAGTAAGTGAATAAGTAAATAAAAACTCAAACAACAGACAGCAAGAGCAACAAACGCTAAAGCCAATAAAAACTAATTTAAAAAAAAGCTTGAAATTTGATGAAATTACAGAATACTTGTTTTATGTATCAGCTTAAAAAATCATCTGGTCCTTAGCAGGTGTTAAAATGAGGAACAATAGCAACACGTGGCATATTACACTGTATCATGATATATTTGACAAAACTGAAGCCAAAATGCTGAAACTGTATGTGACAAACTAAGTACACCATTACTGCTTCCATAGAAAATTAAGAGGGTAAGTAGCAGCCAGGTGCTCATAATGAGATGCACTTAATTAACTGATCATCAGGACCTCTACAAAAGCAGACGTTATGGCAGTTTGCTGGTCTGCAGGGTTATATGGATATTTCCAAAACCGTTTTAAGTCCATCATTCTAAAGATGATTAATCAGTGGAAAACCTTTATGGCACCCGGAGTGACCATCCCAGCAAATTCACTTCAAGGTCAGACTCTGAAATGCCAAAGAACAAAAAAAGACCAAAGAGCTACATCTCAGACTCTACAGGCCTCAGTTAGCATCTTAAATGTTAAAATTTATGACATTAGAATTAGAAAAAGACTAAACAAGTATGGCTTGTTTGAAAGGGTTGCAAGCAGAAAGCCTCTAAAAAGAACATGGATTAGGTTTGCATCTGAACAGATCAAAAGATTTCTTGAACTTTTAAAATTCTAAATAACCTGGCCCCTAGCTACTTAACTGATCTCCTCTATCCGTACAACCCGAAGAGAGCACTAAGATCCTCCAGCCAACTGCCCCTAATGCAACCAGGGTCTTGTTTAATAATCTCCCAGTTGAAATTCGTACTTCGTAATCAATTCAATCGTTCAAATCCCGTTTCAAAACACACTTGTTTAACTTTTGAAACAAATTAGTTTGACTTTCATTCGGCCTGCACTACACCATGTAAATGCAATTTTAAGAATAATTGTACTATTTGTTCTGCCCGCACTGCAGTTTTATTGTGAAGCACTTTGATGCACACTAGTCTTTTAAATGTGCTATATAAATAAACTTTGACTTGACTTGGAACAATGTCCTCAAGACAAATGAGACCAAAGTGGAGATGCTTGGCCATAATGCACAGCTCCATGTTTGATGAAAACCAAACACGACATATCGGCACAAACACGTCCTGCCAACTGTAAAGGAGGTGGAAAGGTGGTGATTTGGGCTTTGCTTTGGGTTTTCCTGCCACAACAACACCTCGTGACTGTAAAACACCTGGAAACCTTGCAGTCATTGAGTTCACCATGACTTCTCTGTATACAAAAGTATTTTAGAGTCAGGTGTGAGGCCATCTGTCTGACCTCTAAACTGGGAGGTGCAACATTTTTGGAGCACAAAGGGATCATCCTTAGATCAGACGACAGATTGTTGACTGCATACAGACACAGATACTTGTGTAACACATAAATATCACTAAAATTCTAATCATTAAAACCCTGGCACGCCTTTTTTTTTTTTTACAATTAAGCATGCAGCAGGTGATATTATTTGTCAGATGATTTCATAGAAAGTGCTCCAGACGGCACCAACATCACAGTAAGGGTTGAATCTGCAGAGGTGACACCTAGTATGGAGCCACTGGGCTAGTTGGCATCTACTTGTTACTCTTAACTCCCGTGCACCAAATTTAAAGACAGAGACAAGCCTTATGTGACTATATGAACTTCTGCATTGACTTATCTTCGCTGCTTTGCTGCCCTAGTTGATCTTTTCACCAAAGTTCTGGTTTATACTATAATTTCAGTTTGGCCCAGTCACCATATAACACCTTGACTTTGCTGTCTGCTTCTGGGGAAATAGAGAAGCTTAGCAACCATGGTGTCAATAACATATTGACGCTTGTCTCTGTAACCATAGAAACTTGTGAATGGGATCTGTGGTTCTCATGTGTGTAATGTAGCTGTTTTCACAAGAAAATAATGGAAATATTAGTGGAGATTTTGTGCTTTGATGTCTTGCTTTGCAAATGAAAGTCTATAACTCAAACCTACATCTGCACATATGAGTACACAAATACACACCTTAGAGCGATTTCTGCAATTGTCTAAGCCGGGGCAACCCCTTTTACGAAGAGCAACACATGCTGCTCTCTCCCTTGCAGTTTCCCATGATGTTTGCTTTGGTAATGACTCATACTGGATCATAGTCAGTGGTTGTCAGCAACAAAAGAACAGCCAACAGACCACAATAGAAATGTGATATTGAAAAAAAAAGTGGTATGAATGACTGAGCAATTGAGCTCAGCTTCATGGCTGAGACAAGCAGGGGGCACTGATAAGGGAGCTGTAATAGCAGTCAGACGTTTACCAGCCTTTGTTCCACAGCAAATGAGAGTGATGATCGCCAGGCTTGGGAGCGGCACTGGGTGACTGTTTCCATGGCGTTAAAATGAGTGTGTGTACATCTGAGTGGGTGGTAGCGTAGGTTGGGGTGGAGGCCTGGGTATTATTGATAAGTTGCTTGTCCTTGAGAAAAGCCAGATTGGGACGCCCCCGCTCTTCATGGGAGATTTCCTTTAATTAATCCAAATGAGGACACACTCGCGCGCGCACACACATACACACACACACACAAATGCAGGCGCACACAGATGACTGCGAGCAGTGAAACAATGAAAGTGTAGGAGAGAGAAAGAGCAAATTTTTAACAGATGTTATTCAAAAAGTCCCAAGCTAGAATAAAGTAATTACATTTTATGTTGTATTTATTAGCACAGATAAAAGTTTACAGCCATCTGAGTTGTGAGGATATACTTAGACAGTGTACTGCTTTGAGTTGTCAACATGTTCACAGTAAAATCTTGTGTGTGATGTTTTTATCAAGCTAATTACTACCAAATATAGCGTAAACATCAGGTACAAATCACACTTTTGCTTTTTTTTTGGATTAGAAAAGCATTTTTAATCCTTTGGATAGGATGCCTCATCTGAAAACCATAAACACTTAACATCTTGCCTGCAGCGGTATAACTAATAATTGGTTTTAGCTCAGGAGGTAGAGCAAGTCATCTACTAATTGTAAGGTTGGTGGTTCGATCCCTGGCTTATCCAGTCTGCATGCCAAATATCCTTGGGCAAGATAATAACCCCTCAGATCAGAGTCTGAATGTTAGACAGAATGAAGGATTGGTGAGGTGTGCTGCATAATGCAGGAAGAAAAGTGCTATATAAGAACCAGTCCATTTACTTAACTTTGAACTTTACTTAACTTTCGAAGTAGCGCCTTTTCTGTGTAGAGTTTTGTGTGTATTCTGTGTAGGTCGCTTGTACAGAAGTAAATGAGTCAGTGTGACCATCCAGTTTATGGTCCAGTCAAATCAGTTGATCGCCACAGCTGCATTGGAACAGGTATGGGATTATCAAATCGGTAAGACGATAAGCTTCCACAATAGTCCCACAGCCAAAAGAAGCTGGACGCCTACCAGATTGTTTTTCTATTATTCCTCACATGGGGGAAAAGGTAACTGCTTACAGCCTCTTTAGATCCTTACCAAAGATAGACTTCAAATCCTATTACAATTATTCTGAATCATACACAGACAGAATGATGTTAATGCTCATGCAGATTCAAAAACCCAAACTGCAAGCCCCTGCGGGAGGATGAGGAGGCACAAAAAGGGGAACTTCTGGTGTTGCACGACCACACAGACGGTGAATCCTGAATATTTTGATGGTACCTTTGCAGTACATAGGTTAAGTGCACCACAGCACAGTTTTTACAGCCCAGTGTGTGGGATTATGATGAGAGACGAGAGAATTAGAGGGTTGAAGATACACGAGGAGACGCAGGAAGAGGCAAAAATTAAAGGCAAAAACTTGAAGACGATAATATTGTTAACAGCCCCCAGGAGGCTTGTAGATGCACAAATCCAAACGCATAAAAAAATCTACATGTGGGCCATGAAACGGTTTAGTCAGAAGAAATGCTGCACTTCAAGCGGAAGAGCCATTTTTAACCAGCACGCTGGCAAGAATTTGCCACGCTGAATGTGCAAAGCACAAGCTCTGCGGATGAAGGTGACCTTTGAACTCCCTGTTTAGAAGAGTGCTGTCAGTATTAATAGTGCAAACATAATTCGACGTCCACAGTATAATACACGCAGCATAATAACAAACCGGCTTAAGTGCTGTAACACTTTAAAAATCTTTAAACTGAGCAAAGCGGAGCAGCGATGTGTTACTGCTCGCTAAAATACTGAAATTCTGAAATGTTTAAAATAATAAAAGAAACCAAAAACATTATACCATAATACAGGCAGGTTGCACCTCATTAGCTGAAGAGTTGCTACTTTCTCACATTTATATGATTTCATATGATTGAAAATAGGATTCATCAAACACATGAATGACTCCCTGGCCTTTCAAAAAATTGACAGGCGTATTTACTATTTTCAAACGTCGGCCTACAAATTCTTAAATAGAGTAATTTTGGGTATAAATCTGTAATGATGAATAGAAAACCTTTATTACTGCACCCTTGCTAAATTTTATGTGACAAGCATGCTCTTATTTAGCCACAGCAGAATACAGGATTTACCCAAGCAAGACAAAATGAAACAAGTAAGAGGGTGATAATGATGCTGGAGTGACAAAGAGGAAGGATAAAAGTTATATTGTCCTCATACCAAAATCCTGTAAAGAGCGAATAAACAATTAAACCTTGACTTGTATATAATCCTATTAAAATTGTGCACACGCTGAAAGATCATGAATTTATTTCCTTAATTAATAAAATTGGCTCCACAGTACTGTTTGTCTTTAAGAGAAAGGAGACAAGACAAAGTTAGGCAGAAAAGACACAATGTACTCACAAGAAATGAGCTCTGTTCAGGCTACTTCTAACACAGCTAACCTGTGAACTTTAATCTGAGGTTTTTTTCAAGTCTATCTATCTATCTATCTATCTATCTATCTATCTATCTATCTGTCTATCTGTCTATCTATCTATCTGTCTGTCTATCTATCTATCTATCTATCTATCTATCTATCTATCTATCTATCTATCTATCTATCTATCTATCTATCTATCTATCTATCTATCTATCTATCTATCTATGAGTGTCTGGAGATGCTAATATATTTAGTTGTAGCTGCAAAGGTTCTAAGTGTCCATTAATCACTGTTATTACAGAGTAATAAAAAGCAAACACTGTCACAGGCTACATTTTTAAAAGCCTAATAATTCCCATGTAGCACAAGGAGAAAACACAATAAAACCGGCAAATTATATCTTGATTAAGAAGGAGCCAGACGTATTTCGTCTATGGTTACATAAAGGTTATAAAACAGAGATGTTCTCCGATGACCTAATCTTCCCATTTTTCTTTCTTTGATGTAAGGGTCTTTCCTTCTCAAACATCAGAGTTAAGTTATTCCCTCTAATAAAAGCCCAGTGGAAAAGAAGCTAAAGAGTAAATCTCTGTGTGTAAGCAGTCTGATTTTGCAGATGTCATCAAAGAACGATGTCTTTGTTTGGTTTATTTATGGTTTTCTTGATGTAACTTGGAAAACAAACGGATAGGCTGTATTCTACAAAAGCCGAATCACAGTGTTGTATGACCAGAGTTGACAAAAGAAATCTTTGTGCTCTCATGAAAGCTTTAATGGTCAAGTTTAGCGAACCTGCATTTATAATTCATAACTTTAGATTTTAGTTCTTACTGAGCATGTGAAAAAGTTTGAGAATTATTAGTAAGAGTTTGCAGGCTTTCAGAAATTGCCCTGCTTTTTGAACTTTTATTTCCTATTTATTTACCCCAGCTCTGCAAAACTGAGTAAGAAAACGTTTGAACAACACTTCCCACTGTGATGCCTGCTCCAGCTGCCTATGCTGGAGGAAGTTGAGGTCAAAATAATTGGCTGTATCTCTTACGGTGTCACTGATCCCTTTCCCTTGTTCTGCTATGTTGACTCTGCTGTGTGGCAGCAGGTAAACAATTTATTACAGTTAAGTTTCCCCAAACGGCAGGGGAGCTCTTCCTCTACATAATTTAAGCAAGGGTACAAGAACATAAGTCCCTTCTGTCTCACCCTGCTAGTGATGCACGTCGAGCTAACACCAGGCAAAGTGATTCTTCGCTGAGCAAACAAACATAACCACTCTCCACAACACTGCTTAACACGATTGATATGCTTGGGGCAAGACTTAGGAAATGCAGGCTCTCTTGCACACACACATAGAAAGATGACTAGGCTAATGTAGAATATAACAAGTGTTAATCGCCGCTCCTGGCTTTCAAGGTCGAATACCTTTACATACTATTAGGAAAACTAGCATAGCAACACATTATAGTGCAACAAATACAATTGCAGGGCACTTCTTGTAGGATCTGACAATACTGTATAATTTTCACAGGATGATCATGTAGAGTTAAATGCACAGTATCATCACTGTCAAGTGGGAAGAGAAATGTTCGCTGCTGTTCTGTTAGGGTATAAATGTGACTGACAGGAAGAAACCTGCGGTAAATCATGCAGCTCTTAGTGACTGGCCCATTAGCAGACAATGTAATGAGGAGCATTAGAAGCCTCTAACTTTCCGTGTTGACCTCCCATCAACATTCGGCCTCGTGCTTCAAAATTTATGGCACTAAAACGGACTGCTGAGGTACCCTGTGCTCTCAGAAAATCCCGCAATCAATGTCAAATATTGATTCTCTTTCATTAATTCAGGTCACACGGCCTCCCAGTGTGGGGCTTTTACTTTGAAAAGCCTGTTTGAAATTTTCATCAGAATTAATGGGGAGGGCTTTGCAGGGAAATGAGCTCGCATAAACTGGGAGGTATGTTTGTAATAATGGATTGAGAGGTATGAGCGCTCGGATGGACCAAAGGGATTAGTGGTGCAGCAAGTCAGATTTCTTTGTCCTCAACAAATCGAATTTAATTCTTCTCCTTTTTCTCCTTTTGCATCTACGTAGTCTTCCGTAGATATTGTCTCCGCTTGCAGCACATAAAGACGATATTCCTGAACCGCTGTCTGCTGGTCTTTGTGTAACGTGTGTGTGCATTGTCTTGGGTTTAAAAGCTTTCCGGTGCATCTGAATGATGATATCATCGCTGGCATCAGTAGTTTCTGCTTGACAAACAGGAACAGTGGCTATCGTGGCTGCCAGCAGTTGTGGCTAAATTAGGCTTGGGGACAGCAGACCACACTCTGATGTCACCGGTGGTCTCAGACCAGTTGCCACGTGAACATCAGTGGCTTTAACCTTGGCACCTAGATTACATTGCTTTCCATGACTGCATTCCCCTCCGACTATCCCCTCACTTTCTCCGCCCGCCCCACGCTTTAGTGTTTCTGCTGTGGAACTGTGGAAATCCCAGATAAAATTAAGACCTCCAGATCCATATATGTCTATTGTCAGAAAGAATCACACGCTAAGTAAATACCCAGTAACATGCAGAGACAGCACTACAGCTTAGATGAGCCTTTGAAGTCTTGCAGGAATCTGTGACCTTGCTTTGCAAATTTATATTTCAATATGGTGGAAATTGAAATCCTATGGTTAGATAACAATGTGGTTATTGGGAGCCTTTGCAAAACCCTGCGTAACATCAAGTGGCAATTATGAAAGCAGAAAATAAAAGGGATCAAAAACTTCTTAGAGTCACCAGTTGAGGGTGTCAATCCCCACAGACTTGCTGAAAAGACCTAATTTTTGGACAGCTATGTTTACAGCTACATACATAAAACAGTCTCTACACAGGACTTTGTGACACCCATGTAGGAAGCAACTTCAACTCTGCTTAAAAGTTATGCATGATCAAGGTGTGGCTTCTTCGAATAACAGGTGGCTACAGCTATCATTTATATACAGCGCCACAGTGACAAACCACCCCTGCTTTGACAATGTCGAGAGTCCTTGTTGCACTTCTAAAAATAATCCTAAGAACAATCTGCAGCATCAGAGAGCGTACAATGAGAATCACTCGACACCACACACACACTACAATTTACTTTCCTGACCAACTGGCGTCATCTGGAGCAGACTTGATCCAACTCGGTCTGATCTGTTTTAATTCCACCAAGGCAACTGTAATAAGCTTATTACAGCCATGCTTTGGTTGTCACGTAATGCCCACCCCTATTAATATTGATATTTGCCTTCATTGCCTCTGGCTCTTCTCCTCCTTTCTTTCCTCTCAATTCATCTCCTTATTTCAGCACAAATCCTGAGAGCGGTGTCTTGCACCCATCTAACACATCGTCACTTGTGAGTGAATGACTGGATGGAGAATCAGCGCAGTGTGACGCGGTCTTTGTTTTCTCTAATGTCTCTGTTCAGGGAGAGAAAAGAGACAAGTTGCTGAAGCCATCTGTTGGAGGATTAGGAGTAATCATGCCCGACAAGCAAACTCCCATATGATTCTGTGTGCCACAGTCAAGTTTATAACCACAAAGCAGGCAGATATTGATGATAGCAAGCGGCACCCACTCGTATGCTGCGTTGCGCTGGAGCATGCGGCTTCACTGTGGGCTGCTGGATAAACAAACAATATTTTTCTCTTATGTCTGTGCGATGATGTTTGAGGCTGTTTTGGGAACACACAGAACATGTGTATGCCTTTAGGGCAAATTTTATGCTCTTGAATGCCTACAGACCACATGCGGGAGCAATTATACACAAATGTTATTTGTATGGACACCAAATATGCTTAAACGTTAATTTAATCTGTTGTATTCATTTAATTAGTTAAACTTATTTTTTAACCCCCCTCTTGCACATAATGAGGCTTATAGAATTAAAGGGTTAACCCCTGTGGACCTTTAGAGGCTCAGACACTGACCATTAGAGACAAATGACCACAATACATGACACGGCCCGGCGAGGCATTTCTTGCTGAATCAATCTCTCTTAATAATTAATCTGTATCTTTCTCTCTTTGTTTCCCAAGTGTGCCATTGCTTTGATCTTAATGGATCTGCCGACACATAATGCTGATCTGTCTGTAAAGAATTGTTACAAATGCCCTCCATTTACTTTATCTTTATTTGGAGCTGCCTGTTCTGGGTCAGCACTTTGGGCAGGTAGGCTATTTAAAGGAGTGTAAATGTTCAAAGACTTTTCATGGGTCCCAAAAGGGAGGCTGTAGAGGATGGATCAGGTGAGTGTTTTGGGGGGAAACTGGCCATAAAATTTCCACAGAAAAAACTGCAATAGTGAAATGCTTAAAAAGGAATATATGGGAATATTTGCATTTCACTTATTTAGTTATTGGGTGGGTGTTTATAAGCAAGAGTACACTCATCTATGAATGAAATACACTTATCAGACACTTTATTAGGTACACTTTTCTAATACCAGGTTGCCTTAGTACTTTGTTCCACCACATACCTAAGGTGCTCTATTGGATTGAGACAGCTGCAATAATCAGCAGTTGTATTTAAACAATGCTCCATTTGGTAATGAGTGGTTCAAAGTGTGCCAAGATAATATCCCCCACACAATTACGCCATCATCATCAGCCTGAGCGGTTGATACCAAGCAGGATCGATCCATATTCGATTTTATTTACATCAAATTCCGATCGTATCATTCCAGCAGAAACCTAGACTCATCAGACCAGGCAATCTTTTTCAAATCATTTTCTATTGTCCAACTTTGGTGAACCCATGTGAACTGTAGCCTCAACTTCTTGTGCTTAGCTCTCAGGAGTGGAAACTGCTGTGGTCTTCTGTTTCAAAGTTCCTTATGTTCTGCTTTCAAAGATGCTCTTCTGCATAACTTGGTTGTAACAAGCAGTTATTTGAGTTACCGTTGTCTTCCTATCAGCTCAAAAAAGTCTGGCTGTTTTCATCTGACATCAGCAAATCATTTTCACAGAGAACTCCTTTTCAGATCATTCTCTGTAAACCCCAGAGATAGTCGTGTGCAAAAATAGCAAATAGAAGTTTCTGAAATACCCAGATCAGCTCGTCTGGCACCAATAACCACGCCACATTCAAAGTCACTTTAATCACCTTTCTTGCCACATTTTGATACTCAGTTTGAACTTCAGCAGGTCATGTTGACCATGTTAGATCTTGTATTAAAAAGCAGCAGAACGTGTACCTGATATAGCAGCTGTGGAATGAAAAACAAGTAACCTTTGAATGTTCTTGTGATAAAAACGAAATGGGTGGAAAAAACAGAGAATCAACAAAATGAATCAGAGAAGGACGTAATAAAAGAGAAGGGAAGAACAAAGGAAACAAGGTCACGTGTCTGACTATCTGAGGAACTGGGTAAAAATATCCTTTACCGCTGCCTCCTTCATGACTAATGAGCTGCATTCACACACACTTTCAAACTAGGGGCTAGTAATTTATTTCTTTCTTTATTACAGCTTTTTTCCTCTTTCATTTTTAGATTCATTTCCTTTGTAAATTCCTGAGAATTCAGCTACAGGGCCAAAAAAATCTGCATATACAAGAGCTCTCCAGTAGATATGAAAGATTAGCTTAATTTTACTGTTCTGCTTGTCCTGTCTATGTGCATGCATTCACGTAGACACAGTGTGTGTATGTGTGTGTGTGTGTGTTGGTTGGGAGGAGATGGGAGTCAGGCACATTGACACAAAATACTTCAGATGGAAGTAGATGTGGGAGGACCAAGGAATCTCCCCAAGAGTCTTTGCTGCATCCATGCCATATTTGGTGCTTCTCCGTTTCACTGTCAGTCAAGCCAAGTTTCAAGCACAGTGTGTACATCCTGTGGACCTAGGATAAAAAGCCTTTCCAAATAATTTTTAGTGTTTGTTTTATCTTGCTTGTACTGCCCAAAGGTTGGCATTTATGCTATCAGCACTATAAAGATGCGCCAGATGCTGTTGTTCACAGAAAAGTTTAATGAATTGGCTTTGAAATAGTTTTTGCAACTCAAGTCAGTGCTGGGTACGTCTGTGAGAATTCTAACCCATTTAACAAACTACACCAAAGCCACCTTCAGCTGTAAATAAGAGGCTAGTCCAAGCATGCCGGCCCCCCTGAAAGAGCTACTTTGTAAAACACCCCAGGCATCATGCACCCTGGCTTATGATCCCTGACCAGAAAACAAGCACAATCTTTGGTATCCCCTTGATAATCTACACTCCTCAAGACACACACACACATATCCACACCCACATACACCCATCTCTCTGTCCCTCACTGCTTTCACTTCAGAGCAATAGCTGAGTGTAGGAGCACAATCTGTATTTGTGCAAGTGTGTGGCAGTTTCTCCTGCCTCTCTCCACTGATCTGCAGCAGCGTTGGTGGGGCCGCCTACACACCTTCCACATCATCAGTTGCATCCTGACTCCTCTAAAGTAGTAAGTCCTGTGAGTGAGTCCATTACCGATGCCAACATTTTGCCACCATAAGCCTTCACAGTGGATGTTTGGAGGGCTGAGAGTAACTTGACATCGGGGGAACTGTTCCATTTTTAGACACTTGCATAGTCACAGGCCATTGCTGCTTTTCATAAAGGATTATTTCACAAGGGGATGCACCTATGCAGGCAGGAACTGAAACCTGTAACAGGAACTCCAAGACTTATCTCACACAGCAGCAATGAAAAACATCCACAGACGGCTACTTCTGCCTTGCGTTATAGCATCCGGTTAGGTGGAAAACACGAGATGAAAGATGAACCTACAACAGCAAAGGACAGATTCCGACACAGACACAGACACAGACGAGTCTTCTGTGAAACATGGGATACTAAGGCAGAGGAAACCTTCTATTAACTTCCCTCGGGCCTGAATGAAGACAAAAAGAAATCCTCTTATTATTTCTGTTACCCATCCCAGACTCCTCCTCTTCTTTTCTTTAAGAGACCACCTTTAACCCAACAGCAAAAGAGGATCCATTGTTTTCCTCCCTCTTCCGCCACACCTGTCACTGTTTGTGTGAACAAAAAGGCCTCGGTGATGGGTAGATTGGTGCCTTTCATTTGTCTAGCCCATTGCAGTGCTTACTGTGAAGCTGTAATTAGTGTCAAGAACAAATTTGTTGGTGCTAATAAGGCTCCAAGCTGTGGTGCTAGCAAGCGCAACATGGCAACACACAGAGTGGAGGGACCAGATGTATCTGCTGTTGGCTGACAAATAAGTAGGCTGGAGAGCTGGAATTGGAGGAAGCGCCTGGCATCTTCTATCTAAGCTAGAAAAGTGTGGCTGTAAATGTGCCAGTGTTGGTCTCCTGGTGTTTTTGTTGGTTATTTGGTGAATACTGAAATAGTTCAAGAAATAGTGGATGCAACGCTGACTTTCATGGTGCTCAAGAAAGTTTGAGCACCACGAATGTCTCTTCGTTTCATCGGCAAGCCACATTTTTCTTTCATTCACTGAAATCTATTAGCATCCACAAGATTATCATACACAGTTTTATAAAGGTAGTCATTGTATTCAGGTGAAGTAACACACTAATCCACTCTGGAGATTTCCCCTGATAGCTCTACCATAGGGTTCACATTTATGATTTTGTCCAAAAATGCTTAATTACTGGAGGGATTGTTGTGAAATTTTATAAATACAAGTAAGAATGAACCTCATCAACTTTGGTGATCCCCAACTTTTTACCTATCACGCTTTATTCATTTCCATCAGATTTGGCTTAACTTTTAATCTCATGCCAACTAAAAAGTGTGAACACGTTACAACAGAGACAATGAACGATGTAAACACTGTGTCCACTAAAAATCAGCCTGACTGATGTTTGTGTTATGATCACAGATGACACAAACGCATGGCGCCTGCACTTTATAAGAAACATGCAACATGCAGGGAGAAAATTTAGAGGAAACAACATGAGGAAAAGTGGTAAAGAACAAAGACAGAGACAGAGGGAATATGAGAAAAGGTGCAGCTGCCTAACGAGGACCAGGTGAAACCAATAGAAGGTAGACAGGAAGCAAAGGAACTGAAGGCAAACAAGGCAGGTAATACTTTCAAAATAAAACTGGAAAACAACCAAAATCTAAGAAACTCTTGAGAAAATACCCAATGCAATGACTGTTAACCTTAGCTTTAACCTTTTCCCTGCTGCAGACTTTTCGTATTGTGATAAAAAAATCCAGTTTTCTCATATAACACAAACCTACAGCAGCTCAACTAAACAAAGTGTATTTACAGGTATGTGGTGCCAAAGTACACAGAGCTATTCTTTCATTCAAATTTGACAAAAAAATGTGCAACGCAACAATCTTATCAACCATAATATGATTGAAACCCCAAAGAGGCACCACAGAACAGCGAATAAGAAATAAAAATAACAATGAATCCACAGGATGACGCAATAATATTGCTGATTTACTTGATCTAAGATTATACTGTGGCACAGCAAAGAAAGCCTTGATGAAAAGATTTATGTACACTGAGATAATCTCTAATCCATAAAATGATCCAAAATGAGAACACAAAGGCTAGCTGAACCACGCAACACTAATGGAAACCCTAAAAGGAGGAATTTTCCTACAGACTGGGGCAGAAAACATAATTTCATTTCCTGTAGGATATAATAGCCAAATCAATCATACCCATTTGCAATGGGTACAAAAATTCTGGATTAATCTATCTCTCTTAAGAGCTACCGGTTCTTTCTGCTTAAGATACTCCTCACCCCTCAGTAGAGCTTGTTCGCCGAGGAACTAGATCTCAGAATACCAATGCAACACCTAGGCTGTCTCACAGAAGCATGTTATCAAACAGGGTATTACTCCAATATATTCAGACAGAGATAATCCATACACGGTATGCTCTCAGCAGATATATGCCTATCAGAATTTTATTGCTAATAACTGAAGAACTAAAATCCTTTATTGTAGACTGAGGTATTAGATAAGCTCCTGTGAGCTCAGAGAAAGAGCAAGAGTGTTGGTGCAGCTCAATTCACCTTGTTGTTTAGGAGATGAATGTAATTCATAAGTGAGAATATAAACTCCAATATGGGGAACGATTCTTCAAAACAGGGCTCAGCGTATTGGTTAAAGCAACTCAATTACTGTAGTTCACAGGGCCCATCAAAGTAAGTAACAGGGGATTCAGGCAGTTCCTCAAACTGTATAAGCCCACTGAATATTAGATTTGATTGTCTATTCCCTTTGCTTCTCTTTATTCCACCCACCTCTGGCTCCTGTCCTTGCCTCCCTATCTGATGTCCCTGTCAAGACTGTCAACCAGAAATAAAGTAAGCCTGTTTATCAGATAGTGGACAGCATGCCAGTGTTGATTAAAGCGCTGCTGAACAATCTCTATTTTTTAAGAACGCAAATTGAGCTATATATTATAGCAAGACTCCCTGCCAAAGAAGAACAGGGACCCCAAAATATAAGAGACTTCTGCTGTTTGTTAAATTACACTTCATGTCAGAATATAATGAGGATAGAAGCTTCCTACTTTTACACACGCAGTGTGACTCATCATCAGCTATTTATCATTACAACATTTTTTCCTCTTACTGATTAAAGTCTGAGATAATCTTGGCTAGGTGAGGAAATGGACTGTGCTGCTTTGCCTGTGCTTCCTTTGTGTTTAATTGGAAGGCTGAGCACTTAAGCATCTAAAAAGAGAAGAAGCCTCTTTTTGTTGGGAAAGGTAAAGCAAATGCACGTACTGTTAAGTTAATCAGTTTAAGTTAGAGCACAGAGTGCACTCTGTTTTTAATCTATCTGCTATCAGCAACAGATGCTGAAAAAAATGTTGTGTCTACTATAAATGGAATACATATTATATAAAAGCAAAGACATTGAAAATGGGGGGGATTAAATCTCCTATTATGGTATATACAATCTGACTGGACCTTAGTACATTTACAAGAGAAACCTCTTTTTTTCTTTCTCTCTCTCTTATTTTTTATTTATATAAATGGCTCACACTCAACATCTGCTAAACATGGACTCATCTGTTTCACCCCAGCTGTTCCCGAAACTAAACATTTATGTTTAGGCAAATCAAAGCACTTGGTGGAAGTAAGATAAGGACCACTGTTGATATTAAAAGCTGAAACTGTCAGTGTCTGGAGTGAAAGGGTGGGGGAGGCAGACTTCAACAAGAAAAAGCAGGCTCTTAATGTAGGTTACAAACAGAAGTAAAAAAAAAAAAAGACACAAGAAAAACAAGAAAAGGAAAAGAAAAACACAGGCATGGACACAGGGAACTTTACGGACAATATGGAATTATAAATTACATTGAGTGTTTAGTCCATTTAAATCGAACTCTGTTCCCCCCCCTCGGTGTGGTTAATTTGTGCAGGCGTGAACACAATGACTGCACTCAGGTGTGGACAAAAGCAACAGCACCGAGACCCTTTGGAGGAGTTGGTATCGGTGCGGTTCTAAATGAATTCCAGAGCGGTTCGTTTATGGCGTTAATGTGATCCGACCGTGATCCGACTCTACTAACATGTGAACATTGCAAGTTTGAGCTAAAAAAAAACTTTAGCTACGCATCAGTTGTATTCTGGGATGCAGCAAGGCACTACAGATGTGCAAAGTCAGTAACTTACTGTGAAATGAATGAACTGATTTGGACCAGAGTAGATGAAAATGCCCTTATATATACACAGAGGACTGATTAAGAAGGAGGATAATGAAACACTGGCGAAGACAATCAGGGGGAAACAGAACACAAAGCTAATGTAGGAGATGAAAATAAAACAAACCTTCAAAGTAAAACAGGAAATAACCAAAGTGATAAAGGCATAAATTGTAACACATGGTGAACTTGGCGCAAAGAAGACTCACATTAAACATAAACACAGATTAAGGGAACACTGGAGGACAAAAACATTAACACAGAAAGATGAGACAGGGGGAGGAACAGATACACTGAGGCAACCTGAACTAGTACTAATAGAAAATAAGACATTATTTCAGTGTTCAGCACTTAGGTCAGTGGCTGTGTTTTCAAAGTGCTTTATAAATGAAATTGTCTGGGCTTAGATTGGCATGAACTAAAGCACAGGATGCAACACTTAAATTTACGACTGGAATAACCATAAGGTTAACACAGGAAGACTTTCAGCCTATATATCTTATATAGACATCATATATCTATATAATATAAGCTTATCATATATATCTAAACCAAAATGCACCTTAAAAACTATTGTTATGAAAAATTATGTTATATTGACTTATTGTCAAGCTCTTTATATGATTAAACAACAAGCTGATCTCATGATGCACGCTGACTGTAAGGTGTCAAGGATAAGCCCCAAACAGACTCTGAGTAGTAGCCGCATCACTGTTAGTTATTTGTAACCCCTAAAACCAGATGGTTGGGAGACGGAAGAAACAGACAAGACAAGGTGGCTGGAAGGGCAGAAAAGATTACGTAGAGGTCTGTTGCGATGAAGTTCTCATTTCTGTTTTTTTCACTCTTTATTCCTCTTGTCTATTTATTGCTCTGACCTGGGCCCTGCTGCTGTCTCTCCACAACATCTGCCCACCGGGGAGCTAAGCAGATTAATTGAAAGATTTGGATTTCTCTTCATTTAGCTTGCCTCACTCTGAGACTCTCCTTCCCGGCACACACACACACACACACACACACACACACACACACACACACACACACCACACAACACACACACACACACACACTCACAACTATCCTGCTCAAAATCGCTCAACCTTTTCTCACGCAGTCCTCCCCGCCCGCCGCCTCCCTCAGCTACCACGTATCACTTCTCAGGTTGAGATGAAGAAAGACAAAAATAATGTCACAGGATTGTTTATAGCAACATATCCGGCTGCAGTTTCGGAAGCCCTCTTCTGCTTTGCGAGGAGAGTGGTGAGTTATGCTTATCGTTTATGGAGGAGATAAAAAACAAGCTGGCAGCAGAAATTACAGGCCTGTGTGTGAGATGAGGACACAATGAGCTAAATAAAAAATATCAGTCGACAGGGACATAAAGTTATGATCAATCCTCATGTAGGTTTCCACATTTGCTGATGTGCTAATGAGATTTTATGCAGCAGTATTACTTATCCTGTTACACAGAAGGGGTACTGGGGTTGCCCCCCCAAAAAGACACCATTCTCTGGTATGTGACATACACACATTTACTGAGACCGAAAGATGCAATTCCTAGGAGCAATTCCTGCTTTCGATGATGTGATATTCCCAGACAGCGAGGTGATGGGTTTTGAGGACATACATGAATTACAGCAGAGGTAGATGGAGAAATTGGGGAACAGGGGAATAAAGAGAGTGGAGGAAATCAGGAGAGAGAAAGCAGTAGGTACGAGTCGTAATCAGGAGTTTTGAAGGTGAACCTTCAAGGTGGCTATTACACGCTGTGGGCACTTGATTCTTCCAACCTGTACATGTGCACACATGATAACTCCCCCCAAACCCCCCAGACCTCCTGTTTTCCATGAAAAGGTCAAGTTGCTTGCTTGTTTCCGAGTCAACTGATTGTCATTCATTTAGCATTAAACTTGAAAGTGCTTAAACCTGAAATTTGCTGATGAACTGAAGACCAATTTGAAAAAATGTCAGATGTTACGGCTTATAAAAATGACATTTTGCCTGAAAACCCCAATTTCATACCATATTAACAGCACTGAATGTCTTGAAATGTCAACTGAGACAAATCCAGCTTAGGTACCTTAGAGTGCCTTAATTAGATAGGACTATGGTTTGCACGAGCTAATGACTGAGCAAATAATTGCATTACTAAAGATAGGTATAAACATGTACTTAATGTACACACACGCGCGCACACGAAACACACACACAAACTCACAGAGCTTGACTAACATGAATGAAAAGCTCTCTTATATAATAAACTACATCCTGCACTAAATTTTAATCCCGCTGGCCACACACGGACAGACCCAGACAAAAACACAGATTCTCAAGAGTGCCATAATGCGACTGTCTGATTTAGAGTATTGATCATCTGTGGTAAGAGGGTCCTTGGAGAGCATGGCATCACATAAAAGACAACATTACAGCTTATCAGCAGGGGCCAAAAACAAGGTGACCTTCACTTTACTGCCTCGTGGTTCCAGCATCCACCAGCATCGATGGAGAGATAACTGTGTGTTCCCGGGTTTCTCTGTGCATGCAATTTATGTGCACATGTAAAGTGCGTCAGAGCATTTTCACAAGCCCAATAAGAAATGTCAGTAAACAACAGGCCAATTATAATAAAAAGTTAGATGATTACCAAGAAGCCTGATCATTTAATGCAGATTTACCTATTTTTAGCCGAAGCCTAATAAGAATGGCAAAAATCTGAATAACGAAGGTTCAAGTAAAACTAAAACAAAAAAAAACAAGCTTTAATAAGTCTGTATATCCTTCCATTTTTTAGGACTCATTTTTTCCTTTAAAAAATTATTATATTTTTACTTGCCTGCAGTGATTTTGCAAGCAGCAGTGAACCATTGCGCACAAGGAATTTATTGTACACATACGGTTTTGAACATCCAGCATAATCCCAGCACAGCAGCATTCCTGCCCTTCAGTCGTGCACAGACTGGGCTGAACAGCTTGTCCACACAACAAACAGCATAAAGCAGAATCATTAGCTTGCGACTGCAGGAGGGCTGAACACTTTTGCTTCCATTCTTGTATTTCTAAATAACCATATGGCTTATGCATATTTATGTACTGTATATATTTTGTATTTATCACACCAGCAAAGCAATCCCAGTCCTCTTCCACACTGTGAGGTACAAGCTTTTTCTAGTTATTGAACTTCTCTCTCAAATTGTTGCTGTGTGTGCATGCGTGTGTGTGTGTGTGTGTGTGTGTGTGTGTGAGAGAGACAAATACATTCAATGTCAGGCAGCAGAGAAGTGAGAAAAAAGGAATCTTAGATAGACATATAATCCTCCCTGTGTCATTTATCGCTGAATATCTAGTAACGGACGCAGCCCATAGATGAAAGAAAATACAGGGAGGAGAAATGTATCTCTCTCCTTGACCCTGTGCTCTGACAGGAGTTTGGAAGTGCATCACTTTATAATCCGTCCTCGGGAGATGACAAATCTGAAGGGTCATCAGGAAACAACATTTTATTGCAGTGTGATAAAACGCTTGTGCTGCCAAAGGAAGTTTGGAGTGATTTTATACATTGAACAGCTCTCTCTTTTTTTTTTTAAATGACACAATTTGTAAAATGTAAAGAATTTGTAAATAATTTAAATCTGACATATAATTGAAAGTAGAACAAAGATACTACATCAAATAGGGGTAAAGTTTAAATTCTACAAGGTTTTTTTTAAGTGCTCATTTGAATTTGTTTTCACGACTTTTAAAATAAATGGGATAGAAGAAAAGTTGCATTTCTGTTTTAAAGACACCAAATAAACACTTTTGAATTGAGAAAACAACTGCTGTAGTTTTGAAAGTTAATTGTTTGTTCGTTCATTCTCATCTCTCTATTGTCTTCTTTTCTTTTGTTGCGCTGTCGGGGTTCACTCTACGATTTGGGGATTTTCAGCTTTAAATATGAAAACTTTTGAGATGACTTTTACAGAGATGACAAATCTCTTTACACAGTAAGGCTATCAACCAGTGATTAGTTGCCTTATCTTAGTTAAAAGCCACAAATGAGAGAAACGCAGCCTGCCTAACACTGAATATAACCAACTTTATGAAATCACTACTTTGGATAGAGCCACAGCAGCTACACTATACGGACAAAAGTACTCTCTGAATTCAGGTGTTTTCAGTCCCGTTGCCACAGGTGGATAAAATTAAAGCATGCAGTCTGCCTTTACAAACATTGGTTGTTCTTAAGAGCTCATAAACTTGAGCATGGTATTGTAATAGGATGCTACCATCAGAAGAAATCAGTAAGTGAAATTTCTTACCTACTGTCTGTAAGCGGTATTACTGCAAACTGGAAGCACTTAGGACCGGTTACAAGTTACAGAGTGGTGTCGCTCAGGCTCATAATGTATAAAGTCTCCAATTATCTGCAGAGATCCAAACGTCCTCTAGCATTAACATCAGTACATAAATTGTGCACTGGGAGCTTCACACAGCTCCTGTAAGTGTAACGTGTTGGTAACCCAGAACTTTTGTCCATAAAGTGTATTTTAATCATTTCCAGATTTTATTCTGACCTATGCTTAAACAGCTTCTTGCTCTATCACCGTATTAAACACAAACAGATAGAAATAGAAGTATTTGTACATTTATACAGTTTGACTTCTGGTGTGATTTTGAATCAATCACTCGTAAGGTTGATGATTTAGGTTTCTATGCCTGTTCTATGCAAAATTAACAATGTAATGGATGTACATATTTCCAACTTAAAAATTTCATTGAAAATCTGAGCTCTGATGTGTGGTTGTAGTGTTCCCTTATTATTTTATTTACTTTTTGAGCAGTAGTTTTCCTGGAAATCTCAGCAAGGAAGCTACTAGCATTATCACTGTTTTATACAATATGAGCATGAAATTCTTTAACTAAAAAAATAAGTGATAACACACGCTACTGTGTGCTAAAGATAACGAAGATGTCCAAATAGAAATTATATTGCCTTTCCATTGATAACATGGTTAAAATGCACTGACACATACTGGGCGAACCTCTTAGTAGTTTTCTACTCAGCAGCAATTTTCTTCAGCAAAAATAAAGTTGCAAAGTTTTCTGCTTCCCTATTTGCCCAGAGGGGTTAATTAAACTTTAATCTATCCTAACGTTGGTGAGAAATATAGACATTTCTTCAACCTTCATCCATCTTCATTTCCAAAAGCCATTCAATTATTTATTAGTTGTAGAGTAACTGTGGAACAACTGGGGAGCAGGCTCATATAATGTTGCATCCCTCAAAGAAGCCACAAGTTCACATTAACATACATCAATCACCTACGACCTCAATGTGTATCATCTGCAGCTTTCACACCAAGCTGACACTCGATTGGTGTAGTCCTCATACAGATGTTTACAATGATGCTAAAATTATTTCAATAATACGATATATATATCCATTTCTAATAGAAACAAACTAAATGATGATGAAACTGCAGGCTCCTTTTCAGGAACGATGATGAAGGCCGAAGGATGGCATATTGGGGAAACACTTTCTAAGTGCTCTGTCCTCCAGAATAAGAAACTGGTGCTCCTTGCCAAAAACCAAAGAGTACCATAATCAATACTGCCACAGCTATTCCAGGAACAATGACAAAGTGGGTGTATTGAATTTTCCACATTTTGAATCAAGAGAGATGATACTTTTCCTGAAACAAAAAGTCATTCCCGAGAACATTTTAACAAAACTTTTCTTTTTATATGCTTTGAAAAACGCCACGCCGTGGTAGGAGATGATCGCCCTGCTTATGATAATATATATAATATATATAATATACTCGTTAAAAAGCATCCAATTGATATGCGTAAAATATGCCTGACCAAATGTGACACGGCGGTAACACCACTACTTTCAATATGTTTAACCGCTTACTTAAAATAACTCACATTTAATACTATGGGAGTCATTTATGACCTCTTAGAGTGCTTGTGAGTGTGTAGGTGTTTATGGGTGAGTATGTGAGTATTTTGTAGCGCTTTAATGCTGTCTCTTTTACCATGATTGCTCTTCCTCTTCTCCTTTAATGAGGTGACCAATGTTATGATTTTCTACATCCCACAGTATGAGAGGATGGATAAGGTGACCATAGCCTAGCAGCATAATCTATTGTATTTTATGAACTGGTGGCCATAGACAGACATTACAGCCTGTAAGGATGACCAAGTATCAGGAATATTGGCTATGGCAGTCATATTTCTTTATATAGTCAACTTTCTATTGCTTTTTCCTCCTATATTGTGCTGATGGCAAGGTATGTGTGACTATGAAGCAATCTACTCTGCTGGGCTTTAAGATTAGGTGCTTTTCTTCCCTCCATACTTTTACCTCTTCTCATTTTAACAGAAGTAAAATGCGCCAACTCCGCTTCAATGTGTCTTTTGGGCTGAGTGGGACAATCTCCTTTATGGGCTCTTGGAGTGTTTGCTCATTTCTCAGGGTGTGGTAGCCCTCAATTTCACTTGGCCCACTGAGCTTTATCTCCTATATATATTACATTTTACTTTAATCCACAAGAAGGACACCGTATCCTCTGTTCTGCAGTGTAATATTGATTGAACATAGTATAATATGCAATATGCAACATAAAATGTGATGTGAAACATGAATCCTAGAAGCAACGCAGTAAACCTTGCTAATAAGATCATAGCAGATGAAACCTGCCACGGTGATTTAAAAGACATGTCATAATTTTACCATATCCACAATATGTAACTGCAATAAACTTGCCCACAAATGCCCCGCTGTAAAATGGGAGAAGACTGTATCGGCTGGTTCTGTGATAGCCGGCAGAGCTGGATAAGGTGTTTAAAAAGAAATTATGGAAAATGCCGTTACGGAGAAAATTATTAATCTCTTTTAAGAGTGCAGCTGGTGGACCAAAGAATAGGTCAAAAAAGATATTTTTACATCAAGTGAAAAAATGTAAAAAATAAAATTTAAAAAAATGATCTTGGAATGGTTATTTTTCTGCCAAAAATACAGCAAAGTTCATTCATCTGGCCAACCTGTGAAAAATCTGGAAGTGGCTCTGCGGAAAGTTTTTAATCATGAGACTTATCTGGCTTTAAGAAGTTACAAACTGCACACACTGACAAAGTATTTTGTTAAAGCCTAACAAAATTTAAGATCCAGTGTGAGCTGAGACTTTCTGCTTACTTCTTAAGAGTTTAACAATTCCTTGTGGAAAAACTACTTCCTGTTAGTCTCCACACTTGTTGGAAGTACTAAGATACGTAGTGCCCTGTAGCTGCTGTTTTCCTGGTGCCATTAAACTGGCAACTTGTGTCATAATGCAATAAGACAGCTATAACATATGGAAATGCTAAATTAAGCTATTTAGCTATAATACTGCATCCGTTTTGGTAACAGACTGATAAAAGTACCAAAAAGTAGTGAGTCTTAAAGTCTGGCCATTTTTTGTTTTACCTCATTAGTCTGTCAAGCATGCTGTTTAAACATTATTAAGCAATTTTCTAAAGACTATGGTCATAAAGACTACAACACTCCCTGAAATAACCCTTATACACACCATCAGCTTAGCGTCCATCCAGTTTATGTGAGCGTCTGCCCTGTGAGTGGCTGCCCTGAACTTTATAGGAACTGGCACCAACTTGCTTTGTTGATTTTTACAGGGAGTCATTGGACTCAGTCTTAATTCAGAAAATACAGCTTAATGCGGCTTTAAATATCAGAAATCGCTGCCAAGATACATCGTGCCCCCAGGTTCTGTCAACATGAGAGCAGATGGACAGACAAACAGAGCTCAATCCTCAACTCAAGGCCCAGCCCGTCATAACACTATATTGTAGCGATAACAGTCATAAATACAGATTTGTAGCCCTACTCCCTCATATTTTTATATCCTGCTCACAGTATACTGTATCTTGATCAGTGTTTAACTCATGAGGCACCATAAGGCAAAACAAAGCACTCAAAGTGAGCTTGTTTATACTCAAAGGATTTTCTGAATTACGTAACATTGGATTTCTCCACTTGGCACGGTGATGTTTCAGTTTAAATCAAAAGTGATGGGTTATAAATATTACACGCAGAACTGGTTTTATAAATAGCATAAATATAATGAGAAGGCACAGCTATGACCCCCTCGTGCTAACCTGATTTGCTGAATAAAACAGTCTTGCTTAACGATGATATGCTTGTTAAACGCAGCTTGAAACATGAGAAGGAGATTTAAGTGAGGAAAACAGAATTCGAGCTGAAGTTGGATCGATAAAAGAAACAGGGGTGACTTGGCTTTCTTTTTAAACTTTGCAGGTGTTAAAAAATAAAATGACTGCTGGTGGCTTTCCTGAGTGCTGCAGCTTTCTGATACTTGTAAAAAGGAGTGCGTATGCTCTGCTGCTGTTACTCAAAAGCATATTTTCACAGATGCCTGTGGAAAAACAGTCGGTGACAGAGGAAGATAAGGAAGGAGACAGAGTTGGTGGCAAAGAATCTCAGAGGTGAAATCAACCCTCAGGCCAAGGAGTACGTGACAGTTTGGGAGGTCGAGGCAGGTCAGACTGTCAGGGGCACAACTGCAAGGTAGTGATTAAGAAGAAACAGTCAGCAATATGGAAATGGGATTTAGATGACTTCAGCCATGCTGGTTGGGTATCTTTAGTTAAGGGTTACAACAGAGTGGAGGTGAAGAGAAAAGGGAGAATATGTGGGAAAAGAGAAGATACTACACCCAAAGTGAAATATTATAAAAAGAAAGGGTTGAGTCACACTGCCCCTTTTCCTTTCCTTACCTTTCCTTTCCTTTCCTTTCCAAAACACACCAGAAGGTGTCGGGGGGAATTCTTTCGAACATGTTCACATAAACTATTTGGTTTGAGAAGCATTGTCAAGAGTGTGTTTGTACCCAACTGTTTTTTAATCACATTGTCACCGTTCACGTGAACGAAAATTAGAGTGGAAATGGAGTAAAGTCAGTTTTGTTCGCTTGGCTGATGCAGAAATTTGATTACCTAGAGGAGTACTGCACCCACACTGATTTAACACACATAAAGAGTGGGACTTAAATGTTACCCTGAACAGAGGAAAAGTGGCAGCAGACCAAAACTGTGTGGAGAGGCCAATCCCAGTTTCTGTGTTTTAGAAGTCTGAACTGTTCCTCCTTTTGGGTGTTTCTGATTTTCTTTCTAACTATAATTGATTCATTTTGTGACTTTTCGAGACTCTAATTTGGTCTTAGTCTATTGTTACCTGGATTAGTTTTATAGTTGGGATTTTATTTGTTTTCT
Source organism: Simochromis diagramma (assembly GCF_900408965.1). Classification (NCBI taxonomy): domain Eukaryota; kingdom Metazoa; phylum Chordata; class Actinopteri; order Cichliformes; family Cichlidae; genus Simochromis; species Simochromis diagramma. Next base: position 4,020,194 of record NW_024387040.1, read on the forward strand.
TTATTTAACTGAGTATGTTTTTATTTTGCTGTACTAATGTAAGGTGACATTGAAGGTCTTTCAAGGTGCTTATAAATAAAATGCATTATTATTACTTTTCACTTAATGTTCACACCGACTATTGGATTTTGTTATATTTCTGCTGGCATTCTGCTTTCACTACAGCAAATAAAGTGTCCCAGGTTGCTGGAGAGAGCTTTATTGTAAATAAGCTGTAGGATATCCCCCGTAATCGAATTGAATTCTGACACAGCTTTGTAGGCGTGTAGAGTGGGACCATTAAAACTCGGCTTACATCCACCAAGGTTTTAAAGGCAAACTTAGAACTTAGAAGCTGAGACTTTTACAGGTGTGTTATATATTGTAACATATAGAAAGCACCATGTAAAGACTTAAAATGTCATGTCACAATTGACCTCTGACCTCTCCTTCAAGGTCAAAAGATTGATCTGAAGATTAAATTGGACAACAATGCTAAAAAGAGCTGTTCAGAACTATGTTTCCTACTGCCATTGACACCATTAAGGTGACATATATGTAAATAACATGTTACTTTGGACCTCTTATCTCTTCTTAAAGGTCAAAAAGGTCAAACTTTCATAACTTTCACTCCTTTGTCTTTAAAACTATGCTTACATTTCTATTGCCTTTGTTTGCATTGATAAAATTTAGGAAGCGATACTGGTATATGGAGATTCTAAATATATTACAATATAGTTTGCATCCAAATATCACATTTGATCTCTGATGTCACTTTTACATTTCATTTCATTTCTTTCAACCTCAGCCCAAAATGTTTTATTTTTACTGCACTACAAACTTAAATTACATTTTAAAAGAACAAAGAAAACCAAATAAATATGTAAAACATAATAAAATTCCCTTAATGGTAAATATTGGTTTAGATGCATCTCTCAGGTCCTGTGTCCGGTCTTTCCTTTTCCCTATTTCTTAATAACATGACTTTCAGATAGTGTTCATCTGTTGCAGATAGTTTTTAAGCCTGCCGTTTCTTTATTTGTCCTCCATTTGTCCAGTTTCCTCATTTTTTTAATAGCTAATTTTGCAGAAGTAATAGAAGGAAGTGCCTCATCCTGCTAATGTCTGCTATATACAGAAAAACAAGATTGCATAGCTCTTTCAAAATACATATTTACACTATCATCTCCTTTTTCATAGCTGTCTGTATGCTTGTGTGGAGCAGTTACTGTGAGAAATTACATTAAATAACACCGAACAGTGTAACGTGGCTAACAGCTCTGATAACTTGCTTCATTTGGAGCTCTCCCGGCTCTCAGTTCCCCTCAAAGGTCATCTCTGGGAAGTCAGCAAGCAATTGATGTGATTCAGGTTGAATGAGCTTGCAACACAATTTCTGTAGCTTTCAAGCTGAATTCCTCTTTGACAAATGTTTATTTAAGTTAAAGTATTATCTCTTGTTCTCTTTGTTAAGAAACTCCGTAAACTGTAAAATGCATGTCCAGAGAGCACCTACGAACAAACCATAATCTGCTGGGACACACAGCAGATTCCCTCAACCATAACCCAACCGTTATGTGGTTACATTATCTCTCATGTATGAGATTAAATTAAGAGCTACTGTCACTTAAGCTTTGTTTCCTCTGAACTTCACATGGCAGCTTATGAGACTTTGACCTAATAACCAGAGGGTGCCTAGCTTTTGTGTCTCTCTTTGTGTGAGGGAACAACAATTTCTCGGAAATCGAGCAAAGGCAAACATTTTCCTCTGCCTCTGAATGACGGCAGGACTGTGATCATGTCACACTGATTTTTTTCTGAGGTCTGAATATAATTTTAGACATCTCATGTTTACCTTTTTGTACTTTTTAATGGTGCAGGGTATGAACAGAAACACATAAAAGAAATTATTTTGTGCTTTTTCTCCATAAAATTGACAAATAAACAATTAAACCGCTTAAGATCCAATCAGTGAGTTTAGAAGCTGGCAGAGACAAGTTACCCTGGCTTCCCAAACTGCCACCTTCTAATAACACTGCCACTGTGCTGTGACGTGAAGAAGCAGCGGGAATATCACGCTGTCAGCAAGCACTACTACACACCCAAGTACATTTGCACACACACAGACAGACACACACAAACTTTCAGACCAGAATTAATGAGGTAAGAATGCCAGCTTAAAGCTCACTTGGGATAAATCCATGAATAGATGAAGCAAAGCTGAGGAAATTCAATCTGTTGTCCTAACCTTTGCTGCTAAGGCTAACGCCGGCTTCACACTCCTGCCTGTTTCATTTGCGATCACTGGACACTGTAGAATTTAGCTGATACAGCTTCCATCCATCACGTCCACATTGGCGATGATGATGGAGAGGTAGCAGCCAACCCAAACAAGTACCTAAAACAGATCTGAATGCATTTAGACATGGCATAATAAGGAGAAAACACCACTCTACATCGCTTCACCTAATTGTAATTATAATACCAGAGTTTAGAGAGGGAGAGTTGTAGCTGAAGCTAAGAAGAGAGCGAGAGTAAAAAGAGGAAGGAAAAAAAAGAGAGAAAATAACGCGCCTGCCTTTTATTTTTCAAGACAGCAGTTCAAGCACACTTCAGGTCAGCTGCATAGCGGGGTCTTATGTAAGTGCCATGTTGTCAGAAGTCAACAAGTCCAACATCGATTTGCTCCTGCAAGAGTACAAGCAGTCAGCTGAGGAGTTTTAGACTACTGAAGTGAATCATAAAGTCACTCGGCCGCTCTGGGAATGTTGAAAATATTAACCCTTAAATGCACACGATCAAGACAAAAATAAGCAATTCTAATTTGGTTCCTGAAAAACAATAACCCGAAGTTGTGTGAAAAGACTCACAACCTTCTCTGTCAAGTGATCAGTGTCAGAGTTCAGGTTCAGACTGAACAGGAAGTGAGCTGATTATTCGAACCACAGTCTATTAAAAGAACTAAATCATCTATTATATCCTCTCCATCACAGGCATCTTTAAACCTCATTTCCCACTGATATGATGTAAAAGTCACAAAGACTATAGAGTTTCGCAACGGCAGATGAATCAAAGTAAATTAAATCCATGACATTTAAGTCTATAAGAAGCTTAACACAACACTGAAATGTTTACATGAGAAATCCATCCTTTCTGGGAAGTTTTCCACAGACATCTGCCCACACCGGGCCAGGAGGAAGGACTAAGCTTTTGCTTTATGCATTCACATTCAGTACGCAAATGCTTGCGTGCAGGTCAGTGGGTACGCAAGCACAGGTAAATGCTTGTGAAACCTACCACTTGCACAGCCCACAAATAATAAATTTACACATCAATTTACCTCATGCTTTCTCACACCACGAGACAACCCTCTCGATCAACACTCCGACAATGCAAGCATTACTGTTTAACAATGAGCATTTCATGGTTGCCTACTCCACTGTGGAAACAAACTGCTGCACAGCATCTCCCATGTTCGGAAATCAATGGTCCTCTGGGTTCATTTCACCAATCACCTTCTTTTCACCCTCCTTACTGCTGCCCCTCCCTGCCGCTAGAAAAAAAAAGCCTGCGCCACCAAGCATGGCAACAGTTGCCTGGAGCTACCAAAGCTAAGAATAACTTGATTTTGGAGCAAAGGCTAGAAGAAAATCATTCACAAGAAAACCTTTGTAGATCCAGTTAATGAGTCCCTGCTCTCATACGCACCGTTCATTTTAATGCGATGCGGTCCTTTCAATTTACATAATGATCCCTTCACAACAAAATTAATAACAATTGTGCAGGGAATCAATCACTTCTAATTATGATATCAGAACGTAATTCAACCCCCCCTTTTTTAATGTAAACATCATTCTTTATGCAGGCGGTTTCTTTATAGATGAAAATTCTGGCCTCATAAAAAAAAATCAAAAGCGGCAATCTTGAATTAAAGCCTCTCAAATTGTTTGTGTGCCATTCGGAATTGAAGATGAGCGGCAGACAAGCCCATGAAACTCTGGACTTAAACACAGCTGTCAAGGAGTCACTGTGTCCTGCAGTCAGTAAATACAGTGCTCGGCCATGGCAACAGCTAAATGCCACAGCACAAGTGGAGCACATTTTACCCACTGGGACCTTACACACAGATCCAACAAGTAAATGTCAAAAGAATATTCAAATAAAATATCTCAGGGGAAATAAAACAAACAGCTGTTTCCTTCTTAGCCGTGTTTAACATTTGGAATGTGAGAACATCGGTTTGGGAGATCTCGTCAGCGTTTTAGGTTAAAGTGAGATGCCACTAGGATTTTTTCAAGAACACACTATTGTGCTGAATGCATACTACGCTGTGGTGACACCGCAGCTAAACTTCAGCTGATAATGTGAGGAAAAACATCAATCCTTCCTTGTTGACCTTTAACCATCTGTCTCTTTCTCTGCCCTTCTTTCCCTTATACCCTCTCTCTTCCTGCATCTTTCTTGTCAGTGTGTGTATTGCCATTGCTCTGCTGTTTCCTTATGGCTTTCTACTCAGTGGGATGCTCCATGTGACTGTGGATTGTGTCCCGATGTGCACCGGTGCGAGGAGACTAGGTGGGGACACATCCGTGTACCTGGCTCTCCTTGTGTGTCTGCGGTGCTATCATTAGCGCCAGCGCCTTTCCAAGAGAACTCTCTCTTTCCCCCGCCTTCTTACCCCGCTCTCCTCTCCACTTTTCTATCATTTGCTCACCCACCTGGGAGCGACAATTAGGGAGGCATTAGAGTGGTGAGCCAACCCTCCCTCCATGACCTCCCCCATGGGGAAAAATGGAGGGAGGCGAGCTGTAAAACCGCCAGCGCACGGCTGCACCAGTTCCTCAAAGGCTCTACCCTCTAAAAAGACATCCAGACGAACAGGACGAGAAGCTGGCTGGAACAGTTGAGGATAAGTCATGACTTTGTGTTTATCCAACTGTGGAAGGTTAGCAAGTTAAGGGATGAAATAAGTTACAGCAGCCTCAGTCTATCTGACCTCCCCCCATCTGTGAGTACACCAGCTGCAACAAAGCTGACCGCAGCCTCGCCCCCCAGGCTTACAGTTGAATCATTTTTAGTGTTGTTTAGATCTGTTATGGCAGCATAGCTTTGGCATGATCCTAAATGACAGAAAATAAAATAAAAGATAAGATGAAATCAGTGCAAATACTTCCTTTGACCTTATTCTTCAGTGCTAGTTATAGTCTAATTATAGACTTCATTCATTCTTAGAATGATACCAGTGTGAAAACAATATATATGGAGAACACTGGAAAAAATAGCTACAATCACAGTGTTGAAGTAGTCATAAAACAAGGCTTAAGTCGGTTGCCCAGGTTAATGTGAGGTGCTTTCTGGACACCTAATGGATTAAATGCACTGAGCTGTAAAACCTGCATGATTTGCACCAGGTTACAAACTACCTAGATGCCAGATTTCAGGGTAAAATGCATCCCAGCACTGTTTGAAAATAATAAAGGGGCAGGTCCCAACACACCCAAAACTTCAGAACAATCACAGACCTGGAAACTGTGAGTTAACATGCCAATATCCTCATCTGATAATAACACGTGCCATTTTTGTTCTGCTGTTTTGATATGCACTATTTACCTTTATTTTCCTGCTTAAAGGCTCATTTTTAATATATGTAATTTTTTCTTTTCTTAATGAAATCAGCCTTGAATGATTCCAAATGTATGCTTTCTAATTGATGTTGTGGACTGCGCATCGAGATACGTGTTGCAGCATGCCGGAGTGCTACGCGACCTATTTATAAACAAAAATGGCCATGACTAATTGTCGCAATTAGCACTGAAGCTAAAGCTTAAATAACTGAAAATATAGTGTGGTGAGAGGAACTACTTACTATTCTACAACCGAACGTGGCCCTGGGGCTCATTTTCCTTCTCTGCACGACTCACCCCTCTATTATTAGGGCAGAATTTGAGCAACATCTAAAGATAATTTCAGCAGAAAGCTTTCCTTATCACCTTGCTTTTCTTTCAGTTGGGAGGATATGATCCACAGGGATCGTCCTCTACTGCTGTTTTAATTCTCCTCAGTATTACAAGTTTAGCACTGATTGATTTCTGATATTAGCCCATTACGCTCTTATCAATGATTACATAACTCATCACATTTACATATTATAATCAACTCAACCAACCAATAACCTTAAACAGCATGTGTAAAAAATCAGTAATCATACATGTGACTCAATCCCCCTATGTCTTTAATAAGCTGTGAGGCACATGCATTCATATACATAAACATGAGCACTTGCCTAGCCATGTGCACACATCCCACTATACAGATTTCACATCCTTTCCAGCCAAGGAATTTGAATTCTCTTCAGCGATTTGGAAACCGCTCAAATGCCCCCTGACTTTTGTGTTGACTCTGTTTGAGTTTGAGAGTGAATAACGAAGACGCAAATCAGCAATAAAGAGGAATCTGAAGGCAAAGAGGAGGAAAAACTGACAGCCAAAATGAAAAGGACGACGATGGGGCCAAGAAATGAAGGACAGAGAGGAGACGAGAGGAAGAGAGAAGTGTAAAAGAACATTGGAGAGTAGTTAGAGGAGTAGAGTGGGTACAGTAAAAGCTCTCCTTTGGTTGGCATCCTGCCAGCCCCTGGACAGAGATGCAGCTCGCTGCTCTCCGCCTACTGACCGCCTCCTCATCTGAACGCTCACTCTGCATTAAGGGCTCCAATCAAATATTCATTCTCCAAAACCGGCACTTATATAACCGATACAACAAGTGCGTCTCCGAGCTGACCTGACTGAGCAGAACAATGTGTTACACCGAGCGAGGAGCAAACAATCAACCGTGCAGCAAACAAAGGGTCAGCAGCACGGGCCCACTCAGAGCAGAGGATATTCTTGTGCAGCAGCTAACAACCTTTGCCTGCAGAGTGCTCTGTTGCTGCTAATTAACAAATGGATAATTTCAGAGGAAAAGCAGGAGGCGCCGTTTATGAAGCCGAAAAAATGGGTTGCTTTTAATAATTACGGGAGCAAAACAGCTCTAAATAAATGATAAGGACGCAGAGATTAGAGAGTTATTTGCTCTTACATTAGAGGCAAATGTGCTTTCTGTTATGAACTCAAAACCTAGAAGCTAATGCGACTCTACAAATGCACTGTGTGCCGAAAGCACTTATACAGCAAATTTTAATACACTTACATCATTGTCTAACATTTTTTCTTTGCTACATTAGGAAATGTTTAACAATTACGGCTCAAATTGGCTTATTTTAAAAGAACAGACCAGACAAGGTGGAATTTAGACCTAGAAAAGGGCATCCTCTTATACTTTACCCAGTGTTACAGTGAAGTGAAGTCATGCGTCTATCACATTCAGTACATATTTTCCTTATGAATTGAGCTTTAGCTCTGCAAATGTTAACTCAGTCATTCTACATCCCACTGATTCAAACTTTTCTCAAAAGTTTTGATGGCTGGGAAATATATTACTTGTACTTCCTGACCTTGCTTCTTGGCATTTGTGCAAAATGATCCCCAACCTGTTGACGTCACCTATACAACAATTCATTTTTCTTATAGAGCAGTTCATCAGCGCAGCGGCATTTTGAATTATGTTTAGCAAACCAAAGCAAAAGGGTGGCGCTTGGAAAAGACAGGAGACGAGAGCGGGATGAGAATGTGTTGTCAATGACTTTGCTGAGCACGAGGCCTGAATGGGTGACGTTCTGATGGGTGACTAGTGTGTATCTTTGTAAAGGACTGAAACACTGTCACCTCGCACATGTTGAAAATATGTAGTACGTGTAAATGATACATCTAAAAGCTGGTCTGCTGGAACTCATTGTTGAATGACGAAATCTATAAATGAGTGACCCATCAAGTCAGTCTACGTGGACCTTTTTTCCTTTATTCCTTGCCAACAGACATTATAGTAGTCACAATAATAAGTTATTTTAGCAAGGCTGAATCTATTTTGAACTTGCAGTTGCCTAGTTAAAGAAGATGGCGTGAGTTTGTATCATAAACTTAAATAAATGTGTCTATTCCCCCTGATCTCTGACTGCAGTTTTGCTGATTATGAATTATTATTAATTATTGCTATACATTTTGCACTTAGAGTGTGTGTTTGTGTGAGAGAGAGAATATGTGAGAAGTTGTTTTTGCTCCAGTACAAAAAAACCTCTGCCCCGGGGGCCGATCACAGAGTTGTTACACCTGTGCTGGAGTGTAAAACACTTCTTCTGTCACGGTTCTGGGTCAGTTTGACCCAGTGTTTTGAGTTATGTTAGGTGTGTTTTTTGCATTATGGATTGTTTTCTTATTCTCTTGTAGTGCTTGTGTTGGTGATGGTGATTATTATGAGAGTTTCATGTTTCTGTTTATTCGTGGTGAAGGATTTGTTGTCTCATGTATAGTTTGAGTTCCATGTATTATTTTCTGTCTGCCTCTCAGTGTTGAGTCTGTGTTTTTGTGCAGTGATTCATGTTTCCTGTTTTATTGTGAAGGTCTGTGTCTCATGTGAGTATGTTCAGTTTTACTGCTCCCCTGTCTCGTTAGCCCTGATCTCTCCCAGCTGTGTCTCCCTCCTGTCTTCCATTCCCTGATTACTTCCCTGTGTATATTAGCCCTGTGTTTGCCCTTTATCAGTGTTGCGTCGTACCATCAGATTCTGCCTGTGTGTTTCCGGTTCCAGTATTCATTGTTCTAGTCATGTTTTGTTCGTTGCCAGCAATAAAGCTGTGGTTTTCTGTTGAAATTTGGCTTCACGAGTCCTGCGTTTGGATCCTCACCTCCGCCTGCCCGCACACAGCGCCTTGACATCTGGTGAAGTAGTCCAACAGGGCATTGAAACTTGAAGTACACGCCACAGAATTTATCCAATCTTAGCAGTAACATCAGGACAGACGTGTGGTAACACGTCTGTGGAGGTTCTCATGGTAATCTAAGGAGCTTGGAAAGAAAGTGACAGGACATCTTAAATTTAAAAGGCGTTAATTTAATTCAAAGAAGTCCAGTAATTTTCTTTCCAGAAAATGGACACTTACCTGATCCATGTGAGCTACCAGGAAGTCGGCCGGCTTAAAAACAGTGAGTCCTGGTTTGGATGGGCTCTGAAGCTCATAGAGACCCATTCACCTCTTTGAAAGTATCGAACCATCCCTGATTCAATCTTATCACCATCCCAATAATTACACCAAGGGCAGGACTCATCAAGGATTCAGTCTTTACAACTCAAGGGCCATTAAATGTTGTCACCATGGTAACTAGCCTTATCAGCAGACACCATCGAATGCCTTGGTTTTTTTAGGGTTGTTTTTTGTCAGGTTTTCTTTTCAAGCATTTGACCGCTACGCGATGCCATCTCAGCAGAAGAACACTAACCCAGGACAGGAGAGGCCTGGCTGCACATGACAGCATGTAATTAAATCATACTAAACACACTTTTCCTACCAGCTTCTTGCTAATTAAAAATCACAAGTACGGTATGTTTAAAGGGTATTGATGTCAATGATTCTTCTGGTTTCTGATCTTCGCCTTTTAGGCCCCTCTTCCGTGGAATCAGCTCCCAGTTTGGAATCAGCGGACACGCTCTCTAGTTTTAAGATTAGACTTAAAACTTTCCTGTTTGATAAAACATTTAGTTATGGCTGGATCAGGTGACCTTAAAGCCTCCCTTAGCTACACTTCAATATTCCCAACTTGCTGTTAGATTCCCACTATGTTTCTTCTTCACTCCCCTTTTATCACTCTCCATGTGTTTGCATTTAATCACTAGTTATTAGCAGTGTTGGTCAAGTTACTTGAAAAAAGTAATCAGTAACTAATTACTGATTACTTCCCCAAAAAAGTAATCCCGTTACTTTACTGATTACTTACTTTCAAAAGTAATTAATTACTTAGTTACTTAGTTACTTTTTAAAAACACGATTTACAACCTGAACAGGTGATAAAGCGATAGATCTTTCAGCCCAATTCTACTTTTTCTGCATAATCCATCATACAAAATGTAATCAAATGGAAAAGTCTCTCTATTTTAAACTTGTTTTATCAGTTTTAATCTTTTAACTTTATGCATCAAGCAAAAATTAAATTATATGCACCATTCTCTGACTTGAAGAAATTAGTTTAACATTTAAACCTATTTTCTGCCCATTCCAGCACATAAAATAAAAATATTTTTTGTGTTTACACTCAGTCTTTCAAATAGATGCAAGTAAAACACAGCAGAAAATAAATAAAATCAAAGACTAGCGGTCCTGTTGCTCTATTTTCACCTGTAAAGTAGGAGTGGGGTAGGCGGAGGTGTGCTCTGGTGCAGGTGTGCCGCAGCTAGGGATGGGTACCGGTATCCGGTGCCATCATGGCACCGGTTCTGACATAAACGGTAGTAACCAGACCGAAAAGCAGCGCACATTTCGGTGCTTTATTTCGGTGCTTTTTTTTCCTGAGCTGTGATACACTTTGATTTCTAGCCAATCATTTTACGTTTCCGAGGATAGTAGGCGGGTCCAGGTACGTACGTTCTTTTAGAGCAGAGCTACAGATTAAAAATGCCCAAAGCAAAGTGGTCAAAAGTCTGGCTGTACTTCACAGCAAAATATGCAAACTCAGCAGCCTGCAACAAGTGCTTTAAGCTGATACTGTGATACTGTCAAAGGAGGTAACACCTCGAATCTAATGAAACACCTGGCGACGCATAGCGTTTTTTTTAAAAGCCGAAAAATGCGCCGTATTTGATAGCTTGCTGCCAGACCTCACACCGAGCGCATCTACTGCGGGTGTGGTGCCTGTTATCGGACCTGGAGTTAGCAATATCCCCCAAAAACCCGAAGAGGAGAGTCCTGGCCCCTAGCCCTGCCAGTGTAGCAGAAATGATGACGGATGATGATGACAGCAGCAGCAGCAGTGGCCGTTCTTCTCTGAGTGAGTAGCTTAATGTTGTTCGTGTGTAATTTACGTTGAGTAGGCTAACCACGTTATTAAATTAATGCATGTAAGGTGAACTAGCAAACTCCGTCATAGTTACATGCGGCTGTCTTCTTGTTTGATGGCAGATGCTCCCTTCACCCTGGCCAAAAAGGCTAAAATGACCAAAGAAAAAGTGGAAAACAGTTAAACATGAGAGGTTTTTGGACAAAGTTTGTGTTTTTTCCATTGTTTAAGCACTGCTTCCAGCCAAGAGTGATACCATATATGCCCCATAGCTGCAGAAAAGGCTAACATTGTTATCTTTTTACAAAAAAACAGCTGAACATGAGAGGTTTTAGGATCAATTTTGTGTTCTCCATACTTTAGGCAACGGTTTGAGCACCGTTTAAGCACCGGCACCGTTTCAAAAGTACCGGTTTGGCACCGGTATCGGATAAAACCTAAACGATACCCATCCCTAGCCGCAGCGGTCAGTTGAAGAATCCGCGAGTTTCTCTGTGAATTTCCCATTACGTCATTGCACACTCGGAGCTTGTTTAGGGGTTTTTTTCGGTGTAAAAAGAAGTTTTCTTCCCACGCACAATGGACGCTAATGTTTTTGTCACTTTTTATGGAATCAAACTCAAAGTAAGGTCAGTACTTCCACGCTTTAAACGCTGCACGCTCACACTCTCTCCCGCACTCGATATATTATCCATTGTTGATCTGCACACAGCTGTTGTCACGAACGTCGCACTCGCTTACGTCATTGTCATGAGACACTCTCGCAAAAAAATCACGGTTTTAGTAACACAGTAACGCAGCGTTCCTACGGGAAAGTAACGGTAATCTAATTACGTTTTTGCAATAGTAATCCCTTACTTTACTCGTTACTTGAAAAAAGTAATCAGATTACAGTAACGCGTTACAACTAACACGTTACTGCCCATCTCTGGTTATTAGTCATTTCTGGCTCTCTTTCACAGTGTGTCTTTTGTCCTGTCTCCCTCTCCTCACTTCAAGCGGGGACAACAGATGGCTGCCCCTCCCTGAGCCTGGTTCTATCAGGGGTTTCTTCCTTTTAACGGGGAGTTTTTTCTTCCCACTGTTGCCAAGTGCTCACTTAAAGACATTGTTTTAGCATTGAAGTTTATTCCAACAGTACTGGCACCAAATTCCAAATGTATGATATTGTGGCTTCGGTACCCACCATAGCTTTAGCTCTGATGCTTCCTATGGACCTTCTTCAAGGTCAGTTGATTTAGAAAATGAATCAAACCTCCATAATTCATTGAAATGTTTACTGCATTTCTGACTTTTATGCTACATTAGAGAGTTTCAAGTCCCAACAGTAGACTTTGGCAGCTGGATGTGTTTTTCTAAGTTTCCTGTTTCAGACCTCAGTCTCCAGGAAGTGAAATAGAGTGCCTACCATCAAGACTTTCATAACCTAGATGTTACTGTGTGAGGGAATGCCAAAGTCTCCACTGTTAAGTGGTCAGTAATGGCAAAGTAATTCAATCCGAGTGGGTTTTTCTCTTTCCACTCAAAACTTCCGGTACAATCGCTTCTTGTTATGTGGGCGAGCAGCTTTCCGGAAAACACACCAAGACATCTTAGTGACTCTGCCAACAAGCCAATAATGCAATGGCAATTAGAACACAATTATGGCTTCAATTGTTCTTTAATTGAATTGTGTTACTGCCTTACAGGGCTGTGTGAATAAAGCATATAGACGTAATGTGCATGCTGCTACTTGCTGAGGCATCACGAAGATGCTGGGGTTAAAGTCTGAGATTGTGTCTCATTTAGATCAAGGCTGTGTAGGATGGGCTCTAAGGCGTGAGAAGAGAAAGAAAGAGAAAATACAGACATTGAGAAAAAGCTCCAAGCTTAAGGAGAAACAGAAGCAACTGTGTTCTAGCACTGATGAAAGGTCATGATGACTCTTCTCTCACTCTTATTTCTCCTGCATAAATCACATATCCACACAATCATCCAACTTCTTTGTGTCCATTACGGTCTGCAGCTGTAATAGAAGAAGCAGTCAGATCATTTATTTAAAGTGGACCTATTATGCTTTTCGTTATTCTGTGCCTTTAGTGTCACATTAGTGGATGCTGATGGATATTAAACATGGCCAAAGTTTTAAATAATGAGCTCAGACCTATGTAGAAGCAATTTCAGTGAGCCAGACTGCTTTGAATGTTGCTTTTCAGACAGTTTTTATTCTCTAGGATTGGTAACACATCAAGAGAGGGACATTTCAGAGTGTGAGCACAACAGCCAAATGCACCTACTGTTCACAACTTCTGTTTACAATCGGCAGCCAATCAGAAGAACGTTGGCTAAACAGAAGGTTGTCGTTAAAGAGAGAAGAGCTAAAATGGATTGTATAAATTATCCATTGTATAATTAAAAAATTTTTTGAACTGTAAATCATGCAAAGCTGCTCTAGTGGATTTTAAAAATAAAAAAAATGAGAAAACTTGAATATAACATAACAGGAAAATGTAGTCCTACATTTAATACTTAAATGATTACATAAAAATGACAACAAAAAGTTATTGTAGCTCCATAAAGAGGAGCTGTTTCTATACTTTGGTATTTCCCAAAGTAGAGGTTTGGGTGTGCTCTACAAAGCCACAAGATAAATTTAAGGCTCCTGAGTTGATTAATGGATAAGAAAACAAGAAGAAAGCTGTTCCGCTACACACATTTGTATTAATGTTCATTTCATTTGAATAACTTTAAGCAATTTGTCATCGTTGCCGACTGCGTTCCAAATTTTAAGGCAGACTGCGAATTTATGGTGGATTCATCTGACTCATATATATTTAAATCAGTATATCATTCAGGTGTTTGTAGCAGAGTATCAAGAGGTCAGTGTGAAACAGAGGTTGGTTGCTAGAGAGGAACCAAGGTCGTCCTTGTTTGCTTGATAGTTCATAGAGCACAGGTCATATTTGGCTGTCATTAGAGAAGGTTTATTGGGTGGCAAAATGTCACAGCATCACTGACACTTCCAGCTCACTGAGCTGAAGCGTTGTGAAAACCTAGAAGAAGCGGTCGGATATCAAAACTGGTGCCAAAAACTGCACTGCTGTGTAACTACAAAGCATATCTTCCATGATGAGGTTCAGGGGATAACTGAGCTCAGCTCCCCTCCACTTTGGTTTCTGTAACTGGGGACACTTTACTCCTAGTTGCTGTACCTTCCATGGAAGCGGGCACAAAACTTTTTAATGGATGAAGTTGCTGATAGCAAACCAGAGAGATTCCTTTATTATGTGATGAAAAACATAAGAGTATCCAATTACACACTTCACCGGTTACTTGTCGTGTATAAATGGTTCCTCAAACAAACAAACAAAGAAACACACACAAAAAAACACTCATTAGGTCAGAGTGTTTCTCAAAACATAAGTCAGCTATGCTGTCTTCTAGTCATTTTTTAATGATAACTTTTGATCATAAGATGCTTCTTCTGCAAATTGTTTAATCCCAACAATATTCAAAATTCACGAATAAAGCACTAGGCTTATGGCCTGTTTGTCGTTGTCTGCTGCAAACACCTTTATGTGACTAACATTTAACTGGTGTTTCTTTTCTACAAGACACGGATGCACACTGGCATAGCACATAGCACATAGGACATAGCACATATATATGTGTATATATATATATATATATATTAGCACGTATATATATATTTGACACATACACTTTCTCCCATCCCTTTTAACTAGATTACCCTCTGTCAAACACTCGGTGAACACTGAGTCAAAAAGAACATCTCTGAACATACTGCTTGTTAAACACGATCCAACCGTCTCCCTGCCAAATGCAAACAAACGCACATGCAGAGAAACCAAAGTGAGTGTCTTGTATATATGTCACAATGTTATGAATTATGGATGTCCTGCGCTGAAATCTATAGGTGGAAAATCTTATGCAAGCCAGCTGTGGTGTCATATTCGATGAAGCGAGACAGTTCTTTAGAAAGTCTACATCTTTATTTTGGTTGACGCTTTACTGCATGCACAAGTGTAACTTACATATTGGTGTACCTCAGCTCGTGTGTCGGCACACTAAACACTGCACAGAATGCATTTGGGTGACTTTGTTGCACACTGTGCACCTAACAGTGTTAGGTGTCGCTCAGTAAAGTGATAGGTAGGCTGGATGCCAACATCCATCCAATTATTTACTGTCATTGTTGTGTTTTCCAGGAGGGCACTCTGACAGTACACATAAAAGACATGATGAACTTGAAGACAGCACTCTTCACTGACCCTGCCTCAGCAGTTGAGTCTAAAACGAACGCTGTGACATTTTTATAAACTGTTGAGAGCATCAATAAAGTGAAAAGAACACCACTTCATAGAGCTTTCAATTTAACATGAGTTGATAACCAAATAGTAAGACCATACATTATAATCGAGAGCAGTTACACCAAGGAAATAACCATCGATCCTAGCGACGTGAATTGAGACAAATGGGAGATACGAGCAGGTGATTCTACCTGGAGGATGTGGATGGAAAAAAAAGTCAGTCTGTAATCGAACATCATCAGGTCCAGACCTCCAGAAACACTACTCTTATATTTCATTCACACCTATTTCATGGTTGTGCTGTAGATCACTTCCTGTTAAAAGGGAGTTCTTCCTCCCCACCATCGCCAAGTTTTTAGTCATACAGGATCACTGACTTGTTGGGGTTTATATATTGTAGCTCTTTAAAGTGACTTGAATTGAATTAATTTAACACTTATTTTGAGTTTACTTTGAATCTCTGAATCCCATATTTATGTAACTTGGAAAAAAACAAAACAAAAAAACAAACAGTGCTTTATCTCAGCAACAACACTGCTCTGTGCACCTGTGACGTTTTTTGGTGTAAAGAGTAAAATCCTTGCTCAGTGACAACAAGTGCTTACGAGAGAGACACTAAATACCCACTACATACAGTTCTTATCATTATCGGCCTCTTTAATTGCTGTATGGGTGTTGTATTACAACCAACCAGGGCATGCCTAGTTCCACTTTGCAACCCATTAAAATATAAAGTGGGTACAGCTAATGGTATAGTTTTAAAATGTGTAATGTTCCGCATCTATTGAGCTCAACAGGCTCTCTTCCAACAAGTGTATTTAGCTTTCTGACTCAAGAACACGCTAGGGACTGAGGATGGCCCTTTGTGGTAAGAAAGCCTTCCCTGGTAATGGCAGTAATATCTAAGGGCTTTTACCATCTCTATTTCCCATAATACACTTTATAGATGTTTCAGTATCCAACAATTAGTGGCATCCTCCCACAGTTTAACATTAAGGACCACAAAGGACAGCTAATGTGAATATTGTGATGCTAATGCTTGTTTTACCCTAATGTACATCCTTAAAAGGGGACTGTCTGAAAAAAAAAAAGGACAGCTGTATCTGCATTTTCAATAAATTTTTTGTATTCCCAATTAAAAGTATATAAAGTTAGATCTATAATTTGTTGGACAGAGACACAGTTTTTGCAGTTTTGCCTTTTTTACTCAAGCAGCCAGCATGTGATTGAACTGAAGACTTTCAGCTTTAAGGAGTTTTACAAAAATGCTGCATTAAATGCTGATTATAACCATTTCTATACAGAGTCAACCATTTTCAAAGCCTAAAATATGAATGAGCAATTGACTGACAAGCGGTTTCATGGCCAGCTGAGGCCTATTTTCTTGTTATTTCATGACAAATTAAGCAGACATAATATCTCAAGTTCAAAGTTGTGAACTTCCACTGCAGGTTATACCTTCCACTGCCGAAATCGGCAGTCAACAGGAGGTAGCAGGGTGAATTGTGAAGTTTACCAGCCTATACTCTCTGCTCTCTCCTCAGATTAAGCCAAATGCTGCAAAACAAATCAGACACAATACAAATGGATAATGATCCAAAAAATACTCCGAAAGCAACCAAAGAGTTTCTCAAGGAAAGGAAATGGGATATTTTTCAGCGGCCAAGTCAGTTACCTGATCTAATCGGAACATAAACATGGTGCACCTTTAAGACCGATTGTCTGTATGATCAACTCGGTCACCTATTACATCTCCAAGTTTCTGGCTTTGATCCTCAACCCGCTGGTAGGCAGCTCTGAACATCACATCCAGAACACCCTGGATTTTGTTGAGAACGTGAGAGATGTCATTATGGAGGCAGATGGAACCATGGTCTCGTACGACGTTACATCTCTCTTCACTTGCATCCCAGTCACGGAAACATTGGATGTAGTCCCTAAGATATTACAGGATGACCCCAACCTCAGCAACAGGACCACTCTCAGCATCGACCAAGTGTGCTTTTGGAACTGTGTCTTCATTCCACCTACTTCACATACAAAGGTCAGTTCTACCGGCAGAAACATGGGTGTGCCATGGGCTCCCCAGTTTCACCCATCGTGGCCAATTTGTACATGGAAGAAGTGGAAAAGAGGGCTTTGCTGTTCTACCCTGGAACACCACCAAGCCATTGGTTCAGATATGTGGATGACACCTGGGTGAAAATCAAATCTCAGGACGTACCACATTTCACGGGTCACATTAACTCGGTGGACCGACACATCAAATTCACCAGGGAGGATATGAAAAGTGGCAGGTTAGCCTTCTTAGACTGTGAGATTTCCATCAGTAATGGGGGACATCTAAAAGCTCACGTGCACCGTAAACCTACACATACGGATCAGTATCTAAGGTTTCACTGTCATCATCCACTGGAGCACAAACTGGGTGTCATCAGGACGCTACAACACAGAGCGAACACCATCCCCACTGATACAGCGGCCAGGGAGGCAGAAGAACAGCACATCAAGAAGGCCCTGAGTAAATGTGGTTATCCCAGCTGGACTTTTGTCAAAGCTGGGAAGGCGCCAAAAGAAAGCTCCAGCCGATCCAGGAGAGAAGGGGGGCCTAAGGGTACATCTTTCGCCATCTTACAATGCTGTGATTGCAGCCATTCCCCAACTCTCTGTGAATGGTAAATGGCCTGCATTTGTATAGCGCTTTTCTAGTCCTTAAGGACCCCAAAGCGCTTCACACTACATTCAGTCATTCACCCATTCACACACACATTCACACACTGGCGATGGCAAGCTACATTGTACCCACAGCTGCCCTGGGGCGCACTGACAGAGGCGAGGCTGCCGGACACAGGCGCCACCGGGCCCTCTGACCACCACCAGTAGGGGGCAAATATGGGGTTAGTATCTTGCCCAAGGATATTTGGCATGCAGCCAGGAGGCAGCCTGGGATCGAACCACCGACCTTCTGATTAGTGGCTGACCTGCTCTGCCACCTGAGCTACAGCCACCCATGGTACTCATGGCCATTGATCAGTGGGTTTTGGTCAGTGGTTGTTGATCAATGGTTATGAGAATTTGCATAATTAAGATTAAGGAACTGACCTCCCAGCCCATTGTTCCTTCAGTGGGCTGGTTTCAGTCATTATGCAAATGTACTGTTTATAAGATTGGGGAAACCTGCAGTCAGCTGAGACTGAAGAAGTCACTTGGATGAGTGACGAAACGTTTCTCCCACAAAACGCTAGGTCCAGATGAACAGAATCAACTTTTGGAGAAGAGAGTACAGTTTACAGTTATTGAAGAGAGATACAAAAAAAAACAAGAAGCAACTGAAGGAAAAGTTCTTTCCTAACGGCCAGCAGAGCATTTCAAGGGAGGAAACACAGCATTTGGTGTTGTCCATGGGTTTTAAGCTTCAGGCACTCACTGACTGCAAATTGTTTTTATTCAAATATTAAAAACAATGCTTATATTTAAAATGATGCAAGTCTGAACTATTACTGTTGAGCCTCTGAAAATGGAGGACTATGTATAAAAATGGCTGTAATCCATAAACAGTTTATGCAATATTTTTGGAAAACTTGCTTTATAATCCACTTTGTGCAACAAATTACAGATCTAAATGCACACATTTCTTTAAGATGAGTCCTAACAGTAACATCTAAGATAAGATACATTAAAATGTAGTATGTCAAAAACAGGGGAACGATGCAACAGTAAATGGCAAGAGGTATAAACAATAGCATAAAAGCAAATCAATACATATGATACATGATTTATGAATGCAGGCAGTTACAGGGAGTGTGCCAGACTCTATGCTTGCTGCATGGGTAAGGATAAAGTAGAGCCATGAATCATTTTCACATGGCAAAAGCCATGGATAAATCGCAGCTGGCTAGCACTGAGTCATGTGCTGGTGGTGGCTACTAGACTGGATCTGCAAATTGCCAGCGCGACGGACATTAGGATGATGGCTTTCTTCTCTAAGTTGCTGAAATGAGTCTCATCAGAGAGCATGGACAAACTCTCTGTCTCAGTTAACACAGCCTTTCATGCAATGCCACACCTGCTGCACTGTGCGCTGAACGGGCCGGTGCATCCTATATGTCAAACCATGACCAGAAGAAACAAAAAGGAAAGTCATCAAGTCCTTGACACTTGCAAAAAAATAGACCGTCACACACACCCACACACGCACATCTGTGCTCAGTGTCCGTCCCATCCTGATAAGCATCGTCAGAGATAATGGCTTTGTTAATGAAGTGAGACCTGCTTGAGACCAGCAGCTGATACAGCTGATGGTTATCAGTGGGTGGAGATGTCAATGGTGCAGTAATAAAGTGAATATTTCCTGTGGCACACTTTTAGGACGGAGATGTGCCTCACTATGTACTAACACGCTTATCTCTGCAATCAGTAATATATTGATCGTGCGTCTGTCTGTCTAACGTTATAATCGGGCATGACAGCGACCTAATGAACATATGGTGCGTGTTCTGTATTTGCACGTGAATCTATAAAAAGCCTTAAACTGATCCCGCACCGCTTCCTGCAGTCAGCAACATCACTGAGCTGTTAATGATGGCTTTCATGTGGAGCCCTTGCAAATTAGAACATGCAACTGTAACAGAAGATCACTGCAGGTGTTTTTGACCATTAGTAAGCCTGCCTAACGCACATCACACATATTTAGCTGCCATCACAGAGAAACAGCACGTCTCGTAATAGCCAGCAACTTGGTGGTATGTGAGTGTGTGGAACGTTCCATAATGTCTTGGTTATTTCAAGCTCCACATTGATCCTCGTTACATCTCTTCACCTGTTGTTCGCTGACAGAATTGCTAATAGCGCTGGACTGGAGAAACTGTTTACGGGCTTTTGTGATAAAAGAGTGCATCAGTGCTTTCAATAAAACCGGGCTGGCTCAACAAAAAAATTCTGCTCACGTTCTTTTATCCGCTGATGAAACCCTTCAGGTGCGTCAGAGTGTCATAGAAGCAGCTCGCGTTAAATTAGACCAAGGCTAATGTCACCCCAATCTCAACAGGCTGGCTAATTACTGTCATCCTTTCATGCCCCGGAGATGAGAGGTCACAGAGAGGTTTGGGAGAGTTAGTCAGTGTAACTCCTCCAAAGAAGGATCTTCCAAAAAACAAGTCAAAGGCTGCCGTCTTCAGAGTAGGAAGATCATCTCATAACACTGCAGCGATGATCAGTCCTGGTCAGTGTGACAATAACAATAATTTGTAATTAGATTTTGTCAAACCTGAGGCAAACACGTCGTTACCACAAAGCTGAATTACACTAGTAAATTACACTGATCATTCCCATCTATCTATCCTTCCCTTTTCAAGGTGACTGACAGCCGTCTGCTCACACCCACTCCTAATTCCCATCAATCACAAATGTTTCCGGCATTATGCCCATTATGTGTCATCCAAAAAGAGGCAGTGACACAAATCATTCACCACATGCTCGACTGTTTCTGTCAGATAGAACAAGCATAAAAAATTGAATGAGGAGATATGGAAAACGGGGAGAGGAGAGGGATGGAATGAAGACAGGAATGGAAGGAAGAAAAGAAGGAGATCTGCACACCCACACAAAGGCCCCATTAATCAAAGGGCTGTCCTGCACGCCTCGTGACAAATGAAACAGAATAATGGTTTCCGTGACGAGGAAAATATGGGATAGAATGGCCCTCACATTGTAACGATTCCCACATTCTTCGTCTATATCTGGATATCAAATTAATACCAGCGTCCTGAGTGCCTGCACGACTCCATTTGCCACATCAGCCTATCTTCATGGATTAAGCAACTACTAAACACGTGCAAAAGAATTTAAAAATTAATTTAGTAGTTTGGTTTTTTTCCCCATCAATTTTCAGCCTTGATCAACGACTGCATTACTCCCCAAATGCAGGCAAATTGACGAGCACACTGATGATAACAAATTGCTCATCGCCTCAACTTTTCCAGAGAGGGCTGTGACATGAGGCTATTATAGCAAAGAGGCAGGTTGTACTTCATTTCATTGCAATTCGCTGAGTTGTGAGAGGTCTCACGAGATACACAGTGGATTTCAGCATTAATGATGTTATGGCCTTGGGCTAGAAACAACCAAAAAAAATCTACACCAACGTGAGGTTTGCTTACTTTGAAGCACTCAGTCTGAATCTGAGGAAGACGTAACAGCACGTGAAGACTACCCAGCTGATGATTTATATAACCTTTGAGCCTTAACTCTAAGGTTAACAGTGAAAAGTGCATTTTTGTGATCTAATTCAATCATATCATTTTAAACAATGCTTTGACATTCATGTCACGTCTGAACTCGAGCCACATGCGTGCACGGTTGTATATCATTCACGCAGAGGCAGGCAGTAACACATTAGTTTGCCAAATGTTGCTGTGCTTGTTTGTTTCTTTAGTAACGACCACTGCAAGGTATTACTCTTTGAAGCTGAAATTGCATTTATTAATCCCAGTAATGGAAACATCTTTCAATGTTTTGAGGGGGCTTTTTTCATCAGCAGTTTAAGGTTGTTTTTTATTAATTCGGTCTTCGGTGTGGGGTAGTTAGCTTTTACTGAACGGGAAAAAATAGACAAAAAGTGAGTTTTCACCAACTCCAAAGTTGTTTTATTTATATAATATCTGGGTAACACTTTATATAAAACACACAAACCTCAGTAATGATGATTTAATGCATGAATGCAGGGTTAATCACAGACCCGTGATCACCCTGAAGAACTGATTAAGTCACTATCACTTTACATTACTGTTCACACTTGATAGATCATCAGTTAAGGGATGTCAATTCACAGTTAGTTCATACATGAAGTGATACAGAGCCAAATTAGCTGGATTTGAGTTACATAACTTGTTATTTTAGTGCCTATTTTCTCTTAGTTATAAGAGTATGTTGCTGTTTTTTAAAAGCAAACTAGTCATCAGAAGCAAGTGCTTACCAAGTAACCCTAAATGAATCCTATTAAATAATAAAAAAATTAAAGCAACCCATATATAAAAGAATAACTGAATTGCATGGTTAAATTCCTAAAAAATAGAAAGCTCACCAAAAATTGCATCCCTTGCTCAACGATATGCAAACAAGCTTATCGTCTGAGTAAGTGTGTTACCAGCATAGCCACGGTGCATGTGAAATGCATGCAGATAGTGGTGATAAGGTTATCGAAATCAACCATGAAACATAGATATACAAAAGCAAAGTTTTACCATAACAGCTTGTTGTGTGCTTGGTGCAAAATAAAGTAAATAACAGCCTTGTTCATGCAATGTTACAGTGGCGAGTTGGTCTAAACAGAAAAGGATATGAGCTAACAAGCTAGCAGGATTTTGAACCTTAAAAAAGAAAATTGCAGAAACTCTGGGAACAAAAAAATTGTATTTTATTTAACAACAAGGGTAAGTTGCATAGAGATGGCAGATGTTGCTCAGCAGGCAATGCTGTGATGATATTTAATCATTTATTTGTTTATGTGTATTCCTAAAGCAACATTTTAAAAAGGACGAATATCCTTAGCATCCAATTTGATTGACAGAATACGATGATTTTAGATGATGATTTTTTTCCTGATTCCACAGTTAAATTCACATTCTTTACATTGCCCACGAGTTCCTGCATGTGGCGAAACTATATGCAGAGGAGCAATTCCTCCACACCGCCCGAAAGAATAAATTTGCAGATTTTCCTCATCACGTACCATATCCAGCTGCACAGCACCCCATCAAACCCCTGCATTTGTTCATAATTGATGGTCTGCAGCACTGTGGGACTCAAAGGGGAGAATACAATATTGCGTTATTGCTTGCTTAAAGTATGAGGACGATACACACAGTGTGTTTGGACTGTGCTAACACCACAGAGAGGTGAGGAGAGAAACAGTTTCACATTGAATTTTGTATTGGATGAGGAAATAAAAGATATTACTGTAGCCTCACACATGGTTCTCAGCTCAGGGTTCTGCCCTTCATCTGGGGGTTTCACATGAAATGGATGTTATGAAGTTTGATGAGGTAAGGGGGGCCCTTGTGTGACTGCTAGCCTCGATGTATGAACATAAAAGAGAAATATCAAATTTGTATTTATTCAATGAGTATGATTAGATGATGTTTAAAGTATATATTTATCATAATAAGTCTCTGTGTTGCATATTTTTCTGCATGGAGGTGTGGGTGTACATACTGTACATCTGTGCATATCCGTGTGTGTTTGTTCTGGCAATGCAATATAGCTGTTGTTCTCTGCAAAGTAAATATAAAAGAAGGGAATAATCCAAGAGAGATTGCCTTTGAAACCACCAGCATCATCTCACAGAAAACAGGTTTATCCTCTCAGTCAGGTAGAGTTCAAAGACAAGAAAAACTCCCTTTTCTGATTCTCTGCTCAATTTGTCTTCCCATATCTCAACAGACTCCCCCCCATCAAAAAAAAAGAAGAAAAAAAAAGTGTGAAAACGAGCCAATGATGAGCCAATGATATTATGATGTTGTAAATGTCACCAAGTAAACAGTGTGGACATCCACACAGATTCCCTCTGAGTGCTTCCTTGCACTCCCACAGAAGTCCATTAGCTTGTCATTCGCTTTCTTTATAGTCATTCAGCTTTTGCACATGGCCCGTGGCAGTATGGAGCAGCATGATCCACATGAATAACAATATCTGATTATTCAGACAGCAGCCAAGTGACTCAGCTGTCTCTACTGTATTCTATCATCTCATCTCTTCCTTCCTTTTCCTTCTGTCGTTCTCTTGCATCTCTGTCCAGCCACTTTTCTTTCCCTTCTTTCTTCCATTTATCTCCCTCTTTTATTAATCTCCTAGGTTATGGTCCATGTTGTTCATTTCACATCCTGTCTTCTTTTCTCTTCCTCCCTCCCTCTTCTTGTGTGTGTGTGTGTGTGTGTGTGTGTGTGTGTGTGTGTGTGTGTGTGTGTGTGTGTGTGTGTGTGTGTGTGTGTGTGCATTCTCTTGTGATGTGGAAAGGCTAACTTTGCCAACGGTCATGTTGGCTTGCTGTTGTGTGGGTGGAATCACAGAAGGATGAGGGGGAGTCTGCCACATTCATAGGACAGGTAGAGCACAGTGAAGTTAGTCCTGCTGTCGAGACAGAAATAAACCCTGGGACAGCGTTCCCACAGGGACCCCCTTGTCTGTTTCCACCTTAGAATACACCTCCAACTGGATATATTTAGACTAAATGGTCTTGTTCATATTTCTCCACATATTTCTGCCTTAAACTGTGAATGACTGAAGAAACAAACCAAGTCAAAAATACAAAAATACAAGCCTGTCAAAAGTTTAATAAGACATAAATCAACTAAAACAGCGCAGACATGAAAATTATAAGCTTTTCTCAAAATCAGTAACTTTATATTCATAAAGATTTCAAAGCCAACATGAAGCTGGACGTCTGCAGCCTGCAGCGTGAAGTTCTTTATCGGACCGCTTCTCTTCATCGTTACTTCCTGTCATATTTAAACATTTGCATTTAAACAAATCAAAAATACATAATGTTGCTTGGATCTGTAGACATGTTTTTAAAGTCTCTGCAGCCAAACTTGCAAAGTAGCAGCAGTAGGATATGTTTGGGTGCACTAGCTGTAACTTAATCCACCTCTTGCTATATGTAAAGCAGGCATACAGTAAACAGAGAGGCTGATCTTAATGAGGTAACCCTACACCATGCTAGAGTCTGCTGCCACCAGTATGAAAACAACAATATGGGCATTATTCAGAATACTTCCTGTATAGTGGCTATTGACGTGAAAAGAGGATAACCAATAGTACAAATTAATTATTTGTGAAGTCAGTTTTTCAAATGCAAACAAAGAGCAGCAACATGGATTTACTGGCAAGTTAATAAAACAGCGAAAGCAGCTTCTGGTGGTCCACGATTGCTATGACGTGAATGGAAATGTGCAAGACGCCCATTTTTTCTCCTAACCATCACTCACAAAGTCAGCCAACATTGCAGTCATGCTTTCTAAAATGCAGTGGCCTTTGATGAGGGAAATAAGCGCCACAGAACTCCAAAGAGCTGTCCTAGTCAGCTTGTTTCACGTCTGGGCAAAGTGCACCTGAACAGTAAAGGTGGTCCTGTCACACGAACCAAACCAACTCATCAAAAGAACTCTGTCCTTTACTTTGCCTTTCGCTGCCACTCTTGCGCCTTTATTCCCTCCCTTGCTATTTTCAAAGGACTAACTTTTCTTTTTTTCCTGTTTCCTATTATCAAGAAGTCCTTTTTTCTCCCCCTTGATGAAATAAAATCCCCTCCCCACTCAAATACTGAGAAGTAGAAGCATTTTTATTAGCATAAATGCAAGGACAGATAATCCCCCCCCCCCTTACCCTTCAGAGCAAACCCACATTCTGCCCATTTCTCCCCCAGTGCTTGCTTTCCCATGAGCCTCTTTGTGTCTTTCATTTCACCTCCTCTGAAGTGGGAGACCTGTCAACCTGAAACATAAAGCTTTAATTGTGGTAATGGAGCGCTACCCTGTGATGATTGGGGCCACAGGGATCACAGTTGCAGAAGGGTCACTGTGTTGCTAGCAAATGTTGGGAAACGGTGGCACTGATCACGAACACGTACAGAAATGCAGGTGCCATTAGTCGCCTACAGGACACTTACTTAGAAACCATTAGAGCGTTTAACAAAGGCTGTGTGTAATTAATGTAGGCATGATAACTTAGCTATCCTACTGTACCAAATGTTGTGCTACCAGTTCTGTGGCTTGGGGCTTTGTTTGATAATTACCCTGTTAATGAGAGTAAGAGGGGAAGCAGATCAAATCAGTGCAGATAACCGGGGTTAAGTGAATTCTAAAGACCAAAATGTCCTTTCGTATTCTTCTGATGTACTAATTACAACTCAACAGACCCATATGATAATCCTTGTTGCTGTTGCTCTTTGCAACAAAAAAGATTACAGTCTGGAGAATTAGGATCTATCTTGAGGAGATCGAATGCCACAGAAGAATAACAGATTCAAATGATGATTTCACTCAAGCCCAGATGAAATTTAAAACACAATATGAAGGACATGCAGTGTCTTCTGCTGTGAAGGATAGTTGGACCTGTTGTCCACACCTTTCCTCTATCGTGTTTTACTGTCACTCACAGATCAAGACCAGCTGGCTGATAACATCATGCCATTCCTCTGGGGAAAGCCACACTTAATAAAAAGGAACAAGGTGACGAGACTAGTAGGTTAAACAACATAGTTCTGCAGCATAAACCATGTGAGGCTCTTCCCCCTTTGTTTTTCCCCTAGGTTACTTTTCATAGGAGATTCAAAAAAGAACAGATGGAAATCAATCCGGGTAAAAACAGACAGCAGGTGCTCTGGCTCTGTAGAAAGGCCAGGGATTGATCGGGGGGGGGGGGAAGTGGAGGAGAGATCGTGGGCACGAACCAAGGCCTGGGCCAGTGGCCAGAAAGTACGCAGCTGCACAATTGCCACTGTCCTGGCCAGAGCTGCGGCGAGGCGCCTCCATCTTGTGCTCAGCGTGTCTAACGCGCTTGATCTGCCAAGTGCTCCTTTTAATTAACTACTCCATACAGCTGCATAATTACTCCTCTAACCTCCCCTAATCAGTCGCTCGCTGGTGCATACCATATTTTTCTGCCCTTGTTCATTGTTCATTACCTGGGTGTTGCTCATACTCAGAGCAAAGCCAACAGACAATGCAAGGTTGACTCTTTTGCACAATGGGGAGTGCGGGCTAAGTGAATGTCAGCGCTACTTTGGCACAAACCTTAAACGCAGGAAGAACAAAGACCGACACAATCACAAGAGTTATTGTCTGAGTGGGTTACAAGCTGCACGCTGTGTTCCCCGGTCGCTTCTGTTTGGATGTATTCACCAGCTTGTGCATGTTTTGTCTCTATAATCATGCAGCTGTATCACAGTAAGGAAAGAGACATAATTGCATGCTTTCTTTTACATTCAGCCCAATCCAGTGGGAAGTGTGAAAGTATCCACTGTTGTCTTGGTTACATCTTCCGTCTTGTCTTTTCTTTCTCTATAAATAACTCTAAGGGGTATGAACTCAAAGGAAGCCCCCAGTGATATGAGTCAACAGTTGGAACACAGAGTTAGGCACCAAGTAGGAAAAGATAATGACAAAGTGTTAAAAATCACACTGGAAACAAGGAAAAGTGAATGCAGCCTTACAATGGGTATTAGGATTAGGAAGTGAGGTGGACACGGGAGATTAACTTGAACCACACAATCTGTCAGTATATCAATAATCAGGCCATGTTAATGAACATTACCCTCGTGTGCGTATCAGCAGACTAATACACAAAGCAACACAACACAATGGCTCGTGATTCCCATGCTTGTGGTAGCATGACCTTCTCTTAAGCCTGCGTAAGAGCAATCTCACACTGGAACAGAGCCGACGTGGATTCCAGTGTGTTGCTGCTGATCCCGGCTGGCAGGTAGGATTTAGCCCAGAATTTTAACTGCAATTTGTATTTAGATGCTCTGTTTTTAGTGGAGGTGTTGATGGTTGCATGTGTCGCACCTGTTTTCTCTGAAACTCATAGAACGTTATAGCAGTTTGCACCAGTTATATACAGTGTGTGGGTCAAGATACAGTACATTTAAGATGACAAGGTGACACATAGAGGCGACTGTGCACAGAGAGCTTTTTGAAGATTTCTGAAAATTTACACAACTTTTCAAGGCACAATTAACACAGTTGGTACAGTGTGCCCCAATTTCAATGATACTCTGATAAAAAAGAGTAAAAGAAGACTTACTACTGCAGCATCAAGTCAGTAAAACGTCTGGGATATTGAGCAGAGGGGGTTGATAATCAACATTTCCCTCCTCATCTTTTCTGACTGTTTTTTCACTAGTTTTTATTTGGCTATTGTCAGTGTCACTACTGATATTACGAGACGATGCCTGGACCTTGTAGAGGCTGCACAGGTAATCCAACTTCTCCAGGATGGCACGTCAATATGTTGTATTGCCAAAAGGTTTGCGGTGTTCCCGGGGCTTTCCCAGTCTCAAGAGCATGAAGGTGATTCCAGGAGACGGGCAGTTACTCTAGGAGAGCTGGGCAGGACTGTAAAAGGCCCTTAACCCAGCAGCAGGTCCAGTATCTGCTCCTTTATGAGAGCAGGTTCACCGAGAGGGAAGCCATGGAGAATGTTATGCTGCCTGTAACATTAATCAGCCTGATCAGTTTGGTGGTGGGTCAGTGATAGTCTAGGGAGGTATATCCATGGAGGGATGCACAGACCTCTACAGGGTAGGCAATGGCACCCTGACTACCATTAGGTAGGTCTAGCTACATTTTTACCTAGATTCCTCCTGGTGCACCATAGAGTTCAGCCTCATGTGACGTGAGTATGCAGGTTTCTATAGGATGAAGGAATTGATACAACTGACTTTGAATTGATGCTCGCCTGAATTAAATCCAGTGGAATACCTCTGGGACATTGTGATTCAGTCCATTCGACGACGCTCTAAAGTATTTGTACGTCTTAAGGTCTCATCTTGGTTTCCCCCACAGGTGAAACTACATCTGTGCGTAGAAGAGTGAAAATGTGTTTGTGTGGACACTCCTCAACAGGTATTACTCCTGATTTCTACTGTAGGATTTTCTAACTTACAAGCATGTCGAATAAAATATCTCACATGCTCTTCTCTCTGTGTTACATGTAAAAACATGCAAAGGAGCGGTAAAGCACACCTAACCCACAAGCTGTGGCTGTGTCATACTGGCTGCTCCCATCCTTTCCTCTGAGAGTTTTAACTGCCTGTCTGGGATGGCTGGGTGATGTCACTGATGCTTTCCGGTGCACTGCTCTTGTAATGGAGTCAATTTAGCTTCATGCTGAGCCATTTCTGTCCAGCCCTACCCCATGAAGGACACATTAGTACCCCACCCTCCATCCTTCAATCTCTTGTTTCTTCATCCCATTTCTATTTCACTATTTCACTTCCTGCTGCTCTCTCTCCATACATGCCGCTCTGCTCTTTTATATCCTTTACGTCCACATTTACATTTTGTTTTTCATGCTACAGCTCATCAGCTTGTTGCACCCCAACCCAATCCGATAAATGTGCTCCACCCATCAAAGATGCGGCCCTGCATGAGAATATAAACGTAATTGCATTAAAGTCAAATGGAAACTGCAGCAAAAAGTCTTGATTAAATACTAATCAGTGGCACTGTGAGCAGTGATAGGGCTTGTAGCAATGTGTAGCACACACTCAGACCGAGAAAGAAGCTCACACACATATCCTCCATAGTCTGCAAGTGTATTTTGGAATAAAGTAAACATCACTCTCCCCGGGTTGTTCAGCTTCTTGGAAGCAGTTGTGTGGGAGTGTGTTGTGTTTAAACACCCCACTATCTGAGTCGAGCACTCCTGCTGCTTCCTTTGAAGCTGCTTCAACTTTCATATTCTCTCTGAACAAACACACACACAAAAACTTTAGCTTTAACCACAAGCATAAAACACAAGTTGCTCTCCATCACTTTCAAAGTCAGTTGTGGTCATTCCCTCTCCACTGTCTCTCCACCTTCCAGTATCTCCAAAAGTATGCAGTATTTTCCCGTAGTTCAGTTTCAGGCATCAGCTTATTATTACGTACTTACACCCGTCCGACTGCTCGCTCCATCCCTTCAATTTCTGCCTGCTGCATGACCGCACAAAGGAGGGATTAAGTTATCAGGATGATAAAGTGATATTCATACACTTCTGTAGCTGCGCTAAATTTAACCTGTTGCAGTGGAGATTGAACTTTAAATAGCCCTGTCTGTGTTTATGCCAGATTAGTACTAGCGCATGCACGGCTCACTTGCTAATTTGCCTAATTTGCCTTGTGAGGTGGCATCAGATTAGCCGGTGTGATGACTTGCACTACTGCCACGGTGAGTTTGCCATTTAGAGTCTTCCCAGAGGATACAAGCAGAAAAAAGGCCACATTTATATATATATATATTTCAAGCACCGGTTATGTTCAACTGTAAGAAGTTAGAATACATAAAATAGCATACAATTTGGGCTGACAGGTTATATGTGGTCTCCTTCCCAAGGGATAGGTAAAACACAAGGCTGATTTCCCTGCTGGGTAAAAGAACAAGAGATAGGGGGCAGGCGTGTGGGTGGATGCCAGAAAAAGCGACTGTCATCGAGGGGGAAAGGAGAAAGTCAGATAAAGTAAGAGGTTAGAAAGAGGTGAAATGAGAATAAAAATGGGGAGAAATATCCGTTTTTAGCTAACAATTTTAAACCTCATCAACACATTCCAGATCACAAACTTCCCAATATGTGTAGCATCCCAAACCAGACCTGACACGCTTACTTGGCCTTGTTTGTGCTTGTACCTACTGTACATTATGCTCTGTCACAGTTTCTGCTCAGTCGGCTAAAACGAAACATGTCCCCTCATGTATAGATATATTTATATGAACAACATAAACTCTGAACTTCATAATACGAGACTCAAGTCAGGTGAAAAAGTGTTCGCACAAAGCAGAGAGACCTCTGTGATGGGAGATTTGTGTCAGTTCATTGATAGCTGATGGGGGAAGCTTTTCCACCAAAAGAACATATGCTCTGCAAAAAAAAAAAAAAAAAGTGCCACACTTCAATGCACAGGCTGAACACACAGGGTCATTAAACATTTAGCTCATTTTCCAGTGGCCAAGGAAGGGGGAAGTCACCAGCAGCATTGCCAAATATAATATTAATTCATTTGACAGCAATATTGATGAAACTTTTAGATTGAGCCGAACATCAAGTAAACTGAGTTAGGAAATTATTTAGGAGCTATTGATTTTCAAAATTGTGTTTTTCTTCCACAGTCAGTCTACTATGTGGCCTCACAATGAACACTGTGTGAGGCAGTCTCCAGCTGAAGGCAGCAGCATTAGAGGAGAGGAGCCCTGAAGTTATCAGTATCATCTCACAAATAGGAGATAGCCTCCTGTTACGGGCACAGAGTCACAACCTCAGCCACAGCGCCGTCGCTGTGAAGCTGTGTCGACTCCACTTCTTCATAATAGGCTTTTATCCCTCCAACTGCTGCAGTCTGTTACTGTGACACAGTGTAGCTCACCTCTCGCTCTGTGGCTGTGGTAGTTCCCTGTTGTGGCGCCGTATTTCATTTTTTCCCCTCTTACCCCAAACTTCCCATTTATGTCTGCTAGCACTTTGTTGCAATTCAAGTAAATGTCGTGTCCATCAATATTTTATATCAAAGTGCATCCTTCTTACTAACTTCTTTAGAATAAGACTTCAGTGTAGCTGCCAGACACAAATGTGTTCTCAAAGCACAAAGCAGATATGTCTAGCTAACAAGGTTGGAGACTTCATGATTACACTATTTAAGTTCAGACGAAAAAAAACCTGTCTCAGCAGAACTGGAACTCATCTAGAGTCCATGTTAAAGAACAAAGGAACTGAAGGGAAATTTGTTTGACATTTACTAGTTAGATGGTATTTAATGTGTTCTTGTGAATGGAGCTCACACTTTCTGCAGAACACTTGAATTGCAATGTGCTTCAAATGATGCTGCCCATGCAATGTTCTACATGACTGGCTGCAGAGTGCCACATTTGCACTCCTACACAGTCAGGCAGGCATGCAAACACGCTATACGTACATGCAAGCAGTGTGCGCTAATGTAATCTGCAGGCTCTGTACACTGTGTCGTTTGGCACAGGCCCCTGCGGGGGCCAATAGGAATGCTCTTATACATCGTCTATTACAGCAAGTAAGTGAGCTACGCCTGCTGAATACAGGCAGAGATATGACCACGCATGCATGGAAAAACACACTGCAAAAGCATAAAAAGAAATGGACCCAATATATTTATTTTCAAATGACTGTATGTCCGAAGAACCTTTTACAATGATGCAAAATCCACAGTTTCTTCAATAGTCAACCACAGAATGCACATAAAGGAAAAACTATGGTCATAGAAAATAAGATATGATTCAACATGCCAACGACTCGGAAAATCAGCCAACTCAAAAAAATGTCCATTGTGTTAGTAAATATTTTACCTCTATTCTAGATTCAACATTAACATCAGTTTAGAAGGCTGTTACATCCCATCCATCCAACCATCCATCTTCTTATTCAATTCAGGGTCGCAGGGGCACTGGAACTGACCCCAGCTTCCACTTCCACTGGGCAAGAGGTGGGGTACACCCCAGACAGGCTGCCAGTCTACTGAAGCACTGAGACAGGCAAGAAAAACTTTCACGTTCGCATTCACACCTTTGGCCAATTTAGAACCACTGGTTAATCTAACATGGATGTCTCTGGATTGTGGGAGGAAGCTGGAGAACCCAGGGGGAACACACAAACTCCCACTACACAGTATATACTTGCATCAGTATTTACCTACATCAAGCGAAAAAGCCACTTTTATGAATAAACCATAAAATGAGATGTGCAAGTCTTATCAGATATGCAAAGTATGTTATATATTGCATGTAGATAAGCTCTGTTTTACTTTTACAGTTACTATAAAATCAAACTGATGCTAGAAAGTTGTGCAAAATGAATGATGAAAGGTAAATAGCTGATTGATGTTTGCATGTGGGGTTTGACACTACAAATTACTGTTTTCAGATGACTTATGTAAGTCATCCGACCCACTGTTAACATTAACATACAAACCAATTCCTTCTTTAAGTCCACTTTTAACCTCTCCCCTTGCTGAATTTTTCTACAGAGACAGAAAAGTTTCCTCCAGATTAGATTGTCAACCTCAGCAACCCATACCGTCCCTACGTGACTCCAACCCTTCCCCATTAAGCCTTTCCCAGCCAGGCCACACAGGCAATCGTTTTAATGAGCCCACCTATGGCCTATTTGGACTTAATCAGATTTATGTTAGTGATGCTAATTGATTCCTTGCCATCACGAGCGTGTGATTGTTGTGACAAGCAGGCGACTGGGACGTGGCAGCTGATACTACGGAACAGGGCTTTTAATTTCTGCCCTTAGACTTTGCTGTGCCGTCACAGAGGATTAAGGCAGCGGCACATCAGGTTGGTGGTGTGTGTGCTCGTCAGACAGACACACACGAGGCTGGATTTATACCTCGCCACGCCAGACTTAATCCTTGCAAAAACACAGACTTTGGCTTTCAATTAGAAAAGAGTAATTTGTGGAATTTTTTTGTGTTCAGTAAGACAAATTACACCACTATGATTAAATCAGTGTGACTCTTACACAAGGCAAAATGGTAAACATTTTTAAATTAATATTTATTAAACTTTTAAACTGTTAAGCATAAACAACATTCCTCTGGCACAACTTTCCACTGGCAAAGTGTGTTTGCTTCTCCAGACACATTCCTCTAACTCGGAGGAGATCCATCGGCTGTATAAACCTGTAAATGAGAGGGTTACTCATCTCAAGAAGAGAAATGAAGCAGTGCTAAAGCAAGCCAAAATGCAAACAATAACAAAAAAAATCAAACAAATTTTTGATGTAAAATATATCAGCATGCAAATTTGAATGTGTATGCTTCAATCTTTGTAGAATCCTGAGATAAATCTAAAGTGGTAGAGAAAATTGAAATGAAACTGGAAAAATTTTATGTTTTTTTCTTCTTTTTGATTGGATTAAATTGTCCTCAGTCAGAAGTGCCTTCATCCCACATAGCAAAACTGGTCTGGCCCGGATCTGGCCCACACAATGTGCTTACACATGGCCCACATACCGCAAAGAATGATAGCGATTTGGTGGCCCAGATCTGGTTTGCCAGAGGTGGCCCACACATGGGCCAGCACAGGGCCAGTTGCAGACACACTGCTGGCCCTGTGCTGGCCCAGAACAGTTTAAGCTCTGGCCCCAGATGTCAGCCTAATGTGTACCTTAATCAAGCCATGTAATAACAACATGTGTCGGAACATAATAGTGCAAAAGGAACATGTGAAACTTTATTCAGACAGTAAATGGGCGGATTCTTACGTTTTTTCTACTCTCCTGGATTACTCAAAGTGCTCTATACAACACTCACACACTTTCTCTAAACTGAGCGCTTCCAAACTACATTCATACACATTCACACTCCTGACATACAGACTGGAGGAGCCAAGGATCAAACCACTAACCTTCCAATCAGTAGGTGACCTGCTCTACTTCCTGAGCTACAGCTACCCGGTGGTAAACATGAGTAAACCCTCACTAGGTTTTGGATAAAGTGTACACTGCATTTGAAACGTTGACTACCATAGCAGTATAGTATTGCAACATGGCATTTGAGTCTTCTAACTAAAATAGGAATCTAGGAACATAAATAGTGCCATCATTGCCAGACCTGGCCCACATCTGGTTGACATACACT
This sequence comes from Simochromis diagramma, assembly GCF_900408965.1. NCBI lineage: Eukaryota > Metazoa > Chordata > Actinopteri > Cichliformes > Cichlidae > Simochromis > Simochromis diagramma. The sequence goes on from NW_024387040.1 coordinate 4,054,774, forward strand.
CTGCCATGACACCAGTCAGTCAGAAGTACCAGCTTGATGCTGGATCCAGGCCAGACCTGTTTTCTATGAGCCTGGGCCACATAAACCAAACCACAATCGGGCCAGATATGGCATGCCATCACATAAGCAGTGCCATCTATGCCAGACCTGGCCCATATCTGGATGATATACCACTTACCATGCCAGAAGTCAGCCAGCAGTGCTGGCTTGACATCACATCCGAGCCAGACCTGTCTGCTATGTGGGATATACACTCCATTGGAAATGTTTTTCCAGCTTTCTGTTGTCCATTTTTGGTAAACCATGTTAATTTCTTTTTATATCTGATAGGGGTGACACCCAGTGTGGTCTTTGCTGTAGAGTATCTACTTCAAAGTTCGATGTGTACCACATACCTTGGTTGTAATGAGTCAGTATTTGAGTTACTGGTCCTTTCTTATATGCACAAAGCAGTCTGGCCATTCTCTTCTGACCTCTGACATCAACAAGGCATTTTCATCAAGAGAACTGCTGTTCACTGGATATTTTCTCTTTTCTCTGTAAATCCAAGAGATGCGTGTGTGGAAAAATCCCAGTAGATCAGCAGTTTCTGAAACACTCAGACTGGTCCACCTGGCACCAACAACGATGCCACATCCAAAATCATCTATTTCACCTTTCTTCCCCATTCTGATGCACTGTTTGATCTTGAGCAGGTCATCTTGACACACTCAGGTTCTTGAATGCATACCTTGATTGCTGCCATGTGATTGGCTGATTAAATATTTGTTCTAACGAGAAGTTCAACAGGTGCAGTGGCTAGTGAGAGTATGTGCACATGGATCTGTGCTTAACAACTAAAAATAAGTATTAGTCTGCAAAAATCAAAGAAATGCAAGTGAAATTCTGGTCCCCAGGTCCTGAAAAATTAAATTTGGATTTATATTAATTCAATTCACAATGTACTAATCAAAACACGTCTCACACGTTTGTACTAATTTTTGACCATCTGCATCTACAGAAAAAGTCACATGAAACAGGACAATACTGCACACAAAAAAGAGCTTCCCAACAAATCAGCTGTTCAGGTTCTTAAATGCAAGCTTTAGTTATTTCACCAAGGAAACACTGGATGGCCTTGAATTTGATCAGAGGAATACACACACAGACAAACAAATCTATACATGCATACATAAGATATCTAAATGCCTCTACAGTATGCTCTTATACATATACAGCCAAAAGGTAAACCTTCAAGTGCATCACTTTGTAAATTACATTGCCTCTGCTGAAATTATGTTTAAAGGGCACGGTTTCATCGGCTGTGACATGTGAAGAACGAGAATGAGTGCGTACTGAAACAATAACAGATATGAGTCATGCATCCAAATGTGGACGAATCAATACCTTACTTGATCTAATGCTTCACATTATAATCCGCATTAGCCTTTGCCCTTTCATACTGCAGCTATATGTTTAAATGAGACCTCTTAATCTTTCCCTGTATTTCCAACTAGTGAAGAGAAAATCAAGGTTTTAGTGTGTGCATGATTACAAACGGATCTGTACTCCTCCATGTGTCGTAATGTGGTGACCTGGCAGTTTTGTTGGCATTTTTTAGAGATAAGCTTCTCCTTACTTCTGCCTCTAATAGCGGCAAAATGTAAAGAATTTTAATACAGAGCTTTATGATGTCCATCTGTTGCGTGGAATTCATTTTAATGCAGCTTTTAGGAGGTTAGTGTCACTCAAAAAGGGCAGAACTGTTATAATAATAATAATAATAATAATAATAATGATAATGGATTGGATTTATATAGCGCTTTTCAAGGCACCCAAAGCGCTTGATGGTATAGTTGGGGAACGCAAGAAGACAGAAAACGTGAGAATAGCGAGACTCGGAACGGGACAAAGGCGGCTGCTCCTTTGCCTCGTATCACCAGTCATCCATCAACATTAGTATTGTTATTTGCTTTTAGACACCTTATTCATTACCTTGTAATAGGAGGCAAAGCTAAAAATGCTTCAGAGTCTTAGGTGGCCTTTAGATACTGTCATGCTACTTAAGGGGGATTTATTGCAAAACAAGTATACTTTAAAAATCTTTATTTGGGCCAGTGCCAGGGAACAGTGGCCAACGCCAGTAAGTGTGGGTGCGAGGCAGATTAAAGATTTACAGCAGGTTTGGCTTATCCTAACAGAATATGTGGCAAGTACAATGAAAGGCAAAGGGGAAAAAATGGCTACAAGGTGACATTTCAAAACATAAGCGAGAAATATGCATCTTTTCTCCTCAAATATTCTTTCTGCTGAGTCAGCACAAACAGACTTCATTTACTCTTTGGGGAACCTGACCTCTTTTATTTGCACGCGGCACCTACTCAAGTCATTATTATTACTTTATAAATCCGGGGACTTGAATAGCTCACGTGCAATCTTCTGCTCATGTTTAAAGTGTTATGCACAATCAAAACACGTCTCACACGTTTGCTTGTTTGGGGTAATTTATGAACACCCCAACACAGTTTCAGAAAAAAAAAACAAAAAAACAACTTAAACTCCAAAAAACACAAGTGTAACTTACTAGGTTTTAAGACTTTGTGAGATAAATCTAATAATATCAACCCACCACCTGCTTTTGCCTTCTGGCTCCTCCGTGATTATCAACCTGCCTGCATGCACACGGCACCAGAAAAGATGAGAGGAGGAGAGGCTGTGCCACTGCTGACAGACCTCACAACGCTATTGTGTGTATGTGAGTGTCTTCAAAAAAGATTCAGGGGCTATTTTAGCTCATAATTCATACTTATATGTAAGTAGTAGAAAAAAATAACCCAAAAGAGCCACCCCTGTTGAAGCCATTGTTGCATGTATATAACCTTGCTTATTTTCACGATGTTCATGTTTTAAAAGAGATATAACACAATATAATCAGATCTAAATGTTAATCTTCACTTTCAATTCAGAGAGAGGGAATTCCAGCAAAATGTTAGAGAATTTGCACTCTAACAGTACTGGGTGCTAAAGCTTCCTGCTTGCTCTCTATGCAGAAGCAGTAATGTTTCTAATAACTCTGAAAGATGGTGTGTACAAATTTTGTAGTTTTACAGCACAGGCGGGATCCCACCATCACCCTAATCCATCTGATATCTTATTTTTTTTTGTTTTCCTTCCCGCACTTTAAAGGAAACAAGTGATTTGGGAGCAAGGGTGAATGATTGCAGGACACTAAAGTATGATGCAGGGCAGAGAAAAAGAGGCAAACAAGTATATTTTACACAAGAGATATGGATAATCAAAGGAGGCCGTAACGAGAGTCAACTTAATGGTGAGCCACTGAAGGCGAATCGCATGAAGGAAGGAGCTGAGATGCTGTAAAAGTAGCACCGAGTTCGGAAAAATAAACAAAGGGATCTAGACATAAAATACACAACATTGGTCGCAGCTGAGGGAGAGAACCGGCAAACATCAGAAAGGCACACAAGTCTAGAAGCAGCACTGTATTTCATTGGCCACTGACGTTGCATTGTTTAAATAAAATGAGACTGGTGGACCTTTCAGCACACCGGTCAATACCTGAGAGTCACCCTATCGATTGGCAAGGTGCTGGCAAATGTCAACACCCAAAAGACCAAAAGTCTTTCCAGATCATGCAGATGGAGAACAGATCCTTCCTGAGCTGGCAGCAGCACATAAAAACACCAAGAAAAATTGTGCTGTTATGTCTCCGACAGCACTTCAGATAAGGCACAGATTTATTGGGCTTTTAGACTTTAAGATGAATGCAGACCTCTTTTAAATGTTTGCCTGCTGACAGTGGAGAGCAGGCATCTGCACCTACACACAGGGATACTGTTAAATGTGACATAGGTCACGTGGTCTGTGTGTAGTGTGTGTGTGTCATCGTCCCTGTGTGCACTCTGACCAGCCGGGGTCACTCTCTTCATTGGCACTAAGTTGATTACAATCACACTAGGGAGCCAAAGAGCTGTATCAAGGCCTCTTGTCACTTTGCCTCACTAGATACAAACTGTCCATTCCTGCTGAGGGCACATTAGTGATTTGTGTGAATGACTTATTGCTTCCATGAATGGCCTGGGAATTACATAGGAAGTGGCGGATGAACAAAACCTCGCCATCCCTCTTTGTAACTTATAGAGTCATGCTGCGCTTACTGTATCTTGTTGTGACAGAAAATGGAAATAAAGTATTTAGATTAACTTTCTCAGTAAGATGAAATTTAAGCATCCAAGCATGTAAAGCAAAGGAAAGTTACTGTGGTCAGCAATAAGGCGCTCTGGTGGTGAGGCAAAAGATGTGGGAGGCTTGCGTCGAGCACGCAATATAATCATTTCTTCTGTCACTTCCTGGAGTGCGGGGAGACAGCAAACAGCTGGCAGCACTTCCCACAGAGACGCCAACGGCATGATGACACAAGAAAAAAAAAGTGATAAAAAGAGGGAAAGACGGATATGAAAATGAAGGCGGTCCAACAGAGGAGCTAAAACAGGAAAAAGACCGAAAAAAAGCTTAAGACTGGAGAAAGGAGGAGATGGTGGAGATGAGAGGGAAACCCGTTTGCCCGGTCACAATCGCTTCTGCTTCATCAAGCCAGTATCCATGAGGCAACGAAGGCTACCAGGTTGCTTCAGCCTCGCTCTGTCGGTTTCCTTTTTTTCTATCAAGTCTTCAGAGGCTCCTTCATAGAGCAGAGATTTCCAATACATCTCCCCTGTCTTGCAAAATCAAGCCCCTCTTTTGTTACTGATGCTCTGGAGACCCTGTGATTGCCCTAGACAGGACTTTCACAAAAGCCAATTTCACTGCTTTACTAAGTTTTGAGCAGAAGATAACTCATTTTTAAATCTCAGCATAATTGAAAGGCAGTGTTTTCCCTGAATATGTGAAAATGTGAACTCATTTAAATGCTGCACTGCAAAATAGGAAATAATATTAGTGTCAGCGAGAATTGTTAAAACATCTGTTATAAATGATACAAGCAGAAAATTAAGGAAGACACCTAATTGGAAAAAAGAAAATGATCCCATTGGGGGGGAAAAGTATTTTGAAGGCAAGTTTTAATCAGTGAGACGTGAACCGTGCTGAAAATGTAGAGCAGAAGCGTTTCCCTTAAATTTGCATCAGGGGTTGGCTGTGGGGGCTGAGGTACCAGCTGCTCTGCCTCACACACAGCCTGTATAGAGATGAATTGCTCCCTGGGTGTCGATAAGTCACCATGGCACACCATGGTCACCATGGAAACAATGCAAACACAGCATTTCTGAGGAAACAAGTAAAATGAAGTTGATTACACACTTCTTTCTGACTGAAAGGACTCTTCCTCCTTAGGAAATCCCCTCTTATTGTCAGGATTTTCAATGCATATTCAATGTTTTTGTTTTTTTAAAAGCAGCGATTCTGCTTTTATGGCACCTCAGATATCCAAAAAAATACTAAGACAATGCACAACTGCAGTTCCTGAAGCAGCCACCTGAGGCTGTTCTCAAAAGCCAAGCCAATCCCAACATATCTATCTATAACAAATTTTCCCTTCATAACCGCTGAACTGAGCTAATTATTTAAATGGTGTTAAGGCTTAAAGTTATGCATAGGGGTACTGTTGCTTTGAGTGACTGTATCCAGTACGCTGCGTAGATCAGGACAATTAAATCAAATCAAATGTAATCAAAAGCGACACTCAGAACCTCTAACTAATCTCACCCACGTTGGTTTTTCTGGGGTTTTTTTGTTTTTAAATTGTGTTAATACTTCCTCTGTTATCAAGCCTCACTTGTAAAACATTGTGAAATGTCTCATCAGGTCACTGAGCAACTCTAGCAGATTCTACCAAATAAAAATGCAGTACTTGGAAACATTTTTGCCAAACAGAAAAACTAAAAAGCTAAAATAGTTTCAGGGACCAAAGTAATTCCACAAATCTGTTCCTATACACAAGTGCCCAAAAATATCCCAGCTGTAGAAGTTGAGTATTTACAGTACAGACGTACTGAACTAGGAGTGAACTAGCTCTAACTTTGAGCCATGTGTACTGTTTGCAGTGTTTTCGTGCGTTTCTGTGTGTTTGATTTTATGAAGCGTTATAGGCTGTTGTGAAGTTCTTATAATAATAATGTATTCAATTCATTCTTTGGTTATGCAGAGTAAAATAGTTTTTACTTTTATGTTACGTAGCACCATACAATCTATGGATGAACCTTGCTAGCCATTCTTGCTAAAGTTAGCTGACAACTCTGGATCCCACCCTCTCATCTAAATGCTGTCCAAAATAACGTGCCTGGGGTCACTTAATAATATCTAAGAGTCACAGCTGGATTTCAAACAAACAGTGGGTGATGTCTTAATTTATACCATACATCTGTTTTCTAGGTAGAACCAGCAGCATACTGTCCTGCACTCAGGATGCACTTCTCTGATGACTGGTAGTCAGTCACACACATGAAGGACTGAGAGCCAAATATAAACACCACAATGAATACTAATGCACTCCCATGTCAATGCTCCCAAGATGGAACAGCAAGAAGGATCACAATTCAGCTTTCACGCTGCAGGGAAGTAATGACAGAAATGTGGAAAGAATGGAAAAACAGAGCAGAGAGAGGAAAGGGCGCGGGAGGTATATAGGAGGAAATGGATGATTGTAAGGTGAAGGTGATAAAAAGAAATGTAAAGGGAGGCTATGAAGAGGGTGGGGAGACTATTAAATGGTATGGAGACAACAGCATCTCACTCGCTGTGTTGTGAAGCCCATAGAAAGCTGGCTCAGCAGCATTTGAAGGTTTTCAGATGAAGAGGTGTGTTATTGTGTGTGTGTGTGTGTGTGTATTGCACATAGACGTGTCTGCTTGTGTGTTTACTGAGGGCAAAATGCGTGTCTTATTCAATGTATGTGCAGAGATTTGGAAGACTGGCTGTGAGCTCAGCATACACAATGTGTGTGTGTCTGTGCAGGGGGGACTACTGGAGCACGTAAAAGAGACCCGATGCTCATAGCATTTAGAATGATGACTCTCTTCTCGCACCTGTCGTCTCTCCATCTCTCCCTATTCCTGATCTCTACTGGGACAAGAAAAAAGAACAACAGACAAGGTGAGCAAACTTCCCTGAGAGACAGCAGTGGAGGAAACGGGGAGGAGATGAGGAAGGCAGGAGGAGGAAGGAACATATTAACCTCTTACTCTGGGCGTCACTCGAGCTGCCAGCACTGGGCAGCGCTAGCCCTCGTTGGTGGTCCATATGCAGCCACTCCCAGCATTTCAGTGGGGTTTATGTAGGAATTTGATGGCAGTCAGATCTGAGGTATGCCCTGTGCAACGTGGAATATATGGAAGAAATTGTTTATTGCAGAGCTTTACAAAGCTTTGCAGGAGAAGGCAGCTGTTTTTGGCATACAGACTCTTACCCACTGTTGCGCACCACCTGTCATGTACAAAAAGGCAAGAAGGAAATGCTAATGATGTGAAACATTTGGCAGCCAGAGAGCCAAATAGTTTCCACAGCAGCTGGTAGAGACCAAAAATGAAGCAAAAGGGTAGTAAAAAGTTAGATTTATTATGACACACAGAAAAATTTAATTAGAGCCCAATCAATACAGTGTTTTTAGGACTGATACAAATACTTTTTTATTTTTGGTACTCCAGTAATTTTCCAATATTCCATTTTTTTTCTTTCAGACACACAAAACAGTTATGTGGCAGGGGTGTGGTCTGGCCTGTTGCAGTGGAGGGGCGTTACAGTGAGCTCTCAGGGCAGTGCCGTGGTGTGGAAGAGAGAGGGCAGGTGTGACCGCTCTAGGTGATCCTCTTCTTCTTCTCTGTATGTTTAAATAGTGACGGCAGCGACGGAGAGGAGGAGGAGGAAGTAGCTGCTCCTGTGCGACTGGTGCTAGAACATCAAAATACAGTTGCTTAAGCGAAAATAAAAACAAACCTTTAGTGCATGAAATCCAGTGTGCGTGTCGGGTTCTTACAACAAGTTATTTATTTACTTGCTTACACGACGCCCGACTTTGCTCAGATCCGCTGTCTGTTGTGTTCCAAACATGGTTTTCAAATGGGAAAGTTGCAGTGTGCCCTCTGGTGGAAAAACTATGCAACATTAACACTCGTGATATGGTTGAAGGGTGTTTCTTCCGTCTCTTCGTTACTTTTTAAATATTAATATATCGGTTATTATAAAAGCTGATACTGATAGACTGGAAAGTAGCTACCGACTAATAGTATTGGCCTGTTGATAAATCAATTAGGTCATTGTCTAAATAAATTTTTCTTCATTGTTCAAAGGACAGCTATTGCTCCAATTTTTTTTTTGATTTAAAGTAAAAAAAAAAAATTCTATTTTTTTTTGGGAGGGGGGGGGGGGGGGGCCAGCGTCCAAGTGGTAATAATTTTATTATTCTGCAATTAAAGTATAACATTAGGGAAAATTAATTGACCACTCCCTCTAATATATTTTACTATCACTATACAGGGTAATTTATAAGTTAATTTATTAAATATAAAAATAATGGAAGAACAGTATAGCCGTACCAAGCTTGCTCAGTTGTAGGTGAGGTAGTAAACTGAGGGTATAATAGCACAGTTACTTAATAGACTTCAGCTATCCTCTCACACCATCTGGCCACTCATTAGCTTTGGTTTGTATTGACCTTGTTGTTTATGCTTTAGACCAATGCTTAAAAAAAGAGGATTTGCTTGTTGATCTCCTTTTCTGTATTAGTTAAATTGTGTGGCTAACATAGTGAGGATTAGACGTGCCTCACGAGTTTCACTTAATGATGTCTTCATTCATGAATCACTACACGCATGGTCAACTGCAATTAGCCGTAAGACAGGCCCCTGGGCTCTTTTGGGATGCCATGGCCACTGAGCTGCATTCAAACTGTAATTCCTCGGCACGCAAAATCCCACTGGTGATCATAACTAAAGAAAGCAGCACCGGGTTGTCACAGAAGTGTGTGTCACAATAAACGCATACACTGATGGAGGGGAATTTTTGAAATAAAATATACAGCAACAATTTAGTACTGAGACAGATGAACTTTATGTGCCGTCCCCCTATTTGTCTTCCCCAACCTCTTTTGCATCACTATACACGTTCCCTCGCAGATACAAGGCTTTGTTTGGATCAATAAAGAACTGCAGTGTCCTAACCTCCCCCTCATTTTAAATATGACCCTGGGATACCTCTGCTGTAAAATCCACATGAGATCCAGTCTGCCTCTTAGCAGTGCAGGATAATCTGACACAAGCTCAATTTTCGGGGTATTTCAAATTAAAAATTGCTTTTGCATAATGAAATGTCAGTGTAATGTTATCTGTGTGTATTTTATGCCACACTTACCACTATTTTTGTTCATGTAGCGGTCGATTACAGCAATCTGAGAAAATCAAACACACCTAAGGCATGAGTGTAAACCCTTATAAATAAATGCAGTATTACATTCGAGCTGCAAAGCAGGATTTCAGAAGTTTTAATGCAATTTTAATCCTACAGAGCCACGTGAAATGACCCTGTCAACAGATGTCATAGTACTCATCAACGTGGAATGCTTTTGTTAGGAAAGTTGATATTTGCTGCTTGGTAACATAACTATAAATTCAGACAGCACTAACAAAACAAAGGACAGTGGAAAGTACTCTACTGCTTACAGCGCTAGTGCCATTTGTTGTCCATGTGTGGAAATTCATGTTTAGAGTGATTAAATAGCAGAACAAACTGGTGAGTATTCAATGCGCATACAACAAATCAGCCACTTCTCAAAGAAAACAATAGAAGACACCATCAAAAAACGCTTTAAATGAAGGAACATAAGCACTTCTTTTTATAGATGAAACTGATCCAGAGTATATTTTGAGGGAATGAAAAACCATTGCTTGTTATTGTCAGGGCTCTTGCAAAGTTCTTGTTATCCCCAAAACAATATTTGATCACTGCACAAGTGATCGCAGCCAAAGATCATCTCAAAAATTATATTTTGTTGCAGGTGACATAGAGAGAGAAGAAAGGCAGCGGTGGATGGGGTAAAGTTTTTCCTGGAACATCCTGATGACAAATGCTTCTGCCTCTTCTCATGGCGGGACTATAAGAACTCATGCCACCTATAATCTAGCAGGTTCTTTCTTATCTGATTATGAATGCTGGGTAAAGAGGATTTAGGTGCTGGTGTCTAAATGCTAGGCTGTACTGATTAGAGGCCTGATGGAAGGCTTATGCAACGAGGAGACTACACGAGGAGAGAAGGTGCGCTCTGCCCAAATGACAAACTCGCTCCGGCTATGCTGATAACTTCTTCAAATGTAACACGATAACTCCCATAGATTTGAGTTACCATTACTTAGTGTACATGGGTGCATTGCTTGAAAAAACAAACAAACTTGGAGACAAAAATAGTATTTGCAAAGTCAAGGTCGGTAGCAATCGGAGAGGCTTTTCACAACATAGGTAAAAAGTAGCTACAACGCACATATTTCCCCAACAAGCTGAGTTTTTGTCAATAATATGCCAGCACTTATATATTTAAACTTCTGAGAACAGACCACGAGTCAGGCAGAGATGAAAGAATGATTATGAAAGACAGATTAGCGGGTCCACCTGCTGCTTGAATCTGACACAGAGAACGTTTGACTTAATGCTGACGAAAGGCCACGCTCATTTTTCCTTTCCCCATCTCCACTCATCTTTGAGTCAGGCAATATCAGAAACTCCATCGATGTACACACAAGGCCAAATGCTCACTTCAGTGCTATAAAAGCCTGGAAGGAAACAGATGGATGGACGGGAAGGGGCTGTCTGCGCTGATGTGAAACAACGGGCGGCATCAAACGCCGTGGAGTCGTGCCACAACAGTATGCTAATTGAATTTGCTCCTATCACATCCAAAGCTACGCATTAATATTGTCACTTCTGCCGTCTCACATGTCCCGTTCTATATGCGATTCTATAAATGAGCCAACAAAGCCAAACGGGCAGTGTGTACCGTGGATTTACCGCACCACATTGAGACGGATGATTATGACAACACTGACATTCACACAGTGACATTTAGGATGCGTGTTACAGTAAGGTATTTTGTTACAGCTTCCTTATACGGTGTCATCATCATCATCATCAACAGTGGACCGACTTTGGCTGCTTCCAAGCGTGGGAGGACCAAACAGCACAAGGCTGCGCCCATGCAGTCCCACTGCTTACCATTTCCACTAGCTAGACTAGCTTATTAGATAAAGGGGAGAGTAATGTTGCACATCCACATTAGGAGCAAGCATAGGGCTGGACATGGCCTGTGTGTGTGTGTGTGTGTGTGTGTGGGTGGGTGGCTGGCTGGCTGGCTGGGTAGGGAGGGTGGGGGAACAGAAAGAAACACTGATCTCTTTAAAATGCTCTGAATCCTCTGCTATTATTTTTCCGGGGCTGCCCATATAGACTTTCTCTTTTAGAGTCACTGGTGTATTAAAGCTCTAATACTGTGCATTACATTATTAATATTCTGAAAGGTTTAACTGCAAGCACTGCATGAAACAAATCAAGATTAAGAAAAGATGCTGCTCTTGCATACTGCACTATTAAAACTGAGCACTGTATGCACCCATGTCACGACTAATAACAATAATTTTTAATACTGACTAAACCGCTAAGATCTGTAGCAACTGTTCGTTAACATCGTGATACTTACTACACGATTTGGTTTGGGGTTTTTTTTGCATACCGTTGTGTTTATTTGAAGACAGAAACAAATGCATTGGGGCCATCTAATCACATTTTCCATCTCACTGACAAAAAACACTTCAAGTGGAAAAACACAGGCAGGTTACAAACTGCATGCACAAGTTACATTTGCCATCTTGGCATCATGACTGTTAAAGTGCATTTACACAGAGAAACATCAAGGCAAAAATAAATTCATATTTCCCAAAGCAATCCAGCCATTTTAATACGACTTCCTTGTGCAAGCTAGTGTTAAGAATATTTGCTGTAGAACTATACCCATGACTCATTATAAACAAAAAAGGTCGGGGCAGCACTAAGTCCTTCTGGCTCAATATCAAGGATGACACGTTCTACCGGATTACAAGAAATTATAGCCTCAAGGAGGGAAAAGATGCAAACACCATCTTAGGTTTTATTTTTCAGAGCACAACTGCCACTAAATTATTATATACAGTATCTAATTGACAAGTAGAGATAATATAAAAAATGTATATACGTGTGTGTTTGTGTTTGTATTTACAAAGAGAGTGCAGTGACAGCATTTTATGTAAGAGGTGGAAACTCTATTATTTGCATCTATACTGATTTACTGAACAATATTAACGTTTACAAACAGGTTCTTTTAATTTTTTGCGCTTGATATTAAAACGTACCGACTGCACCTCTGTTTAGAAAACAGCGCAACTTTTTGTAACTCCCCATAAAGCTAACCACAACTATGAGCGCTCACACACCGTTTACGAAATCTGTCCCTTACATGTGTGATTTAATTCAACTCGCACTACAGTGCACGAGCCTGGAAGATCTTTTCTTCTACATGAAATTCTCGCACGCCAAACACCCGACAGTGCCCTCCCCTCCCACCCACCCACGCGAGAGGGCACTAAACCAAAAGTCACAGCAACATTAAGAAGCCACCGCACTGCCGAGTGTTCTCTTTCTTTGGACCATTCATAATTCACTGAGAAAGATTTGCAAAGATCCAGCTCAGCATCCTGAGGCGTAACTTACATGACTTCATCTCTTACATCACTCTCTCTCTCTCAGGGCTTTCCTTTGCCACTATCTTGTCCACCGCAGCTCTCCCTTCACTTGTGGCTCTCTCTAAGCACCTTTTTTTTTCTGTTTTGGTGCAGTGTGTGCTAGGCTTCTGCCTTTTCCCTTCCTCTGCCAGTGCTCCCAAAGCATGAATGAAATCCTGAAAAAATGAAATCCTAAATTGATGGACCCTTCTGAAAAGGTCGGCCCTCTTATGCGTTACCTTTATTTAAGGGCAGAGCGGGCCAGCGGTAGCATTAAGTGTCAGACTGGGTTCCTCGTAAATCTCATAAAGCCTGCTTTACAGAAAAACAAAGAGAGTGAAGGGAAGGTGTATATTCTATGCCGTAAGACTCTGTGATTGCATTTGACAAAGGGCTCATATTGCTTTGAATAAAAGCACATTGCTGTGTACCAGGCTTGTAATGGCATTTCCCCGGTAAAGGGCTTTCAAGGCACGTACAATATGTGCCCCATAAAAGGCTTCCCTGACCTCAGGGAGCTGCCATCTGACAGTCCAGCAGCCCTGGCAGGTTATTTCCAAATGTACTTTCAACTGCAGATAACCTTAGTGAAATCACAAAGCCGAGGCATTAGAGTCACATTCAAGCTCGTCTTGCAAAGCAGTCTGCAGAACGTCAGTGCCATTTGAATTAGGGAGGAATTTCCCTTTCAGGTTTCACAGGCTTTCCCCATGCAATAGTGTACAGGTCAGCAATACGTAGACGTGTCTGGAGACTAAGGGACTATACTTGGACAGTTTATCAGTTTAAAATCCACACACATATCAAGTTACTACACTGCTATCACCAAGGTTTGCCTTAAATTAAATATTGCCAGCTCTTTAATTAACTTAGGTGATATAAAGCTTCCCCCGTTGAGGATGAAATCAATCATCGAGGTGAGGCGGGGTCCTCGTCAGTCACATATCACTAGTTGATGTGTGGGTAAACAAGCTATATGGATATAATACAGGAAGGCAGGAAAAAAATAAAACATCTATAGCAGCCTGTAAAATGAGCTGAACTTTATGCATTGAGAGTCATTACAATTTTTTGCCATTTCAAAGCTGAATATTGCACCATAATTTTAGCACCGGGGGTCTAAAATTGAATCGAGCACGAATTCCAAACTGTCCCAGTCGAAGTGAAACAGCTTTTGCTTTAATGGAAAAGGGCTCAGAACAATGCATCATCCAACGTGCACTGTACAGTACATCAGACGGGGATGATGTTTCTTGGGTCACGCACGCAGGTCCCTGTGTTTATGATCCTCTGACATGGAATATAATCCCGATGAGCCCTGCCCCGCCTGCACTGCTTGATGATGGGATCAGGATACTAAATTACCAGTGATTGGATTTCATCAAGGCTGACCATCCTAATTGAGGACTGAGTGAGGGTGGAATGAGAAGGTGGAGGAGGAGATGTCATCGTTTTACAAGGAGCAGCCATGACAACATGGCAAGACAGTCACTTGATGTCTGTAGTATTTATCATGTTGATTCAGGGCATGAATGAACACGGGGCTGTATGCGACTGATGCAGCATTTTTCTAAACATGTGGAAAGGTGGGTAGCAGCTGCACCGATGACTACCTCAGCCCTCAGTCACACCAAATAAAGATGCCTTTATTTATATACAAGTATTTATAAAAAAGGGCTATAGAAACTGTATTTATCGATGCGTATGCAAGCACCTTATGACATTTTCCTGACTCACAGTCTGACTGAGAAAGAAGTACATCTAATCAGTAAGACTTACGCATAATAGAGCCACATGAGAATATATACTTGTACCGCTCTGTCCAAGAAATGTACCGTTTTACAAGCCATGAACAGATGTGGTCTATTTTATCCAGGCAAAGAAAGCCAGACCAGAAGCTGACACTCCTACCGATTATTTCATCAAAGCAAATGAAGTCAAACTCTTTCTAGTCCAGTGATTCCCACTCATACTAGAACTGTGCGTTTTTACTTAAGGATGATTTTTCATCCCTATATTCTGCTTTTCCTCCATCCGTACAAATTGTTATCCAAAGACAGCAGCTTTCACTACATTTCAAACCGATGAACTCATCAGTATTTTTGTTTTTACAGGATAGATCTGGCCTTTGATAACCATGTCTGCAATGTGTTGTGATCCAGGGAGCATGTTCAGCTTTGAATGTGAACATGAAATGTGAGACGGTGTGATCGCACTTCCAGTTTGGGTTTCCTACCTTGGCAGCCACTGAGGAGTTGGGTTTCTCCAGGAGATCCCACAGTTTCTTCCTCTTGTCCGGGCAGCAGGTGTTATCAAACTCTCCCTCTCCCTCCCTCTCCCTCATTGTCTCTGCCTCCCTCCGCAGTTCCTCATTCATCTGCTCTTTTTTCTGGTGGTAACGGGCCTGGCAGCAAGACTCCAGGTAGATCTCATCAATACCCCAGTAGTCTAACTCCTGGCCAAACGACAGGGCGCACATCTCCTCCATCATGTGCAACTTGCCTGTGCGGTAAAAGTTCAAAATGGAGGTGAAGGCCCCCGGGTGCCGATCGAAGAAGTATTCGTTCTCGTTCAGGCTGTAGTCGTCACAGATTTCCATCAGGGACTCGTGGCTGTTGCACTCTCGAAGCTTGCCAAGCCGGGTCCTGGGTAGCCGATCCAGGGTCCGCCACAGGACTTCATGGTTCAGACCCCCGACGTTAAGGCGGACTCTGCGGGAGCGGGCTTTGGTGCGGATTATGTCGATGGGCTCAGGGGGAAGCGAGGGAGCAGTTCGGATGTTGATGGGCTTAACTCCGATTGGTCCGAGTTTCTCAGCCATGGTGATGGAAAAGGAGACTTCTGGGAAGATGTTAAACTGACCTCCTCACCCCCCCGAAATATGGGAAAATAATTTAAAGCTCTTATGTCGGTTATGTTGGCTCGTCTTTAGGCAAGTCCCTCCATGGCTGAGAAAACAAAAGAGAGAGGGTGTGAGATGAGTGAGTGACTGATGGCACATTAGTTAAATCAATTGCAGCATCAAAAGAGACACATTTCACCTCCAAAATTAGAAAACAAATGCGATCTCTTCAGTTGGGAACAGTCACCTGTTACTTCATATTGTCAAAAAATAGCATCAGCCGTGCAGCGTTATTGATCCCACATTTCTATGAAGGTGTTAGGCAGAATCAATGATTTTGTCAATATGGCTGCTTTGCTTTGCATTCCACTCCAGCAGCGTTGTAGTGAGGAAATGAACTCCTGTTACTTTCTGTGGCCCAAATGGGTCATGTGCCATTATTGTTTAGATGCACCAATCTGGAGGCATGTGAGGCAACAATTTTTAACTTCTCATTATCATATATCATTAGAGTCATATTTTTTCAGTAAAATTTAACTCCCTGCACATAAACAAAAAGCTACTAAGGAAAACTATTTTGACTGGGATTTATATATATATGTATATAATTCAATATTTTATAATTATAAGTTGTAAATATATCCCTTTTACTAATTAGCCGCACAAGGGTTTAAAAAATAAATTAAAAACATAAAAAATAATGAGAAATAAGTCTATGTGGCAGGGAATGATGGGAGTACTCCTGGATGCAACAGTTTTTAGTTACATCCCCAACTGCCGTATTATCTGTATCACGAATTTGCCACTAGGAAGCCAATTTTAAGATCTACATGGATGTGTATAAGAGGGGCATGCACAGCGAAATCGCGCGGATAATATAACTGTAGTATAATCGCATACCTGTTACACTGCTGTTTTTTCTTATCTGTGTTCAGTCCACCACCTACCTTCAATCTAAACCAGTCTAACAATCCCTGCTGCTCTGGTAGCGCACATTCGTTTTCGACTCACTTCAAAGTAGAGTTAAAAAAAAAAACAAAAGAAAAAAAAAGAAAAACAGCAGAATATATGGTGTAAAAATGAGTCTCACCTTGCCTTGACAAACCACCTTTTGCATGCAAACTCCTCTTGTTCCTGAGGGAGCAGAGGACGAAAAGGGAGTCGGGATCTCCCCTTCAGTCAAGCGGCTATTGCTGTAGGAAGCACTCCGCCGCGCAGAGAACGCGCGCCCCACATTTTGTGTGAAAATGAGTCGAAAAGAGAAGAAAAAAGCGTCAACGTCTTCCTCTGAAAATGTTCATCGGGAGAACGGACAGTGTCGTTTCGCCATGGGAACGCCGAGGAAATGAGTCCTGCGCCTTCATCCAAAAGCTTGAAGACAGGGGCTCTGAATCACTGTAACTGCAGACGTAGAGCGCGTAAAAGGCAACGAGAAGGAACGGGATAAGCGAACTGCGGAGTGTCCCGCTGTATACTACATAAGGAGGAGCAGAGGGGCGCACATGGGCTGCACCACATCCTAGAGGTGAAACCAAATCAGAAGCGGGCGGAATATTATTTTTCTGAAATAGAACAAAATGTTCAGTAAGTGTTCGATTTCTAATCACGGAGAGCAGAGATTTTTAAAGTTACTGAGCGATATCCTGGATCATATTATCCTACAAGAGCAGTCACGCACGGCAAATCAAAAGCAAAATCTTTACAATACGTCTATAGAGTATATAATACACCACTGGCCTATCGTTGCTGTGCGTAAAGTGTTGGTAGCAAAGGATAGGTGCACTCCTTGCCGTAGGTGTGACTGTAAATATTGCGCTGTATTTCCTGTTTCGGTGGAGATTTGAAGTTGGATTATCTGCTGTGAATAATCTTCAACAAAATTTCTCAGGATAGCAGTTTTTACATTTTACCAAACTACTTTCGGTCACTCACACGCTAGCATGGCCGCCACCTATTGTAAGGAAAACAGCTAAAATCTCACATGTATTTGGCATTATACACCAGATTGCTCCCGTTTCTCCATCTCTCGCTCTCTCGGTGCACAGGAATATTGTCCAGTGCTGCGGTGATGTTTTCTTATAGAGTCTACTCATGTGTCAACTGAACATTTCCCCCTTAGCTAAGCACTTTTCCAGAAATTTGATTATACGCTGCATATGTGTAATCAATTTCTCTGCCATGTTCTTTCCTTCGAGTGACAATTGATCAATACTGCTGCACTGACTAAAGAGAGCCTGGTGTGCATGTAGCCTATACTATTTCTTAACTGTGTGGGCACAATGTTTGAAGGTCAGTATTGTTTTGGTGGTCTTCACAGATTTGTACATTCCCACAGCACACTCATGGCAATCACGTATCACCCCGATTAGTTGTTTGAATGTGACCTCAGCAATCTGGCGGTCTAGTGCATAGACTAAGCTGCATTTGCTTTGGGACTGTTTTTTTAAAAGATGGCAAGAGGATTGCAGGATTTGTGCGAGTCTACAAATGCAAAGAATCTATTATTTTACACCCCAATAAAAGTGTTTACCACTTAATCAGGTAATGATTTAAAGATGTATTCATTTAACCCCTTGTTATCAGGGGTGTATTAATATGACAGGCCTCAGGTCTGCTGCAGTGAAGCATGACTATGACCCCTAAGTGACAGATGTAAAATATTCTGCTGTTGACAAGAAAACTGCTGATGACAAAGGTTGTTAATGAGGGTACCGAATAATGATTAAGAGTAATCGACTGTGTCCCCTTTCATTAATTATTGCGAAACTGACAGCCAATCAGTTATCCCATGTGAGGTAGCGCAACAGGGCAACATTGTGCAGCTTCTACAGCAGTGATTTGTGTTGCGTGCAGTAATGTGTACTTGCTGTAGATGCTTCCAGCCCTGTGCTAACACCACCTGCATGCGCGGGTACTCCAGGGAGTTGAAGGCAGCCTGCATCCATCCCACCATGTGGGTGGAATAATTCTAGTTACCAGCTTGATATCTATAATTACCAACTTTCCAACAGGTTACAAAGACTATAAAATTTTTGTTTTCTTTGGACAGTTTTCTTCTTCTCATTCCTGTGTACTATGTGGGCATTTGTGCTTGTGTGGGCTGTTGCCATAGCAACCCAAATTGTAGCATCATGCTGAAGAAACACTTTGGGCCACAGAGCCAGATAGGCTTGGATATTTAGATAACCAGCATTGCTGCTTTGTTACCGCTGACTGATTGAATCACTTGTTTGGCCAATTAACCTTGGGCGTCTGTAGTCGTCAGATTTCCTCGCACAGTTTGAGCGTGATAGCGGGCTCATGGAAGAATTCAAAAGAAAGTACTTGGCCTCCTTCCCCCCTACCTGCTCTCTCTGTAACATTCTTATCAATCTCCGACCAAAGAGAAGTTGACTGACTGCACCGGCTGTCTCATCCATGAGCTGTCACTGCCTGCTGTATTTTCCCTTTTCAGTTTGTCATAAAATGTGTCCACTCCATCATCCAAACAACACCGTGGACACACTCGCACCCCACAACTCCTGCCTCTGACGCTGTCAGCACATAAGAGAGACACATCATCGCCCGTTCGTCACACACTCATTAGACAGATACACCGAGGAGCACCACACCAATGATTTTTCAGCTTCCTTTTACTGTACTGGGTTCTGAAAGTGTGAGTGTTTCACATAAGAAGGAAGCACATGGGCTGATCTTAAAAAAGAAAATGTTAAATAGGCGTGTGTGTGTGTGCATGGTGAAAGAGAGAGGAAATATGGATGCTGTAATTTACTGTCAGCTTCTGCAGGAGTGGGAGAGCAAAAGTCAAATCCACTTAAATTACAATAATAAGCATTCAATCAGTTTGGAACACCTTTCTATTATAGGAAGCTGTCATGGATTTGAATATTTGCGATAGAAAAAACCCCACATGGGTGGATAAGGTTAAAAAAATCTGCTTTCTCCTTTTTACTGCTTCCTGATCCTTGCTTTGACAGCTTGAATGTAATGTAATTTTCCATTTTTGTCATTTATTATTCTGCAAAGTTCAAAGTTGGAAAGGTTTTTGGATGGCTCGATGTGAGGCTGCAAAAATGTGAGCCCGGAGACTTTGTAAGCATGCCGTGACACAGTGCTCAAATGTGCTTGTGCGTGTGGGTGCGACAGCGTCTGGTGCGTGCTTCGTTTTGTTTGTGTGTGTGTGTTTGTCAATAAGAGGGAGGAAACACACCATAGCAGCAGCCTGTTTATTCTCTTTTGCTATTTTTAGCTTCTGGTCATGTCAAGGTCCACTCAAGCACCCACCCACAGTAGGCAGCAGTGGCCTTCAGTGTAACGGTCAGCTGCAGACTGGAATCATAAATCTATGTCATGTCTTCATTCATTCCACAAAACACACCTGTTCACCTCTGATGCTGCCAGCATCACCTAATGTGTCAAAAATACACACAACACAATGAACACGCTTTGGTATTTGGTTGTACAAACTGCATGTATGCTATGTAGGCTTGCCCTCAGGGGTTAGCAGTCTAAGTATGTACCAACTACTAAGTCCTGGTTCAAATCCAACCAAGGACTTGTGCAATATGTCATCTCCCTCTCCATCTCCCCATGTTTATTGTCACTTCTCACTGCCATCAATCAAAATAAAGAAACAATACCCTAAAAAAATGCATTTATCAAAGTGTATGTCCATGGTGCTCTGGTCTCAGCTTTCTCTCTGGAGCCGATGTTAGCTGTGGACAAACAAACATGATTGATCACCCCTCTGTGATGCTGGTTATGTTTGCATAATATATCCAGGGGCATGGATCACTAATTGACTGGGTGTTGTTTTCTTTCTATATTATTATTGGTATCTCTGCAGCAACTGCCTGTCAATTGCTCTTAAAAAAAATCGTCGTGTCCAGCACAGCACAGCAGAGGATACACGCTGCCACATAGACACATGGATCCTAGAGTCTTGTTACAGCTCAGCATCACTGTTTTCCCAACACAGAATGCCACATCCGGTGCAGCACAGCTTCTCCAAATTTCAGGACTTTGCACCACACTCATCTGCATTCATCGGTGTGAATAACACTGCCTTGCAGAGCAGACAAGATGCTCAGTGTCCAACCTTAACCCAAAGTGCTTGTGGCAGCAGGATAATGTGAATATAATGTACTTGGCATAATTGCTGCAAAAACACCCACTCTGGCAATTTGACCTGCTACTACTGTCAAGAGACAGCTTATAAGGGTAAGCATTTTTTTTACAATCAGGGCAGGTGTGAAAGCAGTGATCACTGCGTGTTGTACGTTTAAGTTAAAGACAGGAAGGAGAGACCTTGGAATGAATAGCAATGAAGTGGTGTGGCTGCCAGAGACATTAAGCTCCGATGGACAATTCAGCATGTTCAGTCTGCACCCGAGCTCCATGTGTCGTTTAACTATCGACTATCGGCATAATGCTCTGTCACAGCCTTTATAATATCATGTAAAAAGACCATTAGGAAAACTGCTTTTATTTTTACTTGCAATGCAAGACACTCACCAGCCACTTAATTAGGTACTGTACACTGCAAATATCTATCATGGCAGCTACTCAGTCCTTTAGGCACGTAGAAATGGTGAAGACACGTTCAAACCAAGCATCAGAATGGGGAAGAAAGGGGATTTCAGTGACCTTGAACACGGCATGGTTGTTGGTGTGAGAAGCTGGTTTGAGTATTTCTGAAACTACTGAACTCTACTGGGATTTTCCTGAAGAAACCATCACTTGAGAATGCTCTGAAGAAGAGAAAATATTTGTCTCGTTGATGCCGGAGGACAGAGGAGAATGGTCAGACTGCTGTGAGCTGGTGGGAAGGCAACAGTAACTCAAGCAATGGTTGCAACTAAGTTATGCAGAAGAGCATCTCTAGATGCACAATATGTTGAGCCTTGGAGCAGATGGGCTACAGCATCAAAAGAGCACACCGGGTGGCACTCCTCCTGTCATCTAAGAACAGCAAACTGAGGCTACAGTTCACACAAGCTCATGAAAACTGGACATTAAAAAAAAGGGAAAACACTGTCTGGTCTCATGAGTATTGATTTCTACTATTTTGATTATAGGGTCAGAATCTGGTGTAACCAACATGAAAACATGAATCCATCCTGGCTTTTATCAATGATTCAGGCTGCTGGTGATGTAATGGGGTGGGGGATATTTTCTTAGCACGTTTTGGGCCTATTAGTACCAACTGAGCATCGTTTGAACACCACATAGTTGCTCACCATGCCTATCCGTTTATGACCACAGTGAAGCCATCTTCTGATGTCTACTGACAGGAGAATAACATGCTCAAAGCTCAGATCATCTCAAACTGGTTTATTGAAAGCCGTTTGCTAGCGAGTTCACTGTACTCAAATGACTTCTACAATTACCAGATCTCAATCCAATACAACATGTTTGACAAGTGGTGGAACTGTGATGGATTGTTGAATGAGAGATTTGCATAATGAATGTGCAGTAACTGTGTGATCTATCATATCAATATAAACCAAAATCTCTGAGGAACGTATCCAGCCTCTTGTTAAATCTGTGCCCCAAACAATTAATCAGAATCACAATCATAAAAAATATATAAATTCCAGAGGAAAACAGAGTAAGGCAGCTCTGAAGGTAAAAGGGTGTCAAACCAGACACTAGCAAGGTGTACCTAATAAAGTGGCCAATGTGTGCAATGATTTATAAAAAGAATTATTCCACCCAGATGGCTGAGTTGCAAATGATTCGTTCAGAATAACAAAACTTTCAGGTTGAATATGGTGAGCTGAAGAACTTTACATGAGCCGAGCTCTCAGTTCAAAGCAAAGTTTCAGGGATACACTCTAGACTTGAACTGAAATAACAGTCTAAGCCTTTCACTTGACAGATCAGTCATTTGTTCATTGATCATCCACAGCTACACAGTTCAAACTGCTGGAATAAGGTACAGCAAGTTCAAGAGTAGTGATAAATTATAGAGCTTGGAAAAAAAACTTCTAAGTCATTAAAAGCTCTTGTAAACGAATCATACAGTTTGGTGTGCTTGTAAAAACTGTTCTCAAAGTGATAGTGGAATGCAGCATATATCAGTCTGTCGTGTTTCAGTTGAGCGAGTGGGACTATGTCATTGAACCTTTGGTCCTTTGGTCCAGTTCCTCTCCTTGATTATAATCCAAATTTAGCTACATTGTGAGAATGTCATTTTTAAGTTTTCCATTTTCAGAGCTCTCATAATCTGTCAATAGATGCATTTGGTTACAATGTTTTCTCCCTTTGCTGCTTTTCAGTAATTTCAGGAAAGTGCTTGTGGTTCTATATTTATATCTACTCCAATTTCTTTGTGATCCCCACAGTTTCTGTTGTTTGATCCGTCTCACCAGCTAATGTTTTGCTGGTGTAATGGCAGAGAGACCCATCTACCCCTCTGAGGCTTGCCTGTAGCTCTAGCATACTGCTTCATCTTCAACAGTCCCTGTAAAAAGCTGTATTGGAGTAATTCAGCAAATGGAGTTTAAACTGGAAACTGGATACTGAATCTGAAGAAGCAGAAAAGCACATTTAACAGTGTCACCTAAGTGGGTGGATCAGAATGGCAATTGCTCGCTCTGTGCAGTGTTAGAAATTGGAGAAAAAAATAGCCTTTGGCTTGACAACATTATCGGAGGTCTAATAATATGATGCTAATGTTTAATAAAACTTTTTCAGTATCACCAGCTTTCATAAGTTAAGAAGAAATGCTTTGAACACCAGCATTCGGAGAAAGATTAGGCACATCTTTTGTATGTTGAGAAAAATACTGATGACTTAACATTTCTCTAATAATGTCTTTTAGTATGTTAAAAACACACTTATGGGTATGCTAATGATGTTGGAAATTTCATTTGCACTGGACAAAGGTGAACTGTTTCTAATGATAAAAGGCTGGTTTTGTGCAACAGACTTAGCAAAACAAACACAAAGCAAACTTTTATATCATCATCAGCGGCAGCAGCATTTCATATTGATGCTGGGCTGCGCTAATCCATTTAGATGATTTCTTTTTAATTTATACTGATCGAAGACAGAGGCTCCTGTGCTCGCACTGCCCTAGTCAGAGAGTTGCATTGATACAGTTGTCAGTGGTGTAATTAGGTCCACAGGTAGTGTTGTGGTGTTATGACTCTTTCTGCAAAATAATGTGAAAGATTAATCATTTGGACAGGAAACCAAAACTTTCCCAATCCTGGGAGGGATACCGTGATGGGCAAATCTTTTCCTCGGCTTACAAATGAGCGCAGAGGAGAGAAAGCAAAGTGAGAAAGTCCAAAGTCACAGTGAAAAAGCAATGTTAGTTAAATATTTCTAGCATTAAAAAGTATAGCAAAAGGAGAGTTTGCTACAGCACCAGCACACATACTGGACTGAGGTGTTATAGCCCATTGTATTATTGATACTGTAGTTAACTGCTAATGTGTTGCAAGGCCAATAAAATTGTCTTTTTGAGGGAGAATCATGTCCTTTATGGCTAAAACAAGCCTAAAAGCCCCATGAGTATCCTCCTAATAGACTACCAGGTAAAGGAGCAACTGCCACAACATGTTATTGCATGCAGCAGCTCATGCGTTCTCTTTTTGTGTAATAACTTTTCGTTCATTAATATGATGTTTTATCAGTACTTTATGTGCTGTGCATTTGTTTGCGTTTCCTGCTTTAAAAAGTTGATAAACACATACAGACTATAATAAGCTAACTATATATGTCCACACATGCTCTGTGTCGATGTATGCAGGCAAACACGTGTGTGTGTGTAGGTCAAACTGGGTGAGACGGTGTGGTCTTATCTTGTTTCCTGCGGTTTACCTGTTGACGTGCATCTGCGGTCATATTGAGGAGGGAACTCAGCACTGAGCTGTTTCTGGGTTTAACTAATGAAGATGGCATTGCATTGACATTCAATCTCCCCTCACTTCAGCATCACTTCCAACAGGACTCTGTGTGTGTGAGTAGGAGTGAGTAATGACCTTGAATATGGGTATTAAGTAATTTGTCAAGTCAATAAAAACTGAGCAGTTGTTGTAAATAATCACACATTACTACACCATCAGCATCCACAGATGATATGATTTTTATTCAGGGCTCCACATTTTGAACTTTAAGCATAATGCAAACTGCTAGAAGGCTTTTGATGGACATGCTCTGAGAAAGTGTCTTTCATTTAAGCCAGTCTGTTGAAATCGTTGCTAGTCTACGTCTTGTTTTCTGTCCTTGATAGTAGGTGATTCCTGGCACTTGTCACACAGTCAGCGACCCAGAGAAGTGTCATATACAGAAGACTGGAACATTTGAAGCTGGGGAGCAAGCATCAGTTAAACTGCTTAACAGCCTTTCCACTGCAGGAACTTGTGGGTATAAAATATTTAAAGAAGTAGACTCACAAGGTAAAGTAATTTTTTGACAGCTTTAAGTAAGTGCACCTATAAAGGTATGCACCTTCAAGGCATTCCTCAGGAGACTTAGTTGGAAGTCAGGGCGGCTAAGAGGACTGTATTTATGCAGGCAGAGTCATTCAGGAGGCTAACTTTGAAAGGTGGAGCCCTTTTGGAGGTCAAGCAAGGGAACAGCAGCAAAAGTAAGGATCTTCTGGGGATTGAGCAGCAGTGTGTGCTTAGTGGCAGAGACGCTGGAGTTTAGGGCACCGTGCACAGACATGCAGAAGGCTGAGATCTAAATAGTAGACAGCTATTAGACAGCACAGACAGATGATAGATGGAGGTCAGTGGCAAAGGACAACTATGCAGAGGGCGTCCTTCCAACTCTAAAGCTGACTGGAGGCCACTGGTTGATTTTGGGCTGTTAAGGTCATAGGCCAACTTAGGGAACAGACGTGGTATCGGCCAGCTCAGCGACTGTCTACTGACTTGGGAAAAGACTGGACAACTGAGACTCAAGAACAGAGAAGATATCGACTGGTTCGGACTCAGAAAGAAGAAAGAAGGGAGAATCTGAGTCAGTCTAGGGAGTGTGAGGAATGCCATCTAACTGAGGAGCAGGAAGAACGTTGGCTAATATGGGATTGGGAAGACCCTGGACCAGGACTAAAGACCCAGGTCAGACTCAGAAATAGGTGAAACCTCTACCAACTCAGAAACTGCCCTGGAAGTGACGCGTTGAATGTGTTGCTAGGCCATTTAAGGGATCTGTACTTAAGATATAAAATAAAAAGATTGTTTTAAAATAAAACAGGAAACAGACAAACAAGACCATAACACCTACTCCATAAAAATAATGTTTTTCTCCCCCCCTGAACAGCCCTGAATGAGTCCCACAGGAGCCTTATACACAGTAGGAAACATGCACAAAGGTGCAGGCTGCTCTACAACAGGCTGCTAGTTCCTGCAGTGGGAATAGGAACAGGTTCATACTTTTTCAGGTTGTGACAATTTAACCATTTGTTTGTGAATGTGAAGTATTAAAATATAACATGCATTGACAATATGAGGGTTTCATAATGGTGATAACAAAAAAAATAATTGGTTTATTTAAATTATCCACTGCACATTAGGGGCCAGGCACTTTTCCAATACTCTACTTGTAGATAAACTGTGCACTGGTCAGAAAATACGGTGAACAGAAGTGCTGACCAGCAGGTTTGCTCTTGCGTAGTGCTTTAACCCAGACAGAGCTCTGGTTTCTCTTCTTTACTTTCACACAACCTATGTATATTGTGCAAATATCCACAGTTAAGGTAATCCCTCTGATTTCAACTGAAAAATGCAACAGTGCCTCCCCTCTCTATGCATCCATTTCTGTCCCCCTTTCTTCCTCTGACTATACAGCAAGACACAAGTACTATACAAACACAGTGAGACTCTCAGGTTCATTTCACCAGAACACTGTGTGTAAGCATTTTCACTGTCCATTAGTTTGGAAGGCCACTGTTGTGATTCAGAATGGGGCCGTTGCAGAAAGTGACGTTACGAGACTTCATTTCTTTCATTTCTTAGAGAATGCAATGCAGTATATCATCCAATTGCCTTTAAAGGTGGCAGTTGTTCCACAAAGACTGCAGTAGCTCATTCTGATCTAAAGACGACACTGTGGGTCTAATAAAAATCTGGACTCATGTCTATATACAGTACGCAGAGTGCAGCTCATAATGCCAATGCACTTCTTAAAAGGCTGACATAAGCATTTGTTGTGGTTTTTTTCAGGTTGGTCTGCTTGTGTGTTGCATGTTGTGTCATACACGCACACACACATGCACACGCAGTTCTTTATTGCCTGGTATTTCAATATACTTAGCCATCAAGAGAAGTCAATAAGGTTTTTCCTACCTCTGTAATTCTAAGGCAGGCTATACTCTGAGTGTTTTCCGTCTTACCCACACATTCTCACATACCCTGTCCTGTCTGTATCAGTTACATTAGGAACTACCAACCCTTCAAACTGAGCCAGGGGAAGACCCGGGTGTATAGATTTTTTTTTTCTGAAAGGAGTCTAGATATTTATCTCCTCTGTGAAGAGATTGCAGTGAAAAGTGGAGAAATGGAGTACCCATTTCTCAAAATACATTTGAAGTAAAGCTCTAATTTCTACTACGTATACA
Organism: Simochromis diagramma; assembly: GCF_900408965.1. Lineage (NCBI taxonomy): Eukaryota > Metazoa > Chordata > Actinopteri > Cichliformes > Cichlidae > Simochromis > Simochromis diagramma. Next base: position 4,081,922 of record NW_024387040.1, read on the forward strand.
TAAATCTATTAAGCTTTAGCACTGATTTTGGGAAACAATTTCTTTTTAAAAAAATGTATATTATAAATCTGACACATGTCCCACACTTCAAATCCCCACTGACAAGGAAAGCTCAATACTAAGACTCCCCTTCCCCTCATCCATCATGCAGAGGGCTTAGCAATCCCAAGCAACTCAACGTGCCCTTTAAACTAGCACACAGGTCCAAGCCCTTGTCCAAACGTGGAGTCATAATGAGAAGTATCAAAATGAGCTATTGCTGTCATCATAAAGAAGGACCCCTGAGGACAGTTGGCGGTCCTTGGATCATTGCACCCACATTAACCTTCCTGTGAAGGGATCAGGCACAAGCTTTCTTTCACAAGGGAGTTGGGTCATTGTTCTAAGAATACAGTTTCTGTTTTTTGGAGGACATTGATATGATAGAGACCTGCCTCTGGGAGCTCCCGTGGCAGAAAGCCCTTAAGGGAGACAGAGAGAAAAGGAATAAAGCCCTGAAAGGAAACGGCAGACAGGCCTTTGGCAGAGACGGTAATGTTATCCCCGAGGTGTAAGTTACAGAGCAGAGGTTAGTGTGCTATCCAAACTCTAGCCTTTTGATTACCGCGACTGCTGCAGGTGTAATTAAGTTAAAACAGTTTAATTATGTTGAGTAGGATTCAATGAATGTTTCATTGTAAACCCTAGTTAATGGGAGTGCTGGAGCCTGAGACAGCTGGACCACCCAACGGTACATGAAATACAGATATTTGGATGGGATTCTTGAAATGGGACCTCCAACTGGCAGCACGTTCAGATATTTAATATGAGCCAAAAGTCACTTTAGAGGAGCAGGTGATCAGTTTGATAGCTCATCCAGAAATATCTTTTTTCTTTAATAATTATAAAAGTCATTAACATTTAATTCTTTTTTTTTTAAAGCTAATCCTCCCACATCCCATAGAATTAAAACTGTAGCTGTTTGATTTTAGCAAACCAATTTAAAAGCCATCATCCCTCATGCTGTGACAATAGATGGGTTCCATTACTTTAGTGGATTTAAATGTTTATATATTGCAGCCACTCTGTTGTTAAGCATATCGTTGGCACATTTTTCCCACGTGCATTAATGGAGCTTTAATTGAGAGCTTTCAGCAAGTCATGGGATGATTTATTCAAATCAACATTAAACATCATTGCGCTTCTCTTGCTGTTGAGTAAAACACACTGTATGACAGCTTAACCTTAAGTACACAACACAATTTTTTTCCAGCCCATTCTGCCACAAGCTTGGCTGGGTGTTTACTGTCCATTGAAACGGTATTGAGTCCTGTCTTTTTTAATGACTGCATTCATCAGTATAAGCTTTCAGTCATTTGAAATACAGCTGGACTGCGTTCTATGCAAGGTGTTTAATTGTCTGTTCTCTAAAAGCCCTCCCGGTATTTTATTGAACTAATTTATTCTGAATAGAAACCCTAGAGGGTATAAAGCCATCTGTTTGACATTGCCAGCTGGACTCTGTCCGATAAGAGACATTTTTACAATGGGGTTAAGCTTCAGGGTTTAAAAATACACAATGAAGCGAGATCGGTAAGCACGGACTGGAAGAGGTACAAAACTGTTTCCGAACTATGAATGAGGAGTCGCTGAAAACACACTGATAAGGTCTTAAATTCTGATCTCAATCTTGTGTGTCCTAAACCAAAGATAGAGTGTTTGGAGGAATCAATAATCTGCAGGATGCAGGAAGAGACTATTTAAAACCAGCTGAGATAAAAGCCGAACACCTAATAGTAGATAGAGGGAAATTTGTGCAACGGCAATGAATAAATTATCTGCCTTTTTTTTTTTAAACTGCAAGGTCAGCTCTGTTGCCCTCCTTCTCCAGGGAAACCTCCGCCAACTCACATGAGTTCACCCACAAACACACACTTTAAATCTAGTCCCACACACTGGTCAATAGCAGGCACCCCCACCAACACATTTCACATCTTCCTACACAGGAATGCATCTTATGAGAGCGGGCGCGCGCACTTGCATCAAGTTCTGTCTACTTTTGTACACATGCATGCATTTGTGCCCCCCCCCCAAACAAAACAAAAACTTCAGAGAACAGTGTGTTATAATGAGTATCGAGTTATACAAAGGGCACCTTTACAGTAAGCCTCTTGACCTGTGTATGTGGGAAGCTGTTTGCTGTGAGAGAAGAGGTGGTTAAAGGGTGAAAATGGTTCCCAGCAAATACTCTTACATTACTGCACAAAGGAGGCAGCCGATAGAATTTTACATTCAATATAACAAAACTCTTTTTTAAAATTTCCACATTGGGGCTTTCTCACAATAATGCTGGCACAACATTTTTACTTTAATGTACAACTTCATTAAAAATCTTACACATCTAAAGGTGATACATGAGGTAAGAAGAAGCATATTTTAAGACCCTGCCTTGGCTGTATGTATTTTACAGTATATATGGCCTCATATAAATTTCTCCAAAATAAATCGAAAGGTTAGAGAATGATTAAATTTTTTTTAATTTTTTTTTTAGAATTATTTATTGTGTGCTGAGCCGACATGCTGGGAATAATTTATTTGTGGACCATCAAAAACATTTATGAGTCTGTTTCAGCAGTATGCTCTAAACAAGAAGTCATAAATCTACCACTGTATCCTCACTCGCCTCTCTCCATCTCTCTCTCTTTGAGCCGTCTCCACCTTGCTGTTTCTCCTTCCGATGCTTCTTCCGCCCATTTCTCATTTTCCAGGGAGCCGCATCACTCGAGTAAGTGCCTGGGCCTAAAGATTTGCCATCAATTCAAAATTCATCAGTCGTGATTGGATTTTGGCGGTGGAGAAAAAAAATCGAGGAATCTGTTTGATTCGGTGTTGCCTCCTAAACAGCAAAGTGGAACACTTTTCAAAAGTAATGTCCTTCATGCAGCGGTTCTGGAAAAAATATTAAAAAAACAACAGCCACAGGTGCCGTGCTCTCGTGGACGGTGCTGCACTCCAAAGCCATATTTGCACATTTGTCAGATAAGCATTTCCTTTCCAGTTAAAAAAAGGGCACAGGCTGCGTGTTTAAGCACCACATAATATTTATGAAGGGCGTGTTTGAAATATAGAAACACCTCCTTCCATTTGTCTCTCAGCATAAGTGTTCCAATCATTAATCTGTGTTGTCTCCACAAGGTGGTGTCATGCTCATTAGCTCACTGTTGCAGCTCATTGTGTCAGCTAGTCTGACTCCTGCACTGATGTGGATATGTCACATGAGCGATGCTACTGCTTCCATTCCCAAATCTATCTGATAGAAATAATGGAAAGCCGTGTAAATCAAGCCCGCAGTTAACTCTGATGCATGCTTATTTATTTTGTTTATTACAGTCAGTTAAAACCGTCTGTGTGGGGCCCTTGTTATCCTGCAGTGTGAAATGCCAAGCGGGTCTGTGCAAACCATTTCATCGCTGAGAGCAGTTCAGTAAAGTGAGACAGTGAAGCCAAACACTCATTACCACAATTTGGAGGGTGTAGCTGCCTTGACCCGTGCACTGACCTTCAAAAATAATAGTTGCAGTGGTGTGGATGCAGTTCATTACCCACAATGCCTGCCAGTCTTCCAGCTCACACATCCGTAGTCACGAAATAAGGGCAAGAAAATAAGAGCATCCTGGAGCGGTGCGCTCACTCTCGTGTCTGTTTCTCGCCGTCCTTCCAACCAAAACAATTCAGACTCACAGTTGTACTCAAAACTTGAAAAAGAAAAGCTTAAAGAGTATTTTTTTCCTTCTAATTCCATGCACTTTTGCAGAAGCAAATGTTAGCTAATTACGCAATGCAATTAGAGTAATCCCCTTTTGTTACCAGTGGCACATTGCCCCAGTGGCCAGCTAGGATCACAGCTAAAGTTACTTAAGCACAACCCCCTTTGGCATCAGGGTTAACAAGCATTGCGTGTGTCAAGTAGGTAAGACTCAACAATGAGTCATGATCAGCTTACTGATTCACAACCAGCATTTGTAGTTTGCAAGAATGAGCTGAGCTTTAAATGTTTGTCAGCCTACATCTCTGTGGTTATATGAACTCCGGCACAAATCGGAAGATGTTACTAGGATTTTGGCCATTTTTATACTGAAAATCTGATCGTTATATGCTGAAGAGGTGGAAGTATATAGTATGTTCGGCCTAGCAACAAAGCCCTAGCAACAATTAATGAAAGAAATACATTATATGACTTATATGAAACTGCTGCCCTAATTCATGGACAGTGGATACAGGATACACTTGCAGTTTTCTCAGTCATTTTGGTCTATTTCCTTATACCAGGAGTGTAATTTTCACCCCCCTCAATGCTTGTCTCAAAACAGTAAAGGTATTTCTTATAACACATACTCAAGTGTGCAAAAAATAGTAAAGAATCAAAACCTTTTTCACATATGTCAAGTCAGTCCATCATTTCAACTCTGTAATCAATAAATAAAAACCCCTTTACTACCATTTCAAGACAGACACTTTGTACTTTTATTAAAACCTTATTAGTTTTGGAGAGTCCTGAGTACTGAGGTACTACAAAAATGTAGGCCTATGTATGTTTATAAAGTGTTCAGATGCAAAAATGAAATGTGAAGGATTCATTTGAAATTTACACAGTGTCACCGAGAAAAGCAAGGTAGACGTGTACAATACATGTGAAACTTTTCTTCTTCTTTTTCTTCTTCTTGCTCCCTTCAGGGGTCACAACAGAGAATCATCTGCCTCCATCTCCTCCTGTCCCTAGCATCCTCTTCTGTCGCACCAACCCTCTGCATGTCCTCCTTGACTACATCCATGAATATTCTCTGTAGTCGTCCTCTTCTCCTCCTGCCTGGCACCTTCCTTGTCAACATCCTTTGTCTAATATTTCCACCATCCCTCCTCTGCACATGTCCAAACCTTCTCTGCCTTGCCTCTCTAACTTCGTCTCCAAACCACTTAACCTTAGATGTCCTGCTGATGCACTGATTTCTGATCCTGTCTATTCTGGTCACTCCCAGTGAAAATCTTAACATCTTCAGCTCAGCTATATTCACCCAAAAAACATTTTTCATCTGGAATAATTCTACAGTTTGATCCTTTTATGTTGCTGACACTAAAAAAGTAGAAGCATCTCATTTGTAGCTTATACACCCTTAAATACGTTTAGTTGATAGTTTAATGAGCAATGGCCATAAGGCAAAAAAAGAGAAAAGCAAATTGTTGTGGAAGATGAGGTGAAAGCAATGGGAGGAGAATCTGAAGCCGGGCTTTATGTATTATTCAGTGGATTAAATCGAGAGTTGACAAACAAAGTCAACCATTGAGGTTAGGAGTGTGTCACCCCTGCAGTGAATGAAATGAGGCAGAAACACACCCAAAACTACACCACCCCAACATAAACAGCAGGAAAACCACTGAAGTCAAGCCTAGAAAGAAACTGAAGAAGACCTTGATTGTAACAAGCAGTCTGACCATTCCCCTCTGACCTCTGACATCAACAAGGCGTTTTGACCCAGCGATCTGCTGCTCACTGGATATTTTCTTCTTTTTTCAGATCATTCTCTGTAAACCCCAGACATGTTTGTGTGGGGAAAATCCCAGTAGATCAGCAGTTTCTGAAATACTCAGACCAGCAAATCTGGCACCACCTTTCTTCCCAATTCTGATGCTCAGTTTAAACTTCAGCAGGTCAGCTACACCAGTCTTTCCCAAACACTGAGAAATGATCAGGCGTGCCGTGGAAGATGATCTGGTTCCACCTCATTAGTACTCTAAGTGACCGGCGTTAGTAACAATTAAGTAATTACATTCTCTTCCACTAGAGGGCAGTACAACTACCTGCTCTAATTAAATGGGTTGCCAACTGCCAGTAAAACAGAAGAAGACAAAGAAGAAATTACATAATAGTCATGCATTGTGTAATAGCAATAGGCAAATATTTGAAAAGAAAAAGTAGTCAATCTGACCTGGGTCCTGGAGAAAATTCCGACCCAGATGAAGGCCCTAGCTTGAGTAGAGGTCAGAAGAAAGCAAGAAAGGTATACTGGGGACAAACCAAACCTATTCTGCTATGCCTGGTGGGCAGGGAGAAGTTATCAATATGCTTTTTGTGACATTTTTGTTTTGTTTTTGTGATTTTTCTAATGTGAAAAATGTGCCGTGGCTCCAAAAGGTTGGGAAACACTGAGCTACACCATGCCTACACGTCTAAATGCTTTGAGTTGCTGACATAAAACAGGTATTTGCCTTAACAAGGAGCTGAACAGGCATATTTAATAAAATAGTTGTTGAATCTATGTAGTGTGACTTTACTGGACTGTATGATGGTTGGTACTACATTCTCAGATTGTTCATATTTTCTGTTCTTTGATGCATATAGTTTCATGAGTATCCTTTCGTTATTGAAGCTAATGTTTCCAGTCGCTGCCTGTGTTGGTGCAATGATTCTTCAGGTCAGTCACTCAAGTGCGACTGTAGTGTTAACAACATGCACAGGACACAGCAATGACAGATGGAAGAATACTGTTAAAGAGGATTAAAGGTTGACTCAGGAGAAGTGGTCCTCGGGGTGCAGCAGAGAAACAGCTGCAATACACATTCTTCTCTTCTTCAGTCCTAATCTGGTCTTGTTGTGGATCTGTCTGTTTGGTGAGAGACAATTTTTACTATAATCTCTTGCATAAATGTATTTAATCACAGATGATATGTGGAAAGAATGTCATCAACTGTACGTCTGTAATACAAATAATAAAAAAAGAAAGAAAAGAAATTGAACCAAAAAATGAAAACGAAACAAAAAGGGACCGCCACCAAACACAATACTCCCCTCCAAGTGTGTGAGGGCAAGGCCTTACAAACTGAACAGATGGTGTAGCTTGGATGGAATAATATGATACTTTTTTTGACAAGCAACAGCAGCAGTCTGTGTAGCTCATGATTGTTTTTCCAATTTGACTGGTGCGAATCAACACAGATAATCACGAGCACCAGGATCAAGGATTTAGACCTCAAGGGGGTTCCAGCACTCATAATGCTCACAGCAGTCTCAAGACAGTGCAGTTGAGCTCACCTCAGCTCATCTCAGAGCAGCTGGGGTTTGATGTGAAAGAAAAGAAAGACAATAGAAGTAAGAGAACTGCAGCAGTTCCATGTTGCCTGCTGTAAGGGATTCAGTTGCTCTTGCACAGATTCCCATTCACTATAACTTTAACATGTTTTTGAATTGCTGACAGAGCAGAGGCAAACTACAACAGGCTGCAAAATTACCAAACAATGCCCCTATTAAAAGCACTTATTGTTAAAACTCCAGCTACTCCCACTGCTTCAATAGTGTTGGGTTGGGGCTCTGAGGAGGCCAATCCATGACTAATAGTATGCTGAAAAATGAAGCTGCTGTCGGCGAGACACTTTCCAGTAGATCTGCATGGTTGTGGTGGCTGCAGACACTCACTATGGTACCTATCTCCTGACCATGGTAAATGGTCAATGTATAGTGCTTTACTAGTCCCTAAGGACCCCAAAGCGCTTTACACATCCAGTCATGCACCCATTCACACACTGGTGATGGCAAGCTACATTGTAGCCACAGCCACCCTGGGGCGCACTGACAGAGGCGAGGCTGCCGGACACTGGCGCCACCAGGCCCTCTGACCACCACCAGTAGGCAACGGGTGAAGTGTCTTGCCCAAGGACACAACGACCGAGACTGTCCAAGCCGGGGCTCGAACCGGCAACCTTCCGATTACAAGGCGAACTCCCAACTCTTGAGCCACGATCGCACAAGACTGTTCCCACTCATTTTCTCCCTGTTTGCCTTCCCAAAGAATGGCTTCTTGATGGCCACACTTCCACAGAGACCATCTCTGATGAGGTTTCAGTGAACAGTAGATGGATCAACTGAAAGGCCAGCTTCATCTCTCAGTTTTTTAGACTATTGGCTTTTTCTTGTGGCCACCACTTGTCCAATTTCCTCAGATATTTTAAGGCTCAAGACCAGAATGAGATATGCCAAGTTATTGACTAATAGCTCTTTGGGAATCACCTTGTTGGGATAAAATATTATTGCCAAACTGTGTTATTTTTGGTATTTTTCATATACTTAACTAAAGAAATTGAAATAAAATATATAGGGTAATATAACAGAGAGTTTTCCAGCATTGAATTTACCCTCACTGATGCAGAAAAAGATGACAAAACAACTGAGGACTCGTCACAAGTCAACTGAATGTACTACAGTTCACTAACACTACAAACTAGATATCCCAATGTAGACTCAAAATAACTACACTAGTATTTTAACAAAGCTCTACAACAGCTTATTTTATCAATTTAACCTTTATTTATACAGTAGTCCCAATAATACTCAATGTCTCAATTACAACAGAGACCTGCTTTCCACACAGCTTCAATGATACTGATCACCAAAACCTTCGTAACACTGTTGTATTCCACCTTAATGCCACTGACAATGCAAGCACCATACATTTCTTCCTTCCAAAAGCAGACTGTATAACAATATGTCTCCATGGCATAATTTCATATCTCAGTTAAGCCTGAAAAGCATCCTTTGAGCTCTTAATTATATGCTTAGAAAGAATCTAATCCCCAGTATGACTAAAGAGATTTCCTGTGCAAACATATTTTTATTGAAATTTGCATCCTCATTTCAGAGTCGTTTACAATGGCTGACAAGCCAGTCATTCTCAGAGAGGAAAATCACTGGAAACATCATAAAATGTTTTGTTTGCGCTGTTGATTTAATGGATGGGGAAATGACTATTTGTTTTCACTGCAGATCACTCACTGGTGGCACACGAAAAACCAGACACGCTCAATAGGTTTTCAGCAGGAGTCAGACTGGCAGCCGTAGGTCTGCTGCCCGAGGTCACCGCCACACTTAAGAGGTAACCTCATTTATAAGTGATGGAAACACCAACACAGTTGCACACGCATATAAAGACGCACGCAAACAACACTGCAAATTTCTGATGGACGGCTCTGCGCTAATGCACTCAGCATATCTCTGCTCTCAGCCACGTTAACGTTCCCTTTTTACACTTTGTAAACTAAGAGGTTTTCGTTCTGCAACCGTGGCAATTTAAACACCTCCTTCACATGCATCACAGTTAACAAAACCATGCAGATGTGCAAAATTGCTAATAAACTTCTCAGTGTTTTAATAATATAGCGATATCAAATAACTGTGCATGTGGAAACATGTATGAAATGAATTTTTGTTTTTTTTAATGGCGATTTTTCCACCCTTGGCATGCCCTGAAGCAATTCTGCCCACAGGTGCCCTTCCAGCACTAGAGCCCAGTGTGTGACTCATCACCTGTCCTGAAGTCATATGATGCACACAGTCCAACTTCGCCATTTAGAAGTTGCTGCGCTCTAAATACACCTGCCTGTCATCTAAATACTATTCAAATTAGTTTGCCATTAAATAACCATCACACATACAGGGACACTTGTGAATGCTGTTCCTAAAGCAAACTTAGTCAAAACACACACATCCTCATCACTTGTGCGCTCGCGCCCACCGCAAATTTCCAAGACAAACACGGACTTATTGCTGCGCAATAGTGTTTACTGTACATACTGCATTCAACGTGAGCCTAGAAAGTCATCAATCTCAGCTGGAGAGATAATACATGCTTTGTGACTCCACATCTGCTGCATGTGTGGCTTTCCCCTTGGACAACGACACACTTCAAAGATAACCTCGCAAGAACAATAACCGGACAAATATTAGTTTTGCTCTGTGAGGCTTATAGGAGGAGGATGTGGTTAAAATATACCTGCTGACATTTAATACACCGGTTTGTTATTTGTTGGTGTGCAGCAAAACAGACCTTAAGGATCTTTAATTAACTAATAAAAATGTTTTGTCATTAAATTGTTTCATAAATCACAAAATGGTGCCTATAAATCAAAGCTGTGTCAGGTTTTGAATTACAGCTCATTTTCAGAGTTTCATGATGTTTGCAATAAATATTTGGTTGTTTCATAAAGTTTTTGCACATTCTTAAAGACAGATTTCAAACATCTAGGCATTTCTGTTCAGCTGTTTTCAGCTAAAGTAATAGAGATATCCATATATTAAAATGCTTCTAAAGAAACAGAAACATGGTGATGTTTCAAGAGGAAACTCTAGCTATATTTTACAGTTCTTTTTTAATCTTTTTAGTTGTTAATATTTGCTCACTAGGACAGAATTGTCACTGGTTAGGCCATGAAGGTTTTCTGGCTGCTGGTTTTACTTGTGCGTTGTGCACCCCACTGCACACCGTTTTTACAAATATAGACTTCCACGGATTAAAAATGCATGCAGAAAGAGTAGTAGTTGACCTTTTCTGTGGCTGGACATGTCCTGTCATGGGGAAAATACTTTTTTAAGTACATGAGATTTCTTTTTATTGTAGCAGCACAAGCAGTGACTGGGGGTAAATTACCTGCAAGTCTGAGTGGCTTACACTGCATCTGGGCCTATTAATCCATCCATGCGAGAAGTGCAGCAGTGAAGGAGTGAAATACCATCAGTTTTGCATGTATATTGTCATGAATGAACTCAGGAAAAGGTGTGTTTTCAGCTACAATAATAATAATAATAATAATAATACAGATATTCATATATTAAGACACTTCTAAATACACAGAAAAATGGTGATGTTTCAAGAGGTAACTCTAACTATATTTAACAGTTCTTTCATAACTATAGCTTGTGTTTTTAATATTTGCTCGCTAGGACAAAATCGTCACTGATTGGGCCATAAAAGTTTTCTGGCTGCCAGTTTTAAACTGCACGTTCTCCACTGATTCTGTCTTAGACAAACTGAAATTTTAATCTAATAACACCAGTTGTTAGTTCATAAATATCTGCACCAAATTGCATGGCAGTCCATCCATCAGTGGTTGAGACACTTCACTTAAAAATGCCACAAGGTGGCATTAGAGGAAAAGTCAGGAAACCTCAACCGTGCTACACAACTGTTGTTGTTTCCAGACGCTGACATTTTTATATGATAGAAGAGAAGCGGAACTAGACGATAAGTAATATGATCTAAAAAGTCGTTATGATTCATACACTGGTGAAATGAATCTCTCTTTGTTTCCCTTGTAATTTGTTTAATAGGTATTATTTTGGGATATTTTTGGAAGTCGTAATCCAAGCACCCAGCAGGCGAAGATTGCAACCCTTGGAGCTTAAGAAATGGCTAAAATGTCTTTAAGTTTCCTTTTATTCTATTAGTTTTTAAAAGAATGGCTTGCCTGTTTTCAGTTTCTTTTGATGTTGTTAAAGGATTTTCTTTTACATGATATCCAACTTAATTCCATAATTGGAACATCAAGCAAAACTTTAATACACATTTCATATTGATCTGAACAACTCTACACTTAGTCTCTTGATTAATGTGGAATAGAAATGCTGGTATAATCCTTAGTTAATGATACACCTTATCTGATAATCCTGCCTGATAAAGATTCACTTGGGAATACTCAGTAATCCTCAACAAGGAGGTCTTTAAGGTCATCTTTAGTCACTTGCTGAGTCACTTCAGAGCAGAAGCACAAGACTTTCACAAAAAACAAACAAACATAAAAGGCTATTGTTTCCATTCTAATCACTGATTGGATAAATGGTATACGGTGGGCCATGTGGAGCTGGGTGGTCAAGTTTCATCTGAGGGGAGCCTTGACTTTCAGATGCTACTAATAGGCAGAATCCTACATACTTTCAACCCCGTTTTAAAGATGAGCACGAGCTTTGGTTTCTTCAGTTCGTCATCACTTTTGTGGGAAAAGACGAGAGAGACGACAAAATCCGTAAACGCATCAGCAACTCACATCTAGACACATTAATTAAACCCTATTGTGAAGGAGAGTGAAGTATCATGTTTGCTGTTTAATGTAATGCTGCCAGTTAAATATCCTATCACGTTACACCACGGGCTTTTCTTCTCTTCTGTGAAAACAGCACGCGAGCCATTCGGTCACAAGGGGCAGCATTTTGCCTGCATTAGACTGGGAGATAGACAGGGAAATAGCCAGCTCACCACACTATTTAAAGCCCTTTCACAGGCAGTAGTGAGGAGAACGTCCAGATTGCTCAGCTCAGTAGCAGTATCTCACAGTTACAGTAAGTAATGTCTTTGATGTTGTCTTTAAGGTTTTGAGTTTGTGTGGGGACGAATTTAACATTTAATGACGATTAGATATGGAATATTTTACTCTGTGGAAAGTATGTAGAGTGCTGTTTCAGTTGATTAAATATATGACTATATATATTTGATCTCTGGTTTTATTAGCAGCGGATATGGAAATGTCAGCTTTCCCACAAGCCTGCACACTTCATTATGTTCTTCATCCATTAGAGTTCATTATTTATGTAACAATTAATACTGCAACATACAGAAGCTGTTTTTAATCCACTTGTTATTTCTCCACTCTCCAATCTACTCGTTATTTTTTAAGATGGTGTTAAAAATTCACCCTCTGAAGTAAACACAATTTGTGAGGGGAATGCTAGTCTATTCAGTTTAAATGTGAACAATGTGCACTCATGCAAGGATCTCCTTGTTAAAATTAAATATACCTCCCGCTTGTTTCCGGATTGTTTGGAAAATGTGTTTACCAGTGCCTATTAGTGCACTTCCTGAAAACCATCTGCAAACTAAATAAGCAAATCAATTAGAGAAACCAATGGCACTTATTTACCGCAGTTGCCTGGTAATGACAGGGAGGGGGATATGCAGTGGGGTCGTTATCTAATTCGCCAAATTAGAAGGAAATGAGGTGACGCCGTCTTGAACTGTAATATGATGTTTTATCAGGACCACAGACCACAAGACATGAAATATCAATGACTTGTATGGTAGAGGTAATGGACTCAAGTATTCAGATCAGTGAAGGTAGTGCTGAAATATTGATGGGCGATCATGACTCATAATGCAAACTGCAAATCTGCCAATAAATGCAAATCCAAGTGTTGGATGTTTCGAGCATTACTTTACAACCCCCAGAATAAAAAGTCTTCATTAGCCTTCATTTTCATAAAGAGACTAGTTTAGTATGTTAGTAGCATCTTTTATTGATTAAGTGCATGCGATGTTAATTTATGCTTTAGTTAAACACAAATTATACTCATGTTTTAAAAAATCATCACAGGTGGTGTGACATGTTTTCCAGAAACAGTTGCACTTACAGTACTTTTATGTATGTAAAGAATTTAAACTAAACCTTTACCGTGATGTAAATATGCTTGCGCTTTGGAATGCATGCTTTTTAAAAAATATTTGAATAATAAAAAAAACAAAACAAATGCAAGTAACGAATAGAAGACCATATTATTAAATATGATTAAATATGCATACATATGCTAAGTGTGTCTTAAGTACAGCATCTTAGACACTCATCCTTTCATCCACCCATTAGTCCGGCTTGAAGCTATCCCAGCGGCCAAAGGGCAAGAGGCCAGTCCATCACAGGCCTACGCGATTTAAGTGTTTATTTATTATTATATTGCTCTAATGATATATCAATAGCATACTAAGGGCATTATTAGTGTACCAAACTATACTAACTAAAAGCTGTAAATTAAATTAAACCCTATAAATAACCTATAAAAATTAACTCAGTGATCATTTTTGACTTGCTGATATTTGAAGTGGTGTCTTTATGTTTTAGTGCTTAAACTTTTGGATCAGGTTGTTACTGACTGAGCATTAGTCAGTGTGTATAAAACATCAACAAAATGTGCAAATCAAACAGTAAAACGTAGCTGCTGCTCTGACCCGAGGAACAACATCAGCGTACGGCAAATAACGTAGGTGAAGGAGATTTGCAGTGAAGATTCTCAATAGTAGTTTGCTCACCAGAAAAAAAAATGCCATTTATTGTTTGGCCTTTCGATGGGACTGAAGGCAATAAAATTACAAGGTCTATCTCAATCTCACTTACCCAGGACCACGCAAGGACACCTGGGACTGGCTCAAACAAGCTGACCTGCAGCTGCGGAGGACATAATTGCTTTCTTCAAGTGCAGGGCTTCAACCCCCGCCACAAAGACTCAACGGATGTGAATGCCCTTCTGGGTAAAGACAATGTCCTGTGCCCATGTCCCCTCTAAACATTAGAAGCCTGTGCATTAAGGTTTTATTTGCGCTATCTATCACATTACGCTCTAAGTTCTTCTAGCTTGCTAAGTAGGCTTGCTCATCTGTGACTTGATTGAAATGATGGCATCTTTCTATCTGTGTTTTCAATCTGCTGCTGTCATGTGCATCAGTTTGCTCAGGTGTGAGCGCTGGGGTTCACATGCACACATGTCACTGCTTTCTTTGTTTTTATTAGGGCTCATGTCCACAGAGTCTCAGCTAAGTGATGAACTTCAGCAGGGATGTGGCACGGCAAAACAGTTGTTATACATATGTGATAGAGGATGACGATCCGGGCCTGGCAAATCAAAATATATTTGAGGTGAGGGCAAAAAACTTACTGAAAAAAATATGCATGTCTGTAAAAAACGTTTTCAAAAACTTACTTATTTCTGCCACAAGTATTCACAATATGAGAAGGTTTATGTAACTCGGATTAATCCCAGCCCAGTGTATCCTTAAGGAGGAGGTTAAGGAGGCCTAAACAATTCTAGTATTACATAATAATAATATTACATGAGTTTTCAACGAATTGGATTGTAAAGTCTGTTTTTATACAAAACTAACAAATGGCCGTTATATCATACTCCAGTGATTATATCAGAAGGCACACAAGAATAGTTTGAAATGCCTTCTAGCATAGTGTGTTCTTTGGTAAAACACACTTTGAACAAACTGGAAAGCAGAAAAATTCTATTCTGTATTCTTTGTGTTATATTACTCTATATAATATCATCTAGTTGGCTGAGAAGGGTGACCTAGCTCTCCTGGAGAACCTAGTGAAGAAGAGCCCAGAGGTCCTCAGTGAAAAAGATGAATGTGGAGCCAGTCCCCTTCATCACGCTGCCGCAGGGGGACACATCACCCTCATTCAATTCATCTCCACTGTCACAGATGCACAGGGTAAGTGCACCTAAGTCATCGATCACAAGACGCAACGCAACATGTTTTGTGACTCGGCGTAATTCCATTTCTAAAGTTACTGCATGGAAGAGGGACATTATTTTTGCATATTATATCTGATACATACGCATACGAACCTTTCTGCATATGCTCTTGTATCGTCTCTTAGTCCTGAACAGCTGTGATGAGCAGGGCAATGTGCCCCTTCACTGGGCAGTGGAGAGGAACAAGGCAGAGAGCTGCAAGGCTCTTTTGGACCTGGGGGCTAACCCCAACATCCTCAACACTGCCCTCCTGTCCCCCCTGCACTTGGCTGTCAGCCATGGACACAGCAACCTGGTGGGGGTGAGAAGGCTGATACGGCACAGTTGATGTAATAATTTAAAGGACAGGAAGTGTGTTTTTCTCTTGAATTCCTGTAGTTAACAAGGTCAACGCAGAGCATTCTAGCACTTTATTATACAGCACTCAACTAAGGGTGTAAATCCCCTGTGATGTGATTAAATGTAATTTCTGTGTATGTTATTATATTTAGATGCAAATAGTTAAAGGTAGGTAAACTACAATAAATGGTAAAAAAAAACAATTTTTTGTTGTTTTTTTGCAGGAATTAAAGTAAATTTAAATAGTGTGACAATTTTAATTACAGTATAAACAAATTAAAAAAAAATTAGCTGGTAATTTAGTCAAATAACAAACAATATTTTCCCACATTACATCGTATGTACTGTACTTTTTGGGGCATTGTGGAATGGCTAAACCTTGTCTTTTTGTGTCTTTATTTAATCTTTATTACGTTGATGTGCTTGATGGATTTTCTATTATTCAATTGCCCGTTTTTACTTATGCTGTACTTAAAATTAGTTACTGATTTTATATCTCTTTCATGAAGGTGCTGTTGTCCTACAGCAGTACAGACTGCAATCTAAAGGGAGACCTTGGAAACACCCCACTGATGCTGGCTTGTTCCCTTAATAACTGTGAGGCTCTTAGCATGTTGGTATGTACGAGGCTCCACGTTGTACCGCGTACCTACACCTTACTGCAAATGATAACTGTGAACTCATCATGTAGCTTCCTTTTGCTGCAGCTTTGCTTCTGACAAAAGACCATGTCTCTTTGTTTTGCCTTCTCATCCATTCATATATCCATCAAAGTTAAAGCATGGAGCGAAGCTTTGCCAACAGAACAAGCTTGGCCATTTCGCCATGCACGCTGCTGCCTTCGCAGGTGCGAAGAAAGCCATGGAAGTCATTCTCAAGGCTGGTATGATGAAAGAAAAATGCTATCATCAAAAACTCAAAGTGCTGACAGCAATGAAAATGTTTTTTACAAGGCCAAGCAGCATATTAAGCTGGTAGATTACCCCCCCCCCCCCCCCCCCCTTCCAGATAAGCACTTGGGGTATTTTCTGTAGGCTAGACATCACAAATGATAGTATGTTTATCCACAGTGGGAGGTCTGTTTGGTAACTTTGGTGCTTTTGGACAAAGTTTAGTAAGACCTTAAAATATTTAGGACATTTGTGTGCTGTCTTTTTTTTTTTTTTGCACAGCCCATGTTAAATATACACATTACTCATTACATCTGCCTGCTAAAAACAAAACAAGAAAGCCACTAAAAGTCAAAGACGGAGATGGTCATAAGAAACTGCCATTATGGACATTTTCACTGCATTTCACGTTCAAGATATAAAAACAATTTATTGAATTCTGTCCTGACAGGAGAGGAGTTAGGCCACTCGGCTGTGTGCCACATGAACTATTTAGACAAGACCAAGAGCAGCCCCCTGCATCTGGCTGTACGTGGTGGGAATATCGAGACCATCCGCCTCTGCATTGCTACTGGAGCCAAAGTTGACCAGCAACAGGTACTTCTATTATAAAAGACAACAAGATGTAAATCACTACGTGGCCTTTTCATAAACCGTCTCAAAAAGACTGGGCATACATTCATTTGATTTTCACCACTGTTTTTACCTACTACTCAGAATGCCATAGCCAGATCACACATTTTGGTTTTCACCCCTACTCTGCCAGATTTGCATTTCTTTTTAAACAAACCTGGATTCCAACACTTGTAAAACACGTTGTCACCAGTGGGTCGCCTTCTTTGTACTGTTAGAACCCGTCAGTCTTATCACACCCATCTGGGAGTGATCGTTATGTCTTGCCCTGGGCTAGTGGCCAGAGCTACATCAGCAGTAGCGAGTACAGTAATAGCTTCGGTTGGCCAAATTGATACAAATTACATCCACTTACACTGTGAAGCTGAGTGGAGTGATCACTGGCCTCCTCCTGCCAGTCCTGGTTATCTCATTAAAGGTTTGTGTTACAGTCCCCAGTGTTCAGCCAAGAAGTCTGGGACTTACTTTGCTAATGTTACACAGAGGAAACTTGCAGGATTTCTTTGTGTGAATCACGCATGAGTATACTTATTCATATTCTGTTTGTGCCAGTTTACATCGCTGCAGGTTTATAAAAATCTCCACAGGCTTTCTGTATGCAGCAGACATAACTGTGTGTGATGAACTTGTAAATTTGCATCATATTCCGCATTCATCACTTGTAATGTATCCATGTGACTCTAGAACGACAGGTCTACACCGCTTCATTTGGCCTGCACCCAGGGTGCTCTTGAGGTCATCAAACTGATGCTGTCTTCTGTTGAGCGAGTTGAAGATATCATCAATCTCACTGATGGTGCATGTCAGACCCCTCTACACAGGTGGGTCTCTCCTTGTCATTCATTTCCGATGCGGAAATTAGTGCACGGATCAACCCCCCCCCCAAAAAAAACAACAAAACCCAGTGTATTTAATCAAATAATTAATCATTAAGGAGAATATACTCAGTATAAACTAAATCAATACTGATCAAGTAAATTTCATTTGACCAGATTCTTTAAGTCTAATGTTTTACATTGTACTTATGTAACAAAATTACATAGAACACTTAAATCGATTCAGATTATTTAAAGTCAGCATTTGGGGCATAAATATTTTTTGAGTGTGTTGATAAAACTTAATAATGCAGCTGCATGTGGTTATGTAGACTTTGTAGGCTGATAGTAGCCATCACAAACTGTCAAAGATGGGCATAGGCATCATAACCACACTCAGTGGTTTATAGTCTTGTTTTGAAACCTGGAGCATATAAGCTTCTCTATCATGGTTTTGGTCATAAGTGAGGGGGAGAAACCAAAGGCGCTCGGCCAGAAGACTGTGACAGCAACTTCTTTGCAAATTGCTTTTCTGTAGAATTTAAAATTGGTGCCTTTTTGAAATGCAGATTTCATTGTTGACAAAATGCAAAGCACCCTGACCATGCTGACCCGTGAGAGAGCAGAGAGTTGCTGAGACTCCAGAATGGAAAATAAACAATATCTTATTAACTGTATCTCAGCATCCAATTTTAAATTAATCTTCATAGACAAGAGCACATATATATTCTGTTCCTTGTGATGAACAGTCAGTGAACGAGAGCACAAAAGGGCAAGTTTCCACTATTTCCTAACTCTAGTTCATAATTTTATTGGTGGACATTGTTTTAATTAAAATGATCTTTGTTGCGATACCAATGAAGTTGTGTAGATATGCAATATTGCAATTGCTACTAGTTTGCTTGCTCATGCTATATAAAGACCACTTTATCTGCATCATATCAACAGTAAAACACATCTGCAAACAAGATAATTAGATATAAACTCCTTATGCTTGGCAATGACGAGCCTGAGGAAAGCAATAATGATATAATTACATAATAAAGATTTGCTTCCCATCCACATAGATTTTATCTAAAAGCTATTTGTGTTGGCACTGACAGTAGCAGAACAAAGGACAAAGGTCCTCCCTCTGTGTTTTCATTCTTATTTGGACGCCATTGCTGTGATGTGGAGTGAAAAAATACCACAAAAGGCCTTTTAAGCACAATAGAAATATGTCGTCTGGTATCTGGATGATCAAGTATACTTCAGTCCATCATTTAGTTGTGGGGGAAATCATCCACATAAGTCTCTTTCTTAATGGAGAACACAAACACTAAGCCATTAAAGTGTGTCAACAAAGGGAAGCCGTACAACCCTGAAGATAAAAGTGTGACAATAAAGGGAAATCTGGCTATTATGTTGCCGAATGAGAACTAAATCATCCTCACTGCTTATCTGACAGCATGAGTAAGACCTTGACTCACAAAGTAGTGCGCTGAACGGCTGGTTTACAACAACTGTGTTTACTTTTCCAGGGCGACAATATTTGATCACACGGAGCTGGCGGAGTACCTAATTTCTCTGGTAAATAAGACACACATGAATACACACAAACGTCACGCAGCTGTTATACACATGACATGTCCGGTTTTATTATCAGATATTTTCTGATTGATTTTTTATCCTTCGATGCATCAAACCGACACAAACATTATAAAAACAGCAGTCCCCCCCCACATATGCTGAAATCTAAAAGGCAAATAAACTGTGAATCTCTGATATGAATCTCTATTCACTGCAGGTTGGATTTCAATTAGTAAAATCTTCCACTCGACTATGTTTGTTCCCATTGCTACAATCAAACAATATTTGCTATTTTAAATACACTCCTGAGTAAATATTACAGGTGCTGCCCATTGCTTGTGGACCACCTGTCACCATCTGTTGCACTTTGATGGTTCTTTTTTTTTTTTTTTTTTTTTTTTTTTTTTTTTGTGACTGTCCCGTTTGGCTCTTTTGCCATCAGAATTGTTGTCTAAAGGCAAAGAAAGATGCCCAACGGATTTACTTTACCAAATTGACCATCCCAGCCTTGCCGTAATGGTCCATTTGATTCACCTTTTATTGTTTATTTTATTTTCACTTACTGAATACGGGACAGACTTGACTGGGGGAAAGAAGGGGAGAAAGAAAGAGGGAAAGAGAAACAGCTGAGAAGAGGGACGGGGGAGAAGGGCAAAAGACAAAAACCAACAGAATGAGCAGAAAAAAAAAAAAAAAAAAAAAAAAAAAAGGAAAAATGAAAAAAAAAAAAGCACTTTGATGGTTCTAATAGAATGGTGTTGCTAGGTAGGAAGCGTAGTCCAAGTTTATTTCAAGTCTACTCTTTTAGATGCGGCAAGCAGTAGATGAACCTGAGTGTGTTTATCTCAAAAACTATAAAACTATAAAACAGTGGTCTGCACGGGGTGATTTCACCTTGCAGGTGCCAGGAGAACATCAAATCTTAACACAAAGATGTGTGGTTCATGAAATGTTTATTTCGTTTAGGTGCTATTTTAGTTCCCCGTCTAAAAACGTTCTTCTCGCTATGGCACATGTGCATATATTTGTGGAAATCTCAGATAGAGGTGTGCAAAAGCAGGTTCTCGTGTTTACCCTAACTATAGAGCCCTGCTCAATTTGTAAGTTTGCTCACTTCCAAAGAAATGAACCATGTCTAATTTTTATGGTAGTTTCATTCTACTCTGGAATGATACTACTAGTATCAGCCAGAAATCCAAAACACACATTACATAAACGTTATGAACTGATTTGGATGTCAGCATTGACCGCCAAACAAAACATGACATAGTATGGAAAGACTGGCTGCCAGGTTTGCACACATCTCAGGAGGCATTTTGGCCCACTCCTCTTTATAGAAACTCTCCATGGCCTTATTCTTCTTAAGCCACTCCTTTGTTGTTTGGTCGTTTGTTTGATGGGTTGATGACCTATCATCAATCCATCTTTGGTGTTCTGGCTGAGGGACGGAGGTTCATGGCCCGGTCCATTTGTCCGTCAATGCAGTTAAATTGTCCTGTACCCTTAGCAGAAAAACCAAAGCATAATGCTTCCACCTCCGTGCTTGACTGTGATGTTCTTTGGGTCATGCTCAGCATTTCTCCTCCTCCAAACATGGCGTTTATAGTTGATGGCATAGAGCTCGAATTTGTTTTCATCTGACAACACCACTTTCAATCACTAGAAAACTTAAAACGAGGCCATTCATGTAGCTTCTCGAGCAGGGGGCCTTGCAGGTAGTGTGTTACCGATGATGTTTTTGGTGACTGTGGTCCCAGCTCCCTTTAGATCATTAACCAGTCCCTGATCCAGCACCTTTCTCGTGATCATCCTCACCCCACAAGGCAAGATCTTGCATGCAGTTACAGACCAAGGGTGACTGATGGTTATTTTACAGTGGGGCAAAAAAGTTTTTAGTCAGCCACCGATTGTGCAAGTTCCCCCACTTAAAATGATGACAGAGGTCAGTAATTTGCACCAGAGGTACACTTCAACTGTGAGAGACAGAATGTGAAAAAAAAATCCATGAATTCACATGGTAGGATTTGTAAAGAATTTATTCGTAAATTAGGGTGGAAAATAAGTATTTGGTCACCTCAAACAAGGAAAATCTCTGGCTCTCACAGACCTGTAACGTCTTCTGTAAGACGCTTTTCTGTCCCCCACTCGTTACCTGTATGAATGGCACCTGTTTGAACTCATCATCTGTATAAAAGACACCTGTCCACAGCCTCAAACAGTCAGACTCCAAACTCCGCCATGGCCAAGACCAAAGAGCTTTCGAAGGACACCAGGAAAAGTATTGTAGACCTGCACCAGACTGGGAAGAGTGAATCTACAATAGGCAAGCAGCTTGGTGTGAAAAAATCAACTGTGGGAGCAATCATCAGAAAATGGAAGACATACAAGACCACTGATAATCTCCCACGATCTGGGGCTCCACGCAAGATCTCATCCCGTGGGGTCAAAATGATCATGAGAACGGTGAGCAAAGATCCCAGAACCACACGGGGGGACCTGGTGAATGACCTGCAGAGAGCTGGGACCAAAGTAACAAAGGTCACCATCAGTAACACACTACAACGGCAGGGAATCAAATCCCGCAGTGCCAGACGTGTTCCGCTGCTGAAGCCAGTGCATGTCCAGGCCCGTCTGAAGTTTGCCAGAGAGCACATGGATGATACAGCAGAGGGTTGGGAGAATGTCATGTGGTCAGATGAAACCAAAGTAGAACTTTTTGGTATAAACTCAACTCGTCGTGTTTGGAGGACGAAGAATACTGAGTTGCATCCCAAGAACACCATACCTACTGTGAAGCATGGGGGTGGAAACATCATGCTATGGGGCTGTTTTTCTGCCAAGGGGACAGGACGACTGATCCGTGTTAAGGACAGAATGAATGGGGCCATGTATCGTGAGATTTTGAGCCAAAACCTCCTTCCATCAGTGAGACCTTTGAAGATGAAACGAGGCTGGGTCTTCCAACATGACAATGATCCAAAACACACCGCCCGGGCAACAAAGGAGTGGCTCCATAAGAAGCATTTGAAAGTCCTGGACTGGCCTAGCCAGTCTCCAGACCTCAACCCCATAGAAAATCTGTGGCGGGAGTTGAAAGTCCGTGTTGCTCGGCGACAGCCCCAAAACATCACTGCTCTCGAGAAGATCTGCATGGAGGAATGGGCCAAAATACCAGCTACTGTGTGTGCAAACCTGGTAAAGACCTATAGTAAATGTTTGACCTCTGTTATTGCCAACAAAGGTTATGTTACAAAGTATTGAGTTGTATTTTTGTTATTGACCAAATACTTATTTTCTACCCTGATTCACGAATAAATTCTTTACAAATCCTACCATGTGGATTCATGGATTTTTTTTTTCACATTCTGTCTCTCACAGTTGAAGTGTACCTCTGGTGCAAATTACTGACCTCTGTCATCATTTTAGGTGGGGGAACTTGCACAATCGGTGGCTGACTAAATACTTTTTTGCCCCACTGTATATTTCTCCCTTTTCTGAATAATTGCACCAGTTCTCACTGATGGTTTTGTGGCCCATTCAGCCTTGTGCAGGTCTACAATCTTGTCCCTGATGTCCTTTGGCAGCTGTTTGGTCTTGTCTATGTTGGTGGAGAAGCTGAAATGGAAGAAAGTAATTCTGTGGAGAGTTGTGCTCTATATACATAACATATTCAGGAGTATCCGTAATTGTTGGATTGCTGGATTGATTTATTGTTGTTTTTGTGCCAGATGGGTGGCACACAGCCAATCTTATTTCACTCAGTTAGATTCAAATCAATTTATATCTTTTATGTTACTTGTTTGTTCTTGAGTTTTGATTGATAGTTTGCCTCTCTCCATTAAAATGAGACTACCATCATTTCTTTGTAATTTAGTTCACTTAAAATTCAGCATGGGATCAAATTGTTTCCCCACTGTTTACTTCTTCTGCTATCATTACAAAATATCACCTGTTGGTCTGATTTGGTGAAGCTAAGTTAATGAAATTTGTTTAAAAGGACTTTTAAATGTGTTCGCTGATCCTCTTAAAACTGAGAATACTGTGGAGGTGTATTCATTGCTAATGTGCACACAATGCTTTTCATTTGTGTGCTAACATTAAAGAGGTAACTTTAAAGCTGTAATGCATTCTATCTTCAGGGTGCAGACATTAACAGCACCGACTGCAAGGGAAACTCTCCTTTGCTGCTGGCTACGAGCTGTGGAGCATGGAAAACTGTGGCTCTGCTGCTGTCAAAAGGTGAGCTAAAGTAAATGACTTCTCCACCAGTAGTGCTCATATAATTTGCCTGATAATACAGGTTGTAAACACTTATGCAAATGTTAATGATTTTTTTAGGAGCCAACGTTAACGTGAGAGACAAATGTGGCTGTAACTTTCTCCACCTGGCCATTCTGCAGCCAAAGGGCCTGAAAAACCTCCGGGAAGAAGTACTGCAGGTACTGCCAAACAGTCGGTAGCTTATTAAATGCACTGAATGCTGCTTAAACAAAAATGTCATTAAGTGGCTGGAATCTAATTACTGCACTGTCCTTGATCAGCTTGCCTGGAGCCTTCAAAAGTTGCGTGCTTTCAAAGCCAGCTGATCGAAGTTCATTACACTCTCGCCAAAGCCATATAGTCCTATATACACTGTGAGCTTTTTACTGAAGCTACATCACTGTTACAGCTTTCAAAATGATACACAAAGACAGACAGTGTGAGAATAGCAGATCACAATAATTTTGTAGTTTCTGTTCGAGTATGGATAACTGTCAATTTTGTCATGTGCATAAAATATAGCATTTCAATTTTTTGCATTGCTTAGTATGCACTTGTTGGCCACTTTGTTAGGTACAGTTTCTAGATTCAACAAGGTGCTGGAAACATTCGTCAGAGATTTGGGTCCATATTGACATGACAGCATTACACAGTTTCCGCAGATCTGCTCCCTTCCTCTCACAAATTCTCGACTCTACCATCAAAATACTGCAGAAGAAATTGATATTCATTAGATGTTTTTTCACTCTTCTCTTGTCCAATTTTTGTTGAGCCTGTGTAAATTATATCCTCAGTTTCCTGTGCTTAGCTGACAGGAGTAGGACCCGATGTGGTCCTCTGCTGCTGTAGCTCACCTGCTTGAAGGCTCAACACAAACATACCTCACTTGTAACAAATGATTATTTGAGTTATTGTCACCTTCCTATCATCTCAAAGCAGTCTAGCTATTTTCCTCTGACCTCTGCCATCAACATGGCATTTTCTCTCAGAGAACTGTCATTCACCAGATATTTTCTCTCTTCTCTGTAAAACCTAGAGATGCTTGTGCGGGGAAAATCCCAGTAGTTCATCTGTCTCTGAAACACTCAAACCAGCCCGCCTGGCACCGAAAAACTCATTCAAAATCACTTAAATCACATTTCTTCCCCATTTCTGATGCTTAGTTTGAACTTCAGCAGGTTACCTTGGTCATGTCTACATGACTGAATGCGCTGAGTTGTTGCTATGTGGTTGGCTGATTAGATATGTCGAATAATAAGCAGTTGAACAGGTGTACCTAAGTGGTCGCCTGTGATTGTACAGTAAGAATGAAGTAGATGTGTTCATAATGCATTGGATTTTAGCTCAACAGTGTGAAGGCACTTTTAAGCTGTGAGGATAATGATGGCTGCACCCCACTCCACTACGCCTGCAGACTGGGAATCCACGACTCAGTGAAGAACATGCTGGGCCTCTCGGGGCAACTTGGCCTCGCATGCAAGTCCAAGGACAAGAAGTCTGCCCTGCACTTCGCTGCTCAGTAAGACTTAACATAGCATAGATTTTCACTCAGTTACACAAACTTTGGAAATGGATTTGTTCAAACAAATGCAAAGTCATGGTTGTTGAAATTAATCAGATGATATTGACCACTGTATGATGGATGATGTGTAGCATATAAATCGTTTCTGTTTGTTAATTTCAAGTACAATTTTTAGCTGTAATATCACCTAGTGCTGTGTGCCAGTGTAACTCCAGTGTTATTGTAAAACACTATATGTAGCTGTTACATCCACACAGAATTTCAAAGGTAGCTATCCATCCATCCGTCCATGCATGTATAAACAAGTATTTGCCTCTTTCTTGCTTTCTTAGTGTTTTGCATATTTGTCACGCTTACATGTTTCAGGTCATCAAGCAAATTTTAATACTAGACAAAGATCATTTGAGTAAATACAAAATGCAGTTTTTAAATAATGATTTTTTTATTAAGGGAAAGAAAAAAGGTATCCAAACCTGTGCTGTGAAAAAGTAATTTTCCTTGAAACCTAATAACTGGATGTCTGTGAAGGTTCTCAGTCATCCAGGTCATCGTAGTCAAAGGAGCTTGCAAAGAAAAGCGTCTGGACTTCTTTAAGTTGCTTGAAGACGTTTCACCTCTCATCCGAGAAGCTTCTTCAGCCACTTCACAAGCGCATGGCACAACATAGAAGAGCCACCTCCACAGGACAAGACTCAGCAGTCCATCTGCATCTAAAGGACAAAGGTCACTCTTTCGAGGATGCCAATGTTGGGGGGGGTGGATACTCCCACTAGGTTTAAATCTGGGACTCCCCACCATTTGACCTTAGAACTGAAGAAGCTTCTCGGATGAGAGGTGAAACGTCTTCAAGCAACTTAAAGAAGTCCAGACGCTTTTCTTTGCAAGCTCCTTTGACTAATAACTGGATGTGCAAGAACTGCAAGAACTGTCTTTCACATCACTGTGGAGGAATTTTGGATCACTCTTTTTTACAGACCTTTTTTAATTCAGTCGCATTGGACACTACCAGCGCCTCGTTTAACTGTAGGTATGATGTTCTTTTTATGAAGTGCAGTGTTCATTTTACATATGGGACAAAAACTTTCCAAGAAGTTCATCTTCTCTCTCGTCAGTCCTCGAATATTTCCCAAAAGTCTGGGGGATCACCAAGATGTTTTTTGGCAAATGTGAGACGAGCGTTTGTGTTATTTTTGGTTAGCAGTGGTTTTCACCTTTGAAACCTTTTGCTCAATCTTATTGTTGAATCATGAACTCTGACCCTAACTTAGGCAAGTGAGATCTTCAGTTCTTTAGTTGTTGTTTTGGATTCTTATCTGACCTCCTGGATGAGTAATCAGTGCACCCTTGGAGTAATTCTATTAGGCTAGGCACTCCTGGGAAGATCACCCAGTGTTCCAGGTTTTCTCCATTTGATTGGCTTTGTATTCCTTTCCAAACTGAAGAAGTCAGTGACTTTGTTTCTTGTCTGTTCTTGAGTTTCCTTGGATCGTAGCATGATGTGTTGCTTTTTGAGATCACTTTGTCAGACAGGCTCTCTTTAAGTGATGATTTGATTCAGTAGTTCTGGCAATAATCAGTCCTCCTGTGTGTAGTTAGGACAATTACTCTTTCCACACAGGGCCAGTTTGGTTTGGATAACTCCCCCCCCACCTAATAATTGAAATTATCATTTAAAAAGTGCATTTTGTATTTATTCAGGTTATCATTCTCTAATATTTACATTTGTCTTATGATCTGGAACTAAAAATAAGCAAAAAAACTAAGAAATTTGGAAGGATGGAAATTCTTGTTGGCACTGTACTGTATGTCCATTTGATTTGTAGTCAATCAAATGGACAGACGGATAATAAAACATCATTCCTTACTGTTCAGCTGTATAAAACCTCAATGCATTCATGCCCCTAAAAGCTTTTAGAAGATTAATTCAAGTAACATACCTTAAATATTATGTAGTGACCCAAAGGAGCTGTCACAGGAACAGCATTTAATTAGTGAGGCACATGTGAACAAAATGTTACTCACAGTGTTTAATGGGTGGATTTTCAACATTATTATTATAGATTTTTCTATCATGAACACCCATTTCATTAGAACTAGAGGGCAGATGAAGGCCATGCTATGATATCATACCTTAACTCTTACAGAAGCCTCATTCTCTACTGTACAGACAATACTGCTGACCTGCTTAAAAGGTTCAGAGACAACAAAACATAATCTCCCAACTAAATATGTCACTTCTACTTTGTTCTTCTTACCGCTCCTAGCATTTTAAGCCTTTATTGCTACCTAGCCTACAGCCTACAGATTCAAACCTGCAACAGTTGCCATGGGTGTCTTACAATAAAATTGTCTAGAGGTATGGAGCTCTACCATTTCTCGACAATACAATGATTTTACTCTTTTTTTTAAAGGTATGGCCGCATCAATACATGTCACCGATTATTAGAGTCCATTACTGACTCTCGTCTGCTAAATGAAGGCGATGAGCGTGGCCTGACTCCACTCCATCTGGCCTCAAAAGAGGGACACACAAAAGTGGTGCAACTGTTGCTGCGCAAAGGAGCTCTCTTCCACAGGTAAAGCCAAACACACGTCGTGTGCACAGAAACATGTACACGTGCAAGCATAAAAAGTACACTGCTCAAAAACATTAAAGGAACGTGATGGTTTGAGTGATCGTTTTTTACAGTATACTAACCTGTAGAGAAATGTCCTGTTGACAGTGATTACAAGGGCTGGACTTGTCTGCACCACGCTGCTTCTGAAGGATACACACAAACGATGGATATCCTACTGGCAGCCAATCTCAAGCTGCTGGATAAAACAGATGAGGATGGGGTATTGCTTCTTGTTACTCCAAAAAAATTTCACTGTGATCTGTGATACATTCCGAATAAGTCATCCGCCCCACACTGTAATGAATCTGAGAAGGTGTGTTCTGTTGTACTGACAGAACTCGGCACTCCACATCGCAGCGAGAGGTGGACACGTGGCTGCGGTCAGGCTGTTGCTGGCCAGGGGGGCGGAGATCATCTTAAACAAGAACCACACTTCATTCCTCCACGAGGCTTTGCAAAATGGGAGAAAAGACGTGGTCAATGCTGTAATTGACTGTGAAAGGTATTTTGTCAATAAAAAAACAAACAGAGCATATTAAAGAGCAAAAAGCTTAAATAATTTTTTAATTTATCCGTGCAATATTTAGCTCTTTCTTGGATCTGTAAAAACTATGAATCTCCCAAATGTCAGCTACTGATTAGTGGGTTTGTGACAATGAATTTTTTCAGATAGCCCAATCTAATTAGTGAAAGAGGTAGGATAGATTTCTCAAGCTATAAGGGAGCATTTAATCCTCAAGTGACAAACTCACAATCATCAATCACTATTAGGAGTCATGCCATGCCACACAATAAAATGTGGGTAGTAGTGTGAATTGCTATCTGCAGCTGCCTGCAATGTGCCACTGAGAAATATTAAAGTGACTCTACAATCCAGTGGTTATAGTCGTGTCTGTAATCTTATTATTTTTTCTTGCAGGTGTGCTGAAGCTGTAAGTCTGTTCAATCCCGAAAGTAGTCAGCGATGCCCCATACTAGACATGATTGAGTTTCTGCCTGAAACTTACAAGGTTTGCTGCTGGCAAAATAAAGAAATAATAAAATAAAATAAAATCCATGTCATAAATCACTGTATACGGTCATCATAACTCACATCT
Organism: Simochromis diagramma; assembly: GCF_900408965.1. Taxonomy (NCBI): domain Eukaryota; kingdom Metazoa; phylum Chordata; class Actinopteri; order Cichliformes; family Cichlidae; genus Simochromis; species Simochromis diagramma. Next base: position 4,110,765 of record NW_024387040.1, read on the forward strand.
TTCAGCATTTTTGTATTGTGTGGTCTGTTGTTACTTACTAAAGATTTAATTCCTCGTCACTGTGCCGCTTCTGTCAACAGCATCTTTTGGACCGCAGTGTGAGGGAATCTGATGATGACCACAACAGCCCCGATTACCACGTAATCACACAAAACACGCATTAAACATATTGTTTGAAACACTGATCGGGAAAAAGATTAAACAACTCTTTTTGTGGCCTAGATTGAATATGACTTCAAATGGCTCCAAGCTCCGATTGAAGTGAAAGGGCAGATTTACAATGGGAATAAGGTTCAGCCACTGGCCGCTCTCAACGTAAGCAAACCTTTTTTTTACTCTTTTAACAGCTTCAGAATCCAAATGTTGTACTTCCACATGATTCACAAGCACTCAAGCTCTATTTCTGTCATGCATCAGCATCTAATGAGGCTCTGTAGACTTCACCGCTTGCCTGGATAACTTATGGGATCAGGATTGGCCTGTCCCTCCTCAGGGGCAGTGATGACACTTCCTCTATTAATTATTGGAAAGTGACAATGACAACAGCATAGTCGCAGTGTGTGGCCTATTCAGAAATGTTTTTAATTTCTCTACATAGTTTAGTGACGATGACACTTTTATAACGACGTTCATTGTGCCTTTTTTCCCACTCTCTTCCTGCCACCAGCACTCTGCCCTTAGCACTCATCAGGAATCAAACTTGTCTGATTGGTTGTTGGCAAACAAATAATAGGCTTCTCCTCTGTTCTTGCTACAACCTCCATGTGTTGTTTACATGGTTTCACCGTTACAGACATTCAGCCCACCCTTATCGATATAAATATTGTGAACTAAAAGCTTTTGAGTATGTTACAAGAGAACAGGTCAAGAGAAACACTAGCTGTAGCCTCTAAAATGGCCAAAAAACAGTTCACCTCTGCAAAACATTTTCATCAGGAAACAGAAAATTGCCACCTCCATAAAGGTTGGACATATTATTACAGTGTTACATCTGCATCAATTTCAGCTCGTTGTGCTACCTAAATTGCCAGCAGAGGGTAGTTCAAGCGGGGTTTAATCTGCATGCAAATGTTCACAAATTTGGTGAGTGGCCAAGTCTACCGAGACCTAATAACAGCTTGTGGCAAATCACTGAGGCCAAGATACATTGTGCAATCTTTCCTCCAGTCCTCCGCACAGCAGCCACCCCTTCTTTTCTCGATAGCTTCGCACTATTTGGAAAATTACAACATCTTTCTGTAAATGTTTTAAAAAAATACAGCACCAGTTTACTCCTGCTGATGTTATCGTTTGTTAGGCCGTCGATAACTTGTTGTCAATAAAGAACAGTCAGGGTCAAGAGTCGAGTTTCTCACTGTCTCCGCCCTAAACCCAAACAACAGAGCGGTGAAGCTGGACTATTTCCAGCGCAACCCCTTTGGTTCTGCAGTGAGTACCACTGCTTGTGCAAAATGTGCTGTGTGTACTGACTGTGGGTCATTATTCTGTTACACCTCCTGCAGGCGATGGTGCAGTACAACCGCATCGAGCTCCTCAACCATCCCGTCTGCAAAAAGTATCTGGCAATGAAGTGGTGAGTATTCAGGAGGACTTGACCCATGACCCATATTTATTTTTACAGATTTATTCACCCTAGTCCAGCTCCAGTTAACATTTTACCTTGAACGTTGGTCCATGGTGTCCTCTGTTTTGTCCACAGGGTTGCTTATGGGAGCATAGCTCACGTGCTCAACATGTTTCTCTATCTGTTGGGCTTGCTGCCCTTAACTCACCTTATAGTGACTCTGAGACCCTCCGTGAACACTAGTGACACGGGCGAGCACAATATCATCATGGTTCCCGTATCTTTCACAGAGGTACTAATGGCTGTTGTGATGAGTAATAATGACTCTGACAGCACTATGAGGAAATTGTGATTGAAAACAAATGATCTGTCGTTCAAATTACTAGAAAAATGCATCTTTACAAATGTGCCATTCAAAGTACGTCTCAACATTTGTTTCACAGCAATGTGTGTCCTTGTCCTTCTGCATGGTGATGGTCTTGGTTATGAATATCTACTCGATAGGAAAGGAAGTGGTGCAGATATCACAGCAGGTACTGTCCTCTTATGGAAGTGTCATTACCTCACATAAAACATGTGCCCATAAATCTGTGCAGCACCAGGTCTGTGTGGACACACAGGCAATCAAGTGTGATGAATGCGTGCCCCCAGATTTAGATTTACAGCCCCTACTGAATAGCAAAAAGTCAGAATGTCACCTCCATGCTTAAGCTTAGCTGTTAAATTTGAAAAAAAAAAAAAAACCCTGACTTTATTCATCTCGTTGCTTCAAAGCGCTGGAAATACTTCACGGATTACTCCAACCAGAGCGACTGGATTTCAGCCATCTTCTCTATACTGTTCGTCGTCCCCCTCATCATCAATGCAGAGGGTTCTTTACACTGGCAAGCGGGGGCCATAGCAGTTTTAAATTCCTGGGTTGGATTTCTCCTTTATCTCCAGAGGTACTATTCACTCTGACTTAAATCCTCCACTTTCTCATAAAGTTGAGGTCACCAACCTATTTATTCTCCTGTTTCCTCAGGTTTGAGGGAGTTGGCATCTATGTTGTGATGTTCGGGGAGATTATGAAGACACTGGTCCGTATTGTATTGCTGTTCTTCTACCTGATGTTGGCTTTCAGTTTGGCCTTCCATGCCCTGATGCTCAATCAGGTATTAAAAGAACGCAGTGATGCATATAACCATACAATTCCTGCAGGATGAAAGGGTATCATCAGATTTTCAAAATTTTGCATGTATATCAATGATCTCCAGAGGATTCCTTCAGTAACACGCAGACCTTTTTAATAACATCAGGTCACAATTTTTGTAAGAACATTCCCCTCACCCTTTCTTGTACCATCACACACACCTTAGAAAGCCACCAGAACGCTGTGTTCATGCACCACTGCATATTTTATTGACATGGCTGCTAAAGTCACCTAACTTTAAAACTTCACTGTTGTTCAAAGTTTAGGCCTGCACAAAACACTTGTGGGGATAGAACAATTCTTTAGTGTCCACGCTGGGTACAGAGATGATTAAAACCTAGGCCATCTGGATGTCTGTTATAATAAAGTGTTTGTTGCTAACATGCAATCACACGTTCTTTTTGTATCATTAGAGGGAGTTTAACAGCGTGCCGCTCTCTGTGGTACAAACCTTTGTGATGATGGTCGGGGAACTGAACTACCAGAACAACTTCCTGGATGAGTATCTGAATCATCGACTACCTTTTGGTATCCTGACATACTTCATTTTTGTGGTCTTTGTTCTGTTCATGCCAATCCTGCTCGTGAACCTGATGGTAAGCACACCCTGATCCCCAGCTGCATCTTAAAGTAGTTTATGTGGCTATACATTTGGCTTGTATGTTACTATAATAATTTCTGTTCTAGTGCTTTGACAGCAATTTTATCTAATCATGCTCTTGTCATAAGCTTTGTATTTTCAAAGGTCCTAACCAAAGATTCTTTGATTGTGTTGTAGATTGGTTTAGCAGTTGGAGACATTGCTGAAGTTCAAAGAAATGCTGCGCTGAAACGGATAGCCATGCAGGTTTGTATTAAACCAGGTTATTTTTTTTTAGCATAAAAAATACTTTGGATTTTTTTTTTTAATTTGCCTTGTTCTTTTTTTGATGTTGTGGTGTTTTGCTCTTGAGCCATTTTAACAAAATGCATGGAGCACTGACACATAACAAGATGATATATATGATATCAATGATATATTCCTCGCCCAAAATCGAACCTTTGACTAAATACCAGCCCTTCTGACCCCAGATTGATCTGCACACCGCTCTGGAAGATAAGCTCCCTTATTGGTTTATGAAACGAGTTGACAAAAACTCCATTACCATCTATCCCAATCACAGGTGTTCCAGGGTAAGCTAAAAAAAGAAGAAGAAACAGATGATGTGCAACATGATGATTTATGTCTATAACTTATAGCAGCAAAAGTTTTCTCCTTTATTAAACCTTCACATTTTTGATTGCAGCACTTTCTGAAGAAATTTTTCTATGGTGAAGAGGAAACCAATGAAGTCTGGAATCATCTGCAAGCCAAATCAAAGACATGCACTTTGATCGAGAATGAGCTCAAAAAGCAGAAGACCAGGTAATGCATGCTCATGAAAGTCAGTTTTCATGTTTCTAAAATCATAAAAGTGTGCAAGCTTATTATTGAGGTAATGGATGAGTATTACAGGTACAATGATCTAGACTGTGCATGCTGAAAGCTAAAGTGGGAATTAAGGAAAAGTAGTTTTTGATGCATGAGCGACCCCTACAGATCCCACTCTGTATCTCTGTTTCTATAGTAAGCGCATCAAGTCACCCAGGAGTCTGACCTTCCAGCAGTCTCATTATAAATCTAGGCAAGAGCGAATGAAGTCTGTCACTAAGTGACATGAATTGATTGTTTTGTCTTTGTTTTTCTTTTTCCCTGCAGAATGAAAGAGATGTCATGCCTGCTAGAGAAGCAGCACTGCCTCGTAAAGCTCATCATCCAGAAAATGGAGATCGCCTCTGAGGCTGACGAATATGACGGCCCCGTGAACGTCAGAGGGAGCATGTGGCCCGCTTTAGGTCAGGCTAAACCAAGCAGAGAGACTACATCTCGGTGGGTCCCACTGATGAAGGCCATCGAGGCCAGGCGAAAATGAAGACGATGAAACAACACAAAGTGACAACTAAACTCACTGCAAAGTGAATTGTCTCAAAAGACTAGATCTATATGGCATAAAAAGATATTAAATAGGTATAAATGTAATCACTTATATTCCAATTTAACAGCAGCGTTCACTATTTCCATGTTGTAACAGTAATAACAGTTAATTATATTGTTATTAATAGACTTGTCCTAACTTATATGTGGTTCTTGAGACATTAAATACTTAAAACGATAATATTAATGGTATTATTGCAAAATCCTTCATTGTTGGGTAAAAAAATAACATTTCTTGTCCTGTAGGCTACTTTTAAGTTATACCAGTGAGCTACTGATAAATGATTTTTATAGTGTGCAAGCAGTACTGGCATATTTCTATTACACACTTTTTGTAAAGTGGCTTGAAGTCCAACTCCTGTTCTTTTACTCTATAGATAAGAAGGTTCATCAAACCTAATTTAAATCTAGTTTTTCATTAGATTGACATAATAAACATAGAATTTGTAGCTACAATAACAGTGCGTTTGCATCTATGTATCGTCCATCTGAAATGTGTGCTGTTGCGCCATCTTCTTTGGCTTGTTTCTGTCATTATTATGATGCGCTTTGTCACATCTGCTCTTGTAAAATGGTACACAAATAAACATCATGACATCAACAGAAGCCTACATCGTATATTTTGTCATAAAATTCCAGCACACTGTTGGGCACAACTTACTAAATAGCATAAAACAATAATAAATACATAAATTAAAAAGGTTATAGAAGTTGATGGTTGTAGTCTCTGATTTGTGCGCTTTTCACTCAGCAGCTTAATGTGCTGCAGGCTTCTTCAAAGGCAATCATGGGAATCATAAGTGGCTGGGAGGGAAACTGAGTCAGGCCTGTGACATCATGAGCCCGCACCTGTCTCTCTGGTTTTCCCAGCTTAGGGCTGTGATAGAGGTCAAGACCCCTGAAAGTCTTTGCTGACGGACAGATGCTTGCTCTCCCTTCAAGTCAAGTTTTCAGTGTTATTTATTATCGCTGGCCCTGAATCTAATTATTCCCAAGGCAAATACAATAACCATGTAGCCACTTATTTTTTGGACAATATGTTCTTCTTCTTCTTCTTCTTCTTCTCGCTTTCTTTCTTTTTATTGAAGCACAATATGCACAAAATGACAAACGAGCAAAGTTTTATCTCAACCTGTTTCTCGGTGACAGTGAATGAAGCAGCAATGTGAAATATGTGTCATACAGCCAATATCTTTCACTGTTAGTTTTTTTTTTTTTTTTTTTAAAGAGAAACACTGTAAAAAGAAAATTAAATCAGTCAGCAGGATCCTATAACTCGCACCTTCAAGAGTGTCACTCACCTTGCTGACGGATGCAGTGATGGAGGACGAGTTGGCAGCATGCCTGAAGCTCTGACTGTCTTACCAGCACAAGTAGAACCTAATATTTCAGAGTCGTGACATATCCAAGGGTGTGCTGAGCAGAGGGATCCCTCAAAGCAGCAGCTGAGCTCTGCTTTTGTGAAAATTGCTTGGAAAAGCAGGATTACAGGAAGCAGAGGAATGTGTCCTTGGATTAAGGAAACATTCTTGCATTATTCTTCTTCTATGACAGAGGAAAATTGTTGGAACTGGTAACAATCAATCATATTACAATTGAGGTTTTTAGTTGTTCAGAAAGGTGTGACTTGAAGTCAACATGCTGGAATAAAGCTTAACTGTCGGGGTACAAGGCGGCATCGGGCCCAGTGCCATACAGTAATTTCCTTATTTTCTCTCATGGCCCCTGCGTGGCTGCAGGGGCTGAGATGTATGCTTGGCCAAAATCAAGCATACATCTCAGCTGCTGTTAAGTAATCCTTGGCAATGCCTGGCTATTGTCATAAAAAATATAAAATTTCACACATATTGCGTGGCGTAATAGCAAACAGGGACCTGGGATTTTCTGGGAATATCTTTCTTGACAGACAAAGAGACGGCGCGAGCAGAGAAAGTATGAATCAAAACTTGAAGAGAAAGTGTGGCCATTCAAGTTTCTTCCAAATATTTGTTTGCATTTTTGAAAAGTGTTGGCATCACACTGGAACACGAGTGGTCTTCTTAGTGTTGCACAAAAGTCAGCTTCCCATGGGATCTCAGCAGAGACACTTCTGTCCCTCTTCCCCTCTGCTCTACAGCTCAGTCCTCATATCACTGGTTAAACCACCAAACCAAAGCACAAAAGAAATGCAAATATGGCCGAGACACCCAGTAAAAATATTTGTGATACTACAAGAATGAAGATGGTGCCTCCTTGCCTCTGTCACACCCATGTCATGCCAACGCTCCAGATGTCATGGGAACCAATAACAGCTGGGGCTGGTACACACAGGCTGCGTGTGAAGCGCTGCTCCATCTGCAGAAACCCAATCCCTCTGTGAACGCAGCGAAGGATTAAACACTTTTGATAAGGTCCTCGAGACCAAAACACATCTGTGAGACCACAAACCGGAGGACTTTTTACTGAATATAATGTAGTTGTAATTGTTGCAATGGACTGAACCTAAATCAGGGAATTCATGCTCTCCAATAAATTTAGAATGTTTAAGGAATTTGCAAAAAAAAAAGAAAAAAGGGTAAAATTATTGCACAAACAGCTTTGGATGAACTTCATTGCATCTTTTGCTTTAACTATCTCTGAGGGCAAATAGTTGACAGGACTTAACTTTTTTAAAAAAAAATTAAGATGCAAATGAGCAACATGTGTCTTTAACAGTTTACACAACGAGATGGAGTTGTGGTCCCACTGAGGTCATGGTCGCTCGGACAAAAAAGGGGGAGGAGAAATGCTCAGCAAAAAAACTGTGCAGATGCCAAGTCCGTGACACTTAAATTAGAGGGATAGCTAGGCCATGTCTCTTTAGACAGAGCTGTCTTTAGTTCGTGCAGATGGTACTGTAGTGAATCAAGGGTTGACGTTTTAGCGCTTCTGTGGGAAATAAGTTCCAGGGTTACCAAATGGAAACTTAAAAAGGAGGTGCTGACTTGCAGCCTCTCGTCATTTACTTCACTGTTGTCTGTCGTCCACAGTGCCACTCCGGTCTGTTTCCCCAGGCGCAGGTGGAGCAGCCATGTCCACTGGCTCTGCTGCAAGTGATGCCGAGGACGACGAGACACGCCACAAAAGGACTACCGCTGCCTTGGAGGCCACCGCGCGGAAAGTCACCTGCTATAATCCCAGCCGGTACTCGGAGGAGGAGTTGGAAGACGAAGGTGTTGAGGGGAGGATCAAGCAGGAGCACAGACTTTCCAAAGCGCACCAGAGGGAAACGCGACAGTCGCAGAGGAACGCGGCTAACGCCAGGGAGAGGGCGAGGATGAGAGTGCTGAGCAAAGCTTTCTCCAGACTGAAAACCAGCCTGCCCTGGGTCCCAGCGGACACCAAACTTTCCAAACTGGACACCCTTCGTCTCGCTTCTAGCTACATTTCCCACCTTAGGCAGCTTCTGCAGGATGACCGATTCGAGAGCAGATTTGCACACCCTGTCAGTCTGGTATGAATGCCAAACTTTTACAGCCATGACAGAAATCAACTTTTGCTTTTATACTTTTACACATTGCTTCAGCAACTATAAAACTAACTGTCCTCTGCTTCTGGCTTTCAGTATGAACCCTATTGTCATCTTTGCTGACATGACAGAATGCACGATTTTTCCAAAATGAAAGCAATTCTGAATTAACCATTGTCATTCTGAGCAAATGAATTTGTATTCTTCTCCAACAGACCTGGCCATTTATGATGACAGGAAGGTCAGAGGAAGACATCTCATCATCTATGAGACTTTGTGGAGCAACAGCTTAGGCGACACGTCTTCACCCACCAAGCTCAAGCTCTTCGGCTAAAACCTGAAAACAACAACAACAATAAAAACAAAAAGGAGGGGCATCAGTTTGACCCCGTTTTAACCACATGCCCTAAACAATGACTGTGAATTTAAAACTATTATGTTTTACTGTGTGCATGTTTGCTGAAATCAGTATTATGTCACATTTACACTGAGTGTAACATCTAATCTTCATTTATGCTTGATTTTTTTTGTGTGTAAAATTTGGATTTAGCAAACGTCTTTAATATCTTTCACCCCATCAGTCTGTGCACAGCATAAACTGTTATATGGCTGAACACACTTTTGATACATTAAACAGTTTCGGCAGCTCGGCCTGTGCATGATGTCCAGTTGCAGTTTGATTCTTTCATTCTGCTCTATGAGCGAATTTTTAAAAAAAACAAAAGACCTCACAACTTAAAATACTTTCTGCTTTTTGCTAGTTTGGCTTGACACTATGACAGTAACCACAATAATTCACCTGTATTGTAGATCTATTTATTGTATTTGTGTTTTAAAGTCTTTGCATTTGAGACAATGTGAGAATCTGTCTGCATTTATTGTTTCCATAGAAGTTCACCATTTAGCCATATGCATGTATCCATGCATTGAGAACTGCTGGATAATTCGGCACATCTGCAGGAGATGAACATCAGAAAGCGCTCACACGATAAAAAGCAAATTAGAAATGTTGAATATCTGTGCTACTTGCGTAAACAAAACATGTTTTAGAAAGACATGAAAACATTTTAATTATCAGTGTGTACACATTCTTGATAGATGCACTGAAACTATAAAGCCAGGGCAAATATTGGACCCGTCACACACATACAGGCTCTGTAATGAACTCTAAATGTGACAAAATCTCCAGCGTTGTCACAAAAGGCCCAAATAAGTGGCTCAACCAAATCAAAATGCTAAATTTGTGGTGGTCACAAGGTTAAAGAAATTCTTCTAAGTCCTCATATCAGCTGCTTGGAGCTGCCACACATGACTTCTCATTTTTGGCAGCAGGAGGTTGGAAATCTTGAACACCACACCACACAGTGATAATATTCACATTCATATAAGAGTGGTGAAAAGTTCAGCGAAAAAAATCAAAGGTCACTGGTAGAATTCCTCAGTAACCTTCTGCACCCCTCCGTACATTGCATATCCCTCTTGCGGGAGCACACAGACTCATCCAACTCCATGCTTAGTTGGCAGAGAGAATGGATAACGGTGATCTCTTGATCTGGGAGTCATTTTATCCAGTTAAACCCCCCAAAATGATGTGAGTACAGATGGGCTGAGATCCAAGCCCGGGCAGTCTGGTGGGACAGACTGACAAAACGGTTTAAATGAAAGAGAAAGAGAGAGGGGAGAGGATGAGTTTTCATCAGGTTCATGTAGAGCTGCAGCTGTTGCTGCGTTGGTGAGTTTCCCAGAACTCTGAACTGCTCTCCTGGGAGAAACTGGCCACTCTCTTGGACCCGGACAGCTAATGAGCTGCCTTCTCACACTCACTCCGCCTGTTGTCGTACCATCTACTTAAAAATGTGGCACTGAGGGACAGCATCTTGTAAATGTCTGATGTGCAACTTGACTACACTGCAAATGAGGTGCCATTAATCAAAGCGTGGCACGTCAACAGAATGATGATATTTGGGCAGTGAGCTGATTCCTTTCCTGAAGTTCCTGAAGGACTGAAGGTTTTTTGGGTTTTTTTGTGTGTTTTTTCACAAACCAAACAATTTGTCTCGGTTTATGTCAACACTGGCCAGAGCAAATGAAGACGCCTAATGAGACTTAAGCTGTGTTTTAGAGCTCATGCATTTTGTAAATGTTGCATGAGTGGCATCTAGTGGTGAGGACTGTGAACAAAACACGCAGACGTTTAATTTAATCGCATTTATGAGAAGAAAAATATTTAAATGTATATTTAAATTTCCATAACTTTGTAGATTGGGTATGAAAGACTCTTTTAGAAAAAGAAAGTCCACAGTTTCCAGGTAAAAATGCTTCTTCTATTGTTGATTTAAATTTACAACCATACACGCACACAGTGACAGTCATTTCTAAGTAAATGGACAATGTCAGTTTGCTTCTTCTGGTTTAATATTGTTAAAAGAAGTGAAATGATTTCATCTCAGCATACAGGATTTGTACGTATTTTAAGAAAAGCAACTCTTTATTAAAGCCATGTCATCTAGTATTGGAGAATAGAATAGAATAGAATAGAATAGAATAGAATAGAATAATCCTTTAATTGTCCCACAAGGGGAAATTTGGTTGTAACAGCAGCAAGAAAAACACATATACAAACAAACAGGACACAGAACAGAAACATACACAATATTACATATTTACATCAAGGAAATTAGTTACCAAAAACAGAGTACTGTACAGTTATTAAAATTAATAAAAATTTAATACAGATAAGAGGCAAACCCAGGTTGTAGTGTGAATCGGTTGATAAAATAGTGCAAGTTACAGTGCTGATGTAAACATGTATGTTTGTTGGGAGCAGTTTTGATTGTACAGTCTGACAGCTGCAGGAAGGAAGGACCTGCGGAAACGCTCCTTCATGCATCGAGGATGCAGCAGTTTGTCACTGAAGGAGCTCTGCAGTTCAGCAGCATTTACATGCATGGGGTGGGAGACTGTCTATCAGAGACGTTATTTTGGCCAGAGTCCTTCTGTCTCCCACCACCTGCACTGGGTCCAGGTAACAAAAGCAGAGACATCAGGGAACATTTTTTGGTGTAAAACTAGAGCTGTCAGTTATAACAATAGTGACTGGCTTTAGCTGCCTCTGCGTTGTGTTCATGTGGGCACTTGGGCTTTAAAAAGCCACAGTTAATACTGAATCAATTCTGTTCTATCTATTCTAATGGAGTCAGAAGAAGAAGTTAGAAGAGGTAGTTTGTACTTGTTTGTACTAAATCCAAGTGTGTAGAAGTCAATTAAAAAAACAAAAAACAACAAAAAAAGACCTCAATTTCAATCACCCCTAATTTAATAAAACATCCTAGAAACAGTTAAAGTGACAATACTTTCAATCCTAGAGTGTTCTCGGAAGTCCTTTGCTTTTATAGTTTTTTTTTTTTTCAGTCGTTTCTTTTCTTTTCTTATTGCAAAGCAGGAAACCCTAAACGGTTCCTCATCTGATAAAGGGTTAAAAATCCAAATGTTGAGCTGTAAGGTCAGCTGAATCAGAAATGAAATGAGTCTACTGTCAATCAGAGACTTTTAAATGCATTTATTGTAAACAAAATGTTTGAATATTTATCACCAGCAGAGGTCAGCACATCTTCACGTAAGTCATCAGGGTAAGGCCAGACTGAAAGTCTGACTACCCTCCTAAAATTGTACAGCGTATTTAGAATGATGTTAAATTGATATTACATTGATTTTCAGTGATTTTTCCTTTATTGGTTATTTATTTATTTATTTTTAACAATAATTTAAATGAGAATACACCAGCAGCTCATTTCCTCTCTTGGTTCTCGTTTCCATTCTACACTGAAATATGTATTTCTTCTTTGTCTTATATATATTTTTTATTTAATTTATAATTCTTTAGAATGAACACGCTGTTTTGATATAAAATTACCTAATCAGCCATCAAGGCTCAGCACCATCGAGTTTTTTTCTTCTTTTTTTCCCTTTTTTTTGTACATCTGAAATTTTTTTTTTATTATTTGTAGAAGAATTTCCATGAACAGGAAGGAAGTGTAGGTCCAAAGCCAACATCGGGGGGTTCAGGAAGGCTGCCGTTGTAACTACCCCAAAAACACTGACTTTAGGCCTGCAGACTGCAGGAATCCAGCCTACATGCTTTGACCTTTTCATAACCACAGTCAGCATGTTTGTTGTTCAGAATCAAGTACGCCAATACTGCTAATGAGAAAAGGCATATGCTAATCCCCAACTGTTTAAATCATGCTAATGTACCTGCTTCTCCATGGGGAGATTAGTTCCCCTCCTGTGTCCAAGCTTAATTTAAAAAACAAACCTACAATTGATTAGTTGAGGTGATTTCTGTAATAAAAAAAAATAAAAGTAGTATTTTGTATTATCGGTAATTAGTTCTTAAGATAACTTGCTGTATTCTCATTAGCTTTGATGGTATGCCTATATGTGCCTACATCTCTATGAATACGGATGTGATCTCAGCAACTTCCTTTTTTAAGGTAGTCTCTAAAGTGAGGGAGAAAAAAAGTGTATCTGTTTTCTCTGGTGCGTGAGTGTGAGAGATAGGGGCAGACGCAGCGAGGCGATCTGTCTGGTGCACAAGACTTCCTGTTACTCTGTGGAGATGACACACTCTTCTGTCAGATGATTGGGTTACAGCGCAGGGCTGGTAGACTCCTCTCAGGAGAGGATTCAGGCTCTTTGTGGCAAGACGAGGTGGACGCGCTGAAAGGGAAGGCAGACGCAAGTGAATAATAAAAGAGCAGAAGAACATGGCAGAGAAGATGCACAAACAAGGAGGGGCGAAGAGAGCTGAAGGTGAGGCGGATTGACAAAAAATAAAAACAACATCCACGCAAGCCTCCAGGCCCTTGCTTGGCCTCATTTGCCATTGTCTCCCTAACTGGGTGACAGGACAGGACAGGAGTATCAGCCTTGCACGGCTGTCTGTTGACTGGGTAAGCTGCTGAGCTTCTTGGGTGGCGTCCTGGTTCCAGTGTTCCTGCAAACAGGAGCCAGAGAAGAAACAGATATTTGCGTTTGCTCTCAGGGCATGTGAAACAGTCCAAGCCATGTTTACAAGGATTGGGCGGTGCCCCTCGGGCTTATTATCTTGTCCTCACCTTTCTTTCTCTCTCACAAAGAGATTCACACCAACAGGTTTTTTCCCCCCACTATGCTTGCTTTATGTTCACACTGACTGCACATTTTCACCCATTGTCTCTGAGTTCCTGCTGGTTTTGGTTCTGCAGATATGTAAATTACTGTGTTGCAATAAACAAGCTATGAATCACGCCATTTGTGCCCAGTAGTAGGTGCACATTAAAAAAAGAATGAAAGAAATCCCAAATGCAAAGTTTTACCGAAACACTCTTTTTAGGTTGAAAAGAAAATCCATAAATTCATTATTAAATGGAATATAAATGACACAAAAACATGTTTTAAAAAGATGACTCCTTTGGCATTAACACATAACCCTAATGAGGTCAGAATTTTTTTTATTTAAAACAAGGATTTACACTAAAATCCTCGCCACTAGACCGAATAGCTTTCACACTTTCTAAGCTGGTACCATCGTCATTCCAGTTCGCCCTCCGGTGGCATATTCTCCCTGAGTTCATCTTCTGATGTTACAAAGATGGCCACAACCTGACAATGGAGATAATATTTTCCTTTACAATGGCTCCCACTATCTGCTCAGGGCGAGGGCTCAGTAAGTAGCCCGGGTTTTCCCATCCCTGTCAGACAGCAGCCCAGCCCAGTGGAGAAATGAGTCCCCAGGTTGCTTAAAGGGCTAACCTGTCAGCGGTCCAGAGGGATTAGCCATTCACAGCCTCCATATTGTTCTCGAGGCCACAATAGGCTGCATGGGGCCCGACCCTTTGTCATCAACTCTGTTGTGAACCTTTGCTGGGGCAACAAAAATGTAACACACCTGCAACTGTGGATTAGAACTTTTTTCCACATTCTTCTCCTCTTGTTTTCTCTTGTCTTTTCTTTCTTTTTTTCTTCTTTCCGGGCACTTTGCCCGTGGCTGTGCTGTCCACATCAAAAGGCATCTTTAAGATGCCAAAAAAACAACCCCCAAAATCCTTAATTCACGAAGGAATAGTGGGGAATACAGGCAGAGGTTTTAAAGTGCAATTTCAAAAAGAGAAAATAAATATTTTGGAAGATACGTATCTATACAATTTTTGAAATCATTTATATTGTTTCACAAAATTGCTCTAATGAAATCATTTACGTGCCCTGAGTGTTTTCACAAGATCAAATAAATGTCAGGAAGGCTATCTTTTTCAGGCATCAGTCTTATTTTGACATCCCTGCATCACCTTTAACCTTAAGGAGAAAATATTCTGTCAAGGGTCTCTGACTGCCACATCCCAGCAACTAAATCCCAAATCCAACCTTTTTTCCTAAGAGCCTTGAACTTTCCATGACCACATCAGAAATCAAAGCGTTTGCACGGTTATCATGTGGAACGTGATGTCTTAAAAAAAAAAAAAAAGTGGAAGAGAAACATTTATTGTAATATTTTCTTCCTTAATGCCTCTGAGGAGGGCTTAGTCTGCACAGGTGCAACACAAAAGTTTTAGTTTTTTTTTAGAGAGAGATTAATATCTGAATTTTGTGTTACAGTAGAAGTACATTAACACAGAGCAGTGATAAAGTTGTCTCGCTTTGTACTTTAAATGTTGGTCAAATTGTTTCCCATCATCAGCCAAGTGTTACTCAGTTTTGAGGGATTTTTTAAAAAGTTTTTACACTCATTTAAATTTTGCTGAAGCTTTTTTTTTTTTTTCAAAATAATAGCGTCTTTTCATTTTTTAACTTGAAAATTGATTCAAATTGGAAAGTTTTTCAAAGGAAACTCAGTTTGACTCTGAACTGGAACGTCAAATAGTTCCCTGTAACCAAATTATTCACATTGTATAAGTGCCAGAGATCTTCATCATCACCATACATTTGGGATCATTTTTTATGATACATCCAGAGCCAAATTGCTGGAGTGGGGATTATCATTACTGCACAAAATGATCTCTTTGGGCGAACCCTGGGGTCACCGTCATACATAAGACACAGCTGACAGTGACACTTGGCCAGTTAACACTGTGTGATTGATTACCTGTAGGCTTGCAAGTGCGCATGCAGGGTTGTCTGTGAGTGTATGAGATGCACGTGTGTCTATGTGAATGCGTGCGTGTCTGCAAACCCCCTCCCTCCCCAAGAGAGCCTCTATGGCCGGATGGTGTATCAGATGGCACGTTAATTACTCAGCCTTCAAAAGGGGGCTGTCCTGGGTAGAAGTGAGTAGAGGACTGATGGCTGTGCGGTGGTCAGGAGAGGCTGCCTGTAGGGAAAAGGTGTAGAGATGAGGGGCACATGTGGAGATCTACATGTGTATCCCCCCGGATCACACAGATGGGTGAGTGCTTGCACAGGTGAGCAGTGAGGTTATCATAATGAGAAGACAGATGTGAAAAACTGCCACTCTTTCTCTCCCCGCTATGTTGTGTCTTTTGGAAATTGAATTGAGTGGTGGCAGTTTCAGAAATGTATGCAATACAGCTTGTGCTGGCACATATGACGTGTAAAGTGGCAGCTCTTTACACATCTGAACATCAGCAATTGTTATTTGTAGTACTTCCTCTACTACCCAACTAATTTTGGATCAAAAGTGAATTATTCTGCTTTTAAATGTGTTTTGGTTGCCACACCTACCAATAAAGAATACATGCAATGTGTAAATTTTAAACACTCTGCTATATTCACCAGGTAGACACTGAGTTTGTTTGAGAGTGCTTTAGAGATGGGCTTCTGTGGGTAAATATGATGATAACGGTATAAATTAACACAATTAAAGGCTGGAAAACCAAAGTAGCAATTTGAAAGATGCTGTGGAGAGCACCTGGAAACAGGTGATCGTTCTTTCTATGTTTTTTCAGCATAAATCTAAAAAATTATAAAAATTATTGATCAAAAATACTTGTTTGTCTTTACATATTTGTAAGCACGTGTTTGTCTGTGCGCTTGAGTGTGTGCGAGAGCAGTCCACAGCCAACAAACAGGAGGACAGTGGAGATGGGCACTGGCCTTTGACCCCACCTGACCCTAACCATCCCCCTGGCTTTCAGTCTACTACCCCATCACACTCATAGACAGAGCTTATAGTTCCCAAAGCCCTCTCAGACCCCCTTCTTCTGTCGGTCAGATCAAAGACCCCGGGAGTTGAGAGGGACCTGACCCGTGGGAGAGGTGGAGGATCCTGCTGTTTGGCTAGTCGGTGGTGTGGAAAGAGGCAAACAGGCAGCTTCAAGGACAGACTGATGGAGCCCTAAATCCATAGAGGTTTTTCAAGGCCATGCATGACAGAGGAGCCCGTTTGTTCTGTCGTCATATAGAGACATAGTCGCAGACTTGAAAAGACACACAATCAGTGTTTCTCTCACTATCTCTTCCTCCCTCGCAACAACGGAAAGACACCCACTCAGACGCTCACGCACATTCTGTATCTCAGCTTTCTCTTTGCACATGTAGGCGTCTTTCTTTATATTCTGGGCCTGTCACTCTGATTAATTGGTGCCTAATAACAGACACACAGCTAATATTAGGGAACCTGTTTTTATCATTTTCTGATGTGTCATATTTTAATTCTCTCATTTATATCAAAGCTCAGAGTGTAGATGCAGCTCAGCAATATTAAAACACAGTTCCCTGAAAGTGATTATGCTGTATCTAAACTAATACATTATTATTTATGACTGAATGCTGATATTTTGGAAAGAAAGCCAAGCAAAAGGCCTGCTGCCTCAGCCCGTGGCTTTGATTAATCTGTGCGATAATGACGACACGTCACAAACCCTGGTGGGTGTGTAATCACCATAATCATTTAATAATTATGTTGTATTCATAAGGACTGAATGTTTAATGATGTGTTTACTCACTTCATCCTCACTTGATTAGATCTAATAACACCTCAGAAACAGAGAGTAGTTCTTTTGTTTTGTTTTTTTAATAATAATTACTTGCGGCTCTGGTGGATTTGTAATTGGCCTTTTTTACGCATTGAAATGTACAAACAGTGATGGCTCATTTGCATCTATATTGCAAATGAGAAAACTTAATAATATCTAATGTCAACAATCATAGGCTTGAATTTCACAATCTCTCATAGCTGAGGACCATAAAATACAGTTTTGTAGCATGAAATTTCCTTTGAAATCCCAGAGACACCTGATGCTTGTTTGAGCTACTCCATGCGTCTCAAACCAGCCTCCTCCACGTTTTTATTAAGCACCCTGCAATTTCAGATCACCGTGTTCCCCTCCCGGTTTCCTCACCCTCTGGTGTGCAACAAAAAGACACACCGCAACGCCGCTCGCCGACTCCCTCGCGCTTCTCTGTCTCTCCTTTTTCATTTACAAGGTGACAAAGCTCGCTGCAGTGTCTCTGTGCAGCTGGCATCTCCAGTTAACAGGGAGCTCCCATGCGATCTATCTGCACGGTGCTCATGTTATCTCCAGCGAGGGCATTTAAAGCTCTATGTCTTTTCCACATGGCCCAGACTAGTTTAATTACTCAGCTTTGCCTCAGCTGTAACTGTTGCACGCCCACCCCTCTGTCTGACTGTGTGGGAACTAGAACGGAGGTGGACAGGGTCTGTATATAATACAGTGATATAGTACGTTAACATACAGGCATATAGTGTGCACACTAAAACAGGTGACTAATAAAAGGAAATCCACAAGTTGATCACTGCAATGAAGGAATCCGGTGGCTGTGGCTATGGTCTTTGGGGGGCATTTTTTCCACTTGTTCTGTTTGATGAAACAATAACTGCACAACCAACACAAAAAAACCAACACATGGGATGATTTCTATCCTCAAGGGAGTGCTCTCTTGTGGCATGCCAGTGTTGCAATCTGGAGATCACAAGGGGTTACTGGATAATTTGATGAGCTTAAAAATGACGTAGATAATTTAGTACAGCCTTCACAGCAAGAGAAGTGAGCAGACTTCTCCCCAGCAGACTTCCAGAGACTCCGAGAATCAATGTGAAGGTGGCTCAACACTTTACTAAGACACTTTACAGGGTCGTCCCCCCCCTTTATATCTCTTCCATTGGCACCTTGATGGACAAGTACTTAGATTTTTATCTTCTAATATAATTATTATTCTAGTATTATTATTGATTTAAACAGTTCTTACTGAGTTACATTAAATCACTCTATGTTTTAACTATACTTCAAAAGAAGTTCCCACTCTTATTCTTGATTCTCCCACAAAAAAAGAAAAACGACAACTATGCCATTCATGAATTCTCCCAGCCCCATAACAAAATCTGACACTCTACAGCCCACTACAATTGGGGGGGGGGGGGGGGGGGGGGGGTGTCACTATGATCTAAATATGTAAGTTTTACTGTTGGCAGAGATGCGCACAGGGTACTTATTCTTTTTTAGATCTTTTCACCCCAACATGAAAACATTTTTTACTTTTTTTAACTGTTTATTTGTTAATACTCATCTTCAGTGATGTGCAGTAATAAAAAGCTTTGCCTTGTGACCAGCAACGAGATATAAATTCTGATTTGACCGAGTTTAAATTTAATCTTGGGTTATTCCAAGAGGTTATTCCCATAATTCAACATTGTATAAAATAATATAATTTGCCCGTACAAAAACTAGCCAGAGCTGTGTTCATGTGATACTGCGGGCGGACTGGGTCAGGATTCTCTGGCTCTGAGCAGTGCGAGAAGTTGAGACACTCTGATAGGATCAGCTCGAATGACCTTTTCACTCCTCTCCTCTCCTCATCCCCCCCCCCCCCTCGCTCCATTCCCTCTTGGCACCACTGGCGCTGGGTGGCACCCAAGAGCTGCTCGGCCCGAGGGGTAGGATTGCAACAACCAGGGCCTTGACTCACACGTTTTAACAATTTCCTCCATTCGCAGCAAAATTATGCAAATATTTTAGTCCAGTTTCCTTGAGTCTGGAACACCAATTAAGAGTGTCTGTTTGGTTTTCATGACAGCTGTTGAGGAGACTTGCAGACAGGCAGGCCCTTACGCTGGAGGTGAAGGGCTCCCGGCATGGAGGCTTGGACCCAGATGTAAGACATGCAGATACACAGGAGGCTGCACACAGCGAAGCGCTACTGATGAAGTGAGAGTGGAGCATAAAAAGCAGGAGAGTATTGAGATAAAGAGGCTGAAAATGAAGTCTGAGAGGCGGAAGATTAAAGCTCACAAGTGGTAGAAAACATAGCAAAGACAGATAGGAAGATATTAAGAAGATATTAAGATAATATAAGTAGGATTTCAAAGACATTAGTATACATGGTAGGGTTACTGTTATTTTCCAAAGCCAATATAGATTTTAGAAGAATAGCAGACCTTTGGCTTGGTATTTATTTAAAGAAAACCTCCTTTCTAACTTCCTTTTGGCTTTCAATGCACCAACATAATTGAGGCTTATCAATCTGTTGAGATGAACTTACAAAACTGCTCTTTCAGCAGCCAGTAAAGTCTAAGTAGTGTGCTATTCCCACCATTTAAAACTAACAACATCGGCAGGTCACAATTTTAAAATGAATTCAGTGCTTGTTTCTAATCAACCCTGCTTGCTCTGGGATTGATTTTTTTATGCTGTCCCTTATTTTCCCTTTCTATCTCTGGCACGTCCACCCTTAATATGCTTAAAAAAGGCTACAAAGTCCACTCTAACGCTCTGGAAACCCAGCGTTGCTTTGAAGGAATGATGGCCCAACAAACTCTCCAGCATGGTGAAGGTTTTAATCGAGGGGATTGTGCTGTCTGGATAAAAGTTCCCCGTGCTCTCCAAGGGGGGGATGGATTGAGGTCATGGCATTAAAGTATCTCCTTCAGTTCAAAGGTGCGCGTGAACGAGAGTCCAGGAGAGAGATTCATCTTGGTTAGGAGAAAACCTCTTGAAAGCAGGGCATGTAATTGCACTATGGGGCGTGACGGACCATATCGTTATTAAACGGTATTGTTAAAGGAAATAGGAGAAAGGGGTCAATTTTGATGTAAGTCACTTTATTGTGACATTTGATACGAGCCCGTCACAGATGCTGGTGATAGATTTAGGTTTAGCTTTGATGAGCCTATCAATCATTAGAAAAAACAACATGAAAGTTGATGTCATTTGGGGGGAAGGAGGTATTTTATATAATTTATGTGATATTGCTTTCTAAAAGGGTGAGATGAAAGGTCTAAAAACATTTTTTAGGTCAATATTGCTATTTTATTATAGCGGGATTTCCCTCAATACGCCATAACAATTAAACATTTTGGCACACAACTTATTTCTTTTTGTCTTTATCTATGATTGTGTGCAATTTACCTGAAAGGAGTTGCTGAGAGTTAAATGAGAGAATTAACATCACTCTCACATTTTCTCACAGTCCACCAACTGATTTATAGCTCAGCACAAAGACTGAAAAGGCGACAAAGGGTGTTACTTAGCTCTGGCCAAAGTTGTTTGTTTCAGCACTCACACTGTTTTATTCCATATAAAACGATGTATACAGCTACTGTGATTCAAAGAGGTTGTGATACCTGCTGCTGGGAGAATTTGCTGCCTTCAAATAACGTTAGTGGTTTATCTCTTTCTACTAATCTTAGCCAACTGGCGGCTACCTGGTTTTATTTCTCTTATCAAGTCTTGAGAGGACGCTCAAGCAAGTAAATGGTACAAAAATGTGCTGAGTATTTTAAAAGCCCACAATAGGAAAAGGTGAAATCGTTTAGTGTCACCCGCCAGTTGTGTCTACTCCTTTTATCTCATTCAGAGTAATGGACTTCTTCATCTCTCACTCTGCAAAGTCTCCCTCAGTATTTTCTCTTTCCCCTGTTTCCACACTCCCCCCTCTGTGGTGTCTCCCAGAGTTCTTAGCGTGGCTGGGCCTTCCTGCTCCAGGTGGTCTGCAGCCAGCCACCTGTGTTGTCTTTGTGGCCCTGTCATCTGTCTCCGGGCAGGCTTTGTGGGCTTGCCAGTGTGAGGACAGGCCTGGTGAGCTCCGATGATGGAGATAGTTCTTTCTGCTGCTGCTTCTCCCAGATTCTCCCAGGACTCCAGTGTTGCTGGACACAAGGAGCTATGTGTACACTCCCAGCCAGGACCAAAGAGAAATCCTGGGAAAGTGTCTGAATTGTCTTCAATCTTCTAATGTTGTAAGGGATAAGTCTAAATGCTGACGTTCATCCAAAGGATGGATTCACAAGTTTGCACATTTAGATTTTAAATAATGGATTAAAGTTGATTTTGGGTCACCTCAGGCTTTATACAGTAAGTATCATTAGATGGCATTTTACTTGTTAAGATGGCCTAATCTGGTTTCTGTGAGTTTTTCTCTTTTAAGAAAGTAAAAAAACAAAATCAAGCTCTGCCTCACAAGCTTTCTAAGCCATTGCCTTTCCATAACACTTGTATACAGGTACTAAAATAACACAGCATCAGAAACACAAGCTGTAATGTGCTTTACCAGGATAATGCAATTTTCTTAATTTCCAACTGAGAGAAACATGATTCAGCCTTGGCGCCTATTTTTTTCTCTCTCTCTCTCTACATAACACCACAGAATAAAAACCCAGGTGAAGAGGAAAGAGCTTTGTAAAGTTTTATATGAAGCAATTCTGGTTTGTCTGGCAATTATTATCTCAGTTAACAAATTCATTTATTTATTAATCATTTAATAGCTGACAGGTGAACTAGTCACATTTCAACTACAAAAAATACAAAAAAATGTTGTTTGTAAGAAATGTATTGAAATGGGCCCCAGAAAGCCATTAAAACCAGTCAAACGATTGTTAGTTCTCTCATGTACCTCTTTGATCAGGGCCGTCACACAGTATGGGCTTTATTGAAGTGGCAAAAGAATGACGTTAATTTACCATACAGTCACGTAAAAGTAACCAGGAAGGACGTGATTTAGGAGCAAACACTCAACAAATAAACAAAATAAACTGATGACTGCTGTGAGGTCATAGTTTAGCTACTTCTTTATTTACCATTACACCAATACGTATGCTCAACATCCCGGGTAACCCTCCCCACTTCTTCTTCCCTCCATTTCCCCTCCGTTACATATTCAGAGTTTTATTTACTCCTCATCCGGAGGGGAGAGTGTTGATAAATGACGGCGCGGCGCCCTGGGACTCTCCTGTTTAAGGAGCGCCGAGGCGATTTATGAGCGCGCTCTCGCAGGCTTCACCGTGATTAATCGAGGCCGTCCTTCGCTGCCACAGGCGGGGCAGGGGCAGCCGGCCCTCCACTGTTTGGATAGGGAGATAACATCAAAGCAGCCTGCTGCTTGTGTTAAGAAAATACTGCATTCTGGGTCAGTGCAAATGAATCCAGGAGGAGCCTGAAACTGTTTTTAATGGCGTTCCCATCGATATATTATCACTCTGCACAATTTGGGCGTATAGGTCCTTAAATGACATGTGCAAATGTCTTTGTACCTTCAACCCCAGATGGTGCTTGAGGCTAGGCTTGACTTTGATGATCTAACTGTTTATGGCATGCTAAATTTATGAGTGATGTGTGAGTGTGGCTGTCAGTGAGGGTAAACATTAGCAATGTGATTTCCCTTAATTACTGAGTAATAATATATTAGGGTTTTTTTTAAATAGCTAATTAGATTGTGGTCTAATAGTAATAATAATCTTAAGCAGAAGAAGAAGAAGAAGAATTGAAGTGGTAATAAAAACATCAGTTAAATTTGCACACCTGCATCGTTGCTCAAAGGTCAGGGTGATGAGCTGGATGCTTCAGGGCTGCTCTTGCTGCAGCTCTTTTGATCTCTTCAAAATGACCTGCTCACCACAAGGTTAGAAAGCCCTCTTGACTCACGTTGGCCTAAAAATAAGAGTTTGTCCTCGGGAAATGACACTCAGTGATGAAATCTCTGTTCACTAATTTGCCCACACAGAGACCACACATGAATCAAAAATGTTTTTTGTTTTTGAATGCAATGAATACATTAATTAGCCAGGTCTCTTCCACAGTATGCAACAAAGTAAAACAATCCCTGCTAAGTCCTCCTCTATTTCTTATCTCATTTACACATCAAAATAGTTTCTTTCCTTTCCCATTGTGAGAACACCGTACTCCTCAAGTCAGCTGGGAATCACTGGGCGAATTTCCGCTCTTTATTTTCTACTTCCAACTGCTTCCCCAAGTTCCTAAAAGGATGCCAATTTAGCTGAAATCGGGCTGAATTGAAAGGCGCACTGTTACCTGTCCGCTGGGGTAGAACCTCTGCGGTGGCTGCCCTTTCCCATGCTTCCACCGCAGGACCTCAACCGCAGGCAGACAGAGGGGACACCTGTTTCCTCAGAGAGGTTGGCTTGCATCTGAAATCTTAGTGTCGGCCCTGCCTATTGAGAGTGGGCAGTGTGATAAGGCCCTCGCACTGTGATGGGGTGGAGGAAACCTGAGGAGAGAGCAGGAAAGGGGATGCCTATAGCCAGATGAATCTGGTGCAATTTGCCAAAACACTGTGCCTCCTTCCCCAAGACGATTACCCACACTTGCAATAGAAAAGCCTTTGTCTGCTATGAGTCTCCACTTATCTATTCTTTATCGTAATGCAAAGGGAATAATGGTCTACCTGTGCTGCGGTAAAGGACAAAGTTTAGTGCAAAAGGGAGGAGGTGAAATTTAATGTGTCTGTAGCTGCTGGTGTAAATCAGCGCAGTTATAGTCTGGTAGGAAAAAACATTGGCCTCTTCTAGAAATACCTTTGACTTAAAATCATAAATTGTTGGCACAAAAAGCCCATCAAACTTTACTTTCTTTGAACTGTTTGTGTATTTTTGGCTCCACTCTGCCACCATTCAGCTCCTATAGAAACAAAAGAAGCACAGAGGTTGATTTGAGACCCAAGAACTCGTGCAACGGCCCATTGAACATACTAACTTTTTAAACATGTGGTAAAAACAGTGAAAGACTTAAAGATGAATGTGATCTCTGTCTCTTTTTTCTTTTTTTAATCCCTCATGGTTACAGCATAAACTAAGCCCACTGCTATTTCCTGACTTTGTTCCGACTACAGCTTCTGAGCATCTTTTGTGAGGAAAAGCAACAACATCTTTCTTTCTTTCTTGACTGAATGTTGCTTGGAACATATGGGTCACAAGGGCAAACACATTCCAGCGAGAGTTTGTCCAAAATGTTTCCGCATGAGCCCCTCAATGAGGCTCATACTGCCTGTCTTCTCACACCATATATCATCAACCTTTCCCACTGAGCTTGTGTCACCTTCCCCACACCCCTCCCCTTTGATGTCATGAGATACTGGAGTACAATTTGTAATCACTGTTGAACCAAGCTTTGGCGCAGCCTCAGGCAGGCCCCAGTTGATCGCGCTCTATGTTTTTATGTTTTCTTTTTTCCCCCTGCACTTCCGTAATATCTCAGGGTACCCCCGCTGATATGCCTCAATTGCATAAAAATGTCATGCGCCTCAGTCCTCAATTATGTTGAAGATGTACCCTAAAAGACTAGATGGGCAACAAGGGGCTTATAAGAGAGGCCCAGGTCAATGTCTTTCTGCTGCCTTTCGGGGAAGAAGAAAAAAAAAAAAAAACAGCAGGCAGCTCTGCTAAAGGAAGTGAATAGTCTGAGGAGCAAAGATGCAGACTCCTGACATTTTTAAAGATTTATTTTTTTCCTTTGATTTTCACTTTTAAAAAAAGAGCACGGTGAGAATATTTTACCTTTAAACCACGGTAATGTTTAAATGATCGTTATGTTTGTGTATATATCTCATGGAAAGCACAAGAGGTGATTTTAAAGTAGGGCAGTTTTGTTGTTTCTTATCACAGTCTCCATAGAAGCTGCTTTTCGTGTACTAATGTTTAAAGAGCTTGAAAAGAAGGTGACCAGACTTCTACAAGTTTTGTTTTTGTATTTATTTATTTATTTTGATTATGATTTATCTACCATTGAAGAAGAAGCTTCAGTTCTAAAACCAAATGGTGGAGGGTCCCAGGTATTTAAACCCATAGTGGAGGTTGCCCCTTACGAGGTGGTACCGAAAGTCGTTGATCCTCTATTAATCATGTGTGTCACCACAAAATGTGTATTTATAAGCAGAGCTATATACACAAAGCTCCATAGAGTAGTGGTTTCCATGTTCACCTAATAGATGAAAGAACTCTGCTTCAGTTCTAGATGGAGCCACAAATCCCTTTGGGGTTGCATCAGGAAGGGCAACTAGTGTAAAAACCCTGCCGTGCCATGTGGAGCTACCTGCTGTGGCAGCTTCTTGTGAGTAAGGGAACAGCTGCAAAAGTAATTGCCTCTGCCTGATTGCTTAGTTTTGTTTTGTTTTTTATTTCATATTTTTTACACTTGCATTTTTGTAGATCAAATAAATGTTAATATTAGACAAAGTTAACCCGTGTTTTGCAGGTTTTACAAGATAATTTCATTTATTAAGTGAAAAAAGATATCTAAACCTGCCTGGCTCTGTGTGAAAAAGTGATTGCCACTCTTGATAAATCATGAATTAAGGGTGATTTACCAGATTCTTTGGAACACTTTTACAAGCCACAGAGGCCTGATTACTGCCAGGCCAGTTGAATCAAGAAATCGCTTAAATAGAACCTGTCTTACAAAGTGAAGTGGGCTAAAAGATCTCAAAAAGCAACACATCATGCTACAATCTAAAGAAACAGCAGAGAATCAAAGTATTTGACATGTATTAGTCTGGAAAGGATCACATAGCCATTTCTAAAGCTTTGGGACTCCAGTGAACCACACTGACAGCCATTATCCACAAATGGAGGATATTTTAACAGCAGAGAACCTTCCCAGGAATGGCCAGCCCACCAAAGGTTCTCCAAGAGTGCAGAAACATCTCATCCAGGAGGTCACAAAATAACTCAGAGCATTACCTAAAGAACTGCAGGCTTCACTTGTGTCAGTTTAGGGTCAGAGTTCATGATTCAACAATACAAAAGAGATTTTATTTGCTATAAATTAAGTCCTGATGATCCCCAAGACTTCTGGAAAAACATTCTGTGGACTGATTAGACAAATGTTGTATTTTGTGGAGCGTTTGAGTCCCATCTGGCACACAACTAACAGAACATTTCATAAAGAGCGCATACCAGCAATCAAACATGGTGTTGGTAATATGATGATCTGGGGCTGTTTTGCTGCTTCAGGATTTGGACGACTTGTTGTAATTGATGGTAAAGCTCAAGCACACCCGGGTTATGCAGCAGGACCACCAGCAAGTCCATCTCTGAATGGCCAATAAAAAACAAAACGAGAGTTTTTGGAGTGGCCTAGTCAAAGAATGGACTTAAACCCAAATTAAATCCTCTGGGATGACCTTAAACAGTCCGTCCATGCTCGAAAACCCTCCAATGTATCTGAATTAAAACAATTCTGCACAGAGGAGGGGGCCAAAATTCCTCCACAGTGATGTGAAAGACTCATTGCCATTTACTGGAAATGCTTGATTGCAGTTCTCGCTGCCAAGGGTGGCACAACCAGTTATTATGCTTAGGGTGCAATTACTTTTTCCACACAGGACCAGGTAGATTTGGATAGCTTGTTTCACTTAATAAATAAAATCATCATTTAAAAACTGTGTTTTGTATTTTAGCAGGTTATCTTTGTCTAATATCAAATTTGTTTGATGATCTAAATTTGCAAAGAATCAAGAAAGGGGCAAATTTTTTTTTTTTACAACACTGTAGCTGCTGCATACAGTTTTTTTTTTAAAAAAATTACATTTTAATTAATTATTTTCTCAGGTCATTAAGGTAAATTTTCTTTTTGTACAACAAAAAATCAACATACCTTATTAAAAAATAACCCACATCAGTTTTACTTCAGGCTGTTTATGTCTGAAGCGTGCATTAAAGCTGCACAAATAGCTCACATGTCTTTCTGTGAAAAGTCAGTATGTGTTCAAAGTCTTGGGTAACACCTTAGTATGGCGTCCTAATTTATTTCCCCACCCATCCTGTGGCTCAGGACCAAATGGGGAAAAAAAACTCTTTTGTGAAAACAATAGAAGACGGCGTGTTATTGGGGACAGTCCGTTAAGCTGTCCTCACCTCTTCACCTGACCCGAGCTTGCCTGAGATGCTTTCTAGCCGAGGCATCCTTCCTGCCGGAGAAGAGCGAGGGGTGATTTATGGACCAACATGTTGAGAGGGAAGTGTAAGGGCACCGGTCGAGAGTTATTGATCCTGGGAATTATGAGTGAGGAAGAAGAGATGAAGAAACAATGAGAGAGACAGAGGCTGATAAAGAGAGGGAGGAGAGGGCAGCACTGTGTGCAGCTGAGGCCATTAGCCTCTTCCCCTGTGCAGGACAGACCAGGCAGTGATGGGTGCTCTCCTGCAGAAAAGGAGTGGAGCACAGGAGGGGCTCTAATAGGATAACTCCCCCATTAACGCAGGGGAGCTGCCTTTCAGAGATGCTATCACTCCAAGCCTATGTCTCCATCATGCCTGCCTGTGTCGCCATGCAATACAAGAAATGCTGCATATATCTATCTTTCAATCGGGGAACATATGGTGTATGTCAAATCTGCCAAGGGGAACACATTAAAATGGAGCAAAATTAGCTTCACTGTAAATCTTAGATACTACAAATAAAAAAAGCAAAGTAGTGTAGGTGGTAAGTGGCTGCAGACCTTTCTTCATATCTGGGTTCATGCCATTCTAATACTCACTATGTTTACAGTACAAGCATCTGTGCAGAGTTGCTAAGCACTTAAGGAATTGTGCATTTAACAGCGAAATGTTTTCTTAAAGTAAACATAATTGTCATGGTGACTGTTTTTTTTCCTAAGGCAACTGACAGCATTCATAAAACTTCACACGATGCCATTGTAGCCCCCATTTTAAAAAATATGATGTAATCGGTGTCTAATTTGGTGTGTTTACTCTTCACTAGCATTCAGCGAGGATCTGTTTTTGCCAGACGAACCAAACTGCTAAAAAAGGGGGGGGGGGGGGGGGGGGAGCTACTTTGATTGCGCAGTGAGAGAGAGAGAGAAAGTAGGAGAAACTGTTAAATCCAATTTACCATATCAGCATAACAAATGAAAAATACACCTTTTCTTGCCAGATATGTGAACTTGTTTTTCTTAATGTTGCAATGTTGGACAGGTTCTTTGCTTTTTGAATGCGGTACCCGCTTTGACTGAATAAGGCCGGCACTCAGTGTATGAAGAATGAGTGCCTCCGGACACCTTGAGTGGATAACCATATGCTGTCACAGTAGACCAGACGCGCCTCATATTGGGAGCTCTGTTGAACTGGGAATTGTGTGGGAGGTGGGGAGTGGGGGTGGAGGGGCACAGGGGACTTGTGAGAGTTTTGAGAGGTACAAATCAAGGATTTAACTGCTCTTGCTCCGTCCAACTCAGACTGGTATAGACCAATGTTCGATTTGGGGTTGTTGTTTTTTTTGTTGTTGTCTTTTATTGGGCTGTCAGTGGCTCGCAAATTACTGACATGAACAGTAAGGAGAAGAATCAAGAAATCGTAAAGTACAGAGTCATGTGGTGGCTATGATGGTCTTTGAATAAAGAGAAAGAGTGAGAAAAAGTCTGAGGGAGAATCTAGGAGGAGACAGAGAATCGGAGGAAGGCAGATTTTGCACCAGCACCACGGCTCTTTATTGGGCCCACTCATTAAATCAAAGGCAGATGTTCATTCCCTTCGACCTAACCACATCAGCTGTCGCTTTCCTTGTTTCCTCCAGCCTCCTCAATTTTTTCTCAAAAGGGAAAAACCAAAACTAACTATCAGTAAACATGCAGACTCCTCAGATTCCATGAATGTCAAGCAGCACAGGCAACAAGTCAGTCGGCATCCGTTTGTATATAGCTGGGAAACCCCGCTCTGGTTCTGACGCAGGGGCTGAGTCTAGCACGCTAGTTTGCGGGGGGAGTGTTATTATGGTTTAACATGCCAGAAGTTCTCCCTCATCATGAAACAAACCCACCAGTCTGTCAAACAACTGTTGACTTCCTAGGAAAGCATGTTATCATTTGCTGCTGAAGTCCTGTTTGTGATCGGTGGAAAAGAATCACTTTTTTGTGAATAATCAACGCAACTGAGCAAAATACAAATGCGCCTTTGTAATTCAAAGCGAGCAGGCAGCAGTGTGCTGGAGTTAAGGATTTGCAACTTGGAAATGTGTCATTCTAAAGTAAAGAAAATAGATCTCACAGGCATTTGACAGCAGAGTGACGCTGCTCTATTAGAGGTGAACCGAAAAAACATGGCAAAATCTTTCACTGGTCCATTTCTGCTTTAAGTTTCATAGGAGATACAACGCGTTCCCTTTCATTACTTAGACTGTACATGAAAATGAAACATTTCAGAGTGATGCATATTCAGCCCTTGCTTGCCTTAATGGTGCCCAATCAGTTCCACCAGGTCCTTTCCAATGGGGTAGGCGGCCTCTACCCCTGATTACACTGAATTGTGGGTATTTCCTGCCTCTAAGCCTTGCATATGGATTGAGTAAGGCAGTGGCTGAGGGACTACTGTTTCTCTCCACTACATCTTCCTTTCTTTCTCTCTCACTTTTTTTTTCAACGGGAAAAGCAAAACACTTTTGTTTTTTCTGGCTCTGCTGTCAAAATACTGAGCTGGGCCTTGGCTCAGTGTCTGCTTGCATGTAGCCAAGGAAAATCCCATGAGACAAGTGTGGCTAAATGCAGTTTAATCCACATGATCACTATCCGTCTGCAGGACTCAGCCACACCTATTGCTGACCTATTGCTATGAGGCACATTTCTAGCCAGCATTTTTCCCAGTTTCGGATATAGATGTTTTCAGTACACCCAAAGTAAAAAGTTGATGTGATTAAGTCAGTCCCACCATATGTCTGTGGTCTTTTTTCGTCAAAAAAAAGAGAAAAGATGCATTTCCCACTCAAACGAAAATTATAATATAATCATGAAATACAACCTTCTGGCGCAAATGCCATGGTAGGACCAATAAGCGACTATTCTTGGAATTTACCAGTTATTGTATTAGCAGCACACATATGTAAGGCAAACCTGAAGGAAAATGGTGTCTGCATAAAGGAAAGGAGTGAGATTTAAGAATAGCACATCAGTGGAATCATATTATATCCAAGGAGAGTCAATAAGGTAACCCCTCTCTGGAATTCCTTATGACATTTTTAACCTTCAAGTACATTATTTCTTCCAAATGTGGTTTCTACTAGAAGCCAAAAAGACTCAAGGCAAGGTGATAATTCAAATAGGGTAACATATCTCCTCCCTGAGCTGGTGAAGTTTCATCTCTATATGATGAAACTTTGCCAGCTTTGGCAAAGTTTAAGAGATCCTTGTTTAAT
The DNA here is from genome assembly GCF_900408965.1 of Simochromis diagramma. Classification (NCBI taxonomy): domain Eukaryota; kingdom Metazoa; phylum Chordata; class Actinopteri; order Cichliformes; family Cichlidae; genus Simochromis; species Simochromis diagramma. Next base: position 4,141,389 of record NW_024387040.1, read on the forward strand.
TTGAAAAGGATGTCTCATCAACAATCAAGGAGTAAATGGGGAGGGAGAAGATTTGGCATTTGTTGCTAGTTTACTTTATGACATATTAAAAAGAATCCGCACATACCAAATATTTGTACCAAACAGTTTTGGAGGATTTCCCCTGACTGCAAGTTTCCCTTACTTTATGTTCTTCCACTGGACCGCTGCTTTGTAAGCTCTTTCTGTGGAAGATTCTGGCATTTGATGCCAGTGCTTGCATGTTTGCCTTGAATGTTTTTTTGGAACAGACAGCTCATTATTTGGCACTGTGCTTTCAAACCCCGGGCACGCGTCTTCTCAAATAACACCTCTGATAGAAGGCAGATTGAACTGTGCTTTTTTTTGCATACTAGCAGGGGTATTTGATTTGGCAAATGAACAGCTTTTACATCGAAGCCATATCAGACACCAGAGCCATGAATCAAAGTATTTGGGTTGTTTATATATATATTTTTTTTTTTTATATTTGGAGGCCGATCAAGTCCAACATATACAAATTCACCGATGGCAATTAATTACTCTTTCTGGAGTACTTTTGCATGGGTGGTTGAAAAGCCTCTCCTCTAAAGGCACAATTTATGATCTGAAGCTGAAGCATGCAGGCTCAAAAAGGGAATTCAGTGATTGGATCTTCAATTTGAATAGTGACTACCATATATTAGCAGTACCCATAGAAACCATGCACCACATTCCTTAGTTTTAAAGCATAAAAATGCATTGCTGTCCTAAACTGTGCATAAATTGTTACTCTGTTCAGTTATTTATACAAACTGCAGGGTTTGTTCCATAATCTGATTTTGGGAGATTTCCAAAAAGGCATTTTGTTGTTTCTTCCTTCTGTGAACTCACCCTGCCGTCCTGTGGCTAACAAAAGAGATAGTGTGACACCTACTGAATTACTGCTGTGCACAGTGTGATTGATTGACTTGTTGTCGGCCTGCCACGACCACTGGAATGCACCTCGTGTGAAAGGTAGGTGCCTCCAACAAACACACTGGCGCATACCTCCTCAGGTTACCTGGGTGGCACTCGGGGTACTATAAATTTCATTGTGTGCTTAAAGGACAGAAGACAGAAAAACAAAAATCAAGAAAATGTGCGCTTTTCTTCAGGTGTAGGTTATTTCACTTTACCTGTAATCTGATAGGAGAATAATACAAAACACCTGACCTCAAAATGAAATGCTGCATATAATGTAATAAAGTACATTGTCTGATTGGTTATGGTAATTCTTCATTTAGTCACAATAGACCTAACCTCAACCGCCTCGCGTCCAGTGAAATCACTTAAAACAGATGTGGCTGACGTGCGGTTCTAGATGGATCCATGAAAACTGTGTCTCACAAAAATGAGGTTGCACCAAAAAAACCCCTCAAAAACGGGTCCTCAAATGTGCAGGAGAGTGTCCCCGTGAAGACAAAGCACGGGTGCATTGTTATATTTTACAGTCTTGCGTAAATCAAAAATTATAGAGGTGCTGAGAATAAAAAGCATCTGACATTTTTAGCGTGACAGTTCCGCCATTCCTGCGTTTAAGTGGCGGTGGGAGCTTTGTGGCGCTAGGCCGAGATCTCCTCCTGTTAAGTACACATCCTGTAAGCTTTGTCCCATGGCAGTGACCTGATCCAGCAGAAGGAAGCAACCAATCAGGAAGATATTAGATCAGCTCCAGGAAAAATTAATAAAATTCTCTCAAGTCGGCCTCACCTACTGTACTGAGCCCTGAGATTCATACGCAAGACTGAAGGCGTTCACTTTATATGCTTTCATCAGAGTGACTCCATTAAACTCCCCTCTCTCCAGGTTCTAATGATCTATGGGCATCATGATATGCCTCTGGAAGGTGTTGTGTTCCTTACAGCTGATGTCCAGACAAGGGTGGTCTGTGCAACCGGATCCTTTGACATCACAGAGAACATGAAAACATGAAACATAGTTATTGATCACAGAGTCCACGCTAATCAAATAGCACCCTGGTTTGTTTGAAGTTAAAAATGGTTACAGTGGGTGTTTACCATTGCACTTCAGGACCCTCCAGCCGCACCCCTCTTAAACATACACAGACAGAAGTGTTATTTGTATTGTTAAATTTACATTAAGTCCATTTTAATTGCATCAACCCACTAAACAGATCTTACAATAATGGGCCTGACAGAGAAAATTGCAATCATCTGTGAAGAGCCTGTGGCGGTATAATGGACAAACCTGATTAATTTAATCTTGTTGCACTCCATTATAGCTGCACTTTATCATTTCAACAGATGGAGCACCAAGAAATTAAAAAATGCTCTCAAGGATATGTGGCACTCTCTCATCCACTCGCATCCCTTTATCTGAAGGTGTGTTGGCTGCTGTGCTAAAATGAAGGCCTGGACTGGAACCTTTGGATGAGTGCATTTTCAGACCCAAATGAGATTATGTGAACAGTCAATTGATGCAACAAATCATCAGAATTGTCTTGTGATGTATTGCTGAAGGCTGTTAGAGGCTGTCCATCCAATCATCTAGCTCAATTACTTGATATTATCAAAGTAGCAGAATGACAATCGCTTTACTATATGGAGGCTTTTCACGCAAGAATGAATGCCGCATTCATTCAGCTGCTGTTTCAAATTGAAACGGTTTTTATAGTGCAGGAAAAACATATTCCTGATATTGCCAGTGAACTGGAATTTTGTAACACTCAATTAAAAGTGAAAACTGCAGCAACACAAACAGAATAAAGAGCAAATTTATTATTATTAATTTACATTACAGATGTTTCTAGAATTTATCCTAGTAGTTTATACAATAAAGTTGTTTTTCTTTTTACAGGTCGCCCCCTTGATATGTATTCTTGTTATAGTGTATACATCCTCTATAGATTACTCAGTTTGACTTGTTTTACAAGCCTTGAAAGGAACAATATCAGAAGAAAAGAGCATAAATCAGTTTGAAAAGAAATCCTCATAAACAGAATTTGTTGTTCTTATTTCCTCCTCGTCATCGTCTAAAACTATGCTATACTAAAATGCTAAAAAAGAAAAAAAAAACTAGGAAGCATTCATACACACACTAACAGCCAAAAACCGATAACTAAACAATGGCTCCCGTAGGTGGCGCTCTAATTCATATCCAAAAATTGCGAGACATGAGGATTACTGTAACTACAAATAATCATATTATGACTCACCAGAGCAAATGTCATTTAAAAAAGTGGATTTTTGTTTTCAAAAGGCAATTGAATGATTTTCTTTTCTGACTAATTATAAAACTATGCTATCAAACCAAAATGGTGGTGTGGGCTAATCTTACTGATAACAACTGCGGTTAAAATATATATATTAAATTATATGACACCGACAAGTAACAGCCTCTTGTTGAAGCCAAAAGTGAAGTGAATTATACCCTGGGTAAGCTTTCCTCGTGCCTGCCACATTTGATACCAGCGAGCAGCGCTCGCGCACAGACGCATGCGGATATCTTGCCAATTCACTGGAACCTTCCGACTCCGCTGCCATGAAAACGTTTAGCTTTAATGACGGACAATGATAAGCATTTTTACGTGATTGAACCCCCCCCCCCCCCTATTTTCCAGCCAGCAAAAGAAAGAAAAAAAAGTTGACGGGCCAGCCGACTCTGGCGTTAATCTTTATGGACATGGATACTTGTTGCATGTGGTGACAGCGGCGGTACATAACAGCAAGGTAGGCAGCAGTCAAACCACTCGTTTCGCCTTTTGTCTTTGTTCTGTTGGCCATTTCTGCGCAGTTGTTCAGTATTTGTTTGACTTGTGTGGCGAATTTGACAGCGTGATATTGAGCCATTTCCAGAATGGGCGGGGACAGCGGGGTTACTTTCAGCGGGGCAGCCTCACAGTCCTCTGAATCACAGCGCTAGTCTAAGCTGCGGAAGGATCGGTGCTCAGTGAGAAATTAAAGCTCCCTAAACTGCAGCTTTTTCTTTTAGGGTGACTGTGAATCGGTTTGTTTATTTTAGTTACGTCATTGTAAACATTTTAATTGCAATTCAGTGTTTTGAAGTTTTCTTTGAATTTCTTTTATTTCAAGCGGTTTATCCTTCTGTAAAATTGACAATGCGTCAAAGAGTATGAACACTTTTGAACTTTTTTAATTGAATTTGTAAAAAAGCAGCACCAAGCCACATTTTGCAATAAAGAAGACCTATGCCTGCCCCTGCACTACACTGTGATTCATTACATGTGTTGACTCACCTCAATAACATATATAAAAAACGTGTTTTTACACCCAGAAATGCAGTGATCTACGTACCAGTTGCGTAAGAGACATTTGTCAAAATATCATTTGCTCAAGTTGACAGGAGCTGTACCTGAGTTTCGCTCTCATCCATTCTGCCCCAGACTGCAGTCATTTTTCTGCTTAATTATTTCCCCCTTTTTTTAACCGTGCACCGCATTTGACAGTGATGGATAACAGGTTAAAAATGGACATTTTCTCCTCACTTAGTGCATGTTGGATTGGCTCAAGTATGCATGGTGTTCTTCCCTCAGACCAAAAGTCCTTGGAAAGATTGTGTTCCCCCTCTGTTTTCCCCATTCCTGTATGATACAGTTTGTCTTCATTTTCTCATGCTTCAGAGTTTTTGTGATGTATGGCTGAATCACATCAGCAAGACAGAAGTGTAGGTTATGTCAAAGTTATGCCATCACGATTCAAATTTTGCACTGGTAGGCCCTCTGCTAGCCCTGCACTGCTAATTAAGCAGCTCTCTGGACCTACTGTGTAAAGGCGGTGGTTCCCTGATTCCCACCAATCAGTGTCATGCGTGCAGGCTCTTGATGTTCATAATCAAGCTGAATTTCTTCACCAGTATCCTGAATTTTAGATGTTTTGTTGTATTTTAGCCTTCAGTGCACAGACATGAGCATCCATTTATTTCCAAACTTGGTTTTATTTTATTTTTATGGTTAAACATTAAACATTGTTAAACAGCATTATCATTTATGATGTGGTAAAAATGTTTGAACCAATACACAGTTAAACACTCAATATTTAGTTGAAGAAAAGCAGCAAATCCTCACATATGAAATAATAAAAAAGAAGTAGCATTTGGTATTTTTTGCTTCAAAATATCCTAAATAATTAAAACAATCAACCTGTTATCAAAATAGCTGCCATTCCTTGTGATTAATTGATTCATTGTTATAAGATTATTCTGTAATAGTCTTCTCATTCCGATTACGTCATTTGACAAAGCCACAGTTTAATGTTCCTTTCCGTGGACTGCCCTTCAGAAATATCATCTATTATAAGAGGGGTCTGGAACATGGTCAAAATCCACAACATTGTAAATGACATATTTATTGTGACTTGTGGTCAATACTTTTTATAGCTTTTTATATTTCATAGGGTGATCTCACATCCTCTGAATACTGTATTTTATGGACACATTTATTGAAATTGTGGAATATCTTGTTTTGTTTTGACCCAATTTCTTTTCTTTTCTGTTGCGTGTGTGTGTGGGTGGGTGTATCCTCAGTGGCCTCAGGTGGAACAGCTGCAACCCAAAGATCTGAGTTCAGAAATCCATCACTTTTTTAAAGTGTAGCTGTGCAGTAGAAATACTGCAATGTATCATGTCTGCAGCAATGAGGAGAACAATTTTCATTCACACATGTACTAGATTCCCTACTGTACTGTACATATGCTTCACGTTTTCTTTAAGACTTGACTTCAGAGGAAAGTTCTCCAGTCTGTTCTCCTTACTTTTGAAGTTACATGCTCCTCCTATTACTGGGGCCATGCAGTCTCCCCCATGGTGTCCTTGGACAGCTCTTTGAGTGCCTGAAAATGTTGCGGACCATTAATTCTGGATTGTCTTCATCTGTTTGCATAATTTTTCCTCCGTAACCGTTTTCCTCCCCCATTTTCACAGTCTGTGCTCTCAGGTTTATATTATTCTCTTTTACATATGTTTGAGGCTTCGGCAGATTTCAGTTTTATATCATTTTTTTTTCAATACCACTGACAGTTGTTAAAGTTTTACATGAGTCTGTTTTATGGTATACAGCCTGTCAGCTGTGTACTGTACACAGTATGCTTTACAGCCTCTGTGCTGATGCTGACTGTTGAAACTCTTCACCTGCCAGCAGATAGGTTTACAGATATCTTCAACAATATTTTTTGTTCTTTTATTAAAAATTTCCAGAAACATGTAAAAGCATGAGTGCAACAGAGCTGTCAGTAAACAAGCAAAAAAAAAGAAAAAAAAGTGGGTGTTCTCTTTAACTTTATATATTTTCTATTTTTTTCTGTTAGACTAATTTGCTGTCAGGCGGGAGGTTGTTTTTGCAACTCAGGCAGACTCCAGAAATTAATTTATCCAAATAACCAAGTCCTCCTGGGCCGTGGAGGTTGGGACACTGAAATGGCCCTGGTAGGCAAAGCCGTCTTTTGAAGTCTGGAATGTTTTGGCTGACTTAGAGCAGGCGACTGGAGTGGAGGGATCATTTTCACTGACCCATGGGATTTTTAACCATTTTCATATACCAAGAACAAAACAAAGTGAGGAAAAATGCCTGAGCTGATTTGCATTGACTTTGCTATCAAAAACCAAGGGGAAAAAATTAAGTGAGACTGATTTAGCGGGGCAGTAGATTTTCCTTCTTTTTTTAAAAAAGTAATTTCTGGACTATGCTGGCGATGGTGTATGTTACTTCATGGCTTAAAAAGTTTGACATATATTAAAAAAAAGAAAATGTAACTTAATGTGAGATGCCTGGTTGTCATGTTTCCATTCGTTCCATTCCTTTTCAAGACTACAGACTTTTTGCTGGTGGGATTGTTCTGTGATTTATTAAAAAAAAACAAAAAACAGATCTAATAACAATCACCCTTATTAATGCATTGCATTAGTGCTAATTAGGTGGTCATTTGGACCGAGGGCAGAACAAATACAGGGCACATCCTAATAATCCAAACACTTTAATTGTAAATAAATGTTCTCATTAAGAGCATGCACTGGCAGTAATTTATTATATCCATTATATAAAATCAGCAAAATAGTCACATTAATAAAATTAATTTCTGTTTTTATACTCTATCCTATTAAAGACTTTAATAACAGCACCTAAATGGTATGCTTTTATTTAACAAGCCCAAGAAAAGGGAAGTGCAGTAAACCAAGCGGCGTGGAGTAAAGGGGCACTTGAGTTTCCAGAGTAATAAATAATTCACAGGTCCTGTGTGATGAGCTGCTGAGGACAGAAATCCCTAATGACAGCTTTTTATAACCTATGACTCAGCTCCCCATTATGCTTCTGACATCCCTACATAGACCACATCCCCTCTGCTTGCCCAGTGCTCACTCTTCTCTCGCCCTCCGCTGCTTCGTCTACTGCACTGACTAAAAGGAGTTATATTACACACTACTATGTGCAGTCACTTAATGAAAGAAACTGAAATGGGAAAACATATAATTTTTTTAGAGGCTAAATGTATGTAATTCATATAGCACATCCTAATGAAATTGTTAGCATTTAATTTATTTTACTTTATGTTGGAAACGTTTTTTGTTTGTGTTTTGGGGTTTTTTTGTTCTTTCCCATATGCGCTGGAGTCACTTGCTAACTTCTTGAAGTGTAATGTAACCGTATTAGTCAACTGGCCTAATTAAATCTGTATGTGTATATTTTAATGTTGTAACAGTTATTTGTTTGTGTTCACAGGAAGAGAGAAAAAAGTATCTTTGTTGAATCAATATCTGCCTGTCTTGCTAGCTTTTTACTGAAATAGTTTGTCAAAGGATTTTAGTAAAAACAGCAGTTTTACTTGGAAACGTGTCCAAGTTCATGCGTGGTTATTCATTTCTTTCTTGTGCTTTGCTGCCTTAGGTGAATGCTGGAAGAACTAACCTAAACTCAATACCCATTGCTACTGCTTTGTATGTGTGAGGTAAGAACCTGAATAATTGAGTTTCTCCAGCCCAACTTAGGTCTGTGACTTAAAGTGCTGCAGTGTGTGATTGGCATAATGGCACCATACCCCCCCAGGTAAGGTCAGTGCGAGCAACATCTGGCTCTATTGTGCATAATGCAGCTCCCAGTATGAAAGGCAAGGCCTCATATGGTTTTGGTTGATATCATTATTGTTATCATTTCCAAACTCCAGTTCTCACTAAGAATAGGTGGTTAATTTTAGATGCAAAAAAAAAAAAAAATCCAATTACTCAGACCTGCTTGCAGTTGTCCCCAGAGTTAGTGCATGGAAATAAATCTGGTGGCCTTGATTAAGTACCTGACAATAGAGTTAGCACAGTGCTAGTAGTTTATAGTAACACAGTGGACATGGGCAATTAAGCCCACCAAGTAATTTACAGTACTGCTTGCAGGTGGTGACCAGGTACGAGCTGGGGACCACCTCAGTAACAAATTAGATCATATAGGCAAGGAGAGTAGAGGCTCTGTAGGACTGCCAAATAAAGTAAAGCAATCAAAGATTTTAAAAAGCTTGGCACGTATTTCAAATTTGTTATGATTTTGGTTTCTTTTTTTAAAGGAACAACATAGGGCACTGGGGTTTTTTTTGTCTGTGATTTTCTGGAGAATGAATGATCACTTTTATACGTTGTTGATCTTTTTACGTCAACGTGGACTGTTCTCCTCTCACTGCTGCCTATTAATTATGAAATACTGTAGGCCTTTCCCATTTAATTTTACTGCTTCTTCCTGCTGAACTTGGTGTGAAAGGCTGCTGTTCTTAAATAGGTGTATAAAAGTAGGAGCGGAGCGTTTCCCGAGTACCAGCTCTCCCCACAGCATTATGTCATCAGAGTCAAAAAGGCACAGCTAAAGAAAAATAGCTTGTTTCACACATAATAGACACCTTAACACGTGGAGCAAATGGAGCGCGTACAGAGCTACTTTTCTTTCTGGTCACAGGACAGACAGTGGCCGCCTTGATAAGAAAAGCATGTTTGAATGCATCAAATTTAACACTGCAGAAAGACGTGAATTTTGGAAAAAATAATATAAATTTAGAAAAAAATTTAACTCTAGGTGAATTTGTTCAGTGATGCCTTTATCATTGTACTGTACTCTGTGTACTCTATGTAACAGTGTTGAAAACAGTGCCCTCTTCTGCCTGCTTGCCAGTGTCTGTGCTGTTTGTCCACAAACTGAATGACTTGCTGTATTCCACAGTGCTGAGATGCACTCTGTGTGGCACCTTATCTGTCATTTATCAACCTTTTGTAGAGGTAATGACTAGGCTGTTCAGCCTTGGAAAAACTTCGACTACGTTGAGCTCTACTGTCAGCATCCTGTCCTTAGTGCGGGGGGATTTCATCAAGGCCAACACAGTATGATGGCCCTGCTCCCTGTAAGTGTCCACTGCTGGGCTGGTTTCCTCAGTAAGGCCATTTCACTTAACAGTCCAGTTCCCCCATGGCCCCTCTTATACTTTAGGTGTTTCATAAAACCCTCATAGTTGTATTTTTGTAGTATTTTGTGTTGTATTTTCGCAGCAGGAATAAAGTAGTAATAAAAAAAACTTAGCTGCTTTAAAAAAAAAAACTGTAAGTGATTTGCCTCTATTTTTATTTATATCTTTTAAACCTTTATAAATACATGTACATGTTTATTGCCAGTCATACCAAGCACAGTGGTTGGTGAGTAGCTTTGAAGGATGGACCATCTATTTTCATTTATGACCAACACCCTGCAAATAGTCTTAACAGCTAATTGGCATAAACTCCAATGATGTGAGCAGAACCCCAGCACCAGCAGCTGTGTGTGGTCCACAAATGCTTGCACAGCTATTTTAGAACCCCAGTCCAAAAGAAATATACAGTGTGTTCATGCTTCGCTTGCAGTGCAACTCAGAACATTTCGCCTTTTCTCCAAGCAGAGAAAAGTCTTATTTCTGTAATCTTCTTTAATATTGATATTTAAAGCATTCATCATGCAAGTAAGCATCAGATATATTTTTTAATGTGCATGTTCTCTTTGTAAATAAAAAAAATATCCTGAATAGTCTTATAATAATAATTGATACTTTTAATGGAACATTTCCAAAGGTATGGGTTTGTTGGATATGTTGCGGGGCTACTGAGCAATAATTAGCATTTTGGCTGCTGATGTTTAATCTCTTATTAGCCTTCAGGTGACATGAAACAGCATCGGCTTCATTCTAGCGTTTGCCATTCAGACGCAGGTTGAGTGACAGCCACAGAACAGCACGTCTCTTATGTAAACCTTCCCTCTACTGCCACGAAATTAGAGTGCCTGTTGCTACACACTGCTGCCTCCTGCTTCTGCACAAATGAGAAGTAAGCACTGTGGTTCAGAAGTTCACATTTTGGATGCATGCCGGAACTACTTAAAACCAGTGACGTTTTCAGGGAACAGGTGGTCCGGGTGACATAATTCTGGCTTACTGTTATGATCCCTAGAAATTAGGCCCTGATACGCTGCCAGAAGGGTTATTACGCTGTCATTTTCTATAAGTTTTAGTGTATCTGTCTTGTTATTAATGGAAAAATATATGAATGCAAAGATATTGATACAAAATACTTCTTTGCAACTGCTTATATGCTTAAAGATATTAAATATCGCTACAGATAATTTGCGTACATGTCAGACATTAACACCCATCTTTTACATGTCTCAAAGCTTGGCTAAGAAAGCTATTTATTCTCATCCACTGTTAACTACTGGCACATATGCGTTAGAGTGGAATGCCATTCAGAATGCAGAAAATATATTTAGTTCTTGCCAACAGACAGCAAAAGGCACCAGTGGGTCTAGCCCCTGTGTGAGAACAGTTATTTCTGTCACAGTATGGACTTTCAATTACTGTAATCCGCTCCTTAAAGAACATTGATATGATTGATAAGATATGAATTTCAGCACATATTGTAAGTCAATGGTGTCTAAAATCATAATGTAATGATTTGCAAATCATTTAAACTCTAGTATATTTAATTCATAGAATAAAGGCTATGTGTCATATACTGAAACTGAGATTTTTTTAAAATACATGTGCTGTTGTTGCAGAACAGTGCATTTAGGTGCAGCCCTCGCCACTTTTATGCAGACATAGTGGGTGCAAGAGAGAGAAAGAATAAAAGAATAAAACACATCTCCCTGAGCTCGACAGGTGGGTTGCTGGGCCTGCATTTCAGAAAAACTTGGAAAAGAGGCATGTTTAACATTGTTTTGCATCGCTGCTTCTCTCAGCATTGTCTATTAACTACATCTAGGTGTTCAGGAGCTGTAGTTGCTGTAGTTCTGAAAGCTATAGCCTTTCTTCCTTCATACAGGATTCCAGCTGCTTTACATTTCAAAGGATCATTTTTTGTAGTTTTTTACTTCATCATCTGCCCGATGTTTTCTCTGGATTACACGTCTAATCTAAATTGACAGCATGTCAATTTAGACTTAACCCAGACAATTTTACAATGGAACCATGCAAATTTAATATGTATTGAATGGGTTTGGCAGTGTCTTGCTAAAATGCGCAAGGTCTTGCAAAAAACCACTCTTTATTGCTTTAATGGTGCCTTCACAGATATGTGGTTACCCACGTGCACTAAGCACTACCATATTATCACAGTTACTTTGCATTTATTACAAAACAGATGTTCCCTGTTTGTTTTGTCTCAGTCCGTCTTAAAGAAGCTCAGACCCACAGAATGCAGCAACATTTCTTGATTTTATTTCTGTGTTTCTTTTTTAATTTGCCTCACACAGTTTTAACTTGGAATGAACTGTGTTCACTGGCAATGTTTTTAGTTATGACATTTATCACCGGTTGGAATTTTTATGTCCTGTTTTTCATTTTTATTTATTTATTTTTTATTAAATAGAGGATTTAGATCATTTAATTTGGTAGTGTTTATTTATTTTCGGATGCAAGGTTGGCAAACTTTTATTTTTACATGATGGTTATCCGTTACGCTGGCTTCTTGGGTGTTAGTCTAGGATATCGTGGAGTGAATATTTTGGGACATTAGAGCGTATTGTACCCTTTGGCTTTGTTGCTATCTGCATGCCTGCTTTTGGTTTGATACAAAATGACTGCATTAGAGAGATTTTAACAGTCTGACAGATCTAAGTTATTATTTTGAGTTTCTGTAAGCCCATTAATAGGTAGGCACTTATGGACGGTGGAAATACCCCACAGCTGCAGTCTGGCTGTTGCTCCATATGTTTCCCCCAGAAGAGCCTCAAACTTCAGTGTTGCACAGACATGTGTCCAGCAAACAGTAATACAAAGAGAAACAGATGTCTTGTTTTTAGTCGCAATCAAATTAATAGAAAACATAGTTAGAAATCAGCTAGTATTTTCCATGCAGATGTGTAGTAATCCTTAATGTTTAATTTATTATTGATATGCATGTTTACATGTAACTCCATGGTGTTACATGTAAACATTTTATTTCAGGACACACTGTGAGGTCTGATAATTGGAGGTTTTATCTAAAACCAAGTCTACCAACAAAGTCAGGTGATTCAACAAGGGTTAAATGAGAACAACGCCCTGATAAGTGAATTACTTTCCTGGTATGAACACACAACAGTATTGTCCAAAAGCCCTCTGTTTATATTAGGAAACTATTGACCAGCTCAGCCAAACACTACCTATCCTGTTTAATTGGTAAGTAATTCCTGCAAAGTTGTCTTATACAAACAGTACAGAGCAGTGTGAATGGTTGCTGAGTGGTAAAGTGCTGCCTTCGTTAGAAAGGCAAATAACTGTTGGGTTGCGTTGTGTAAATATTTTAGAACCGAGCTGCACAACTGACTATTGCCCATCAGTGCAGTTGTGTATGTAACACCAAGCCCTATGGCCACTCATGTATAAAAATACTGTTTTATGGATGATTAAGCATGTTAAAGACAACACTGCTGTGTAATACTACAAAATACACTGTTTTTCCTTATGAAATTTTCCAGAGTTGCCTATTGTAACCAGTTTGTAAACCTTTTTGATCAGGGAAATAATAAAAACAATTTTGTTTTTGTCCAGGTTTTCACGGGCTCATTAATAAGTATTTTCAAGCATAACCTCATTAATGTACCTCATTAATGCCCAAATGACTGCAAAGTGATGATTCATTCATTTGCTAATTGTTTGTTTAATTAATTCTCATGTTATCTTTAAGCACGAGATAACTCTGATATTAAAAAGCAAATTTATGCCTTCCTTGTACAGACCTTTAAGACCACTTTGCAATCATCTGGATATTAATAGTAGTAGGAAACAACGTCCTTGCTGCAAGTCAGACTGAATATTGGATTAACTTTATTATGATTAAGAAAACAATCTTGCATGATGGCAAATGAAAAAAGCTTAAAATAAACATGCAGCTAATAGCTGACATTACCACCATGGAGCCATTTATTTAATAAACTGTAATGAATAACCTGAGCAGACACTTCATTGGTGTCCGTGGTTCTGCATTATTGAAGTAATTCACTAACGATAATCCATATGCAAATGAGGATTATATAAATGAAAACTTAGATATGCTGTATTTGTTTCTCAGAGCAGATAACTGTGTCCTCATCTCTGAAAAATAATCCATGAGGTTTGACTAAAATAATCAAAAATAAGTTCTTTGGTCATTATTCTGATTTGCTACCGTGAGTGAACAATACCTTTACCTTCTTTCAGTACTCAAACTTTTTAAATGTCCTAGAGGAGTTCTTGTTCGAGTCCCAAACCTACTGAGATCTCTAATGAAGGCTTTACCTTCCAGGCAAGCATATTTCTCCAAATGACAGTAATTTACATATGATGTATTTAGAGAAGAAGAGGGCAGGCTAATTCCATTTGGAGAGTTTCCTTTGTTTTAGGAGTCATTAGCAGCTAGCTCAAATCTAATTTTTACAATTTCATCAGGCCATCTTGGAAAGCCTCTGTGAGCTCATCAGAGAGGAGCATTTATTGCTAAGTGTTCTCTATTGCATTAGCACACAATAAAGCGGCCAGGGACTGCTACAGACGTTTATGGGGAATCCAGTTAACACTCTGGCAATTCGTTTTTTATTGGGACACAATCAATTTTTATTCATTTTAAAGCCAGAATGCTTTCTTTCATTGTGTGCCTACCCCAGCTTATTATCCCCTAAACTAATTACTCAGTTGTTTTCACAAAATGCTAATATTTATGTTAAAGATTTCCTCTTTTAAATTCAGACATGGCGTGCATATACATGCACTTCCCGCTAAGCTTTAAGCATAGTAATTGCATTCATTTAATTTGTGTAAGTCCTATTTTAAAGTATTACAGTGTTAATCATTGAATCTGGCCCCTGGGTCAAATCTGGCACTCAGAGTCATTTGGTCCATCTTGGAATTTGAATTTTACCATTTTTAAACTGCAACAAAACTTGTACTAGCAGAAATGTGTGCATGTAGTGGACATACCAGGGGGGTTGAAACACGTTTTGCCAATATTACATATTCCATAATTATTATTAAACCAGAAGGAATTTCAGTTTATTTGCTAGGAAGACACTCTGCCCTGGCTTTGGCAAAAGCAAAATAAAATCATATTTTCACCACTCCTTACTAAAACCTATCCGGCATTATTTTGCCAAACTCTGAGTGACTCTGTATGGTTTCTTTTAAAGGGACTCTTTAGCTTTTTCAGTGCCCAATGTGATCTCTGCATAATTAGAAACCAAGCTGTACTTTTTAAGAGTTGCTATTTCTATCCTAGATTTATGTTGATTTTCCACCATGACTTCAAATGGTATCCTTAATCACAGACAAGTCAAGCCCTATCAGATAGACATGAATGTGACTCTACCATACATATTTATGCAGTATATTGTATTTAAAATTAAAGGTACTATTTGCTTTACTGGTTGTTGGGTTGCTGTTTGTGGTGTGAGCTAGATGAGTACGTCATCATTGATAATGTTTTGTGATCAGTGCAGTATAATAATTAGATGCCTGAGTGTTCCAGAAGTCGAGACGAGCATGGACCCCTCTTCCTCTGCAGTAGTCTTTTCTCTTGTTTACCAAGACCGTCATAAAAGGCTCCCATTTGATCCTGATATTGTTTGTATCAGGTGTATATCTTGCACCTTTCAACTTTTTGTACCGAAGCAATCTTACCTCGTCGTCCTTGATCCACCACTGCTTTCCCATCAGTAAAATGCACAGACACAACTAGAGAATATCCATAGCTGCTATTAATGTGTATGTGTTTGCAACTGTTTTACTTTCTATGTGTGTGCACGGATATTCTTTTCTTTCAGTTTTGGGATTTGTTCTGCAGTGGCCTCTGGAATGCTTTCAACACATTGATGAGATGACAAGTTATCATTGATCTGTCCTTACTTAGTGGGATCTATTAAATAATGTATGGGCTCCCGTGCATTACCAGGACAATCTCCTGTCCTCGACCCATTAGAGGAGTAGGGCATGGGGCCCTAGTGGCTCAGGGCCCTCAGAGGTCCTTGGGCTTTCATTTAATTAAATTATCCTATAATGAAAACTCCCATAAGGAGATTAATTTTAATTATTTATCAGCGGCCGATTTGAGGGAGAGGCTGCATTAATAATGCATGAAAGGGCTAAACATTTTTCAATTCATCACCTTTTCCTTTTGTTAAAGGTGCAATTTATTAAGTGCTCTGCAGCTGCTAGAGATATTGGTGGTGGAGATGTGGACAGCCAGTCCCAGAGGTCAGTCAAAGGGGCTGCTCAAGTGCTCAAATGTCATTTGATAATGTTCATATTTATTGGTCAATTAATATCCCTAAAATTCTTCTTTAGTATTAAGTATTGTACTAGTGTCTTTGCATGCATTTGTACGTGTTTTGAAAGATTTATCTACACTGTGAAAAAGAAAGTAACACTTTTCCTTTCCTCAAATATACAGTAATGTTTTCCTCTGTTTCTCAAAGCTTGATGGATTTTATATTAATACCTAAGGCAAGGAAGTAATCAAAATTATGCCGGTAGTTCTCTGTTGATGTTTGTATATCTCCATCAGATTGGCATGTTGATTCCCCTTGTGTGAGCACATTAGAACACTTTGGTGTCTGGCCAACAGAATAGGGGAAGATTGTCGACTGTCGCACTGTGTGAAACTGTAATTAGCTGGCTTGGTAATGTACTTATTTGGGTCCCCCGGCTGCAGAGATAGCAGCACAGTTGAGAGCTGTAAGATGATACATTGCTGAAAACAGCTGCCTTTTTGTGTTATAAATGAACAAAATCCACATTTTGCTAAGTTTTGTATCACGGGAACATACAGGCAGACAAAGTGGCAGAAGTGGCTCAAGGCAGGAGACAAGAATGTCATTGGGATGGTGAGCAGGGTGCATTTATCAGCCTTCGTCAATAGTTAATAAATAATTCAGGCAGAGTCTGGGGCTTCTTTAGGGCAGGGTTTCAGCTAGCTTGTAATTTTGTAAATTGCATAGTCATCATGCAATGGATGGGCCAGGCTCCTCTGAGAGCTACAGCTGTGAATCTAGAGCTGTATTTATACATGCACTGCAGCCCCAAATCTTTCTAGAATCACAGAGCTGAATGTCAAAATGCTAATGTCCAAATCTTGTAGAGTATGTGCTTCAGGTAACTGTCCATGTCTGCCCAGATACAACCTAAACCACATGGAGTAATTTCATTGGGAAGAATGCAAATAATGAGGGATATCTTCCATTGTTTGCAACATGTGAGAAAGTGCAAATTTGGATGATGTGTAGATTAGATTCTCCTGAAATGGTCCAGAGTTCATGCCTTTTGAAGATGCAAGAGAAAGATAGTGTTAACCAACTTTGTGTCAAAAATACCTACATTTTAAAGGTTTTGTTGCCCTCAGTATATCTAAACTAGAATGAATTTCTAGACGTAACTATAGATAAAAGTTTGACACTCAGTACTTTGGGTTGAAATTTTCCCAAAGCAGAGCCACAGTTTGCCACATAAGCTTGGCTACAGCATGAACAATTTAAATCAATATTCAGAAAGTTGCTTTTTGTTAAACCATTCTCCCATCTTTAGACAAACTTCCACCAGATACTTGCACCAGCTCGCACCAGAATAAACAGGCATTTCTTCCCATTGTGAGTTGTTCAAATTGTCTTAGCCCAGGTGCGGCTTTAACAGAACAGTCCATGCCCATTGAATGACCAAAGCCTTCAATTACTCAAAGTCAGCCTTCTGATACTCCTCCTTCAACAAAATAGGCCTTCTAATTGCCCCGACCAGTATTACCAGTTCTGCAACCAATAGCACACTGTTCTTCCACATTGTTTCCTAGGCAACTGGAAGTTTTGTGACCTATAAAAAGTTGCTACTCCTGTAACTGATCCGAGCCTTTGCGGTTGTTTGTTTCCATGGTAGGCTGCTGAGCTATTTATATGTCTGTTTAGTTGGTAGTAGTAGGCAGAGAAAGTATTGCTAACAGTTTTATTCATTTATTTATTTTAGGCAAAGTTTATGTTGGTGTTGATAGTCTGAGAGTTGACATGTGTTTAAGAACAAAAAAACACCTGGGGCTTCAGCAACTGAGTCACAAAGTTGAGAGGAAGAAGGCTTAACACTCTCATCCCGGTTTTCCCTCTGTCTGCTCCTTATAACAAATAGTGTTTATTTTGGAGTCAGAGGCAAAGTCCCGGTCGGCCAGAATTTCTTTGTTGTGGCTTTGTTAGCAAAGACATGCAGATCTGCTGGTATTGATGAATCATGTGTTCATCATCAGAGGTTACTAGCAGTTCATCACACTTTCCCCTTGTGATGTTTGACTATCAAAAGGTTTATCAGGGATTCCTCATTATTAAAGTGATAATTTATCTCTGATTCACAGGTTTGAAAAGGTATATTATTTTTCAAAGGTCCCATGTACAGAGTTCAAGAAGAGATCTCCCTGAAGGTATTTGGCAGCTGTAGGAAGCTGAACTCCAGTTTTACTCTTGTCTCTTTCACTCCCTTTACACACAGCATGCAAAAAACATTATAATATCACTTGTTAGAAAAGTGTACCACCATTTTTCTTAGTTTTGTTTCAACTCACAGAGACATTTACACAGATCAGCCACGAAATGTACTGTCCCAGACATTTGTGCAGACCAGCACGCACCTATGGCAGCAGGCTCCCTCTGTGCTACAGTACGCCCAGCATATCTGTTCAAAGACAACTCAAGGAGTACAAACGAGAGCTGAAGCTTCAAACTCTACTGATCCCGTTCTGTTCAAACATTGTTTCGGAACAAGCATGATCCACCAAGGCCCCCCCACCTCCACTTTTCTCCCACTGCAGCTCACAGTACCCAAAAGATTTGGTGCCAGTGTCCTTGTGTCAGACACAACAATACAATTGCAGAGGTCCTTTTGTTTATGTCCGCTACGGGTCAAAGAACTTTTGATGGCACGAAGGAGACCTAAACAATAGTAGACAAGTCCTGTTAATCCTGTGGCTGTGAATATTGTACAGTTGTTTGCTTTATATGCATGTTGTTGCAAATTTTTTTTTATGCCTGTGACAGCATTTCTTTTTTGTAAATCAGTTCATCATCTGTAGCATTGCCATTTAGATTACATATATGCAATGCAAAAATAAGACTGCTACTTGGTCACTTATTTTGAGATCTCATAAGAGTGGGAGGATATTTGTTAGATGGATGTTTACACCAGGTGAATTATCAATAGGAATTCATGTAGGTTATAGTCTCAATACATTAATTCAACTAACAATCAACTACTGCCATCTTTAAAGCCTTTTACACTGCGTTAATCTGACCTGGCAATACATTTCCAGGTACTGCACACTTTTAATGCCATTCTTTTGGTTACATGTCTGCCGTAGCTGGTTTGTTGCTTTACGATTTAAATCCAGCTGTTACTTCACAGTCTGAGTCATTTGCATAAGAGAAAACTTGGCACAGGCAAACAGGCAGACACCAAATCTATTCTTTTCTGCAAGAAGTATCTTTTTACCCTTACCTTCTGCCTGCAACAATGTATTTTTTTTTTTTAATTAAAGACTGGCAATAGGATTGCGGTGTTACTGTACTTAAGTTGATACTAAAATACACAGAAATACTGCACACTAACACGAGCCATATTGACAGAGAAAAGCGTAAATTCTGAGATTGTTTTTCTTTAAATCAGTTATACCAAAAAAGAAAAAAAGAGAGACAGAGAACATATTTTCTCACAAGCACAAAGGGAGAGTGTTCTGAGTGGAGTGCATTGCAAATTCCATTTCCTCATAAGGGAAGTCACCTTTTAGAGGGGCCACTGCTGCTCTGAACACATCAAGAGGAAACAAACATGGCATATCATTGACTTTTAATGATTTCATTCACAGTGTCTGTAGAAAATGAACTGCATCTCAACTCTTTACTGACTTTTCAGTAAATTATGTATTCGTTGATTCCTCTTGGTTTAAACTGTTAGCGCTTCTCCTGGCGGTGCCGTCTTTGTTTTTTCATATGTAAAGTAACTTAGACAGCTCTTCCTGTCTACTGGATATTGATAGTGCAGCAGTAGTACTCTAAAAAAAACAATAAATGAAAGGCTGTCTCCCTTACTCGTGATGGCTGCAGCAACAAGTACCAGACACATGCACAGAAGTCACCTAGAAGTACTTTGAGGGGATATATTAGTAGAAGAGTCAGTGCTCCTCCTGCATTGTCTGAAACTACAATTAATGCATTGCTTATTTTTGAAAATCTGGAAATATTTCACTAGCTAGCTGCTGTTTGTTAACTGTATTCACAACTTTATTGTGGAGCTCAGTGTGTTTCTTGCTCCTGTATAAAATAAATGAATAATCTACGCATCAGCCGACCGAAGTGCAGAGTATGCAGATAAACCCAGCTGTTAAATGTGTCGAGGAGTTAAAAATTACTGAAAGCTGGTGTCCAGTGGCGGTGCTCATTCATCACTGGAAATACCCAAGCTATGTTTGCGTGCACTTGTTTCTTTGAGAACAAATGTGGATGTAGGCTAAATATAAGTTATTGTCCGGTCTGTGCTATTTCTGTTTATTTAGGACAAATAGCTGATTGATAATGCCCCTGGCTTAAATCCTCATCTGTGCTCTTGTATCATCCCTTGGCAAATATGGCACTGCAACTTGAATGTGGAAGCATTTTCTGTTAGTAAGACAAACCGCTGGCTTGCACAGCAGTGCCTCTTTTGTAACTGTATTTAGTCACTGAGGAGAATGGCACAGACCCAATCCAAGTGTCTTTCATCTGGCCAATTCAAACAGACGTTTGACCCCAGACATTTGCCTAATGTGTTTTTGTTATGTGGACTCCTGGCTTCACAAATGTCACAGTGGTTGGACTAGTGGGGGTTTGGTAAGTGAGTCAGAGAGGAGGACAGAGTTTGCCTGGAGGGGTGGGTTTGAGAGGCAGCAGTTATGTCTATAATGTCTGCATTTTGCACTCTAACCAGTTGGGAGTTGGTTGGTGGTGAACATAAGTTCCACTGATGACCTGCCCCCCTCGCCTCCTTGCGGGCCAGACCCACTGCAAGCCTGTTGATCAGTGGCCTGGCCTCTAGTGCTTTGCTGACCTGGGCAGCTGGGGAAGAGACGGGGAGTGCCACATTTCTGGCCGCCTGGGTTGCACAAGTCAGAAGTCTGTCCGAGACAGTTGGGGCAACCCTGACAAATGCTGCCATTAAAGGGGTGGTGAAAATTTATTACCAAACATATTGGTATTTTAGGGTGCAGCTAATT
Source organism: Simochromis diagramma (assembly GCF_900408965.1). Taxonomy (NCBI): domain Eukaryota; kingdom Metazoa; phylum Chordata; class Actinopteri; order Cichliformes; family Cichlidae; genus Simochromis; species Simochromis diagramma. The sequence goes on from NW_024387040.1 coordinate 4,162,089, forward strand.
TAGATTTAGTAGTGTTGCTGTGAGGCTGTATAGTTAAACCAGAATGCTAGAGAAATTCTAAAGTCTTACTCTTCATTATCACAACAGTTATTAATATCTGCTAAACCTACTGAGGAAGAACCCTCTTTACACTCAGATTTGTTTCTGTGCTTGATTGCAAATTTTAAAATGATGTGACAGCTATAAGCAGATCCCACAATTTGTTATATCAAGTGAAAATGTGCTTTTGTGTGCATTGCCAAAAAATTGCTGCTGAATGACAAAAATGTGCCACTTCAATATGTTTTGATTCCTTTTTCTGATTGTTATTGCATTTGCGGGGAAGGCATCTGAAAGCAGTTATCCACTGTGTAACTTTTTTACATTAAATTATGAAACTTTTTTGGGTTTTGGTAAAAGCTGATGGCGAACGAGGGCCTTCTATTTTAAGTCGATTTCAGACTACTGAGGCTTGGCAAAATTATATCGATGAAAAAGACAAGCGACTGTAGAGGGTGAAATTGTTTTTCCCTGCTTTCATAATGGAGCCGTATATGAGTAACATGAGCACAATAAAGAAACAAATACAAAAATAGCCGTTTCATCATTTTTTTAAATTATATTTCAATGCTATTATGAAGGGTTGTTAGGGTATAAACAGCTTAGATAAAGTGTACCTGTTTTGTGGTTAATAATTTCTCCGTAAAGCCATGCAAGATCAGTTTTCAATGCAAACTTTGTTTCTAATATGGACAGCAACATATAGATCACATTCATGACTAGAATCAGCAGTTTAGAATATATCCGTCTCTAAAATTTTATAGCCTTATATTTCAGTGTTTTTAGCTTTAGAGATTGTGATAAGAGCAAACTATAGATCATACTGTCATAGCATACCATTGGGTTGTACGAGCATTAAAGCTGGAGAACATGTTGATGTTCCTACTCATCAGTTCGTAATTACATAAGTTCCCAGTATTCATATATATTTTCACTATATATATATTTCTCATATATATTCACTATACTCTTCTTTAATCTAGTTTTTGTTCTTGTACAGACATCTATAAAATGTTTCACTGAATTTTGCAAAATATGTCCACCGAAAGATGAAAACAACATCAATTACACAATTAGGTATGGTAAAGCTTTTTCTTGCATGTTCAGATATGTTAATGTCAGCTGCAAAATGTGTGTCTATATTTGCAAGGAAAGTTAGGTCATTGTTAAGCCAAATTCCAAGAGAGATAAATCAAAAATCCACATTTCACTTACTTATTAGAACAAATGTTCTATTAAAGATTTCTTTATCTTTCAGCAGGACGTATATTATGTATGTAATGCCCACAGTGATAGCTTACTTCCAGCCCTAGCAATGTCTTATTCTGAGTAATAGGTCTCTGAAGTGTGCTTGTTTGGCTTTTTTGGGGCCATTGGAGACCAATAAAGTATCTGTCTGAGGATTTTCAGGGTTCCTTATAGACTTTCCCCAGGTGTGCTTCACTGGTCATAAACTACGCTTGTCTCTTATGGCGTATTCATGGACAAATGTGTCCATGGAGAGTTTTTAACTACATGCCAGTTAGCAAGCACCGGGGCAACTACAAAATATAGTAATTGCTTTTGTAAATTCTTAAATCTGAATAAGATTGAGTTAAGTATAGATATTTCATATATATATATATATGTATATATATATATATATATATATATATATATATATATATATATATATATATATATATATATATACACATAGTGTGTGTTTTTCTTAAATGGCATTTTCTCATAATTCAAAACATGTTTCTTGTGTTTTATTTGGAATCAAGATGACTGCAGCACTAAGGTCACTCTGTTCATGTAATTTTGTGACGTCCACTGAGGTTAACCATTTCCTTTGTTCCTTGCTTTCTGGAGAAAAGTGCTAGTGTATTTTCATGTCGAGGTATGCTGTGTTTACTTTTATCGCTGCTCCTCAGCGAGCCAATCCAACCTGATGTTTGTTTATAAGGAATTCAGGCTTCACTAAGAACTTTCATTCACCACTTGAAAGCACTTGAGTTGCTACTAATTTACCTTGAGGGATTTCAAAATTATCTGTCTGCACTGTCAAAATCTTTTTTGTGGTGGCAGCTTATCATCATCAAAGATTCTCTTTAGATTTAATGAAAAGCCTGTTAGATGGGCAAATGTTATATTCTGTTTACTTGAATACTGGATGCAGAAAGACATTTTGAAATGTGTTAACATGTTTTTGGTCATCAAAACGACATTGGTTTGCTTTTTGTTTTTGCTTTGAGTGCTGGAGTTGTCATTGTTGCTAGGGAAGTTGCTTTTAAGTCTACTATTACAGACTTCAGAAGAAAATCCATGCACTCGAAGAGAGAAGGAGTGGAATGGTATTGAAAGTGATCTTGTATTTCCCTTGGTCATCAGACTACTCTTTCTTTACCAAGGATATGTCGCTCTGTGTTGCTTTGTTTTGAACAGGAAACTTTACACATTGAACAGCTCAGGAATATCCAGCAACTAGCACTTACCAAGCTCCCTGACAAATTGCGATCCGGCAAACTTCACGTCACACTTGGGTCAGGGGCAAAGTTAGGAGTGGGAGGTTTGTATAGTTAAGGGTTTTTTTTTTTGTATTTTCTCCATAGTTAAAAGGTGAACACTTCACCCGGTAATGTCTGTATAAATATATAAAACTGTTATTTTATCCAAAGTTATCCCAAGTTCAGATTTCTCTTCTTGGGGGATGGTTTTGAATGTAATGCTTTGCTGAGACGTATGTCAAAAAAGGAACTTGATCCTCCAACGTGTGACATTGTGCAAACACTCTAGTAGTTCTACCCAAACAAGTTTGCAGCATATGCATATGAAAATATTGCAACTGTGTCACCGGGGTGTTAGCATTTTGTTTCATCTGGACCACTTGATCCCTTGTCACACCGTTCCTGCTCCCTTCACACTGTTTATATATTCTTTGTCAAGTTAGGTAAACTCACTTTACTGAGATGTTCTCCTTTGTGGAACAACAGAGTAAAAAAATTGCCACAATTACTTGAGTTAGATCTATGTTAACTCTTAATTCTTTATCTGAAAAACTGCATCAGCCAGTTGGAATTGAAGTCTCTCTTTCCATGTGTGCAAGAAGCTGAGTGGATAACCTATTGGCAGTGGAGGACAGTGCAGATCTCTCCTCACTCTAAATTGCAGTTAGGCATCCCTGCAGCCCCTCATGAAGACCATTGAGTCCCATCAAGATAATCCTTAATAAAGAACGGCTTCGCATTTAATCTTAGCTCTCTTCTCAAATTTCTTACTTGATATAGTTTTTGGCAAGTGGTGTTTTAGCGCTGATGTCAGTCGAACAGTATCAGTGCATCTTTTGTTAAGCTTCCATCTGGCAGATGTAGAGGCACTCTTAGTTTTTACAGTTCCACAAACGATTATTTTATTTCTCTAATCTGCAAGTTTTTTGAGTCCCCCTAACTGCGATAGTGTATCGTTGCTCTTTTTGATTCTGTGCAAAACTTCAGTTTTAAAACTCATAATATTGACAATTCAATTCGAAGTTTAATCTGCTGTTTTCCGTAAGATAATTTTCATTTATTGACCTTAAATTTAATACTCCGTGACATGAACATAGTAGTTTAGCAGTAAAACTGCTAGATTGATTGAAACTTCGATTCACAACATTCAGATGCAGGATGCATGCAAGAGTGTAAGAGGAAAATCTGAGTTTACTCAATGAGACACAAACAACTCTGGATAATTATACTGTACAATTTGAAAATAACTCACTTGCAAAATTACATCTCAATCTAATTTTACACAGCCACTTAAAACGGAGAGTCACTGAATGAATGTAGTATCTTAATTGGCATGTGTACCCGTCTGCTATTAGAACTAGTCACTTGAGAGCCCCCAAGCATCTATTAGTCAATTTAGCTATTAAGAATCTGTTCAATGTGCAATATATTTCGTGATCTGATATTGCAATGTGATCCTGTGGATTTACCTGTGGGCTGAGGGTTTGGAAAGGCAGGCAGCGCTTGCATTTCAGGCACGTCCACATTATTACTGCACTGTGTTTAAATCAGGAGTAGTGCAGCCTGGATCTATTTCTGTCAGCTCCTCGTTGACTACTGCTACACAGAGGCCGGTTGGTGGCGACCTGCTTTCAGTATGGGCCTTGAACACTACAGCTGATCAGGTGCAAACTGATTAACTCATTTTCATTAATATTAAATAAATACTATCATAATCATATAGATTTGAACGTGCTCTTTCGGTGACATGTGTGACATTATTTAATTTCTTATCATCACCAACTGACTGGGAGTTAACAAGATCTTCAAGTAGCGCACAAAAAACCCAGCCACTACACTACACTACACACAGCACGCTATTCTTCTGGCAGTGGGTGTTCTTTTTCTCTCACCACCTCTTTACCATAGTAAATGTATGGTTTCCTCTTTCTTGGTAATCATTTGTCAGTACTACAGTTGGTATTTAACCCACAGCTTTATTTTGTGGAAATTAAACATATTTTAAACGGTTCATTGATATCTCAGCCATTATTTACACGGACTTGATATTCTTGAAAAAAAAAATGTCATGACACATTGAAGCAAAATCTGTACACGCCTCATCACCAGCCTGAATAAATCACCAGTTCAAGCTCATCAGTAGCAGCGTGGCCTTGTGTTGCTGCTTTGCGCAGTTGAAATAATAACCTGGAGCAGACAGAAGGCAGTCATTACCTTGCACACAGATGCCGTGTGTATGTGTTGACGGAGGACTTCCACTAGAGTGCTGTGGAGATGAACAGAGCCGAGTTTCTTGGCCGCTTTTAAAACCTCTGGCTTCCCATCACCTTAGCTAATGACCTAGCCCCTTGTTTACTCTCTGAAGTCCTTCTGTGACAGAAAGAAATCCAGCAATGACCCAAGGCTCACAGGAGAAAGAAAAAAAAATGTGGTTTGCGGTGGGAAAAAAAAAAGAGCATAACAAAAACAACAGAGAAAGGGGGGAGAAGAAAAGTGTGAGCCCTGAGGGTTGTGAGCAGAGCAGTGGACAGACAGGGCAGTGGAGAGATCAGCCTTTTCATTGTCTTAGTCTCCACTGATACAATCTGGAGAGGACTCTATTGCTTAAAGCTTTGAGTTAATGACATATGGGAAGCTGGTGTGAGGCACAACTCCCCCGTGCCTCCTCCAGACCCAAAGTCTTCCTGTGAGAGCACCGAGCAACTTTTCTGCTTTTTCAAACGGCAGCAGCCTCCCTCTCCTTCCCTCATTCACTGCCTTTTTTTCCTCCCTCCCTCCCTCTCCCTTGCTCTCGCTCACTCTCTCTCTTTTTTTCCCTCTTCCTCAGACACTCACTAGTCACTGCCTGAAGCAGTAATCGGACAACTCTCTTTCTCAATGGGACTGAGTCTCCTGAGATACCGCGTGGGGCTCAATGGGTTCCAACACCTAAAATGAAAAAGAAAAAAGTAGTTTTGTAGTTTACATTTATTGTGCTACAGGTTCTACGGACAGCTGAGACGTGTTTTAGAAAGTTTGCCACCCGCTCTGCTGGACTGAACGATCTTTCTCAAGAAGATTTTTTTTTTTTAAGGAAGATAAAGAAGGGATAAACACACAGTGATTCAACCATAATTCTAGTGAGTATGACTTTAATTTCTGTGCGATAATTATTTGACATTCTGGTTTACTAACTGTCTTGACATGATCAGTATTTCTTGAGTCTCATAGTGTGTGTGAAAGTTTGTCTTATTTCATACATTTCTGTCAGTGTTTAAGCAAGCATATAATACTTAATTAAAGCATTAATGTCAGCAGAAAGAGTGACAATTATGACTGACATTATCTTTTAAAACAGCACCTATGACAACCCTTATTTTTGCAATTTAAGAAATGTAATACTTGAGTGCATCTTACAAAAATAATGGTAAACAAACTCAAAAGGAAGGCTTTAAATTTCGCGCGGTAGCTGCAGTTTATTAATGATAAAGAGAGATAGCAAAAGTATTTAATTATATTTTACGTTAGTAAATCCAGCTAATATAAAATTTAAAAATTACACAAAATCATACACTAAACTCTGTTTTTATACTACATACAGTCCGGCTGAGTTTTACAAGTTTCCAGTCAAATATGTCTACAAAAATAATAATTTATTGATGTAAATTACCAGTGTAAAACAGATATAATTTTTTTATAGTCATTAAAAAAATCGAAGTTAATTTTTTGACCTTCGAGTAAAAATATATTTGAATTTTTTTTAGAAAGCCCAATGACTTTAGTGGCATTCAAAATAATACAAAGACCGTAAATACATCAAAATTCACATTTGAAATATGGGAGCCTCTTTTTTTTTTTCTTCCTTAACACACTACATTTTGTTGAAGTGTGGGAAAGATGCTGGACTGTCGTAGTTCCTTTTTTTTGTTACTGGCGGAACAAACAAAATGAGCACAGTCAAAGCAGTTGACATCTAATGCCATCTGCTGAAGCGAGGAATGTTGCAAGACCTGAGAGGCTCGCAGCCTCTAAACACGACAACAGACCCCGCTTCTCGGCCGTGCTGCGTCTCTGCTCGCCAGTGTTTCACGTGTAGCGAAGATGACTCACCCACTGTAATCACTAGCCTCTCTAATTGAAGGATGTTCTGGTTTAATGTTCTGCGTATGATCACAGGCTTACATCTCAAGTCGAGGAATTATTGTATGGTGTGTGTGTGTGTGTGTGTGTGTCCGTGTGAAGCGCATTTCATCTTTCTGAAATTTTTTTCTTTTTCATCCTCTAATTCTTGCCATTTTCAAACGCCTGCCCTTTTTTGGAGTTTAGAAAAGGTGTGTGCTGATGAAAGAGAGGAAATAGAGAGGTTAGGATCGCCTAGTGAGCCTCCGCTCTATGTAGGCAAACATGACAGTGTGTTTGACTGCCTGCTGCAGCCATTCATTCACACAATAACCGTATTTATCCAATTAACAGATAATGAGCAGGCTGATTTGGGGCTGTTTACACTGTGTATTTGCTTTACACAGAGAGAGATCAGGGTCTCTCTGCCTGGCTGCAGTGCTTCATGCATGTGTAGCAGCAGTGTTTATAAGCAGGAGTGGTCGGCGGTGATGGTGGCATTGTTTGCCCAAGGACTGATGCCTTCCGTATGGATGTGTCTAGCCGGCCAAGCTCTCATCCTCTTCTCTCAGAGAGGAGATTGAAAATGGTGAAAGACACAGACGGCTAATTGATCGAGCCTCACTCAACTGTTAGGGAGGAAGATGGAGGGGTGGAAGAGAGCTCGAGAGAAGGAAGAAGGTAATAGGAAAGCACCTATTAAGTAGCCCATGCTGGGCATTTAGTGGAAAGGGGTTGTTTACTAAATACTGTGGGGTGTTGTTTTGTTAACACACCCCTGTTTAGATCTGGAATATGTGGTTGAAAGAGCAGGAAATGAGTGCTCCGAGCCTTTTCTAAGCTTTCCTGATGATTGCTATTGCAGGTCCTCAACCACTAATACCCACTTTCGTGCCTTTTGTGTGTAAAGGGCAATATGTTTATGCCGAGGCAGAATAAAAAGCAAGGTGCTGAGAAAATGTATTTCATTTCAACTGCATTGCACAGAATTAATTTAATTTATTTATGTTTTTGTTTTTATAAAAAAGATATTGCTAAAACTACTTTGCAACCTTTGGCGTTGTCAATTTGAAGTCTATTTAAAATGTGTATCGTTTCCTATTCTGTGCAAGTACTAATTTTTCTCAGTATAACAAATTGCTTTTTCAGGATTGAGAAAATTAAAACGACGAGTATTAAAGCTTCATAATCATTCCGATTTGTCCCTGGACTTTCTTTCACCTTTTTCTCGTAAAGCCTCTCTCATTCTGCCGCGGTCACGGTGGTAGGCAGGTTGTGATAAAATGTCCACCTTAAATCTTGTTTGATGGCCCCTCAAAGGCAAAGTGGCCTTCTGGAAATAATTTTGAGGGTTGAAGAGCACAGTATTAACAGATTTAATGTAGCCATTGAGCGAATTGCTGGAGCACAATGTCATATTGAACCAAATGAGAGCGACAAATTGCACATCAACAAACAACACATCTGTTAATAATTGTGCTTTTAATTGTAGACAAGTACAAAATTTAAAATTGCATGTCAAGCACCACGCGCTTTCAATTGTCACTGCACGTCGCACACAGTGCTACAGTGCACAATATAAAGAATACTCCTCCATTATATGTATGCATTAAAAAAAACCAGAGTAATTTATTATATTTTAAGTAATAATAATAATTATCTTTAGATTTGTTTTTTAATAAGATATATGGGCCATGATGAAGTCGTAATAAATAAAACAACAGAAATCGTTTTTCTTGTAAACAAAAAAAGGATATTAAAAATACAACAGTACTGAACTTCACTTGTCACTTCATTTTATCAGAAATGTGCAGTGCTTATGTAAAATTAATAACACTGACAGGGTGAAAAAGCACCAGTGTATTTAATGTTGCATTTGTTGGCAGCCGGCTATTTTTTTTTTTTGGCCTCGTATGGAGACACAAGTGAAGTGTAGCATTTTGTAAACTGTGCCTAATTCCACTCACATCTGTGTCCAATTGTTGTCCGCATCTACATTCTTTGCGAGTGGATTTATTTTTCCTGGGCCACCATGTGGATTCAGCTGACCAGCTTAAGTGGGGATTAGTTGTTTTAAAGTTAGATTTTGATTAAAGCATTGTTTTGCAAAAGTTGTAACACACAACACATGGCTTATATACTCTGTAAAATACAAAAGACTTTGTGCAGATTATAAGATAAATATGTATTAGAAATGACAAAGGGGCTATTGACTGAAAAATGCCACTTTTTACTTGTCTTGTGCATTTTTTAAATTTGCATTAACATCTTAAAATACTAAACAAACCACAATTTTATGTCAGTGCGTATATGAAAATAAGCAACCCTTGCTTGTATAATAACAGGTATATGCAGCAAAGAAGAAGAAACAGTGTGTGCTTGGTCAGGCACCCTGCATGCTCAGATGATCTAGCTAAAAGCTTGGCTGTAGCTATATTTATCTTTGGAAATGCAGGTCTTGAAATAAGTAAAGCGTAGCAAAAAAAAAAAAAAAAAGCCTGCTAACGGCTCTGAATGAAGCATGTTGTGGCACTTCTTTTTTTTTCTTTCTTTTGATGACACTTCCAACGCTTCATCTAGTCAGGCTTTGTTCTTGTTAGCTTCAAAGACCTGGCAGTTCAGGTTGAAGTAAAGAAGCACATCAAAGATGCTAAATGCAGACCTTTTTTAAAGAAAAAACTAAATATTTAGCGATGATGAAGAAAGGCATGTTTTTGCTTTTAAATCCAAGCCCCCTCCCTTCTCCTCTCCCATCTTCCCCGCTCTCCCTCACCCCCTTCACCTGGCTGGTTTCACCTGCTGGCAAAGGCTGACACACCACTATGGTAATGGCTTTATTGGCATGAACTGTTGAAGAGAGAAGCCAGCCACCACACACACCATACCACATCAGCCCACCACAACACTCTCGCTTCACAGCTTCCCCCAACTCTGTGATCTCTCTTAATGTTCTGTGGCAAAATGTGTTTCTCTTTCGTCTCCATTGCTTTTGCCTCTTCTTTCTGTTCTATAAATATAGATTTTTACTCATGTTGTAATTTTTTTCATCCTTTTTGTGTATTTCAGTATTAAGAAATTATTGGAGGAAGAAATGCTGTTGTCTGTGCTTTGTGAAAGTAAAAGTGAGGTGTGAGAATGAAATATACCGGTTATTTTTGCTAAGATGGCTGTATCGTAAGCAGTGGGAGAGAAGGCAAATTGTAAAGCTGGAATGGTGTTCATGAAGGCTTTGCCTCGGTGTGAAGAGCAAAGCCTGTTGGGGAAAAAAAAGAAAAAAAACCTTAGACCATGGAGCTCAGGTTACCCTGGCTCATGTAAACAGTCAGCCATTAAAAAATCATGGCAGGATTTTTGAAAAAAGACTTTATACATCTTTCGCTCCATCTCTCTCTCTCTTTTTTTTTTTTTTTTACCTGACCATATGAATACCTTTGACCTTTTTTGGACCCTGTATTCCCATGGTGGGCTGGAGTCAGGTCTAATATAGTGTTATAGCCATGCAAGTATATGGCTCTGCTTGATGTTTGCAGAGAGACAAGCAGAGTGGGAGTGGACAGCAAAATGTAACTGTCAGCTAAAGGAGAGTAATAGAGGCATTCGTAGCGTCATAGGAAACATATGTGGCTCCATATGCTCTCCATGTTCTCCTTTCCAGTCTCTTTCATTGTCTGAGATGCACCACTGATCTGAGGGCCTCTAAAGTGCCCTGTGTGTGTGTGTGTGTGTGTGTGTGTTTGTGTGTGTCTACGCCACTCATCTGGGGGCCTCTGTAGTGCCCTGTGCATGAGCGTGTGTGTGTGTGTGTGTGTGTGTGTGTGTGTGTGTGTGTACACTTGCAGACATACAGAAATGAGTTATGTGTCTTTGTGTGCTAAAAAAAAAAAAAGACATAAGCATGAACCTTTGTGTTACCGCAAAGAAAGTGTGTGTGTATTTCTCCCGTTCTTTATTTCATGGCCATTGTGAGTCGGCTGTGAAGTTGTGCATTTTCCTATTGTGCCCCAGGCACAGGCAGGCCTAGGGAAGACAGCCCTGATGGTCATTAGGACCTGTCAGTATGCCTAGAGGAGGAGTGCTGATAAATTTCAGATAGTGTCAATTGCAGATGAAAGATCTGCTGAAGATGCTAGGGGTGTCACGCTTGACTTGCCACTGCTCAACAAGTCCCATCTTCCTTCCAGCAGCAGCAAGCAGGAAAGTAGGCAGGCTCTCCCACCCTTTACTGGCCCTCAGCCCCCTTCTATCCACAACCCCTCACCCCTTTGCCTACCTACACTCCCTCACCCCCTTCCCCACACCCCCTCACCCCCCTCCACCCCTTCCTGCTTACCTTGGCTAAGCCGCTTTGCATGTTGATTGGGGGAGGGCTAATCCAGTTTGCAGCTGTCGTAGACCAATGATGAATCACCTTTCCGTCATTTGGCCATGCTCCCCTTGCTCAGGGAGGAGGGAGGACCTGGAGGAGGAAACAACAGTGGAGCGGGGCTGCGGCTCAGAGCGAGACAATGTGAGCCTCTGTTCCCCAGCTAGCCCTCTCTTCCCATTCTGCTCCAGAATAACAATAATGTTTTCTCAGACAAGCCTTTTTGTGTCATGGATGGCTCCGGACTGTGACATCGAGCTGCAATAACAAGGAGTGACATTGTTTCTGCTGGGGCAGGTGGAGGCAGAATAAAGAAAGGGAGTGTGGTTTGAGAGGACTCAAAGCCATCTAGGTCCAGGTAAGAGCACAGTTGTGCCAGTGCCAGGAGCATCAGAGACATGTAGCTCTCTGTGTGGCATCAGAGATTGCTTTAGAAATTCTGCTAAAGAACTGTCGGCATTTCTCGGCTTGACTGATTAGAGATGGGAGGCTTTTTAGCCGTCAGTTAATGACAAAAAAGTTTGGCAAAAGGAAAAGAAAACAGGATTAAGCCGTGTGTGCAAGAAATAGGGTCAGTTTATTCTGGATCATCCTTAAGAGTATGCTTAGCGGGTGTGATATTTTTAGGGGAGGAGTAAATTAATATACCTTTGGGAAAAAGGCAATGCAGCTTCCATTACTGGAGCACGCGTGAAGAAGACTGACTTGGACTTTTGTGTTGCTGTTTTTTGTTAATTATAATTACCTTTTTGGTGTGTACTGTCTTGCCTAAATGTATATATATATTTCCCATAAATAATTGATTTGGATTTAAACCCCAAGAAATGACTACGTCTGCCAAAATCTACTGGAAAGTATTACAACATAATATCATTGCAATGTTATTTTAAACCCAGTGAATGCATATCATAATTTAACGTTTTTATCTCATAATTCTGTTTCTTGGTGGCATCTGATATCACTCAGACTACTCAGAGTTGCTTGAGCATTTATCTTTGTGGCCTTTTGTAAAGGCCGATGTTTGTCGATAGCAGAGATACCCCAAACCCTGCAATATAATTAAAAATGACAGTACAATGTACAAAACATTTTATCCTAATTTCATTAACTCACTGTTGCAATGGGAGCAGCGGCAGAAACAAATGGGGTGTAGAGTTTGTGGCCATACTTTTTCAAATCACTCGTGCCTTCTTTTAGCTCCATTGTCTGTGCTCAATCAGATCCTTTGAGCGCACAAATGAGAAGAGAGAATAAGGTTTTCAGTGCCGTGGTCTTTTGTATAAACACAGAAACAATTAAGGAGCTTGCCAGAGCAAACACATGCCTCATGAGCTTCTCATCTGCCCATCACTGAGGCATAGACTCTTATAATCAAGCAGAGTGCTGCGTTTTTAACAGACATGCTGTGCGTTGCTTCCAACCAGCAAACATCTGTTAACAGTCTTCATTATCGCACAAAACGATATATACTTAAGGCCATTTTTGTTTCAAGAAGCATCAGACTAAATTAAGAGTAAACATTTTGCGTTCACATTACGTTAAATTGTGACTGCCAGTGAGAAATCTCAAACTGTGCTGTCAAAATGCTTAACAGTCATTTTATCACTCTGTTCCGCACAGTTTTTTTTTTGTGTGTGTAACATTTTGTCTTGTGTACTTCTTTCATTTTAATCTGATAATTGTTTTTTTCTGGGCATTTAGCACAGCCTAAAAATTGCTTTATTTAAAGTAGTAAAGTAGAAAAATATCACATGCAAGATAGAAATTAGTAAACTTGCATTAAATTGTGTATTTTTCTACTGTAAGTGCAGTGGAATACACTGTGCTTTTTACTCTCTCATGTTCACCATTTTATACCGTGCACGCTGTGTACACAGAATGCTGCATGAGAGCTCTGCGCCTTCCCTGAAACCAGACTATCTAATTTGATTTGATGTGTGCCTGCGTGTGTGTGTGTGTGTGTGTGTGTGTGTCGTCAGGTCTATGGAAATGCAGGATCTAGCCAGTCCGCACAGCCGAGTAAGTGGAAGCAGTGAATCTCCTAATGGTCCCAACCTTGACAACTCACACATCGGTAACAATTCCATGACACCCAATGGCACTGAAGGTATGTGTGCAGTGCTGTTGTGCGTACATTTACCTTTCTCTCTTTTAATGCTTGCTAAAGTTCCTAAAATAAGTGTAAATTGTGACAGTAAACCTAAAAGGATTTTATCACAGTATCGATGCTTTACAGCAATAAAGCCAGCGTGAGTGTTGAACTGATATTTAGAAGTTTTTTAGGATATATTATCAACACTTTTGCTGTAATATAGTATTAACGAGATACTAAAATGGGGCGTGGATTCATTTGACATTTGCTGGTTCTCAGCCTTAACACAGTTCAGTACCTCTGTTGGTCGTTTTCTCGTGACTATTAGCTGTTTATTTAAGCACCCATGTAATTATTCAAAGCCCACAAATGGAAATGATGGCACTTTGCATTTGGTTTCTACTCTACATTGTTATAGTCACTCAGGCGATTCACCTGTGCTTCAAATCTGAGCCTTTGTTTAGTGAAGCAGTCGTCCCCAAATCATAAAACATCAATTTATTAAAAGAACCACATTGTCAGATAAGCTTTAGAAGTATTTTTTTAATTTATTATTTTTGTTTGTTTGTTCATGACACACAGGACCCGTAGTCATGATGTAGACTGTCATGTGTTCCTTTGCCATTCTGTCTTTCCCATAGGTGATAACATCACAATGCTTACCACTGCAGACTGGTTGTTAGGTTCAAACTCACAGTCCGCTGCAGGTTTGTCTACTGTTGGTGCCAATGAAAGGACAATACTTGGTGTTTTGTGTTTTTTGTTTGTTTCAACTCAACTGAAAGCACTCATTGTAATTTTGAACCATCTACTTGACTCATGAAGAAATTTGTATTCGTTAAAATCTCCCCTTAAAATTATATTACTATTTACCAGCTGCAACGTTATAAAATCGCCTCAACTATTGTGCCTTTCATTCAGAAACTCTGGTACTTGTTGTTATTTTTTGTGGCATTCTGTTTCAAGCATGGTTTGACACAGACTTGACTTGAGTTCATTGTTAGTGATTGGTCGTACTGTGAACTTGCATATAAGCATTATAATTCTTAATTTTTTAATTTGGTTGTTCCATGCTGATTTCCTGAATACAGTGGTTATTGTGTGCTCTGTGACCTGAATGCTAGTTTATGCATGCATTTACCACTATTTTTCATCAGTGTGCTGTTGAAAAGAACTACCCTTTGTCAGCATATGTTCCTGCACTGAGCAAGCATAGTGGAAACATGTAAAACATGACAGCAAATGGCTTCTTCAACCATGAGGGATTCCACTGAGCATGACTCCTTTGCCCACATTGTCAGTCTGTTTTTCCAAAAAAGGAAGAAAACAATCCTTCAGCCCGCCTGAAGTGAAATGGATAGATTTCAAAGAATCCTGAGCTGTCAGATAGCTGTGAAATTGTCTTTGCAAATCTATTGCTGAGCTGTATAATAGCATCAAGGTCAAACAGCGTTCCCCACCCTCTTAAAAAGATTTTATACACCATATATTTCCTTGACATTTCAGTCGTACTTGCGTATCGCTTTTTATCAGCGACTTTAACGCACATCTACTGCACTTATTTTCATTCATCCCACATCTAAGTACTGATATGTCAGGAGGTTATTTTCTTTAAATTAATAATAGAAAGCTTTAGTATTTTACATTTACTAGAATCCACTCTCATATGAAAGTTTAATTCATGGTTCTTTTTTAAGTAGATAAAAAAAACTTTCCTATTGCGGTTTTGATCTTTTCTATTTTGTCACTCTGAAAGATAAATAACAAGAGATCAAAAGAAAATCTAGCTACCAAAAATAATTAGACAATTCAGTAATACATGTACATAAGACTACTGCAAATGTATCGTGCATTTAAATTAGCTGACCTTATTTTACATGCAATACACTTATTAAATGTTATTTTTTTTCCAAAAAAGTATTTTTTGTTTGTGAAAATGTGGAAGCCTAATGTAGTGAGACAAGATTTTCCTTTTTTCCTGACATTGATGTGGTGCTCTCGCTGAGAATGTGTCTTCTTTGTTTGCAGTTAAAACAGAACCAATGAGCAGCACCGAAATCGCCACCTCAGTAGCAGACACCTCTCTAGATAGCTTCTCAGGATCAGGTGAGACGTTTTGGTGTGTGTGTGTGTGAATGTGTGTGAATGTGTGTCCGACTGCCTCTCTCTCATACACACAGCAGATGAGCATAGAGATGACTGACTGATAAGCCGGTACCCGGGAAATGTCCCTTCAGCTAAAACTGCATTACAATGTGTGTTTTTGTGTGGTAGTGTGTTTAAGAACAAGGGGATCTACCTCAACTGTCAGCATATATATATGCTGTGCTTGCTTGCACCTGTGTGTGTGTCCTGACTCCACTGGTTCCCATGTCAGTGAGGACTGAATTATGACCTGTAATGCACTGAGCTTGTCTGTCCGGTGGAGTGACGCGCTATCCCAGTGGCCCTCGATCTCCACGGGCTGTTACCCAATCGGCCTATCAGAGCCAGGCTTTTCACACCTTCCTTTCAGCAAGGAAATATCTCACTCACACACACACACACACACACACACACACACACACACACACACACACACACACACACACACACACACACACACACTCTAACATAAACACATTGTTAAATAAAACAAAGGCCGCAGAGTATGATAAGCATTGTTGGAACTGTCATAGGAATTATAACTATTTAAAATTTGGGGGGTTTATTTTTCCACCATCTGCAGTAAATCTTCGCTGTAAACATTTGTTAATAGCACTACGTGCAGCTGTACATGGTATTAACCTGCTGCTAATTTGCCTTTATTTCCTAAGCCGTTTAACTAAATGCTTGATACTATACGCTCGGAGGACATAAATCACGGCATGACTTTTGTCTCTGACAGTATTAATGAAATTTAGTAATCTTATACCCCATATCCTCCGTGGGGGAAACCCAAAGCGCTCTTCAGAAGAGCAAGTTTTGTCCAGTGGCAGGTGCTACTGATGTGGGAAAAGTGTTCAATATTAATAACGTGTGTGAGGGGTTTGGGCTTACAGTTACATACAGTTAGCGCCCCCCCGCAACCAAATCCCTTATTTTACATGTCACGACCGATTAGACAGATGTTTTAAAACTGCGTCTCCGGTACAGTTAAATGCCGAGACTGAGATTGTTGCTTCCCCGAATTGTTGTGGTTTTAAACTAACTGTGAATAATTTTGTCAAGCTTAACAGATTTTAATTTATACAGCTATCTCTTGCATTTTATTAGCTTATTTTGATTTCATTCAATATGACTAATATTGTTTGTGTTTTTTTAACATTTAAAGTTTAAATTTGCAAAACAGCATTCAAGGTAGCTCTTCCACTCTCAAATTTAATTTCTTTTTAAAGATTTTCTTTCTATTCAGAATTATTTACCAGAGTCCTATAAGTAAATTTATATTTTTTGTTAATGTACACGTGCTCTGTGGGTTGACATGGGTGCACATGCACACACGCATCAGCAACAGTAACCGGGAAGATTTTCTACAAATAATCAAATTATAGATATTAAACGTACTTTTGTGACTGTTGTTATTTGACAAGCTGGAAAAATGAACCCTGTGCTGCGAATGTGTCAGAATGCAAAGTACATTTTGAGTTGTTTGACTTAAAACCGCACTAGCTAGTTTAATTCTCAGTTTAATCTGAGCTTGCTAGCAGCTTTGTGTTAAAGTTGCCTGTCTTATCTAAAGTAGGGCTTTGTGTTGATCAAAAGGCATATTTTAAAATCAGCATCTCTGTGATTTACCATGAATAGCAGTCTGATGCTTAAAAAAATGTTTCCGTCTCAGTTTATTTCTCAACTTTGCACCTATCTACCTATCACCTACTCTCACCTGCACAGTTTGACTGAAGATAGGGTTGATCTGTGAGGCGGCTTTGGGAGAAACCTTCTAACACTATATAGGAAAATGGAGTGAGACAGCTGATATTGCACAATTTTACATACCCCACAACTATAATTAGTGTAGTAATTTTAGAACTAATGTTACAAGTGAATGCATATTATAGTTATTCTGATGAAGGCGGGGAATTGTACAAATATGTACAAAATTGAAGATGGATGGAGTGAGTTTGAGCGTCCCCTGATTATTGCACAGAGAGCCAGAGCCTCATACAGCATGACTGACAAAGGCAATCTAGAGTTAAATAATTTTTTCTGCACTCAAAATAAAAAAATCTTGTAAAGTTGTTTGTATTTCAACCTTAAGAGCACCGGTGAAGCATATACTCATCAGTGATGAAACGAGTAGCACTCATTAGCTCCAATCAGTGACGTCACTTCAGATATGGCTGTGGCTATAAAGACCCAAAGCATCTTAAGCCACAAGCCGAGACTGATTCAGGCCGTCGTGTGTGTGTGCTTACACCAGTGTTTGTCATAGCGGCTCAGAAGTATCTCAGAGATACGTGGGTCAGCAGGAGGACCTGATGTTTTTACCTGATTATTTTGCTTCATTATAACTCTCCGGTTTTCAACCTTAAATAAGGTTACCAAAATAAATAGAGTAATGCAATGTAATTACTGTTTCCTTGGAATCCAGAAGTTCTGTTGGCAAAAGATAATATTTACCTTATTTCTTAATGTTTAAATATGTGCTTGCCTTTTTTCTTTTTAACTCTCCTCAGCTATTGGAACCAGTGGCTTCAGCCCAAGACAAACGCACCAGTTCTCTCCACAGATTTACCCTTCCAAGTAAGGTTTCTTTTATTTTTCTGTAAAAAAATAAGCAGCATCCAACTTCATTTCGTTCTTTAATTAGATCCTTCTGCTAGATGGGGGTTTTCTGACTGGCTTTGTTTGCATGGGTGTCTGTAGCCAGCGCACTCTGAAATCTGTT
Organism: Simochromis diagramma; assembly: GCF_900408965.1. Taxonomy (NCBI): domain Eukaryota; kingdom Metazoa; phylum Chordata; class Actinopteri; order Cichliformes; family Cichlidae; genus Simochromis; species Simochromis diagramma. The sequence goes on from NW_024387040.1 coordinate 4,180,043, forward strand.
GTAATTATTATCTTGCAAAAATTTCCTTTGCCATTTATTGTTCTTTCACTATGTATATGAGCTTTGCTATGCTGTCTATCTTACAGCTTGGCTGGCTGTTTAGAACGAAGTAGCTCAATCACAAGGAATTTCTCAGTTAGCGAAGTTTGTGTTATGGTTTTGGGGGTAAAACACGGGCCTCACTTTTCCTGCCTTCCTTTTCTCACTCTAGTTTCTTGTTTCTTTTCTCAAATAGCAGAACATATCCGCATATTCTTCCTACCCCTTCATCCCAAAATATGGCTGCGTATGGACAGGCGCAGTACACCACAGGAATGCAGCAGGCCGCAGCTTATGCTAGCTACCCCCAGCCTGGCCAGCCCTATGGCATACCAGCTTATGGTAAGATTAACACAAATGGTTGCCTCCTCTTGCTGGAGAGAGTCTGTTAATAATGTCAGAGTTCTTGAAATTGTATTAACCCAAAGTCTTGAAAATGCACAACTAATTTTTTTTTTCTTCATGAAGTTTAGGAAAAGTACCTTGCTCATGTTCCCAGAATTCCTCCTGTACACCAAAACCAACAGAGATGCTGAGTTGTTGTTTAGTGCCTGCATATTCTCTTGCAGTGCAGTAGAAGAAAATTTGCTTATGAAGCTGTTCAGATAGATCAGAAAGATTACTGATATAAATCTGAAAACAAGAACTGGTTTCCTCTGGCATTGCAAGAGAAGCATAGAGTACATCGCTTACTGTAGACTTTATTTGTCCTAAGTCTTTGGAGTGTTTTGACCCCAGAAGACTCTCCAATATGTGGAGGAATTTACACTGTTTATTTGAATAAAGTCCTGCAATCTGCCGTCGCATAGAGACTACATTGTGACTGACTCAGCCAAAACGGTGGTCAGGGTAGCTCACAAACACGGGCAGAATGTTTTGTTACTTGTGCATCTTTTCATGTGACCTTTGCTAAATGATAATAACAGTTATTAATAAAATCATAAAATAAAACAAGCCTAATCCAAACATGCGTTTTGGTTTTCGAGCAAAGTAGTGTGCTGTTGTGCAGAGTGATGGAACTCAGCGCAAGATAAAATTTCCAAACAACAAATGATGAAAATCAGTAACAGATAATCACCAGTCATCCACTGTGATTAGTGTGTTATGCTAACAGACAGAGGTGGTGTCCCTTTGCTGTCCAGTGTAATTTAAAACTGTGTTGACTGTTGTCTGTGCATCAAACCGATCTGGTGTCACTAACTGATTTAGGTCCATTGTGGGCAGGCATAAAGACGGAGGGGGGGTTGAGTCAGTCCCAATCCCCGGGACAGACAGGCTTCCTAAGCTACAGCTCTGGCTTCACAACACCACAGACAGGACAGGCCCCCTACAGCTACCAGATGCAGGGTGAGGACATCATTGTGAATTCTTTTCTTTTTCTCCCAATTTTTTCCAAAGTTTGAATTTGTGCGTTAGAAAACACACCACAAGATGAAATACATTTTACTTAAACCCAACAGCATATGAAATAGATGGCAAACTATTTTTTATTTTTTTTGCTGTTTCTGTAGTGGGTCTCTTTTTGGATGTAATGCACAAAATCCTGTCTTTATATTCAGCCCTTTCAAATAAGGTTTATTTTACTTTTTTTTTTACATTAGAAGACTTATTCACAGCACAGCCCTCGCCCTCACCCTTGATAGTGGTTGCAACCCAGCGGTGTTTTGTGCAGCCACAACGGCTGCCTTCCTTTCCTCTCCTCTCTTAAAAGAATCAACACAGATGGAAAAATGGCAAGCACTTAGGAGGCAGCAGCCATGTCGCTCCCCAGCCTTTGTTTTTTCTCTCCCTGTGATCATATTTTCATTTGTTTAAGAACTGAGAACACTGAGATTTATGCCCTTGAAACCGATTAAGATGAGTTGTGCACCCTACACTCCCCCTTTTTGTGCTCTTTCTCTCCAGCCATACAGTTTAAATGTAGATCAGGCCTAATGCCCAGTGGAGTGTATCTGTTACACTCTTTCTGCTTCTCTCTGGTTCAGAAAGCCTCTGCACTGAGCAAGCTAGCTGCTAGTGCAGTCTTTGTATTCTCTCCTGTAATATCTAAAGTGTGACAGTTGAAATATCTCCACATGTTGCTGAAAAGCCCCCAGAACATCCCACAATAAATAACACCAGCTCAGCAGCAGATGTGGCAGGGGAAGCCTCTCTTCCACGCCTCTTAACCAAATACAGTTGGCCACATTCAGAGATTTTGGAGCACACTTCACACCTGAAAAAAGGAGAGGCAGAGAGAGAACGACAGGAACAAAAGTCAGAGCATGTGCGGCAGAGTGCACAAGCTGCTATCCTGCCCTTAGTGGTTTAACTCATGATGACAGTATTATGTTCCCATTCATCTTCTAAGTATTATGCTCTTACTCTGTCTTTCTTTTAACCTCCGTCTATCTCAGCCTCCCTCACTCTCTTCAGCTATCTCTGCCTATCTTTTCCCCCATGTTAGCGTTAAGTGCATTAGTAATTGACAGCCATGTAAGATGACAGATTGACCACTATTCTGGCCCTGGGTTCTCTAACTGTGGCTCTGGCCCTCCGCCACACCATCATCATTACTCTCTCCGGCCTATTGATCTGCCTGGGCAATGTGCCTCAGGCCTGGGTGTCCCAACCAAAGACTCCTTTTCCACATCTGATACTCCCCTTTCTTTCAGTGTCGCTGCCACCAGCCTGTGGCCAGCTGTCAAGGCAGAGGACGATTAGATTAATGTTTTTTGCTCTTTGCTTTCATCTCTGATGCGATCGAGCTTTGTGTGGTTGCTAAAGTCAAGGTACCAAATCATAAAGTGGACACTTGGGGCACTTTTTTTGTAGGGCATTTCAGGGAGTACCGAAAATGGCAAAAAATATTAGAGGAGCGTAAACAGACAGAGACACTGTTTTTATGGTGGTGCTGAGCAGATGCTAATTAGGTGAATAATTGGGTTCCAGCATTCTGTCCCAATGGTAGTGCGAGCTGAAGAAGCTGAAGCCTTGGTTGCCTTTTAAAAGGAGAGCCCCATCTGGACTTGATAGGCTATTCCCAAGTGGGGCATACAAACTTCTGCTACAAATATTGTGCACTGATGATAGACATAGCCCATGGCAAGGGACTGATCAAGCAAAGCAAATGGACTTCCAATTGTGGAGCCAGAAGGCAGGAGGGAAGGAGGAGAGGAGGGAGGGATGATGTCTGGTCCTGAGTGAGTGAACTAACTGGAGCAGGACAGGGGGAGGGAGAGAAAACATGCCCCCCGGGGAACCACAAGGCCCTTTCTTTCTCTCCCTGCTATAACCAGCACCACCACTCCAAACAGCATGGGCTCATTCTCACCGGGCTAGCGGGGGTCCCCTCAGCTTTTATGTGGCTCCTTGTTCTCCACAGAGCAACCCTCAAACCTGCCAGCGATAGCTTTTATGACTGTTTGAACTGTGCATTAGGCTAATTTGTTGTTCTTTGCGGCCTTTGCACCTTGTTTTTGTCTTATTGTTCAATTGAACCTTCGCAGTATTTTGAACTTTCTTCAGCGAACACAGGGAAGTTTTACGTATCTCCTTCCCCTTAAAATATTAAACAAGAAAAGAAAGAGCAACGCTGATAATTACCGGGATGTAAAACATGCTGGAGGTAAAAACTGCACATGCTGCACAAATAATTATTAAATTCTGGTAATTTAAAGGTATTTCTTTTTATCTTTTAGCCACTGTGCTGCAAGTGTAGCTAACTGACAAGTCAAAACTCAATGTCTTCATGCTGCTTTGGATGCACTGCCATATCACCCCCGCACCCAAAAAAAAGACACACGCACAAAACACACACACACTCCCCTCCACTCACACAGAAAAACTTCCCTAATCATTCCCCCCTTTCTGAAAGCTGCTTCATGTTTGTCACGGTGTGGGAGGGCCCTCCTGATGGGGCCAATGACCATAGGATGAAAGGAACTCCCTCTGTTTGTGTCTGACAACAAAGGTGTAATTACGTCCTCATTTAGGAACAGTAAATCTATCTCCTGCCTCGTTTTCACTGAAGCTGTGGGATACTTTCTTGGCCTTGGTAGGATGACTACGGTTATAGGTAAAGAAATTGTTTAAAGAATATGGCGGCGCCCTTTTTGTGTCCCCTACGGCTATGTGGGCAAACAAGCTGCTTTTGTATGGACAGAAATGAGGTACAAAGCCCACTGTTTTTTGGGCTCAATGTTTTTTAACAATTCATTTGGAATTAATTAATTAAAATTGAATCATCTGTCACTGAGAGTGAGAGAGAGTGACCAGAACTCACCAAAACCCTCGATTTTTAGTTTTGTTTATTTTAATGTGTGCATTACACTGTTGGCAGAATAATTTGCTTATACTAAACTCCACAAGTAATCATCTCTTAATTGCATTATTTTGGATAAGAATGAATTACACTTGAGTTGATGAGAAATCTGCACATAAAAGTCACATCAACACATCGTGGCCCCTACTCACAGCTTTTCCGATGAGTATTTTGCAATGAAACTTCTTTATAAACACGATTGTTGCTCATTTGCTCAAATGGGAATCCCCCTCACTACATCTTTATAATGGATAAACCAGTTTTACTTAGTTGACCAGTTCGCAGTCATTGTTTGTGATTAAATAAATATTTGAGTTCAGTTTAATGCCGTTAAGCCTTGGGCAATAAAATCTGGCAAATTCTCTTTCTTTTTTTTCCTTTTTTTAACAGTTAGAAGTAACATTTATTAATTAATATTAATTTGTGGATCGAAATATGCAAATGAAGACAGATTTTTATGTTAATTATTCAGTTCTTTAAATCGTCACAATAACTGTTATCTCAAGAATTAGGATCTGGTTTCTCTACCAGTGTATGACCCCTTTAAACTGTCCCTCCTGCTGTTCTCTGACTTGACATGACAGTACAGGTGGATGGCCACTGAGGAGAGATGTTGTGTCCCAACAGCTGCTGCTGTCCTATGCTACAAATCATAGCATGTATGATATTAGGGCATTAGATACTATCGACCCTTTTGAGTGATTTAATTACCCAGAAGAACCATAGTTTGAACAAGTGGAAAGGAGAAGCATACATATTCATCAGGGCTGGATTTCAGTAGCACACCATGCCAGAGCTGCTCACCCCAACTTCAACCCTCTTTTCATATACATCTCTGTCACTATACCCCCACCCCCCACCTCCTACTCATGTCCCGTCCAGAGTGCATCCACCGTTTCCACCCCCTTTACTCAACGCCACCCTTCGGTAACTCGCACACAACAGTCTCTTGTGTTCTTCGCATTGTGCGGGCTTGGAAGCAGGTTTTGCCCCCCCCCACCTCTGCACTGTCATTCATCAGGCCTGATCCAATCACAGATAAGGGAGGAAGAGCAGAAAGATAAGGCCACTGTTTGGAGCTCTCCCTGAGGCCTCCCTCTGTTCACCTACTAAAATAGTTGTTTCAAGATGAATCTTTTTTCCCCCTCCTAACAATGCACCATTTTATTTACACTACTGCAGATTTAATTTTGTCTTTTCACGTAACATAACTTAAAGTTCCAATGTTTTTCTCCTCATAGGTGGGACTTTCACAACAACGTCAGGATTGTACACAGGAAATAACTCCCTGACAAACTCAACTGGCTTCAACAGCACGCAACAGGTAGCTGCGGATTTCTCCCTTATCTCCTTATTCCTCTAATCTGGTATCAATTTGCAGCTATCATTTTATACTTGAGGTTTGAACTGATCTTGGAAATCTTCATGAAACATGCGTACTCAATATGCTACATTTCACCCATGACACATTCAGACATAAATCATTCACAATGTCAAAAGCTTTGTACACAGGCTTATCTACCGTACCTCCTCCAACACATGTATATTATGCCACAGAGGAAAGGAGGAGGGGAAAAAACAAGACAGATCGTTGTCCAGATGTAGGACAGAACAGAACATGTGTTTGCATTTATTTTTTGGAATCTGCACTGTAAAGTAGCAACACTGGTGCAGGGCATTTCTCAGATTACCCTGCCAAACCACCTAGTTATTTTCTTCAATTCTGCTACCTTTTGTCTTTCTGTCTGCCTCTGTGTTTTGATCTAAATCTTCCCTCTAACATCCCATTGAACTTATCATTCCATTTGACTCTTTTTTTTTTTATGTATCCCTGCTCAGACACGCACTTCTTCTCTGAACATGTTGACTTTGTGTCTGAGTGAGCACCCTGGTAATACTTATGTAAAAGTCACGATGGCAGTATTATGACGCTGGTCCTAGTAAGGATAAAATGGTAAATGGCCTGTATTTGTATAGCGCTTTTACTAGTCCCTAATGACCCCAAAGCGCTTTACACATCCAGTCATCCACCCATTCACACACTGGTGATGGCAAGCTACATTGTAGCCACAGCCACCCTGGGGCGCACTGACAGAGGCGAGGCTGCCGGACACTGGCGCCACCGGGCCCTCTGACCACCACCAGTAGGCAACGGGTGAAGTGTCTTGCCCAAGGACACAACGAGCGGGACTGTCCGAGCCGGGGCTCAAACCGGCAACCTTCTGATTACAAGGCAAACTCCCAACTCTTGAGCCATCAAATATCTCCATTTGCATTTGCAGACAAGCAAATGACCCATTGTCTGGAAAGCAGCTTAGAAATAAGTCCAGCCTTTTGCACGCTTGGAACTGGGCAGGCTTTTGGACAGAAACTTAAGAAAAGGAAATTTAAGAAAAGGATTCCCTAAAAGCCATGAACTAGCCATGGAAATGATAATGTTAAACGAGATGCAGTGAACTTAGGACAAATTCTTCAAAGAAATTTTGAACATGATGTCTCTTTTAACTCTGTCATCTCCATTACCACAGCACCATTTCCACAAACCATGAACAGAAACTCCAGTGCTGTCCAGTTTTGAGTGCATGACATCATGTGTGTAACGTCTCTTTTCATCACTATTGGGAAGATGTCTCAATGAAACCTTGAGGGACACTGACACACAAGTGACCTACAGAGTTGTGTCAAATTAAAGGAAAAAGCTGAACACTGAACCCCTACAGTGCTCTTAGAGGGAAAAGTACAATAGGGGTTAATAAAAAGTTGTTCTAAGTGATCGTCTGTATCCTGAAATGAAAATCATGAGTGTTCTTCCCCTGAAAGAATTCAAGCAGTTTTTGGTTGCAATTTATTCTGACTAAATGAAATGCCATCACTTTAATCAACTAATTAAAAGTTATCAACTTTTTCAATTTACCCTACTTACTCCACAGGACTACCCAAGTTATCCAGCCTTCGGCCAGGGCCAGTATGCTCAGTATTATAACAGCTCACCCTACACTTCACCCTACATGACAAGTAACAACACCAGCCCCAGCACGCCCTCAACCACCACTACCTACACCCTCCAGGAACCACCCACTGGCATCACCAGCCAAGCCCTCACAGACAACCCTGCAGGTAGGAATTAAACCTCAGCTAGACCTGCCTTGTATAACCTGAAGATCACCAGTTTGATTCTGGTAAGAGGTGTGTGTCTCTTGGAATTTGCTCTCCATAGCAGAGAAAATGTTCACTTCCACTACATAAGAACAGGACAGTTTGAGCCACTACATCTAGTGGTGAGATAAAACAGAAATCAGATGTAAGATTTTCCATAATTTCATGTGACATTATTGCATCATCTTGCAACTGAGATTGTATATTATAAGCCACTCAGAATTTTATGACTGCATTTGAAATTGTCATCATTCACGCTGAAGACAGCTGGCTTTAACTAAATATAATTTCATACTTCCATCATTCAATTTAGATAAAGGACATTTTAGCTATTTCCAGTTGACATGCACTCCATTACCTCTTGTTTATTAAATCAGTATGGCGCACAGTAGCCTTTATTATTTGTTCTGCATCTGATTTATGGCATGCTTGTTACCTGCAGTCTTATAAGTTATGTCTCCTGCAGGATGCTGTCTGTCCTCCATCAAGACAAATAGTCCCTTTAAACATCTTTTCTAAAAGCAAATAGAAGCTCGTCTTCGGTGCGCTCTTTTAATACTCCCCTTCCTCCTTCTTTCCTTCCTTTCAGGAGAGTACAGTACCATCCACAGTCCATCAACCCCCATTAAAGATTCAGATTCAGATCGATTGCGCCGAGCCTCGGATGGAAAGTCACGTGGCCGTGGAAGAAGGAACAACAACCCATCACCGCCGCCCGACTCTGACCTTGAGGTAGGGTGAACCCGCTACCTTGGCGACAGACAGCCTCGCCCTGTCTGAGACACATGGACACTAATCCACTTACTATATGGCTGCCACACCAACTTTAACACTTGATGGACATTAATACTTAAAGACATGATTCCTTAACTTTAAATGCATTATTAATGCATTGTGGAATATATGAGTCATCACTAAACGCATATCATCTATAAAGAGCTTTGTATATCGTATAAATAAACAATAAGGCATGTGATTAAGTGAGTCATCACTGATGAGATACGTACTACATATATACCACGCACTGAAGACTGCTCACTAGCTGTTGCTTACAGTGGTGTTATTGCCCACTTTGATAGTGACCATGTGTCAAAATAAACTTGCTGTAATTTCGAGGACTCTTCATTAATATGTTATTAATTTGACTGAGGATAATAGCAGCCATTAAAACACTGACATCATGGCATGTTAACATATCTAGTTAATTAGTTTGTCACTATTGATTACTCTAATGTAAAGGGCATGAGGTGGAAAGTGTGTAGTGGGGTGGTGAGAGAAGTGTTGCGGTGACCAACCCAAGCAAATGGATCCTGGTCCCTGTGGCACACGAATACGCTCCTGGCCTATTGACCAGGAGGATCACCTTGCAGCCCTACAGAGTGCACCATTGATTTTGCCTCTTTTTTTCTCTGTTTTTCTTTGTTTCTTTCTCCCCCACCTCTGCCCCCCATCTCTCTAGCGAGTTTTCATCTGGGACCTAGATGAAACAATCATCATTTTCCATTCCTTGCTTACGGGTTCTTATGCCAACAGATATGGACGGGTGAGTGACATCAGACTCTGGCAGTAGCCATTCACTTTATCAGCAAAATGCATGAATATTAAAAGGAGGGGGGCAGAGGATAGATTTCACTTTGCTCTAACCCCACAGTGAGACGATAGAGCAGAACTCAATGTATAGATAATTGCTTCTTTTTATTTTTTTAAATGAGTCCAATGAGATCTGACAAAAACCTGACTGCTCTTTGCAGCTGTTGGGGGGCTCTGCATGGCCCGTCCAGGCCCGGCTGTAGGGGCTCACAACAGTTGCACTCTGGATGTCTATTGACACATCTTGAGTGTTCCTTTCTCCTTCAGAAATGCCACATTGTTAGTTTAATTAAGTGCTTCTCAATCCATCCTTTTCAGGCAGGGATCTCCCTGGAGACCCTGGCAGGAGAGTGAGTCCACTAAATACAGCCCAGCCAGAACTCAAACTAGAGCTTAGAAATTCTGCCAAACCTGGCTTAATTAAGACTCAACAAATATGTATGTATTAACAAACATATATTTTCATTATTATAGCGAAAGGTCATTTCTATCCCATGTAACTTTGTGTGCTCATGAAATGAAGAGTTTACTTTTCCAGGGTTTTCTATTTGTTGTTTCATGTAAATTGCTTCTCTAAATTTAAACCTTCAAAACAAATAATTTGGGAAATAAGCCAGAATGCTTTTCTCATGGTTATATTGAGGTCATAGGTTCCTTTAAAGTACATCATCCTGTCTGTTTTTCCCCTTCTAGATATAAAAATTGACTTTAATATGAAATTCATAAACTAATATGCATTTTATTTTAATTTTGTTTTAGAGCAGTGTTTTGTTTTTGTTTTTTTGAAAATGACATATTACTCCTCCTATGTCAGAGAGCTTAGCGTCTGCAGCCCATGCTCTGTGCCTTTGTTCTGGTATGAGGGGTGTTTGATGGGGGTAGTGTTTTGTTTTGGGGGTGAAAGAGGGCTGCCCCACGACCCTTTACTGTTTATTTACTTTATTCCCAGCCCTGCCTGCTGCGTAAAGAGAGAGCTAAACGCTTAGGGAGCTGTGGCTCCGTCATGAGGGTCTCTTGCACCATGCACACACATAATCACACATAGGGTCTCCAGTGTGCTGCTCTGAAACTCCATAATGGCCCATTCCATCAGAGCTCATATAGGATGCGACAGCTAACTAGAGCCACTCACTCGGGATTTTTTCATTTGTTCTCTGTTTTTCTTCCTCTCTGCCCATTTTACTCACTTTGTAACCCATGATTTTGTCCCTCTGCCATGCCCTTATCTGAAATACAGATCTATAAACTCCCTTAGAAAAGAAAGTTAAGACTAACAACCAACACAACCATTCCACCCCCTTCTCCTCCTTTCTGGCTTTCATTGATGCCAGGCATAAACAAAAAAGATACAAAACAGTTTTCCCTCCTAGCTGCTCTAAACTTGCTATAAATAGATGTGTGTCTGAGTGAGTGCACATCCACACTTTCGCTCACTCTCTGTGACCTCCCACCCGCGCGCTCTCTGACTTTTTTCTCTCTCCCTCTCTCTCTCTCCCTCATACACATAAACACACTGCTGTTCTTATCAGCTCTTTTAATTGGCATCAAGGCAGCTCACCCCCATAAAGCTGATGGCTAAGGCCAGCTGTGCTGGTACTGGGCTGGCCAGAGCGAGAGCTTAAAGTGGGTGGGGATGGGGGTTGTTATTGGTAAGGGGCTTGAGGGTGGAGGGGGAGGCTTGGCGTCCCCCTAAAGCCACTGACATCTCAGGACAGGTGGTGCTGGAGCAGTGACAGCAGCAGCACTTTGGCCTTCTGGCCTGCTTGTATTCTTAACTCCCTCACTGACTGATTGTTTAGATTTAATTGGAAAGGATTCACTTGTGCAGAAAAGGCAGCCTTTTCCCACCAAACCAGTCCATAAGAGTGAATCACCCAACAGCGCCAGAGGTTGGGAAGAGGGAGCTGGTAGCCTGTTCATGTGGGAGGCTAATTATTTTTGATGAATTCTTACTGAAAGATTGGTTCAAACTGGGAGGTTAAGAGGAAGGAGAAAGCCTCTAGAAGTGGGGATTGAGCTCTCCTTGTGTGGTTTGTACTCTGTCATTTTAGAGAAAACATAAGCATTGTGGGGTGTGACAGCTAATCAGCGGAAAGCTCAGGTGTGTCTTTAGGTGGTTTAACTCTGTAATCCCTGCTTCTGGTCCTGCCTGGCTTGTCTCTTATACAGGTCTCACCCAGCTGCAGGAAAACCTCCTCCACGGGAAGCTTTTGTCTTGACTTTGTCCTTTACTTGCTGAGGACATTCTGCTGATTTGAGACTTAAAATGTAAAAGGCATTCAATATGTATGAAAACAAACAAGCACAAAAAAAGAATGTAAACATATCTCTCAAGTTATTTAATTAATAGTAATATTAATATATATGAAAACCCAAAAGTAAAACAACAATAAACAATGGACAATTTTATAATCATAAGAAGTTTCATTACAATTACAGTCATTGGGGTTTATAATTTTGTAGATGTTCATGTGAGAATGATCTGATGACATTTTGCCTATACGTTAACCTTTTAAAAGGAAAACTGCACACATTGTCACATGCTCATTAACTATTTACAGTGTTGTTCACTCCTCTCTTGGTATTATCTTACAGACAGTGCAGCCATATCACCATTGCAGCACGTGTCACATTGCTGACAGAGATCACAATTTAAGGAGGAATTTGTAGTTGCGCCTGATATAGGGATTAATATAACCGTTGAATTATTTTGCAGTTTTAATTTTGAACAAACGGAGTGACTGTCAGTTAACTAAAGAAACTTTACAGGGAATCGTATTTTATCATGTAGAGAGCAATCAGATGATGCATCTGGACAACTATGTGGAGAATGGGCTATTTACGATGAGGCTGTGACCCCGGCTCTTCCATTTAACTGCCCCTCCCAAGAACAGACATGGTTTTACTCGGTTCATTCTGTCTGTCTGTGGCATTTCTGATGACTATTCTGGTCCCTTTCAGAGGGTCGTAAACAGAGACTGAAACTTTCAAGTGCGCCTAATGTCTTCTTTTATGGGAATACCTTGCTGTAGAATTTAAAGGGATTTTTGTGTTAATTGACAGACTTGCAGGGAACTTCATTATTTACTGTTCTGCATTGCTTCATCTGCTTCTTCAAACATACAGTATATACACACACTTATATTTCAGAATAATGTGGTTTGATTTAATTAGTTTTGTCTGTTTTCTGTAGGACCCGCCAACATCTGTATCGTTAGGCCTTAGGATGGAAGAAATGATCTTCAACTTGGCCGACACGCACTTATTCTTTAACGACTTAGAGGTGAGTCTGTTTGTGTGTGTTTTACTCTGGTATGTTTTGTTTCTGCACAATTGCCTTCTGTTTACTTTCTGATGATTTTAGTGGCCAGAGGAGTGGATGTGCTGGGTGTGAGAATTTTTTAGTAAAAGAAGCAACTGTTACGTAGCGTAGATCCTCTTTTACTAATCTCTTAGTAATCTATCCCATAAGCGATGGCATGAATTTTACATGCGCTGTCAGTCTCCTGGGTCACCAGCCCTGCCCCCCCACCTCCACTGTCTTCCCACTCCCATGGCAGCTAGTCCAATTTGTCAGGCTCTAGTGTTTCTGTGGCTGCTCTGTCTGTGTGTCATGCCGTGTGCTTGGTGTCGCTGTCCACCTACACTACACCACAGACCCCCTCCGTCACAGCATGAAATCCCTGCCACCTCCCCTCCCTTGCCCCCCTGATTCATGTACAGTTAGTGTAAAATCTTCCCCTGGGGCACAGGAATAGAAGGATCAGGCGTGGAGAAAAATGTGTGTCACATTTGTTTCAACAAATGTGACGCACACTTCATGCATGGGTATGAAGCATACCCTGTGTGCAGATTCAAATGTCAAACCCAACTTACAAGCAACTGTCCACAAATTTATCGTATTTTTTATATTTGCAGTTTTTTTTGTCCACGCCTTAACAATTTTCTCCCGGTGAATCTGATCCCACCGGCCCTGCTTTTTTCCTCAGAGTCCTGCTTTATGCTGACCTCACAGGAGAGGAAATGTTTTGTTTGATACTTAAGTGTGAAGAGATCTGCGGCCGGCCTGCCAAGTCTCATTACTCACCACCATGTTCGGCTGTGCTACATGAAGCAAGCCCAAGAACGAGCAAAGAACATGGGAGACAGAGAGACAGAGAAAGAAAATATGCATACTCCCCCCAAAAAGACAAGCGACTGAGATCCCAAGTGCAGTCATCGTGATCAAAGTTAATTGGCTACAATTGGCTGGTTAAATATTTCCTTATGCCGTGGCCATGTAGAAGTTGTTGTAGCTGCACTTTATTTAATAGATGTGCCCCAATCATTTGAAAAAAATGGCACTTTGTGACAATGCTTAAATGTGGTTTTGCTCAACATCTGTCCCGTGTTTTGATCCTTTCATGTGCTTTGAAAGTGTTCACAGATGAATTGGCAGCTCAGTCTACTTCAAAACTCCAGCACACACATTTCTTCTGCTCTGTCTCAGCAACAGTATTATTTGATTTTGTGTTTAGGCTTTAAGGACTCAATTTTTGCAGCTTAAATTGGTGTAGTATGCTTAGGTAGGGATGCTTTTTACAGTGTCCAGTGTAAAGACGTCTCTGCAGATTCTGCAGTAATTGTCACTAACAATGATACCAGAGGAGGAGTGACATTCTCTTGAAGGCATATTGATCTCTCCTCTTAAGCTGAGCAGGGCCAGTGTGAGTGTTAAGTGCCAGGTCTCAGCAATGCCTAACCAGTTGTATTTCCTCTCTGCTGATTTACGGTCCTGCATCTCAGATAGAGCCAAGTAGAGTCCAACTATAAATACCACAGCCAGCAGCAGTTATGTATTTAAGCATGTGCAGAAATGCATATGGTCCATCTAATTTGGTCTAAGCCATAAAGGGAGACCCCAGAGGCTGTGCAGAAACACAGGTGCAGAGTTAGTGGCCTGACGGTGTGTGAGTGGTCCATCTAAGTCTTAACACTGTTCTGACAGCCACTGCATGAGGATATTAAATAGGAGCTCAATAAAATTTCAAAGTTTGTATAATTCCTAATTGTTTTAATTTGAATATGGTTTCTTTAAAAAAAAAAAAAGATTCAAAGTTTTTAAAGCATTGGGCTGCTTTATAGGACATCTAAAAACCACAATTAAGCATAATATTGTACTGAGTCTGCAGAGGCCACATGCCACAGGCCACAGCGTATAATGCGTGTTAGTGTGTGTGTATATCTGTGTGTGAATAGAGGCTGGACTGTGTTGATAGAGCTGGTGAGTGACGATTCAGGGGAAAGTCATAAAAAGAAAGAGGGCATGCCGAAGGGGTCAACAGGGATCAGTTTCCCCCTTATGTCTCTCTCTCTCTCTCTCTCTCCCTCGCCCTTTTTCCTCCAACCATTTTTTTCTGGATCAGCACTCTCTTGTTTTTGTTCACTGTTTTTTATATGAGTCCCAGAAATACCGAAGTTTCACTAAAAGACCTCCCTTCCCAACTTGCACGCGCAATTCTCTCGATCGATTGTCCCACACAAGCCATTTGTTATTAAGCTCTATTATAAAGGAAGGGTATATGATTGTATGAACAGCACGATCTGTTTTCTATCATCAAAAATGCTCAGTATAGAATAATCCATACTGAGGCGATCTCAGCTCTATTAATTTTTTTTTATTCTGGTTAGAAAAATCGTATTTCAGTATTTACAGAAATAATCAAATGCTTACTTTATTACAATTTGTAAAACAGAACAAATACTGGTTGTAATCAGTTAATAATAATATCCAATGTAATGGTTTTTTTCCAGTATCATACTCTGACAATACTAAACCTGTTATCATCTTTGAAATATAGCAGATTGGCCTCACTGAATGCCTTTGTGGCAGGGGATTGCATGTGGAGTTAATTGATGGTCTGAAGTGATGTGTATAATGAAGTCCACTGAGGCTGAGCGCATAGAGAAGACTGACAGCTCTGCTGTGGCTCGGGGTGTGAGTTTACTGTAGGTGTGCTGCTCTAGGCCGAACTCTAATGCTGAGCAGTATGTGGGAACCAGGGGCCTCTTTCTCGCTGGCCGAGCCCCCTGTGTTCCCCTCTCAGTGGGGTACGGGGGCTGCCGTCTCCCGCCTCCTTGGGTGAGAAAACAACCCTCCCAGTCTGGAGAATAAAGGCCATGGGGGCAAACCACTCACAGGGCAAGAGAGGGGGAGAGGTCTCTAAAGGTGGGAACATTTTAAATTAGTCCACTGATGCCTCTTTGCTCTGTGCAGTGCACGCTCACACACTCTAAACACATGGAGCTATACCCACACACATATGGAAACGCATGCACACTGTACGTAAGTGTATAATCAAACGCTGACATTCGCACACACATGCCTGTGTAACAATCCTGTAACACTGTAAGCTGACTACCTTTTATAGCTCCCAGCCTGCAGTCACAGGGTTGAAAACTCCTCTGTCACTTTCACCCAGGGGCTGCCTGTTAATGAGAGATGCTGTGAAACACACGGTTACCTTTTCCTACTGGCTGGAATGGCCCTCCAGAGCCTCTTATTGTGGAGCCTTTCTGTTGGTTTTATGTCCCACTTTAGAAATGCAGTCCTGTACTTGCAATTCTATATGACTGGTAGCTTTATTGTGTTTTTAGTGATAGTTTATTTCTTAGTGATTTTATTCCTGGGAAAGCAGGGCTGTGATGCTAGCTGTGATTTTCATTGCATCACAAAATTAAGTCATGCACTTGATCAGTTCCCAATTAGCACTACAGCAGAATTAGTGATTATTTGTATATTCATAGGAAATCAAAAACACAACACTGTCATCATGTTAGACACCTTTATAATAGCACATAAATCTGTGAAGATCTGCACCAGTAAAAAGCTTGGAAACCAGAAATTACAACTTTCTTTTCTTTTCTTTTTTTAATTTATCAACTTTCAACATGCTGCCGAAACCAAACTACAACATTTTTATATGTGGTATATTTTGTCAGATGGGCTTCTTTGGGTCTGCGCACAGTGATGTGGTTATTTTAATCATTTGCTTGGCCACTGATGCTGCACTCAGACATAACTCCATCAGGTTTCAAGGCGGGGTTGATGGTGTGTTTTGGGAGGACTACAAACAGAAAGTGGTGGTTTCAAAGCCATCCTGTCAATCTATGCTCCACAGAGGTCCACATCAACCCCATCCTCCACTATCCGCAAACAGCTGATTCATACACCACTAAGGTGTATGAATCAGTTCATGGAAAATATAACATTACGGTCTGGTGACAAATGAGGAAATTTTACAGATTTCTAGTCTTGCGTTAAAAAGAAAGATGCAACACCTGCGCAACGTGATTTGTGTAGGAAGAGATAGGAGAGTGCACAGATTTGTCCAAACAACAGACCACTCGGCAGCGATAAACTCCTTCACTACGGATTTGTTCATTGCTGGGGGAAAATGCTGAAATGACTGAGATTTGATATGGCATTTAATGTTGCTCTCCTTGAGGTGTGGTTTGGATTTGAAGTGCCAAAAATAAGAAATAATGAGGAGCAGCTCATCTATCACACAGAACTAATTTATACTTTTCGTTGCCTACCTGTGGGGTGTGCCTTTTTTCCTTCTTTCTTTTCTAACTGTAAGCTACAGAGCTCCAAAAAACATTTTGTTAAAATGCAGTTTGCTTCCCTCTGTGCCCCCTTTCCTGGTTGTTGGATTTTTTTAAACCAGCATAGACTTACCTGTGCTTTGTTTGGCACTGCTGTTTGAATTCCATGACTGTTCAAGCACAGATTGTGGATTGGAATGAAGTGGGTTTGAAGAACTCTCCCTTTGTTACCCACATCCTGTGTTTGACCCCCAGATAATCACAGGCCCCCCTCCCATCTGCACCCTCCTCACCCCCCTAGACAGGGGTGCCTTTGGTGGGAACATAGAAGGAAGTTGCTGGGGGTCACAGACCACTGGGGGGGGGGGGTGACAGCCTCTACCGGCAGAGTGTTGAGAACCTGCGAACCATGGATGAGCCTTTTTCACATGGCATTAGCCTGTAGGGTCACAGGGAATTTCGCGATGATGGCTGTTATCGCTCACACTGTGGTGTGGGGTGGGTGGCCAAAACACACAGCTCACCTGAGAGAGAAGATGAGATAGGGGGAAAGAGGGGGCGGCTTGGATCTAAAAAGTGGACCCTATTGTGTGGCAGTGACCTAGACCTTCATCGGGGGGGAAATGGTCAAAGAGGGAGTAAACATGGTCCTTTCTGTGTTTTGGTAGCATGCATTGCAGAGTTACCCCGTCTTTCTTCTCCCTACCTCTGACTGCTGCAGTCACCACTCTGAGCTCGATCCAGGGCTACAGGAAGACTCATGCCGTCATCGCTGATTGCTTAATGACAGATGCCAAGGGAACAAAGAGGGCTCTGATAACTTCCTCCCCAGTGAAAGGTTTTCAGCAGACTAGTGGAAAGACAGACAGAAAAAGGAAGAGAGAGTGAATGATGCCGAGATGGAAGCATCCTGTCTTCAATTCGTTTTTTTTTTAGTTTGTGTTTTCTTCTTTCCTGTACAGATAAAAACTGCTCAGTAGCTGAATGAACTCTGATAAAAGAAAAGAACGCCACTGATGAATTTCACAGAAAGACTTGGTGTTTGCATAAGGAGCAATTGCTTCTGGTGGAGGGTCTTCACTTCTTAGTACAGTAGGAACATCTGGTGTAAGTTAGCAGTGATTGTAGGTTTTAGAAAGACCACTGTTTGCTTGGTGAGGGAAGAACGGGGGGATTCAGTGGAAAAGAGGTGTTCAAAAGGTTCTAAGAAATTCTGACTGCCCCTCAATGTGCCACCGTCATGAAAGCCTGTCAGTCTATAGTTAGGATTATACAAACAAAATATTTTTCCTTCTAAGCCTTCAAGCGACAGCAAGTTCAAGACCCTATAATTTATTAACTTTATGAAGTCCTGCACGACTGCAAATAAACTGCTCCTTCATAATGTGGCAATATATAAGTCATAAATTATTATGGTCATGTGATTAAGTACATTTTTTTATTTGCCCTCTTTTGACTGAATTTCCACAAACTATTGTAAAATCCACAGCCTGCTAGTGTTTCCTTCGTTCTGTCGTCTTCGACCTGCTCTGTTCATGGCCCTGTGGTGTTTATGAGGCCTTCAGAAGTGGCTCCTAATGAGTATGTGTAAGAGTTACTGTACGACATTACCCACAGCAACCTCCTCTATTAGCTTTCCCAGGGAGCCAGTGCAGAGGTTTATGCCAGCCCCAGCTGGGAAACGTAATTGTTGAGTTGAGTCTTCTCATTCATCCAGCAACCCAAAATACACACACACACACACACACACGCACACACACACGCACACACACACACACACGCACACACCAAAAAAGCCTTTTCATCTATTAATAAAGCATTGTAACATAATCAAAAAACTATGTAAACATTTCAGAAACAATGAAGCTGAAATGGTGCAGACATTTAAACTCCAAAACCCTGTATTTTTCTTGGCCCCTTTGAATGTTTAACACTTTACATTTGTTGGGGTTTGATGTGTTTATTAGGTTAAATATTTGGACCCATCCATGAAAAATCATTCGTAATCAGGCAGCAGGTACAATGGCTCCAGTTTGGCTTAATTACAGAGACGTATTAATGTGCTTCATGCCATAGTGAAGTATCGCTTGTACGACCTAAAATAGCTCCATTATTAACGTGCTAACAGTGTTCTAAGATATGCTTTGATACACGCTCGGTGTCATACTCTGAAAGAAAACATTACGAGTGAAGAATATAGGGAGCTGTTTTAAACAAGGCTCAATAAAGTGGGATAGAATTTTGTAACCAACTCAGTGCAATTGGTGGCAGAAGCTGCTCATCAGCCTATTGTGTCTGCTTCGTGAACAGATCATTACTAGATAACAAAAGCATTCCAGTCACTTACGTCGAAATGGGAGGTCTTTAAAACGAAGCTTAATGAGGTGCTTAACCCAGGATGCTGTTTTTGTTTTCTGAAACAAGCACACACGCCTCTACTGCTTACAGAATTACGTGGAACAATATGCCTGGGTTGAGAGCTATTCTCTGGAAAATTTGGGGATTATTTGTGAACACAAATTATCTACAAGTTTGTTGGCAACAGACCCTCAAGCTGGGACAAATTGTCGAGTTCTTCAACTATTAAAGATCTGCCAGCGATTGTCTGGAAACAGATTAGGCCGACAGAGCAACAAGTCCCCACTTGCAACCCATGTCAGTTGGCAGTTCATCTTCTGAAACACATTGCTTCAAACTCACTCCATGTGAGGTCACTTTGGACTCTATCCCCCAGCCTTTACCCGTTTCTCTTCTCCATCTCCACCTCTCTACCCTTCCACCCCCTTATCGGGGTGCCAGAGCCCCAGAGAGGAGGGGAGAGGGTCACAGGGTCAAAGTCTTTTCCTCTTTGGATCTCGGGGCTTGCTGGGAGAGGCTTGGCGAGAGAATGGCTGCATTAGAGCTGGGGTTGGGGGTCAAGATTTTAATTCTGTTAAAGAACAGCTGGTTTGAGTTTTTCTTCACGTCGCTCTTCCCTCCCTCTCTCCACAAATCCAGGGAGATGAAAAATTTGTTCAGATGGGAACCAGTAAAATAAAAAAGGTTTACGGTCCAAAGCCCTTACCCTTACCCTGCTCTAGCATTAGGGAGGAATGTAATAACGTCAGCATTTGGCCTCAGTTAGACTGACTTAAAACAAGGAAGTCCTTTCTAGGTTTTGGTGTCTTAACAGCCGGATGAAACTTAATTAAAAAGCTCAAAATGTTTGAAGGATTTTTCATACTTGAGACCAGAGGAATTCACTTCCTCGTGTTTCATTTTTCTTGAGAAATTATTAACATAACTTTAAACAGGTGAGACAAACTTTTTTGGCAATTGCGTAACCACTTTAAAATCCTTAGCCTTCCTAAAAAATGAGAAGACAAACTAAACCATGGTGGATCAAGTGCTCTCTGTGTTATTCACACTGGATTAAAACTGACTGAAACAAATTTAGAAGTAACATAACATGAATTTCAAACCTTTTTCCTCTTATCTAGGCTATTGCTGAACCTCCTTATGGCAAAATTGCTAACCACACAACATCAAAGGAAAAAAAATAGCAGCTGAGCTACTTTGTTTTTCTTTGCCCCACATGTCATATGCTTATCTAGATGCCAAGGCAGGACTCCCTCACCTTTCGCCACTGATGGGGTGGAAAGAGGGCAGGAAGGAGGAGGCACTAGAGGGCTCCCATAAATGGAAAACTAATAACAGATTTTATTTTAGTCTGCTTTCTCCTGCGCTCTTTTACCGGTTGGCTGGCTCACTAGCCCCGGGGCTGTGTTGGTGTGTGGCGCAGCAGCAATCAGAGGTCATAATTTCATTGGCGGTTAGCATCAGGTTCAATTTTTCTAGTAGGTTACATTTACCAAAGTCTGGATTGTGTTACTGTGTACCGGTAGAATCAGTGCAGGGCTGCAGAATCCTGCTACCTTTCCAAGAGGAGCCAGGCACCCCCAAAGGGGAAAAGGAGTGTGCGCATATGTTTGGAGATGGACACACACAGAGACACATACACATGCACAAACCATTAGTGCCAAGATGCTTGTACTAGCTAGCTCTAGTCCTTCTACTATGTAGAGTGTGTATATATATATATATATATGTGTGTGTGTTCATCTGTAATCTTATACATAGAGGAGGAAACCTGGCGAGTGTTTACAGTTTCTTGATTGAGGCTTATTGGTTATGTGCAGGAGTGTCCACATCTTTAGATGTCTTTCAGGCTGATGGTACAGTTTATTTTTATTTAGAGCTTTGAGCTGCTGCATAGTAAATCAAAAAGGGGAAGAGCTGATTCAAAAGGAAATGGGGAGGCTGAATGTCTACAGGGAGCACAAAAAATACTGGGAACATACAGGAAGTGTCCCGCATTACACAATTAAGTGATTGTTTTGTGTATTTTAGGAATGTGACCAGGTGCACATCGACGATGTGTCCTCTGACGACAACGGCCAGGATCTAAGGTACAGCAGTGATTCATAGTTAGTCAACAAGAACTGCATCATATGCTCGGCCGCCACGAACAGTGAAACAGGCTTGTGCTAACACATTCTTTCTCTGCCCTTATTTTAGCACGTATAACTTCAGCGCTGATGGTTTCCATGCAGCAGCTACCAGTGCCAACCTATGTCTGGCCACAGGCGTACGGGGAGGCGTGGACTGGATGAGAAAGCTGGCCTTCCGCTACAGACGAGTAAAAGAAATTTACACCACCTACAAAAATAACGTTGGAGGTAATCCCCGGCAAGCAGATTTTTTGAGTAGAAATGACTTTGCACATGTACGTTCCCTCATTATGTGCGTGTTTGTGTGAGGGTACGCTCATGTTGGTGCATGCGTTCTAAAAGCACACATGCCCCCACCACTTGGTCAGGGTAAATTTTGAAAACTTCGCTGGTATTCGGGGGGCCCGTCCAACCTAAACAATGTTACCCTGCGTTTCAGGTCTGCTGGGCCCGGCCAAAAGGGAAGCCTGGTTGCAATTGCGAGCAGAAATTGAAGCCTTGACGGA
Organism: Simochromis diagramma; assembly: GCF_900408965.1. Lineage (NCBI taxonomy): Eukaryota > Metazoa > Chordata > Actinopteri > Cichliformes > Cichlidae > Simochromis > Simochromis diagramma. Next base: position 4,201,714 of record NW_024387040.1, read on the forward strand.
CTCCTGGTTAACACTGGCACTGAAAGCACTAACATTAATCCACTCAAGGTAGGACTCCAGTGAGGAAAATTTTACACAGTCCCATACCGCACATATATAAATTTGTATGTGGTGTGGAGTACCCCATACTCCCACATTATTAGAAAAACAGCAACGCTATGCATTTGTCTTTTTTAGACAGTCTTTATCTGCTCGTTTAGAAAAATACGTGTGCTAGGAGATCCGACTTGAAAAAGGAGCTGAAATGCAATCCTTCATTGCAGGACACTATTTAAAGAACTGATTCATTGCAGTGTCTTTATTTTCTGCACACTGTGTTTTCTTTTGTCCTCCCACAGAGTGATTTTGAATGATGTCACCTCTTTTTCTGCTCCTCTGTCTTTGTTACTGCAGGTCAAACTGTGTGAATATCTTGGTGACCACCACGCAGCTCATCCCTGCCCTGGCTAAGGTCCTGCTCTACGGATTGGGAATTGTCTTTCCTATCGAGAATATTTATAGTGCAACCAAAATAGGTAAAGACTGCATTCTGAAATAGCTTGTTTGTTTTATTTTTTATGTGGCTTTGAGACACAAATGTCCATTTATTTATTTTTACCCCGGTGAGGTAAAAACAGTTACAACATACATGCTGCTAAAGTGACAGGACTGAGGCACGGACGGGGTGGGAGATTGAGTCACCGGAGAGTGTTGATGTTCTTGTGTGAAGGAGTAGTCCCAATCAGCCTAGGATTATTTTCTTGGAGCTGGCCCTGTGCTGGGCCTCTTCAGGCCTCTCCTGCTCAATCTCTGCATATGAAACCACTTCTGCACATTTATGTCATTCCAGCGCAACAGGGCCCCGTCCTCTTCCTCCTCCTCCTCCTGCTTTTACCTCCTCACTTTCCCCGTTTTCTTTCTTTCTTTCTTTTTTACTGTTTTAAATGCAAAATAAACATCAAGTTTCACTCTTGCATCAATATCTGACCCATCAGCTAAGAGTTCAGGGAGAGAAAGAGACACAGTGGTCTTCAAAACCAGACCCTGTAGCAGGACTGATTTGCCTGTTTGTTCTAGATTTAAAGAAGAGAGGGGCAAAGTTAATGCTTTTAAGATTGTCTTTATCTGGGGGTACAATCTTATCACATCTCCTTCCTGAACCCACTGTTTACAGTCTTCCCTTCTTTGTAAATTTGGTGTTTTAAAGAGGCTCTTGTCACCCTCGGCTCCTAAATCAACTTTGAGCATGTGTGTGTGCCTGCATATCTTTTTTGCATCCACGTAATGCTTTACTAAGAAACTGCCCTCGACTTCTTCACAGGAAAGGAGAGCTGCTTTGAGAGAGTAATTCAACGGTTCGGGAGGAAAGTTGTTTACATTGTTGTTGGAGATGGGGTAGAAGAGGAGCAAGGCTCAAAAAAGGTAAGAGGTTTTAAAATAATAGATAAAGTAAACAACATGCACACTTGTATGTCTTTAGGGTATATTTACATGGTGAAAACAACCATGAGAACCACATAAAGTGTGGAGCAAAGAACTCGTGAGTAGTTTTCATAAGGTCAGGAGTTCATTGTGAGGGAACACCGAACATACCTGCCATACTTTTCCAAAGAAAGGAATCAGCGCTCCGGCTTTCCTTCTCAAGAGTCTTTGCTTTGCTTTCATTTGTTTATCCTCTTATACGGCATCCAAGCACAAGAGAGAAAGTCTGTAGTGTGTAATCAGCCCTCTTCCTCCACCATCTCAGGTTTACAGAGCAGGGGAGGGGAGAGATGGCATAATTATATATTCCTGCCCTGTGCTCTGAGCAGTGTGAATGCTGTATGTGTAACGCTAGACAAGCCCTTTCAGGCATGTTGAAGGCGCATCGTAAATAGAGCGCACATAAAGGCGACTTAAATCATTGTTGATGAAATTAGAATATTTACTGCAATGACAAGCCTGTTAGCACGAGATGGATCAAGGAGGGCTCGCTGCCGACCTCCGCCCACGCTCTTGCAGGAAGCATGACAGTATCTGTTCAGATGAATTTGATGTCTCGCTGTTTTTTTTTTTCTCTTCCCCATTTTTTATGTTACTTGTTGGCTCTTGCTCCAGATCTTGTGCATTCAGCATTCCTGTCAGGTTTGGATGTAAAGCAAATGCTGCATGTGAGACTCACACAGCAAACACGCTCTTTAGCAAATTAATCAGCGGCTCAGGAGAATACTTCCCTGACAGTTATGATGAGCTGCCGTGTCACGCTGAAGACATTGAGTTTCCCTTTGAAAGTCCTCCAGCTCCTTCTTCACCTGTTTCTCCGTAAACAGAGCAGAAGCACGAGGACCGACGCAGAGCGATTAGGCAGCTATTAGAGAGAAGTAAGAGCCTTTACCCTGGATAAAAGCGTAAAGCAATAGCTCTGTGTTATGAAAAGCGAACACGCCCTGGGAATGTGGTCTTGAGGGATGATTGTGGAAAAAGATGCAAATATTTTTACTCAGCTTTGAGTTGTTGGAGAGTGACATTGATGGAAGAATAAGGTGTTTTTTTTCCCCTCCATTTGAGTGGTGCAAGTCCCGCGACGTGCCATGCAGTAAAAGGTTTCTGTGTCAACATCAGAGAGAAGGTGAAATAACACAACAATTTCACCCGTCAGGAGGCGCATATCAGACGTGACACATCGTGGAACTACAAAAGCAAAAGTCTGAAACTTCTCCCGGTTCTCATTCCTTCACTTACAAAAAAAAAAGAAAGAAAGAAAAAATTCCCAATCCCTGTCTTCAGTTATTGCCTTCGCTTGGGAGAGACAGCAGAGATAACATCGCCTGCTTTTAAACTTAAAAGCAAAGACAATTTACAAAACAAAAAGCAAAAGAGCTTTTTAAGGGTCAGTGCAGGCTCTCCTAAGCGGAACATACGCCTGGGAGAGGCCATACCTTTGATAAGGGGAGGGTAATGGGCTCCACACACTGAGGAGCTGAGGACTCTACCTGACAAGCTCCTTTCATTCTCTACGACTCAGGTTTCTCCCCCCATCCTTTGCCTGGGAACAACAGCTCATTTGCACTGTCCTAAACACACACTGGCAGGCAGGAGGTTCATTCAAAAGACACTGTGGGGAGTTCATTTCTGTTCAAGTTAAAGACAGTCGGTGCTTTAGTCTGGTGGTATAAAACTCCACTTTGATGCAGCAAAGAAATTAGTTACAGGTACAGATGTACAATTTGGCTGCACGGACTTATGCACAAGGGAGCAAGAGGAGTAGGTGGGGTGCGTTAATGATATGATTGCTTTTCCTGGTGAGTGGACCAGGCTTGCTTCATTCACTAAACATATTACCGCAGTATAAAGAATAAGAAATCAGTTTAGAAGGCCTGCAAGTGTTGGTCTGTCCAATTCTAACAGTGTGTGTTCCATGTTAAAGGCTGACTAAAAAGTATATATTTTGTCCATAACATATTCCAAAATGAATTGATATGATTTGCAATCATGAAAAGAAACAAATGCACTCATCTTTTAATAAATAACTAAAAGGATTGATAAATATTTTGCTCATTAACATCTAGCAATTTTACTCTTTTATACTCTAAGGTGCATTTTCCTGATTGGAATAGAAGTCATTTTTATTCATGTAAATGGCTAAAAAGATAATTTTAAAAAACGGATTAATTTGTTTTTTAATTAGTTTGAGAATTTTGAGTTTTGTGTTTAATAAAACTAAAAGGATGCTTTCTCTTCCACCCACAGCACAACATGCCCTTCTGGAGGATCTCCAGCCATTCAGACCTCATGGCCCTCCACCATGCTCTAGACCTGGAGTACTTGTAGCACCACACCACCAACGTGTACCCCCTGCTCCGCTTCGGCACACCACACAACCTTTCACCTTCGCCCTCCAGCCCCGTCCCACGCTTGCCACGGACCCCACAGCTCAGAAAAAAAAAAAGACAAAAACACCCAAAAAAAACAGCCGTGTTGCTGTGCTGCCTGGCGTCTGTCTGTCACTACATAGGAAGAAAAGAAGAGGAGAACGGAAAAAAGAAGACTGAGCACACGGTTAACGTGCTGACATACGGTCACACATCGTCTTAACCCTAAACTCTTTCCTTCTTTCTTTTTTCCGGCGAAGCGAAGGAGAGAGAGAGAAAGAGGGAGCGAGGTGAATTTACGGCGCTGCAGCTGCTTGCCCTGGTTACTGTGAATTGGCCGCTTTCTGAAGCTGTCAAAGTGTTTTACGGCCCCCTGTTTGTGCCGGGACTCTGTCAGGGTTCACACCTGTGAGGAGAGCAGAGCTACTGATGGCCTCGCCTCGCTTCGCCTCACTTCGCCCCAGAACTCAGTTACAGCGAACTGCAGGGCCCACAGCTACTGGTGGTGACTTTTCTGCGTCCCTCTGGCTCGCCCCACGTCTGCTCTTCGCCTCCGCTTTATTTCTGTTCCTTTGTTCACCCACTTCGTAGCCTCCCCTTCGCTGTGGGGCAGAAAGACAAAGCAAGTGCTCCTCTGTAAAGCGTCGGCCTGGGAGCTTTGTGCTTCTTATTTATGAACAGACACTTTGTGAGTGGCACCGCGCCACCGAGAAGGTACCTCGATGATAAAAGACTCGTGCCTTTTACAAAGTACTATTGATTTCCACCGCAGCGAGAGGAAGACTTTTATGGAAGAGAGAAGAAAAGGGGGTTTTCTAATAATTTAAGAAAATTACAAAAAACTTTATTTACAATGCTGAGACAATCATGTACAGAGGAAATCTTTTTGTGTGTGTGTGTGTGTGTGTGTCTAAGTTTGTAATCACTGGACTATTCCTTCCTATATTCATTTTAGGTACATGCTCTTGAAAGATGGCAATGCTTTTTCATTGAAGTTTAAAAAAAAAGGCATCCCATCGCGCATAAGCTTGTGCGAGGACGCCTGAAAGTGTTGATGTGTTAAAGTTACGTTCGATAAACAAAATATGTAGATATTGGGATTTTGTGATAAATTGTTTTGTCAAGACCAAAAGCATGGATGTCAAGTGTCAAGGACCTTTCTTTTCACTCTGTGATGTTTTCTCGTCCTTACAGGAAACTTCAGTCACACACTTTATATAGAACAACAGGTCTCTTCTTACTATACGTCCTTCTCGGACACATATATCAAAGGGAAAATATACATTGTTTTTTTTCTTTAGTTATGCAGGAAGGTAGCTCACAACCTTGCGTCCTTATGGCATTTCACCAGCTTGCAGCCCTGACCCCATATATTCAAAGGCAAACACAATTCTGACGAGGGTTTTGGATACGGCAGACGGGAATTTCTGAGAGCCATTTTAATGTCAAATTTGAATAAATCTGATGTTTGAAAAAAACAAACAAAAAAGCAGGCTTGAATAGGTTTTATTATCTTTTATACAAGCACTATAACAACTCTTGTACAGCAAGCGTAATTTTGTATACTGTAGTGTTTTTATTTCGACTTTGAGAATACATTCTGTGTCCCTCTTTGAAGCAGCTGAAGTACACGAAGCCCTTTTTCGTAGCGCTTCTGCATCTGTGGACGGGGAAACCATAATTAGCATTGAGAGAAAAGCCACTAACTTCGAGAGGTTTGTGAACATACAGGACATGTGCTATCGACTGTGAATTTCTTAAACAGAAACCGACTCGTTCTGTTTCTAATTTCTTTCCCTCCTTTGCACATGATCACTGTTGTCCTTTTACATTTCAATTCAAATCCTTCTCTCTTCTGATGTACCCCCCCCCCCCCCCGCCCCGGCAATCACACGGGGTATCTACATATTGCTGCTAGATCAAGGTAATGGTAGGTAAATAGAGGAAATGTTTTATAGATTCATACAGCACGCTTTTTTTTTAATTATGTTGCAATCATAAATGCAAACTGGAAATACTTTACACTACATGGGCCTCATTGTGGAAAAAAAACGCAAAAGATTGTCGTGTCTGCAAATTATGTGTACAGATGTTTTTGACATTATTATTTGATTGTGTTTAAATTAATAAAACTGATTTGTGAACTGTTACACGTTGCTGACATTTTGTCCCCTTTTCTTTAAAACTACAACATAAAATTTAACATTTTTGTTTTTTTGAAGAGCAACATTGTTGCCCCCCACAACCACCATGACTAACCACCAGTGTCCAGATTGACACAGATGCCATAGGGTTCAGACACTAATCCTACCAGGAAGTAAACAGAAACTGGAGCTCTTACAAGTCTAGACCAAACAACAGCCCATACCCTTTACACACACATGCTAATCACATCCCTTTATTAATCTTCCCAATGACTACAACAATGACTTTTTTTTTTTTACACATCAAAGCCACATATGAATTTAGACATGTCTTTGTGACTGTTAGAGTATAACATAACATTAGGATTCTCTAAATGCCTGCGTCTTAAGTGTCTCTTAAAGCATTCTTTACGCTGTTTTTGATTGCATCTCTGTTAAAGGCACAATTCAACCCCAAATCCAAGTTATATATTTTTCTGCTGAGAAGAAGAAAACCTGTATAAACTGTCTTACTTGCATGCTTTGTTATGTTATTAGCACCTTAATGTGGGAACTATTGTCTGTATTCTGTGTACAATCCACTGTAGTGAAGGAGGATAGCAGAGGATTGGTGTGACAGAAGAGGATGCCAGAGATAAAACAGATGGATGCAGATGATCTGCTGTGGCGACCCCTAAAGGGACCAGCCGAAGGAAGAAGTCTACATCCACGATCCATTACATCTCAGTCAAGGAGGGTCCCATTCATTTGTCCGTTCTCAGAGCATTTGGTCACTGGTTCCACGCTTCCTTTTGCAAAGTTCTTTGGTACGCTCCCTCTCGCAGCCTGAGATCATCTAATCAAAGGCTGTAGTTAGTCCCACGAACTCGTTTTAAGACCAGAGGTGATAGATCTTTTAGAGCGGTGGCCCCCAGGTTGTGGAATGCTCTCCCTCCATCATTACGTTGCCTTGATTGTATTTATTCTTTTAAAAAGCAGCTTAAGATTCATTTATTTAGGTTGGCTTTTAGTTAGATTTGTGCTGTACGTTTGATTATTAATGTATTCTATGTATTTCTGTTTTATATTACTGTGAAGCACTTTGTGGTTTTTATCCTGTGAAAAGTGCTATATAAATAAATTGATTTGATTTGATTTCGTAGAAAGAAAATAGTTCCTAATATGTAAAGATTAAGGGTGTCCCTTTCATCTGAGCTGAAGGTAGCTAGCTGACTGCTTGTTTTAGGGAGGCGACAAAAAAGTTTGCAGATTTTTTTGGTGCTTCCAACACCACAAGAAAAGAGTCAAAGTTTTCTGTAGCCCCAAAACTGGGCAGGCCACAAAAACACTCTAGATGGCTAGCATACATGGCAGCTCAGCAGAAAAAATGCACATTTGATATGGGGGTGAATTTCTCCTTAATTTGATTTCTTTTTTCATTCCTGTGAGAAAGTTTACTTGATACCTTCAACAATATATAACATGCATCGTGCATGTTTGAGTCTCTGGAACCTGAGCCAAAATATAACCTAATATTTAGAATGCTGTAGTTCTATCCTAATAGTCTAACGGAGCCTCCATGCATAATTTACGCTTATCAAACCACTCCAATTCAAAGAGAGTTAGTTTAAATAACATATGAAAAATATTTATGAGCCTCATTTTATGAGGTGGTCACAGCTAAGACAGTCCAGTGTGTTAAACTAGCCTGGACAAGGAAGAAAGTGTCTGGCCCCAAAACCACGGTGGGAGAATTAAGCATGCATGGAATTTTATTTAGAGCCACATGGCCCGTTTAATATCCAGATCAATTATGTCTTCAGATGGAGAGGGAGTGATGGCCAGGGAGAGGCATGTGCGTCTGCCAGGCTGGACAAAGCAAGTCGGGGCGCTGCCATCGGAATGCACCAGCACAATGACCTCTAATGTGCTTTTCCCACTTCTGAACAGCTGAAAGACTAAGTGGTGTCTGAGGTCCCGACTGGATTTCTCTTTCGAGGAGCGGAGCGCTGCTCTCTCACAGAATAGAGGTCTGTTCTCTTTGATAAGTTTTCCCGATGTTCAGAGACCTGGCAGAAATAGTCAGACACAACCAGACCAGACATTTTGAGAAAGAAAAAGTGGGTGTCGAGAGTGTCGGCCAGCCATTCTGGCTGCTCGGACAAAACAGACGGGAATAAAAACAAGAGCCAGATTGTGTCTGTTTGGCTCGTGTCACTCATCTGGTTTAAAGTCCTCTATCAGGTCTTTAATGTCTGGCGAGTTCTACCAAGCTTTGCAGGGCGATGTATGGCCCGGCTGTTACGTGTAGGTTTCACAGTACTTTAATCAGTCTTAACAGTAACCACGTAATTCTCAAGAGCCCAGATCTTCACTGAACTCCCACCCACATCCTTGTAGAAAAAAAAGGCACCACTACCTTGCAGATCCCATGTTGGGCATTCCTCTCCGGGACGTCCCAGCAAAGTGCCCGCCCTCCATAAAACTGTACTGCAATAATAAACAACATCATTGGTGATTTACGACCTTGCCCAGACAGTGATTTCATGCAGATTTTCATAGAGGGGGGCCTCTGACGGTGCATCACAATTGAACTAATATTGTATTACATGTATATCAAACTCCCCTCCAAAAAACCTGATCCACATCCACATGAGCCACATCTCTTTTACGAGCAGGAAGCCTATTAATAGTCCTGTGTTCTCTTGGTGGCTAGTGTGTCTCAACTTTAGGGGAATTTGTGTCTGTAGCGAGCAGATGTCCACAGGCTGAGACAATAAGAAAGAGGGGGGAACTGGAGACATTTTGACACAAAGCTTTTACCCTCAGCAGTGCTGTGAGGAGTTTCTGCTCAATCTAAGAAGCAGAAGCTCATGCTGTTGGGACATTAAATCATGCTTTTCTTCATTCTTGGTTTGCCTGATGCTATTTGTCTTGGGGCTGGATATCAAACCCACTGACACTGATTACAATGCCTACATGAGTGCTTTCAAGATAGGGAAAAGCTTCCAACTCATTTTCCTCAAGTGCATGGCTCTGTTAGCACTGGCAGGCAGCGAGAGTGGCAAACCTGTTGTCATGCTGTGGTGGGCAATGGTGCTAAACTAGGCCCTTTTGTTTACTGTTTGTTTATTTCTCAGTTACTGGGATTTGACAGACAGAGTAGGACAAGGACAGCTGGCAATCAGGAAGCTGTGGATGCCAGGGATCTCGGCCAGGAGTGTCAATGCCGAAGGGGCCGGGTGTCCACAGCTATGCCTGTCCAATGCAGACGAGGCATTCTCAAGTAAATCAAGACTGTGACACGCCATTAGTGTATGTTGGTGGAGGGTCTGATTGGGCCAAAATACTTTGGTCATGGGTGTAAATGAACTTGCTGAGTGGATTGTGCCGCGTAGAGGTCAGCCACGGTTAATTTGCGTACACACATTCAGACGCCTGCTAGATGAGCCATGTATTGTATTAGGATTTTCCAGCTTCTAGTGTTGCAAATTGTGTGAAATCTTACCAGAAGTGGTTGTTTTGATAGAGCCCAGACTGTTAATAAAGCATTGAGGTACAGTGGTAGTCACTGTGGATGGAGCCTCTCATCGTGCGTCCCACATCGAGGTCGGAAGCATACTCGCTTGCGGACACGGAAAGCTGTGGACGCAATGGATAAGAAGTCTTTCCTGTTATATTTTGTTGGAGTACACTTGGAGTACAGCTGAAGGACAAATGCATGGTTCCAGTGATCATAAAAGAATGACGTAAACAGATGTGCAATCGTTGCCCCACTCAGACTTGAGCTGATTCGCATAGTTGGACATAACTCAGCAGTGGTTGCTGCAGCTTATGTTTAATTAATATGACACACAGCAGTGTGGCACTGCTGTTTCTGGGTAGTCGGCTTTTCTTTGTTGAATTTGGATGTTTTCCCCGTGCCTGCATGGGTTTTCTCTGGATAAAGCATGCATGTTAGGTCAGTGGGTGATTCTAAATTGATCCTATGTGTGAATGTGAGCATGAATGGTTGGGACAGTTGGGATAGGCAACAGTCCCCCTGAGATCCTGAATTGGATAAGCTGCTGAGAAAAGAGATGGATGAAGTAGAAACATGTTATAATGTAGCTTGATGTCCGTTTAGTAGCCTAAGCCCTAACTCACTGCTGTGTATCACCTACAAAAATACTTCTACAACAACTGATGTAGTTTGGCAGGTATTGAAACTCCTTCTCTAAGCAAATTCAGCAGCACCAGGCATACTTTCAAATAACCTCACACCACAGCTCATAACCTCTGCGAGGTTGCAGTGTTTGAGTAGCTATGAGAGCAAGCAGCGTTGCCAGGCCCAGAGTTGGACCTGTGCTCACTTTCTGCCCAACCACACGTCACCTCCACCTGCATCTGTGGTCAAACACACACACACACACTCCCTAGTATTTACTGGGCCCACTGCACCATTCCATTTGAAGGTGAGTGCCACAATTTTATATGGCCCGGCTAAAGCCACCCCCACAACCGTGAGCGTGCTTGCGTGTAAGTGTGCAAGTGCAACACTTCTAAGCTAACTCAAGAGCTATGAGCTACCAGGTCCCTGAGGGTTTATTTAACAGCCCTTCTAGACCTCCCTGTTTGCTGTCTGTGTGTGTGTGAACATGTGTAGCATATTTACGTGAATGTGCATTTGTGTGAGTTTTTGTAGCGTTAAGTGTGTGTTTGCACGGACCTCCCTCGCGGGTGTTAATTGGGCCAGCTCCCTCCAGTTAGGTCTCGGACTGAGGCCAAGCTCCCTCTCGTCTGGCAGGAGAAACAGCCTCTGAGCCATTTTAATAAACTCGATGTCATCTGTTAATAAAACAGCCTCGAGTCCCACCTTGGCTTGTTTTTGCTCGATAAGTCATGGGTGATGTTTCCGTTCTCCCCACATATTTCTTCTTTAAGAAGAAATGAAGGAAAGGTGAAACCTGTTCATTTTATTTTATGTCCTCAAACACTAAACACAGCAAAGGTAACTAGTTTTCTCTGGTTTTCCGTGTGTGTGTGTGTGTGTGTGTGTGTCTTTATTCAAAGAGTGATTTGTTCTAGATCTTTAAGGGGTCAGTTATAGTTAAATGTACCCTGAAACGTGTTAGGTGTGCAAATAAAATCCACTGTATTCACTACAACAAACTTAAAAAATAAGGGTGTTTTACAGTAAAATACTGTTGTTTGAGAATACAGCTGAATACCGTTAACCAAATGGTAATAATGATAATAATGTATTAACAACAAGCTACTGTACAATCATGTTATATATGAATTTAAATCATGTTGCATCAGGGCAGACTCAGGTAGCCATAAAATATTGTAGTAACCTAAAGAAACGGATTATGAACAGCCCAAAGAACCATGGAGTTTCGGTTTCAGTTGTTTGGACAACAAACAGTTTTAACTTTTATCTAGCAGTGGGTAGCATGATGAGCATGAATTAAATACACTATGCAGAACTTGAGGTTGTGCAGCACATATGGTAATGACAACTGTTCCTAAGACTGGCATCTTGTCATAGTTTAAGAACTAAATAAACTGCATTTAGAGTACAGTCATAATGGGAAATAATACTCTGTTTTGGGAGACAGATCTTCAGGTTAAATATTTGTTGGGATTAAGGTGGTGTCTACAAGAACATTGGTACTTTAGTAACCATAGTCTTTTCTATGTGCTTTGGTCCTCCGTACAACCGTACACGGCATTTTAGGTCAGAAACAAAGGTTCTGACTCGTTCAGCGATGAAGAAACTACAGTTCTGTGTTTGTACGTGGACGAGGCAAAATAAGATTCTCAAAAAATCCCTGTTTTTTAAGAAAATGCTAGTGTAGGTTTGGACATAGTCCAATTCACAAACTTGTTACGTACATGATAACATGAAGGTTGTTCCAAGTATCTCCACTACACACTCATTGTGTACAGCTCCAGCACGATGCTGATGGCAATCAGTCAAAATAATGCTTGTGATTCCATCAAAAAGGCTTCAGAGCATTTCATCGTATTATATATTATACTGTAAGATACTATATAGTTCAATACTGTAGTATTGTTACAAGAAGAACCTTGCCTAATTTAGCACGCAAGTTTTTTTAATCATTATAATTTTTACAATGTTGGAATAGTAATAGTAACCTCAAATAAGGATAACCAAAAAGCTTCCAATAATTCCATATTTAGGGTCTAATAGGAGTAAGAATGAAAAAAATCATACAATTTTGGCATCAACTGAAAATACAGAGGGACATTATGTCTAAAAAGAAGGCGCACAATAGTTGTTTTATGCCACATGTTTTTCTCTAATGGTATCTTCACTTTAGTCTCCTGTTTTTTTCTTGAGGCCGTGGTGGCCCAGTAGGAATGTTAATGTCCTGTTCCAGTTGGCTGAAAATGTTTCTGCCTCTATCTGGGCCCCGGACTCAGAGGAGATGTTAGGTAGCACAGTGTGACGAGCCGCTGTGACAGGAGAAAAATTTTCTATATCCTGGGTGACTCCGCTCTTCTTGGGGATTACAAAGGGTTTAACTGGGGGATGAAGGAGAGTAAAGTGGTAAGTGACATTTCTGGTCTGGGAATATGGCAATCAGCAGCATGGAGTCCTGCCAAGTCTAACGGCCGGGCCAGAAAATGCTAAAAAGGCTTGGGAGAGTGTAAACAAACGCAGCACTGGCTAGCAGTGCGGGAAGGAGGGGAAAGGAGGGAGGGGAGGAGGAGGGAGTCCAGGGGGACAGATCTGTTAACCATCAGTGGCTGCGTTTCATCCCGCCGCCCGTCTCCAAAACCTTCAAGGGAGGCTTTGTGTACCTGCTCTGCAGACAGGAGCTGGGAATTTGGGGAACAGGAAACCAAGGCTTGCCTCCATCCCTCCTTCCCCACAACCTAAACCCGTTCTCTTTCCCTGTGCCCCCAGCTGCCCTGCAACACACACACCCTGCATTCACCACATGCGATGCCCTCTCTCTTTCGTCACCCCCCGCTAACTTTTATACCTCTACCCTGAATGAGCATGTTGTACAGTAGGCCATTCAAAACACCCACACCCACACACTGGCAGGCAGGACTGATAAGGGGACACTGGCTTGTCCTACTACTTCTTGATGTATCAAAGAATAAATGTTTTTTCATGAGCTTACTTTTAAATCCAAAAGAATACTTCAGGTTAACATTTCCATCAGCAGTAGTCATTTCTCAGCTTCGACATGAATGCACAAAGCTTGTCCTGCATGAAGGCCTACATCCTACAGGCTGAATAAACCAGAGTCGAGGTATTTTAACCTTAATGCATAATTCATGATTCGTCCTCTGAACCACCAAACAAGCGTACAACACTGACAGAGCTCACGATGTTAATCTTATGAGGTACGTCACAACTGGTGCGCAACTTGAAGGATATTAATGATGACAAAAAGCTGATAGGCCTGTTACTTAGGCCTAAGATTAGTTTGGGTAGAGTGAGAGTTCAGAAAAATAATCCATGACAAACAGTGACTGTATTCAATATCTGCTATTACAAGGTACAGCAATGCCGTCAAGCTTTCGCGTCAAGCTCCATGTACTATTACGATGTCCAAGATGATACGTAAGAGGTCATAAAAACAATCCAAAGCAGAAGGCCAGCCATTTTCTTACCTGCTTATCCAAATCTAGGTTGAGTCGGGGTTGAAAGCTAGACCAGCTGTCATAGGCCAAGAGGCAGGTTACACCCAGGATGGATCATTCAGAGGGAAGCGAAGTCAGAAGTTTCACAAACTGACTCTTGAGGCAGACTCCCAATAGATCCCGATGTTATGCTGTCAATCTTTAAGGACAAAACTAAACCTCAGGGCTGCAAAGCGAAGGCAATTTTGGCTTTTACATCTCATTTTTATATCTAATTTACCCCATCTATTTTTTATCACTTGTGTAATTTGTGTATTCAAGTTGTGTCTTAAAGTTGTAAGTTACTGGTGATTTCTCTCATTCAGCTTCCAGTTCTACTAAAGACTCTCCAAGTAGTTGGCTGTTCCTGCTGTCTAAATGGCTAACAAAAGATAAATAATATGAGTGTCACAACTAGGCCCTGGTGGCCAGTAGTTTGCATGGAAAATGCATAATAAAGATACCACATTTGCATTTCTTGATTCCAGGACCTTTCTTTTAGATTTGTTTTCAGTACGTTTACCATGTAGAATCTGTACTAAAGCAAGGAGGCTTTGATGTAACATAAAAATACAAACGAAGCTTTCCTCATTTCTAGCCATCATAGGTCACAATCACACAGGCCAAAAGAAACATTTGTAATCCGGGTCGCAAAGAGATATTCGGTGCTTGCCTGAAAACCTTGTTACGATTACTTTGGTTGCTAGCAGCTGGAAGATGCCAGCTTGTCTTCAAACACTTGCTAACTACTCTCCAAGTGGAAGAAAATCTTAAAAATCTGTGTTCAAATTAAACGTTGTGCCTCAGTACTGCAACCAACACATTTCCAAAGACTCAGCTTTACTTTTCAGAATGTGTAGAAACTTTTCAGTTTTAGTATAGCTTGGGGAGCAGTAATGGTGAGTGTAATGAAAACTATGGTCGACAGCAGCAAACTGCAAGCAACCAAAGCAATCGCAAGAAGGGTTTTTCGATGGAGCACCTTATGCCTCTTTGCACGAGTTTCCCCTTTCATAAATTTAGCGATCAGTGGTTGTCAGCTGGTTTCCGAAAGGTCTCTCGGCCTGTTTGAATGTGGCTAGCAATGTGAAGTCTACATTTGTATTTTTATGTCAAACCAAAGCCTCCTAGCAAAGGTGTAGCAAGTTGTCCTGGAATCAAGAAATGCAAATGTGGTAGTTTCATTATAGAGCTCATTACTGAGCCTACTGACACATTCAAATTTTAACATTAGCAGCTTCAGAAGTAATATCTTTTTAACCATATTTTAGTGTCTGCTCTTCTGAAGGAAAGGGGTGGCTTATTGTCTGTTAATACTAGTGACGAAGAGCAATACTCATCCCTGGCACTGAGTTGAAGCAGATCATAAAGGCTTCATTGTGAATGTTGACTTGTCTCCCAGAATGCTAAATTAAAAAATGGATGTAACCTAATACGGGATGGTAGCAGCGATAAGATCTAGAGTCAGCCCGTGTCCCTGCAGGCCCTTCTGCTCCTCGCTACACCACAAGGGAAGGCAGTGACAAGAGGTGTTCAGGAAGCAGTGAACACCCAACAGATCAGGAGATATTTTTTTTTTTGGTTTTAAGGTGAATAAATTCATTCCAGAACCTTAAATTACAATCACCTTTCAAAAAAAATGTCTGCTCTCGAAGCCCGAGGCACTGTTTGTCTAGGACGCGGGGAGGGGAGGGAAAGAGGAAGTGCAAGGTGTTAGCTGACGGCAGTTGCAGTCAGCGAGATGTATCGGTGCGCGCGCGTTCTCACGTGAATGTGCGTCTGTGCTGACATTCATAGCATTAGGTGTGTTTGTGTGTAATTAAAGAAAATTTGAGTCACTCCTAAATAGCTCTCAGAAGGGGGGATTTTCATTATCGCTAGACTCAGCGGTGCACATGTGAGCGTATGCATGCAGAGCAGGAGAGTCGCCATGCAGTGCCATGACAACAGTGGAGCTGTCTGATCCGCTCTCTCTCTAATTGTCTGTGACCTCGTAACTGGAGAAGCGCTCTCAAGGCAGGAGGAGGGCCTTTCACACGGCAATCACTTTTGGATTTGTCCTCTATGCAACTCCTGAATACCACTTGCCAAAAAGAGGTGTGTATATGTGTGTGCGCACGTCAGTGTGCGTACGTGCAGGTGCGGCCACTTCCTTAACTCCCACCTCACATGTATTTGTCTTTTCTCGATTGGCTGCGGATTAAACGTAAGGCATGTCTGGATTAGACACCCAGGTCACATCAGGGGTTGATCTTTTTTTTTTGGTCTTATTGTGAAGTTAATGAGAAATTTTAGGTTTGTGAAAATATTCACAAAGGTAACTTCTCTGACTTGCAACAAGGTAGATGATGAAATTCCTGTTAGAAGAATTTGTGTGAATCCAATAATGCTAATTAAAAACAAGTTGCTATCAACCCTTTAAGGTGCTTTTTATTACTTTTAAATTGTTTTGTAAATGTGAATTTTTTCCATATTCGGATTTCAGTATTCCAGTTTTGTGTACTAAGTGATAGCGAAAGTAATTCCAGGGGAATGCACTTTCCTCTATCTCTACACAGATCCCCCCCCATCTGTCCTCAGAGATCGGGCTTTTTTGATGTCTCTGTTGTCTTCTGCCATAAAGGGGCCTCAGTAATGGCCCCTGTCACACACAAAGGTATTAAGGCCTAAAGCCTCTCTCTCTCTGACGCCACTGGCAGCTGGACCAGGGGAATAATTTGATTTGGTATTTTATGCTGGAAAAGAGCCTTTCTTCCCAAGCCACATTTGCGCTTGGCTTCGCCTCAGCCCAACAGCCCTCTGAAAGACTTTACATGACATTAACACATTTCAGAGAGCATTACGGCTTGAAAAGAGATTTGTCTAGACAAAGACATGGTTTATTTGTAGTTAAAGCTTCATTTCCTGCCTGTTCCTTCCTTGCACTCTTTCCCTGCACCTTTGCTCACCCCTCCCCAGCCCCCACCGTTGCCGACTCCTGCCGAGTGCACAATGGTTGGCGCCCTGACAGGTAAGAGGATTTCAATTAGTTTACCTCGGAATGGGCCCAGCAAAACGTGATTAATGAAAGCAATTAGTCTCTGTCATGTCTTCAGCACACTCCTGCTAAATCACTGGACTGCTCCTCACTGACGCTAAGAGCAAATTACATCACCCGGGCCCTCTCTTCTCCCTCTCTCCCTTCCTCTTTATGAGCTCCCTGTGTCTCAATGAAGAGAGCAACCGAAAGCAGAAAAAGAGAGGTATGAAACCCAGCTGATACCCATGTGTGAGGGTTTTTTTCTTCTTTTTACACTTTAAAAGCCTACCCTATAAACATCTACACTTTCTAAGGACCGGCAATAAAAATGAATAATCCTCACCATTTTTTTCAGAATACCATTTAAAAAGATTTAGGACACTGCTGCTTAAAAAACTAACAGTTATGATACAGCGAGGAAACATTTCTAAATCATGCTGAATGCTGTATGTGTGTTTGCGTCATGGACTGACTGATATTATTTAGGCAATGAACAGCATTGTGTGTGTGTGTGTGTTACTTAATGAGGGCTAAATTAATCAGGAGCTTGGCTTTTGCTCCTCTCATTATAGCAAGGATGATCTACAGCATCATACATCATCATACACTTCATAAATGTACTTTTCCCTCCATAGCATCATACTATACACACCGGCGTGTAAACTACAGTGAAATTTAGGAGGACACGGTTTAAACTTTTAAGCTTCAAAGAGCATTATGGGGTTTCTGCCACGACAGCTCACAACCTGCAAAAAAAAAGATCAAATCCAATCAAAGGGAATTGACTGAGCCATAGATAATGTTTTGCTAGCTGCAGGCTGAGTGGAGCACAGCCAACAGTAATCACTGCATACTATGAGGGAAACAGCCCCACCTGCTCCAAAACAATTGCATGCACGCTTCTTCTTCTCACAGTATTTGCTTCTGTTGTTTATTTATGCCGCTATCCGTCTGCTTTCACCCATCTGTCTTTCTCTCAACAAGCCGAGAACAGGACACAGGGGCTAGCTAAGCCGCCGCGCACTGTGAATTTTTGCAAAAATGTGTCAGGCTGTTGTAGGTTTGCAAATGATGGGGCTATTTTAGCCTTAAGCACTCCAGTGTACCAACAATTTGCATACTGGCTAAACTATACAGCAATATAATAAGGTGTTCTTCTCAGGATGGCTTCAAACGCGCAGCTCTCTACCCCTCATCAGTCGGTCAGGCACATTACTAAAACGACCAAGAAACAGTGATTGTTGTTTGTACTTCTCTAGTTTCGATTGTTTGATCCACATTTCATAATCCCCCCCCTTTTTAAGGGAAGTTTTGTATTAGTTGGCAAGTCTGCTAGACGGCTGCTAGACGTTTGGTTTATTTTACTGTCGTCAACGGTGCATTTTTTTGTTCATGGTTAAAACACGTCTCTTAATAAACTCCATAAAATTATTTCATCTGGCTAAAGGTTAATCTCCTAAACTCTACGCTGGCTTGTCTGTGGTCTTTGGAAAGGTGTGCTCGGGATGATAGGGCTTGCATATTTTGATGTGATCCGATTTCTTCATTTCCTGCATTGGCTGGGAACCTGGGAACAGCGCAGGTTTTAGCTAGACCAGACGCTCCTTTTTTCGTTCTCTTCCGCTGCCATTCCTTCTCTTCCTCTCATGTCCTGCCTGTCAAATCTCGGGCTAATTTGACAGGCTTGTTCTGACTGAAAATAGGACGAATGAAAATCTTTGGCATCCTGGCCCGTCTGTACTCTCTGCGGTTCAAGAAGTCATATTTAAGGACAGCAATATCTGCATCTCCCCTCTCCTCACCTTGCCCTATATGTCAGATATTGGAAAAACCAAAATGATTGCACACCCACACCCGTCTTTCTCTCTCCATCTGTCAGTCTCTTTCACTCTGTCTCTCTCTCTCTGCTGTTGTCTAAGGTTTTCCTGTCACAGAGCCAAAATCTAATTGTTCAAACTCTGTCAGCCTCCGACACTTTGATATTTTTCCCAGGCTTCAAAAGAGCATGACAACAATAGGCTTGTGCCTGCAGGGCATACCGAGGTAGCCAAGACTATATTAGTTATCACGTCTTTATGTCACTGGCACGGCTCAGAGACTTTTACTGGGTGGAGGCGGGTGCTTCGGAAGGAAGGAGACTTGTTAGTGGTTTCTCAGGCGGCTTTTTCTATGCCTCGGGATATTTTTTTGGTTTGCAACTTACTTTTCGATACCAGCTCAGGTAAATATCAGGGGGTGTATGGTGTCAAAGACTCAAACGGGGCAGTGTCTTTTCTATGTTAATAACAATGTTGAGGTTTCTGTAAATGACACTGTCTTACTGTGTGAAATTTTTTACACATTGTTATTCACCCAACCACAAGGCAAAGTCAGTGTTTAAGGGTCTGGGATTAAGGATAGACACGCTCAGATAATTTGTTACAGATTTAAACTTGGCAGCACTTCAGAAACCCTGTGGGATAATTTCAGAGGCAAAGTTTTAACAAACTTTCAGTTGAACCCAGATCTTTAAAGAAAGATGTGACCTTTTGGCATATTACACCGTTTGGTATATTATTGAAATAATACAGAAAAATAAAGCAGCCAAAGTTAGATACCATGCTCAAACTGTGATTAAGCTAAGAGGATTTATTCAGCCTTTATTAACAAATACAAATGTGATTTAGTCTCCATTTTATTTACACATACCTGTTTAAGACTGTTAGGAAAATGACAGTGCATAAGGAACATTTACCTTGGGATTACAAGCAGAAGAACATCTCTGAAACAGCAGAAGACCACACTGGGTTCCACTCCTGTCAGCTAAGAACTGGAAACTGAGCATAACATTTTAAATTTGATTTCTTCTTTATTCAGGTTGAGCATTTACGCTAATTTTCAATCAGACGTAGCCCAGTATGCAACCTAAAGACATCCCTGTTGTTATTCAATTACTTAGAAACTGAGGTTACAATTCACACAGGTACACCAAAATTGGATAACACTGGAAAAATGTCAGCTGGCCTAAAGAGTCTCCATTTTTGCTTAGACATTTACATTGTAGGGTCAGAATTTGAGGTAAACACCATGAAACTATCAATCTATCCTGCCTTATGTCAGTGGTGTAATGCATGGGGATATTTTCTTGGCAAATGTTGCTATCGTGGCAATACAGACCAGAATCTGGAAGTTGACCAAGTTGAATCTATGCCACTAATAATTAAGGCAGTTCTGAAGGCATAAGGACATCCAACACGGTACTAGGAAGGTGTGAGTATAACTATCCCACTCATGAATCTGTAAGCATTTATATGTCCCAGATCTGCAGAGTTGCTAGGAAGAAGCTAATTGAAGCTGTGAACGCTTAGTGGTTGTAACTTTTAAAATATTTAGTTTGTTTATAAAGCCAAAAGTTGCTGCTTTATTTTGTCTAAGTGTCAAAAGATTATATTTTCTGAGATCATCTTCAGCTAATTGTTAAAGGAGGGCAATGCTAACATCTTAGCTGGCTCTTAAAAATATCTCTGTAGCATTCTATTAGAATTGTGTTTGCTGATTGAATTCACTAAAATGAGTGTTCTCTGCATGCGCTATTGTTATTGTAGCATTTATGCTAAATCTTTCGTGTTCAACTATTGAAATGCATTGGGCTACACAGTAAATTAGCATTTAGCCGTTAACTAGCAAACTGTGTAACTATTACAGCATCAAATCTGACCTCGTTTAAATCGTGTGTTGTCTTCGCTTGCATTCACACCTTTACTCTATGTCTAACTTTCCGAGATAGATGAAAATGAAAACAGGAAACACTCAAAATAAGATAACATTTTAAATTTGATTTCTTCTTTATTCAGGTTGAGCATTTTTGCTAATTTTCAATCAGACGTAGCCCAGTATGCAACCTAAAGACATCCCTGTTGTTATTCAATTACTTGTAATATAATTCTGTCAAGGGATCCAGCACTTGACAACAATAAGCATTAGATTGCGTTACACTTTCTTGTGTTTTACTCCACATAACATTAGTTCACTTTTCACACAACAGTGATCCAATTTCTGTGTTTCTCTGTAACAAGTATTGTTTAGTGTGGAGGTTGCCAGCAGCAGGTTAGCACCTACTCAGCCCTGCTAACATGATATGCATTCACCTCCATTGGGATATGCTCTGCACGTTCTATTTATGGATGCTGAGTAAAATGACACTTCACCCTCAAACTCTACTGTCTGAAAGGAAAAAAAAAAACAGACAGAGGCCATACTCATATGTTGCGTGGAGGACAAGAGGTGGACAACACGGAGTCATGCATCCTGAAGGTATGCCTCAGGTGGCAGTACTCCTGCAGAGCATTGGTTTCATTCAGATTCTCCTAACCTCCTAACCAGACGAGAATATTATGGGTTAGTCAAAACCTCAATGATCAAACCACCAGACCCAAATAAATGGGATTAATTTAGTTCCCTCTCCTCCCATCTATGTAATCAATTAAACTACTGCAAAGACTTTTACCAGCTTGAACAGTGTATGAAAATGGTTTTCACTGAGTCTCTTTTCAGCTCTGTGGGATTTCCTCTTGTGTCCCAGCGCTCCTGTTGAACAAGGAGTGGGTGAAGACAGAGCCGCCTAACAAGCTCCCTTCTCCGTCTGAGACCAGACTTTAACTCACTGTTGCAGAAAATGGCACTTTCCGCTGGGACAAGCGAGGTTTGGCCCATGCTTCAGACGCAGATCGCGGCGAGGCTGCTGGCAGTAGCAGTCACTCAATCTCCAGCTCCTCTTCTCCCAGCAGCTGGGAACAGTGGGAGTTGCAGGCCTGTGATTACTGGCCAGGACACCGAGGTGAGGTGAGCTCAGACTCGCTGGTTTTCACTCACTCACCGGGAGCCCTGTTTTTACAAGCCTCCAAATGTGACAGGAAATGGGTAGCAAATGAGCTATGATGTCCTTCGTCAAAACACACCGCGTTACAGTTCGCTTTTTCCCAGGCTAAATATATCATACAATATCTATAATTAAATTCCAAGCTATATCAAGCAGACGTATAATAGAGATGGATAAAGTACAGAGAAACTGTCTGTGTGCATCAAAATGGACATCTATCTGAAAATAGCAGACAGTGTTTACACAATAACCGGCCTTAACACATATGTCCATAAAAGTAGACGCACAGCCCACAGGAAGCAGTCTGCGTCCTGATCTTCAGATATCTGATTCCCTCTTTTTCAGTCTGCTTTCTGCTTTTTGTCATGCATTTGCTGGTGTAGAAAACCCAGTGTGTTATCATGTCTGATATATTTAGGCTTTCCCTTTTATTGCTTTCCTTCCTTTTCTGTCTCCCTGCATGTGGAGCATCACTGCTCCCCCCCCTCCATGCTGATGTGTTTGCTTTGATAAGGCAACAGTGTCGAGCATTTGTATTACTGAGCTGCTTTGGGGCAGATATCGCGCATTTCTCCCTTAAAGTCAGAAAAAGACGCCTATGATTTGTTGAGACAGATGCACATGGTTCAGTTTTAAACAGTCTAGATTTAGACTGGGAGAAATTATTTCTAATTCTCGAGGCTTCTCATTTCTCCTATGTTTGCACAAGCTGCAAAAAAGCCGAAAGAAACTGAAAATCGGAAGGCATTCTTGTCATTCCACCTGTCTTTATGAAATGGCATTAACTATACTGTAAAATGTATTAAAATAACACTTTAAACCTTAAAGCAACATTAAACCAGCGGCCTCTTTAACAGAGAAAATTCTTTTTTTATCACTTTGATAGAAAGCCGTCCTTATGCCATGCTCTCGCCGGGCCATTTCCTCCCATTTTCTTCCTCTGGTGACAGCGAGTGGATTTATGTGTATGCGGTTGCCCAGAAGACCCTGTACTGTACCCTCCCTGCAGAGCCTGTCACGCGGGCTGATGTATTCCCCTCCACCCCCTCTCCCTGGCCAAGCTTTATGATGGAAACTGATACAAACACTGTGATAGGGTTTCGGGATAAATTATTCACGCTTCCAATGCTCTCTGCTGCTGTTTCAGTTCTTAGAGGACGTCCATTTTACAAATGGCCCTTTTTTTAGCCCTCATCCTTTTAATTGATCCGTGGCAAAGACAATACATGTGTGATTGAGAGAGGGGGACGATCGCACGGTAAAAAGTTCAGGCGTAACACTTCGGTCGGGTTGGTGCGTGTCGTCGGTTGCTGGCTGCCTGTGCAGCGGAGCAATAGGTGCCTGAAGATTTACTGCCTGGTAAATGAAATGGCTGTCCATCGGTTGCAGGGGCGGCACATCAGCAGAGTCCTGCACTAATGTCTCTACCATCTGGTAGGATAGGCCTTTAATTGAAAAGAATTTCTGGACTGAAAGGGAAGAGCTGGACCAAGTCTCTCAGTCCCCCAAGAGAGAGAAGTAATGAAAAGAAAATAACTTCTCTCCTCTTTAGTGCCTATGGAACCCATAAAGAATAACAGGACATGGTGATATAACAGACGCACGGCCGTAGTGAGTGGGTGAATAACTTTCATATTACAGGCTACCATCTGCTAAGACGGTTTTGGAGCTAGGAAGCCAATTGGATTAAACGTTATGGCCACTTTGCTCACCGCGGCTTTTAGGGCTACCTTCAGGTGGCAGTTCATAAAGCATTTCTTTGTCAGATTTATTTAGACATGAAAGATGTGTTTTTGCTTTTGTGTCAGACGCACTCACTCCGTACTCCCACTTTGGGAGCGGGATTTTTCTTAAAACAAACAGGGGAGTGAGAGGAGGGGATGGCAGACATCCTGGAGGCCATAGAGGATAACTGATGAGTCTAGCAGGACTGAAGGGAGAATAACAACGCTCACCTTTAATGTGGCTTTTACCATTGGGATCCACCGAGTCCCAGACACAGCCGCCGTTGTGTGCGTTTGTATGCGAATCGCAC
Organism: Simochromis diagramma; assembly: GCF_900408965.1. Classification (NCBI taxonomy): domain Eukaryota; kingdom Metazoa; phylum Chordata; class Actinopteri; order Cichliformes; family Cichlidae; genus Simochromis; species Simochromis diagramma. Next base: position 4,225,223 of record NW_024387040.1, read on the forward strand.
GTGAATCGGAATCACGCAGGATCACTTCGTGCTTTGCACAAATCACGAATCTGAATGACTTTTGGGCTTTCGTCAGTCGTGAAGAAGATCGAGGCACGTCAGGGCTTTGGTATGCTCCCGCGCCACTTTGAAACCCTTCCACCTGACAATATTAGCTTCTGTGATGAGCGCACTGGCAGTGTGCATGTCTGCAAGGGCAGCCGTGAGCTGTGCTGGCTACGTCTGTGACAACCCTCCAGGTTTCCAGACAATTGGGCTATGTGAGAAAATATATCATTTCCATCCACTTAAAAAAGAAGAAGAAGAAAAAAAGAATCCTGCACCAAAATGTGCTGTATGAACCTATTCCATGCTTACTTTGGTTGACAAGTGTGCATACTGAATGAGGTCATCGTCTAAATCATTTTCAGCACCCAAAGGAATCACCCACACCCAAGGTAAACAGATATAGATACTAAAGGTAAACAAGAGGGGCTGTTTAAAGCAGGCAACATCAATGGGAGATACTGTACTGCGGCAGATGAAATAAAAACAAGACGTAATAATGATGATTTTCTACATGTATTTTTCCACGTCTTTGTAAACATCAGCAGTGTTGAAATCAGGCAGACAGACCCTCTTTGAGCCCTCATCCAATGACTCTTGTGTGTTTTGGCATTTGCTGCCTTCTACCGGCATCGCGGCACGCACGCGCGCAGCTGAAAACGTACACACTGCTTTCCAGGGCGTGAACGCAGCAGCAACAGAGAGATACTCATTTTCCAGTTTTTGTCTAGAGGCGGCGAGGTCCAAGACAGCTAGCAGCATTGCATGTTGCACGCACAGAGACAGGCAAAGGACTGTTTTCACTCTCTGGCCTTGTTTTTTTTTTTTTTTTTTAACTTATATTTTTTGAGCCAACAGAATAGGAACACCGTCAAATCCAAATCAGCAAATAAAGAAGGAAAACGCTCCTGTCAACAGAGCGCGAATGCGCAAGCAAGCCATGAACTTATGGCAGGAAAAATGTAATCAGATATATCTACCATTACAAATACAGCACTCAACAAATTGCACAAGGGTAAAGCGCTCTGTTAAAACAATAGCCAAGAATAGGCGGCATGACATGGGCCCCTGTGTGTGTGTCTGTGTGTGCGTGTGTGTGTGTGTGTGTGTGTGTGTGTGTGTGTGTGTGTGTGTGTGTGTGTGTGTGTGTGTGTGTGCAGACATGGGTCACAGCTTGTCCACTGACACGGACCCCATTAGATCAGATGACAGCACTTCATAATATTGACACATTCACAGCATGAGGTGCGCTATTCAAGAGGTCACAGTGCTGATGATATACTGTACGCACCTGACGTGTCACAGGCTAATTCTGATTCGGTAAACCGCCTCAGTCACAACACTAAAAAGGAGAAAGCTGAGCTACATGGAAATATAAGCGTTTAATAGATGGCACACACATATATGCACACATACAGGTAGTGCATGCTGTAGTCGTGCATACATAAAGTTGTATAAAAGCACAAGTTAAACATATAGAGTGTAGCACACTTACAGAGGTATTTGTGTGTGCTCCAATAAAGCTGTATATATGTATTGTATTTGTCTCTAGGCAGATTTATGAGAATTTTCTTTGGAGATTAGAAATGTTTGTTATTGGGAAAGTGAGGCAGTTACAAATGCATTTGTCTCTGACAGATTTTCATCCAAGCCACATGTTTTTAGGGTAAACCAAATGTGCTCATGTTTTTTATTTTAGCTCCGCTGAAAGCTCTTGCGCATGTGCAGATTCGCCATTAAGTTTATAGCCACATCCAAAAAAAAGTGCCTGTAACAAAGATCCTTGTGTCATTTGAGTTGTGCCGATTTTTAAACTTACACACTCGGGCGACAAAAATGCGATAGTCAATGAGTAGCTCTTAAAAGAAACAGGTGTTTTCTAAACTTTTAGCAGGGCTTAAGCTGATTTTCTGTGCTCATTTGGGGTTATTATTTTATGCCTATGCACTTATTTTAAAAAAACACACACACACAATCAGGGAATCAACCCTGTCCACTTTCAGAGCTGGTCAGATTACCTCAGAATAATTTGTCAGTGTTTGGAGGGCAAATGGGATAATTTTGATGCTGACGGCCAGGAGATGATTCAAACTCATGCTGAAGCCTCCCCAATTATGTGTGTGAGGTAAAGTGGCCTCCGCCAAAGCCAATGAGAGCCACTGTGGCTCTCCTCGCCTCCTTGCTCTTGAACAAACACGCCAGTCAGACATCAATAGGAAGTCTCTCTGTTTTAGCATGCCTGACCTTTAGCCGCTGTCTCAGTCTGTGCCCACCAAGAGAAGGCCTGCACGTCCCACACATTCAGCGGTAATCACTAATGCCCGCGTGAATAACATCATAAACCTGGTGTGACCCTCCTGTGGCTACCCAGCACCAAGCTGATCATCAAAGCGTGATGGACAGATTGCTGCAGAAGACTAAAATAAATAAAACGGGCCTGCTGGGTGACAGCGAGGGGCTTTAAACGGTTGGTGATTGAGCATGGGAAAGAGGAGGAGAGAAGAGGGGAAAAGAGTGAGAAGGCATGATGGAGTGTGTGTCAGAGAGCGGGAGAGAGAATAGCAAAGGCGGGGCCCCTTGTGGGGCTAGCATAGTCTGTGTTGTGCCATGCCACGGGGCCAGCTGGCAGGGCCCAAAGCTGGCATGACAGAATGTGACAGAGGATCCGGAGAGCAGGGACTCGGGGAATCCCGGCACAATAATGCGGATGGCAGAGGCTAAAGCCCAGATTTAATCACAGCCATCACACACCTGCCAATAGAAAATTACACAACCGATATCAATGGCAGCCTCTCCAAAGCATCGAGCCCCCAGCAGTGTTTCCAGGCAGGGCTAAGCTGTCGGTCGCTGTGATTCACATTCAGATCAACGTTTATTAATCCTAAAAGAAGGACGATTAGCTCACAGCCTACTCCCACAATCAAACTCACAAAACCACTAATCACAAATACTGTTACACGTCAAGGCAGAGATCAACAACAATGAGGTCAAAAAATAAATAAATAAGTATGATAAAAAAATAGAATAACAGAGAGAAATGTTTAAAAAATGAAAAACTGAAGGATGATTAACAGCATTAAGTGATCGAATAGCTGAGGGAATGAAGGATTTTAGGTATCTGTTTGTTCTACACTGCAGTACAAGTCAACGGTGACCGAGATGTTTATAAGACTGCACTAACTGGATGACAGTGTCATGAATAACACTGGCTTTATACTCAGTGTTACAGCATCAACTTAGTACGAACAACTAAAAGTTGTGAAACTACTCCAAGCAGTAAAAGAAGTGGCGCTCTTTTAACAGCCAAACAACGTGATGATCGCTTACCAGTTGTCCTGCAGATTCACCGTCTCAGCGGTTTATCGGTGTGTACATTTCCAGAAACATAATGAAGGTTTTTATCATCGATCCTTACACATTAAACATACACGTTTTCATTCAGAAAATCTACAGTTTACGGACGTTTCAACATGATCTTTGTGGTTATGTATTACAATATGTTTATATTTTCAGTTTCAGATGTAGAAGTTTTGAATATCGTACAGTCTTACAAAAAAAAGAAACGCACACACACCCACGCACACGTTTGTTGGGTTCATCAAGGCTCGGTTTCGCTGCAAATTGACTTTTTTTCTGCGTTGTCAGAAATCAAATCACAGAGAATTTAGATTATATAATGACGATGTCGGCCTAGAGCGGCACAAACACTCTGATTCTAACCAGAGCTTTTTTAGTATCCCAGGCAGGCCTCATTTTCAATCATATATAATCATATACATACACACTAATCTACACACACACACGCACACATTCATCAAGTCAGTACGCAGTGCTCAGACTTGACAGGTAACGGTCCTGTGGTTTGGATACTAATCAGTCTCCAAAAATGTTTACATTTTTCAACCGCGCTGCATGCTTTGACTCTCAGGTGCCCCTGTATGGATTGCTCGGCCACAATTAAGATCCGCCAAAATTGGAGCAATTTTACATGCATAACACACACACACGTACACACACACATATATATATTCCCTTATGTGATGCCTTATATCTTTAGCTTTCTGTTAGATTAAGTTTGGGTGTTGTTGTTGTTTTTTGTGTCCAAAAATGTGCTAATTTTTCACACTTTCAGTCCTGTAAATTTCCTTCAAATAAAGTGACATCATTCTCCACTTCCCGCCGCTCATAACATCAGCTCAGACTCAGCTCGAATCTCTCACATGCTCTCGATTTCAGCCTTTCTTTTATGTGCTTTTGCATGGACTGCGTGTGTTTATGTGTGTGCGTGCGTGTTTATGCTTCTGTGTGTCAGACCCTGACAGCTATCGCATCTGACACAAAGTGGTTGTTTTCTGAAGGCTTTGCCCCGTTTCATGTTCTAATAGCTTCCCTGTGATGGCAGGGAGGACCTCTGCTCCGCGCTGCTCTCAGCCATGACTCCTGCAATATTTACATGTTTACGCTCACAATTTCCATCTGTTGTTTCTGGAACAATCAGCAGCAGAGGCCTGGAGAGAACGGCTGTAAGTCGCGCTCAACTTGGGTTTCATGATTGGGAGGCTGGGCCTGATTATGCTCGGCTTGGGTGGAGGGGAGTAGTAGGCGGGGGGGTGGTGGATTTGGTTTTCTTTTCTTCAAGGCCTTCCCAAGGTTTTTGATGGCGGGCTGGAAGTAAGCGAGGGGCTCTGGGGATCTGTTCGAGCTTGCCCTCGGAGAGATGCTTCACTAGGGTGAGATCAGTCGTTGCGCCCCGCTCGTGAGCCAACTGGCTCGGCCGAGCTCACTAATAGATTTCAGATATGACACAAAAATCAATTGCAAGGGTTCATATTTGGTCAAAACCCATTTTTAATGTGGCTGATTATAAACTGGTATGTTTACAGCAACCATTTCAAAAGGAGTGGAAGAAAATACAGTCATGGTTAATAAGTGGTTTGAGCTTAAGGACGATTTTCAACTTTTACCCTTTCTTTTTTTCACTTTTATGATGTTGACTTTCAAAAAAAGACATTTTTTGACTTTAGGAAGAACATTGTGCACATGTGTTACTTAGTTAGGAGTTAAAGAGCAAACCCAAATCTTGTATACTCTGCAGACCAGAAAAAATAAGGAAGGTTATTCCTAGAGGCTAGTTAGATATTATCAAAGTATCAGCAACATTGTTATGGGCTACAAATGGAACACTAAATAATCATTTAGAAGTCAAAAGAAAACTATTACTACTGAGAAGTAAAGTTAAAACCCCCCAGGGACAAGTGGGAGCTCTCAGAGAAAGGGTGATACTGATGACTGTGTGGATAGAGGGAGAAAAAAAGCAAAGAAACACAGGCAGGATGAAAGGGTGTGTTGGTCCCTTGTGATGTGGCTGCAGACGCACCGGGTCTCAGCGTCAGCCTGGCCCAGCGTCGGGTTTCCCCATGCCGGAAGTGGCGCGTTTCCCCCTGGCGACAAGCTCTTCCTGCAAAATAAAGAAATCATTAGAAAGATGACAGCTGGGCCAGCCGACAGAAAGCCCAGGGGGCTCAGCCTCAGAGAGCTGCCACCCAGCATTAGCTGGCTACATTTGGCTTCGCCATCGTTTCTTTTAGAGAAGGTAAACCACCGCACTCCAAAGCGATTCCCATCGAGAGCAGTGCTCACTATGTCGTCCTCTGTCCCACTCCTTTCTTTCCACCTCTGATCTCGGTAGGCCACTCGCTCACATCCTTCAGCTTCGTACGGTCCCTGAGGATGACGAGTTAAAGAACAATGTTGGGGTTGGCCATCAAGCGGTGAAATATTCTGACCCTTTGACCCTGAATCATATGAAGCTGAAGGGTCCGGGCTCAGGCGCTGACCCCTGGCAATCATGGCGTGTGGCAGCCACACTGGGGCCTCCATAAGATGACTGTCTGGGAGCACAACACGGCACATTCCAACTCAAAGTCCTCCCAAAGCATTTCCTCCACAAACCATTGCTTACTTCTGTCTGCCAGATGAACATAGAGCCAGGCGACTTAAGAGTGCATTAAGAGAGCTCTTCTAAAAACCATCAGTACTTGACCTCAGCTGAAATGATTACACTGTAAGGAAGATATTTGAAGTTAATCCCAAAAGATAGGCTCATCATGAGCTTAAAGGCCTACAGAGGATCAATTGATGCGGCCTTACAGAAATTATGCTGTACTTGAATTTAGTTTTTTGTTAATTTAGGAGATGTCTCAGTCATTCTTTTTTTTACATTATGAATAAACAAATCATTAAAGACTTGGGGAAATAATTATTGCAGAGACAGTTAGCTTTGATTTGCATTATGTCTGGGACATTATGTCTGGAACATAGACTGAATATTAAAGAAGGGCAGCCTCTGGATCTGAAAAGAAAAACCAGTGCCTTAAAATCCACACTTAACGGCCAGCAGGGGGCAACTCTTCTGAGGGCAAAAGGAAATCTGGTTATGTAAAAGTCAATGCGAAAGTGACCTTATTGATTACTAGACCTATAGCCTACAAAGACAACAACACAGACCTAGAGACCATCTGACTACCGCTTTGTCAAGAGAGAAAACTGTGGAACTCGGGGGTTGCTGCCAGTTGCAAGGTAAAAACGGTCACAAAAAAGGCATGCAGTGCTGCACTGAAAACCTTGCAAGTGCTTTGGTCATTAGCACGCAACCACGGTTATCTCTAGTTTGCATGGAAGACACCAATTTATCTGCAGATACTCTCCAACTGGTAATGAAAATGAGTGACACAAACTGGAAACATAGACCATTTGCCTTCAAAGTAAAAGTTGCACCTTTTGAAGTCGTAAAACACAACTCTTACTTACCTATTTCTAGCTTGCGTTGCACCTTTTCAGGTTTCAAGCATTTGGAAAGTGTCTGTCCATGCAATGTCCATACACCTACTGGCAACCATGGGCAACCATGGCAATCTGCTAGCAACCAAAGGAATTGCAAAAAGAGGCTTTTGAAGCAACACCATCATTGCATCTGCCACCACCAGGAACCAACTGCTTGGTAAATCCAGATTTCTCTGTATCAACCAGACGCATAAGTTGACCAGCGTAGCAAATGGTCCTTTGAAGGTCTTTAATAAATTTAATAATACGGGATGCACATTTTGTAAGATACTGATCTATTCAGAATACATCAGATGATAAAGTAGGGTATTTTTTAGGGGATAGCTACCCTTGTAATTGAGAAATCACATTTCAGCGTGCATCATCCTCACTCCTCGCTCAAGCTAGGAAATGCTCAAGTTGAGATGGGTCCTCACAGGTAGCCACAAAAGGGTGACTACTTTCGTCTTTCACATACGGTCTGCACTCTTGATAAGGTGACAATCAAAAGTCAGTTTGATTTTTTAAAAACTAAATACCTAGTTATTTTGATTCATATATAAACAAAAAACAAATCACTCCTCTGGGCTTAAAAATAGGCTGGTACACAGTGACTTGCGATAAGTTTGGACTTTTGTAGGGAAACAGAAGTATATGCCCATTTGTCTGTTAGAGGTCGCAGCAGCTGTTTACGATAGTTGTCAAGTTTTTTTAAGCTAAGCTAACAAGTGGCTGCTGGCTGCAGTATATAGCTGAATCTAGAGTAATTAGCACTTCTATTAAAACACTTAAAAAAAAAAGAATGAAAAAAAGTTAATTTGAATCATTGGGCTTAGGTGATGATCAAACCATGACACAGCCTCACAAACACCTCCAGGTGCCATGACTCTGTTGCCATGGCGATTAGGAGTGACATAGGTTAACACCTGCTAGCGCTCACTCATGGAGATTAATGTGGCTGCTCGAGCAAGACACACATACAAAGGCACACACACTCGCATACTCACGCTAGACTCCTGTCCCCTCTAATGGGGACTGATAAAAGACAGGCTCCATCTCTCACAAACAGGACTGACTGGGCTGCTGGAGGTCAGCTCAACCATTTCCATGTGCTGCTGCATTTAGACATTCAGACTCATGACTGGAAAGCAGTGCGCAGTTTCTCTGGATGCGCTACACTTCCTGCGACACTGTGACAGAAGGCCGGTGGTTGCACGAGGCCACTGTGATACTAACTTACAAAATTACATGTCAGCCAATCAGTGCGTTTTGTGTTGGTTTCTCTTTATTGTTTGTCCAAGACATGCTTTACATAACCAAAATAAGAAAGACCCTCTGCCCAACCCTCTCAGAAAAAGAAAAATCAACTTTTCTCTTACAAATAAATGGCATGGTAAAACCTAAATGAAGCTGGATGAGCAAGTTGATATAAGCTGCTTTGAGGCTGTTGACACACTGGGGCTCATTTCCATTGTTGATGTCTGAGCCAGAGGCCATTGTGGTCATGGTTCAGGCTTATTTACACACACAAATGAGGCTGACAGCAGAGGCAGACGTTACACTGATGGGTAGATTGCCAGAATCAGCACTTGTCAGGATAGTTCTGTTGGATGCACCTAGAAGCGTTTCTGAACTTTAAAAGCATGCTAATCTAAATTCTAGAATGCAGTGCATATCTTCTCATGTATCTTATCCAAACATGATGATAGTCAGGGATAAAGTTTGTATATATAAATTATATTGTTGTATATAGTTGCACATAGAGGACTGGCTTTATGTCACATGACCATACGTCCAGGATAGTGCCAAATTGGTGCATATATGTGGATGTGTATGATTGGTTCTTTTGTTTTTACAGTTAGCCTATTTGTGGTTTGATTTATTTTTTTATGACAGCTCAGCAAAAGGATGATAATAAAGGATCAGACAATAAAGTTGCTCTATACAATACTATCAATGAAATAAAGTTTGCCAGCCAGAAGACTGAGGTTCATTTCTTGATCAGGACTTTGTTTTCCTTTGTTTGCTGATCACTTGCTGCTTATTTTCTAATGTGCAACACATTATTTCTTAATTTGCAGTGTTAGGAAAGATAAAAATGTTTAAGCTACAATCAGCAGGGCTGATATCAGTAAGTAACGTCACTCGAATGTTTGTTTTCCTATTTGTCGAGCCTGAGCACCCATACAAGTGATATTTAGTTTAGTTTCTGGCTTTTTACTTTCAATTTGACTTGCTGGGCAGGTTTAGGCACCAAAAAAGCTTGATTGGGTTGAGGAAAAGAGTAATATCTTCACAACTCTGCATATTGAAAAGTAACACCCAGTGCATTTCAATTTGATGGCAAAGGGCTTTTTTTAAAGTTGTACTTTATGTGACAAGCTGGGAACGAAAGACTCGTCTCATTGTTGCCATCAAAGCGCAGATATCTAAAGGCAAGCTGTGCATGTCTGTTAGACGCCAGCAGCTTTTTACAGAATGGAAGTGTGTCATGCCTGCAATGAAAACTGAAATCAGTCCATTAAGTACTACATGGAGATGTACTACTAGGAGTAAGTGAGGAAAATATATTTTTTAGTAGATGAACCTTTTAAACTGGTATTGCCCACATTTTCAAAAATAATGATCTAATTCTCTTTGATCACTGTCCTGCAATTAAAGACTTTCCCTTATTCAAGAGTTCACCACTGACTCCACAAGTGGTTTTCATTGGGCTGAGCCGCCTAGAGCAGCTACTAGCCTCCATGTCGGCCGGCGTGTGTCCCGGAGCAGTGACTGTAAAATCCATTTGGGACACTAAGCCCTTAATGATGACGGGATGCTGAGGTAAGGCAGGTACTCTGCCTAGCCTCCTAAACTCTGATGATTTTGGGGCAATTCTAACTCCCCTGGACTTGGGTGTCCATCTCAGCCAAATCACTCACATGGTACTATTTACTTGGCCTGTTAGCGGGATAATCGGACCCCCCCACCCCCCTGCTTTTTTTTCCACCTCCTTTTTTCTTCTCTTTCCCTCCCCCTGGTTCTAATAGGAATTGATATGCGCTATTAGAGGGTATTCGCTGTGTAGTTTTTCCCCACATGAAAGCGGTGGTCTGTTTACAGAGTTCTAAATAATTGGGATTTGGAAAGCATTGTCATCAATGCTTTCCATTGTCATCACAGTTAAAACCAGGGGAAGGATACAAGGCACTTAATAACAACAAAGAAAGAGATCCACAGGCATGCCGCACAGACAGGGCAGAATGTTCAATCCATACACTGATATGTAACCAGTAAACTGTGGGTTGGCATGTTTTTATGGAGCACATATTTCCTGGAGAATTTAAGGAGGCGCATTATTTTGTAATGACTTGGAACAATCTGTTAGGCAGAGGATTCCTGGTTCACTGTGGCATTGTTTTGTTTTTTTTGTTTTTTTTCAGGAAACTGATTTGATATCAAATATAAAAGACCGTCCAAAACTGCTCCTAACAAAACAAGCCCAATCAAAATGAGCAGCAATATTTCACTTTTTGGAGGGTTTTCCCCATCAGCTAAATCAAATGCTGCAGAATGCAGTTATAGAAATAACAAGATTACTAATAGCAAGACTTTTTCTTTCCCACATACTTCATATGCCAACTGCAGTACTCTTAATTCATGGAACACTGAAGATCTCAATCTGTTTGTGATTATCAACAATGCGTCGCTCAGCACTGAATCTAAAAAGAGCTGCTGTCACAGTGCTGTCACGCTATGGTTGCCACCATAATGGCAGACAACAATAATAAGGCCTTTTGTGGAACAGCCCTATAGGCCACACTGACCTATTCCAGTGTTCCTTAAATTCTTATTCTTTCTTTTTCTCTTTTTTCTGCAGTTGATCTGCCCTGTCATTTTGTGCATTTCTGAACAAGACAGAGGATGGAGTACAACAAAGCTTGGAGGTGCAAAAATAGCCTTGAGGCTTTAGGATGCATTGTTTAGTGTCTCAATACAATAGGGAGGAGTGAGACGAGCCAAGGCTGGGAAAAACCCCAAGGGATGAGAGTGGTGAGGTGGAGGCAAACTAAGAAACAAAGTCCCAGGTGACATTCTAGTGTCAGTGTCACGCATTTAGGGCACGGCACAGCGGTATCGGTGACAAGAACCGCCGCGGGCTCCGGGGCTCTGTCAGTGCTGCTGTGATCCCGACGGGGAGGAGAGGATTTCAGCACAGACCTTAAAGAACACAGCGTAGATGTTATATAAGGCCCCACTGATTGTACATGTTAAATGCTGTCCCTTTTCATGTGGTGATGGATGTCCCTGTGTCATACAGCGTATGCATAGGTGAAGTGAATGATTCTTGCTTATCTCTTCAGTGCTGTGGAATCCTGCAGAGTTTAACTGCAGTTCATTTTAATAATACATAAAACCAACTTTTTTTTTATTAGTTGCACTTCTTAGTCAAACCATCCTGGTGTGCAATAGATTCATGGTCAAGTTAGCTTAAGCAAAGATAAATACGGTGCCTTTTAAGATAAAATTATAAGGAAAACAGGAAAAACAGCAGAACAGGAAATAGAAAATAACACAGTAACACACATTAAATGCTACTTGAATACCAGCTTAAAAGATAAGTCTTCAGCTGCTTTTTGAGCTCATAGATAACACAGACCTAAGCCTGGACACTCTGCTACACAGCTGAGCTGCTGCTCCCCAGTGTTAAAAAAAGCCAGATGAAGTGATTTAAACCTACCAGTTGCCTAAAGCTACACTCACACAAGGGAAAACAAGTGATAATTTTGGTTGCAAATATATTGTGGCTGGATTAATTTTATTTTTTGTCGCGCTGCAGTTGGAGATCACAGCACGACCAGTGAAATAGTTGCTTTGAACACAGGGAACAGATCTGTTACCGTAAAAGTACGTTTGATTCAAGAAAGTCAAGACAGCAATAAAATGACAATAAGATGGACTCAGCCTGGAATCAGTTTCCTATTGAATTTGGTGGAGTTGGTAATTATATGCAATCAATTTTTAATAACACCTAAACACGGTGATAAATTTGTTGCCCAGTGCAAAGAGATTCATCACAAACTAGTCCAGCTTATCGGCAAAGATCGATTGCTCCGATTGATTGCTCCGATTGATTGCAATGTGTCGGCAATCTGTCTGCGTTTATAAATTAGAAGGCAACTGTTTGCAAACCTTGGTCAGTTTCTTTGAGAATAATAGAAGTCAGTCTGAGTCAAACTGTGATTGTTTGGAGACAGGTTGCCTCCCACGAGGTGACCTGTGCAATCACGATCAAAAGTAGTCGTCCAGAGGTTGAGGGTGTTGCCTAGGCAACCAGCTGGTCTCTGACAGCAAAAAAAATGAAACGCAATCACCGGGCAACCGCTGATTTTTCCTGGTTGCAGTGAGGTCCTATTTTTACTCTGGTGTGAGTGAACCCTAACTACAGTGATTGCCTCCCACTTGGAGGGCAAGTGCAACACACCCTGGAGGTATCAGCTGGTCCAGTAATGATTAAGGATCCCTGCAGGAGTCAGGAAGGACATCACATCTATTTTATTGGGACCCAGATAAGCAGCATATATGGATTCAGATTACATTTCAGAGCTCCGGTTTTGCATCTGTCTCTTTCAGGTGTGAGTCTTTTCTGTTTTGAGATCCAGGCTGGGCCTCCTTCCAGGCACTGTGGTGGTCGAGCATTTTCCTATGACGAAGCAGGGCCTAGAGTAATGGATCCATTTAGCAGTAATATTCCTTAATGGAAACAGCCTAATTACAACCGCAAATAACCACAAGCCTTCACAAAGGATTAAATATACAATAGCCGAAAAAAGGCAGGTATACATTTTCCAAATGATGAAAAAGTGAAACATCTGCAGTTCTTAGCAGGTTCAAAAAAAACGTCTGGCCACGGGCTTGGAAGGAGAGAAAAAAAATGCTTTGTCACTTTAGATTTCACAGCGCTGGTTTGAGCTACAATGCAGCCGGTTTGGATTTCAAAGTGCTCTAGTTCCAGAGAGAAAACAAAAACAAATGTTTGTTTTGTGGTTTATTGTGTTTTAATATGGCAGCAAGATGAGACACAAATTGAATGCAGGAAGAAGTAAGATGCAGCTGCTGAAATCAACGAAAAGGATCTCTCTGTCCAACAATCACGAGTAAGCCATGACCTAATCTTCCTTTGAGGAATATTTGTGATTTTGATTACCGACCAGTTTGATTATTTGACTTTTAATCTTTTGATTGTATTGCCCAGATACAGATTTCTTGCTTTTTGGGGGGGTTTTTGTTGTGTTTTTTCACTATCTCAAAGGATTTGCTTGTTTTAGTTTCTTCTGACCTTTCAGCTTACACAGTTCCTAGCTCCATGATCTCAGAAATGAGTTTCATTAAAACTTCAATGGGCGAAAGGGCAGAAAACTGACATGACCACTTCAAAAACAAACACTTAATATCAAAACTGTTCATGTCAAAAAAGGCTTGAATAGAAAATCCAAATGTCCAGGCTTATTAATAGCAGGCCACAGTAAATGACAGGTATAGTGAAACGAGGCCACCAGGGACTGTTGATTGTGAGTGAAGGCCTATGAGCATCACTCATCGCCGGTCGTTACACCCGTCGCTCCTTTGGTTAGCCCCACTGGCTGCTAAAATTGAATCTCAAGTTGTGTCCTATTTTGGTTGCAGGAACAGGTGATGTGCTTGGCCCAGCTCGTTCCCTTGCCTCTGCACCACCCCCTTGGGGCTGTTAGTGAATGCAATGACAACATAGTTTGCCAAGAAAAGGAGCAGAGGCGAAATGGGCCCTCTAATCCCACGTCGTGGATCGATACCTGATTAGCACGGCATGCGTGTGCACTGCTGTGCTTAAAATTGGGAATAGACATATTTCCTAATGAGCATCTGGATAAAAGACACCCGGCCCCTGATTTTGTTTGGTACAATAAATCCACCTTGGACAGATAGTGGTAATTAGTCCAGTACTGTTTAATATTACTGTCAACTCGTGTGGCACGGAGCTTTCAGTCTCGCTTTGTTGCCCTTTGTTGACAAATGCTCGACTGACTTGAAAATATCTATCCAAATGAGGCAAATCTTTCATCCCCTGTGCCCTCTAACAGAGTCGCACACCATAAAGCGACTTAAAGCAATAATTTAACCAAGTCACTTTTTTAGTACATTCTATTATATATTGCTCTGGTCTCTAAATAGAAGTCAACACAGAGCAGATTTTTTGTCATTGTCAGCACACCTGGACTTTCCCTTGCGCCGCACCTGCCTGTCTGCTTGCTTTCAGTGTAAACTTCTCCCGACGCACTATTTACATGCCGGCCAAATCCTATTCAAATGCCTCCATCCAAACAGAGGAGCGTTTCAAAACAGACACCCTCAGTTGACTTGCGATCATGCATCAATTTGTATAAGGTCTCCTCGGATGCAAAAGCTAGAATAATCAAATCGAAGCTGCAGACATAATCCTTTATTGTTAATAATGCCACGATAGGCCTTTACATATCAAATCTTCAATCTGAATCTGGCAGAACATAAATATCTTTCCTGTTACTCCGAGCGGGGCCCGGATCGAGGGGAATAATGCAAGAGTGCTGTGACAGAATAGTTGTTATTTGCCTGGCACACTAACTAAAACTTTCCAGCAATTTTTCAGTTATTTATACCATGTGCATGATTACAAGGACAGCAATAGATATGCACAAGCAAATTATACTACAATCTGGGATGCTTAGATTCGAATACCAGCATGCTTAACTCCAAAGGCCACACTAGAGAAGCGCATGAATCATGTGAGAAGGAGGAAATAAGAGAAATACAACATGCAGCCAAGAGTTCCACATCCCTGGTTTCAGAGGTACGGAAAGGAATATTAGTGTAGATTTATATATTTTGTGTAATTATGAGAATGAATGTGAGAGAAAAAAGTTCTGAAAAAAGAAAAAAGAGATGCTGAGAAACTACATTCAGGGGAGCCCTGGTGCTGTAACTTCAACTTGAAGAAATGAACCGTTCATATTAACTACAACGAAAGACAAACTAGTACAGTGGTTGCCCTTTCCTGTGAAAGTGATCACATCTTTATGGCTCCCGTCGCTGCTCTTTACAGATCTGTTTCCCAGAGGTATTCGATGGGGAGAGCCAAAGCAGGAGGAAGTGTGGGTCTGCAGCCGGCATGTTAACAATGGCTCCCCTCAGACCCCCAGCCCGGGCCCAGCCAGTCATGAAACACCGTGGAGATGTTATTGACCTCAAGGTTAACTCTCCTCAGGTAAGCCTGGGAGATAATGGACAAAGAGCAGTTCTTTTACAGGTGGAGTGACACGGCATATCCGCGCCGCGCAACTCCTCTCGCATTGACAGATTTTCTAATTCACTGCAGATTCCCATAAAACTGGGTGGCCAGGGTCAGCTCTACCCAACAGAGGGCCCATTCATGCTGGGTGGGATAGGGGGCCTGGCCAAATTAACCTGGATTAATTTAAAAGAGCAAAGGGCCCTTACATCCGAATAAAATGAAGATCAATAAATTAAATGTCCAGGTCAGGATGTCAAGTTGCGGCGATGATCGACTTGCATACAGAAAGCTACGTTCTTTGGCTCAGGCAGGTTTCTTCCTCCCCACCCCCACAAAAAAAAAAAAAAAAAATGAGAGCGAGAACCTTAATTACTTTATTCCAAGGAAGAGAAGTGCTTCCATGCGTCTCTCTTTACATGCTAGAGTTGTGCTCCTATAAACACACTCATGTCAGAAAAGAATGCTCATTACTTCTCTCATTTGGCCCGGGATTAGTTACTGCAACAGAAAAGTCATCAAAGAAACCACTCAGAGGTTTTTAAACATGTTTGTATTTCACAGCAAGAATTATTATTTAAATGTGCGATTAATCTCTCTCATGGTTTTTCCAGATTTTTTTTCTATTTACAGCTAGATTGTTTTCCACTATATATATATAGTGTTGGTGATTTTTTTTTTAAATCAAGTCTCAATGCGTACATCTTTAATTTGCCAACCTGAAAGGAATGTAAACTTATTCTTAAAGAGTACATGGGCCATAAAGGAAAAAGAAAACGCTGATCGTGGAGAAGCTAGACCTAAACCTGAACCACATCATGTCATTCACTGCACGATCAATTATCCAGTAAGGGCAGCCTTGTAAGGAGGCCATCTCATCATGCAGCCATTAATATCTAAACAGTGTCTGCCTGGAGATGACATGTAGACAATGGAAAGAAGGCCTAAGAAATGACCAAGTGGCCCAAGCCCAAGCTGTTAGCAGATTAAAGTGACTTAAAAACGCAGGGGCATGAGTTCTCCATGACAAAAAGATAAGACAGGTGACACAGAGAATTAAGGTTATGTGAAGGTTGTCTGTAATTTTATGTCAAAGACCAAAAAACATAAAATACACGTTCTTCCTCTCATATTCATATGCAAAAAACACACACTTCACTGTTAAAGGAGGAATTCTTTGTGGCTGTTTTGCTTTGTCTTCGGTGCAGATGTTAACTCGGGCCTAAAAGTGAAACTTATTGTTCTCACCCATATGGAAAAGAAATAGTAAAAACTTATATATGATTTACTCATGAAAGTGGCCACTTTCTCATTACTTTCATACATTGTTTTAGTAAGTATCCAAAACATACAAGTTTCATTATATAATTTTTCAAGGGATCTTATATCTGTTTTCACTCTTATATGCTTTTCATACAAGTTTCACACAAGACAGATACAAACTTTATAAGATTTATATATATCTTTTCCATATGGGCACGCCTAACACCCCTGTATACCCACATTTGTATTTTTATTGACTGTTTTTCACTTTCGTGCCTATATCTGATATTTGGAGTGAATAAATAGTTTCCCACTGACGTTTTACATGTGCAGCCACATACAGAGTGCTATATTGTTCTGAGATGGGTAACAGGGGTTTAAAACACTGTGGGACACTGTACACTAACCTTCACACCAGCCATGCTGGCTATATAATGGAATGGGCACCGACCAAGGACACAAAGATGGCGCCCAGTTAGCTAGCTAGCCAACTGTGTCGCTGCAATAGACTGTATGAAATATGAACGTAGCTTCCACTTTCAAGTGACTTACACCTGCATTCTACCTGAAGGCCTCAAGGTGATAGCTGTGGTTTCCTGTCATTTTTCAGAAGTCTACAGGAAAATGGTCGTTGGGTTCAGAGAAAGATGGCGATGGATGATGACAGTAATCTCAAGGCCTCGAGTACTTCATAAATCAATGGAATGGTAGATTTTTTTAAAGGTAGCCTGCACCGTCTTTTATAATGTGGTGTTGTGTGGTTTTTGTCCCCCTTACATTGACATCTTTGATGTTGAAGATGGATCAGAACTGGAGGTGTGACAAATACAACTCCCACTATGGCAGTACTGCAGTTTTGTTGTTGTTTTCTTTTTCTTTTCTTTTTTTGGCACTGAAAACATTTTTTAAATTTCCACCTCGACTATCAGTTGCATAACGTTTATGCAGTGGCTTTCCAAATGAAATACCAAAGCTGTTGCATTGGTTGTTTGTGTGTTCACTACACAGGCTTGCTGAGACAGGCTTCACAAATATGCTAGTACGATACTTCCTCAGATTAGCAGTGCTGTTTACACAGTCCCCTGGTAATCTGGGCCACAGGGGACATACCTGTACTGTGTCAGAGACTGAGCTAGAGTTACACAGTGGGACCAACCAGCCTCAACAGCCCACACCAGAGTAAGATCCAAAGGGTCCAGTGGGATTGGCCTGGTTCCAAAAGGGTTGGCACTGGGTACAGCTGGCCTCGGCTCCCCCTGACAGATAAGGGGATGACTGGTGTGTGCATGTGTGTAGTTTATGTAAGGTGGTGAGTGGAGGAGTATACTTGCTGCCACCTCTATATCCTTCCTTCCTGTTCTTATTTTTTTGGGTGGATACTTTTGTAATTAGCTTGTCCACAGGTCCATAAGCTATACTGGCAGATACACATGCATGAACACAAAGAGGAAGCTTTCCGTCAGGTTAAAAAAAAAATGTAACCATGCCTTATGGGCCTGGACAATGACAGCACACAGATAGGAGAATACTGGTGTTATTGTGTACTGAGGGGAGGGCTGTTTTAATGGAGCCTAAAGCTGATGGAAAGATAATAGGAGAGAGTTGCCCTGTTTGAACTGCATGTATTGTAATCAGGCTTACACACACACAACCACAAAAATACTATTTTGTGTGTGCACCGGTGAGTGTGTGTATTTGTGTGTGTACTCACTGGACAGGGCCTTTCTTCCAGGCTGTCTTCGTCCTTCAGCTGCTTCTGTCTACAAGCAGATGTCTCAGGACAAAGGGCAGGGATGCTCAGCACCTGTCTGCATACAAGCAAACTCAAAAGGTACCATTTTTCTTACTCTGGTATATGTAGAATTTGCTGTTTTGGATAGAAATCCTTGAGGAAAAGCTCGAATGTGTGTCTCTCCTCCAACAGTAACAACGCCAAAAATGACACCACCATAATTTCCTGCTACATGTGTACCAAGGAACAACAGAACAGGTTTGGCACGCTGGCCTTGTTCTGCATATTTCTGTGTCCATCTGCACTTCAGGTTATCTGTATGTCCATCCATCTATCGTTACCACACAAGGATATTCTAACAGTAGGTAATAGTTGACTACACAAAGACTTCCTTTATCACTTCAGGATTTCAGACCACGAGTTCTGTTTTCACAAGCCTATAAAGATCTTCTGCAAGTGTATTGAAAAGACGTTCAAACACTGAAAAAATTTCACCTAAAGAATTACACAAACCACCCACACACATGTATTAAGTATGTGGTAAGCTGCAAGCTGCAAAAGAAGCCAACGTAGGTCTTCTGGGCTGAAAGAGCAAAGCAAAACTGAAAGATGGAGCTGACACAGGAGTGCTGGTGCACTGATCTACTGTGCAGCATCAAGAGGCAGCACCGAAGAATCATCAGCGGGAAATGCAAGCAGACATCTGAAGTATGCAAGAAACAGTGATGGCAGTCATCGTGGAAACAATTGCTATTGACATAGTTTTTTTATGTTAGGTGAAAAAAACAAAAAGGAGAAGGATTTGACGATCGGAACTCCTTGCCGACTGTTCAGTTGCTGGAAAATATTCAACTTTGAGGTTATGTGACACACACAGAGAATTCCACGATATGTCAGCAAATTATGGAAACAAATATTATGCAGTCAGCCAAAGACAAGAAACTGAAAATAGGCTGGCTTCTACAATAGGACAATGATCCAAAACACGGCACAAAATCTGCCATGAACTTCTCAAACACAGGAAATCTGCGGGTAGATCTTAACTTGTTTAAGATCTCAAGGAAAGCGGCAGAAAATTCCTGAGACTTTTAGCTGGCTACACAAAGTATTTGCAAGCTTTAATTCTGCCTGAGTGAGGTAACTAAATTCTGACAGCTTTGCTTCTTTTCCCATCAAAACTCAGCAGAACTTTTGCATCCAGCTGTGTAGTTCAGCTGAAAAGAACATAGATTTGCACATCTGGTGCACTGCTGCAGTCAAACAGTGGCAAACGGAGAGCTGACAGATAACAATACTGCTCGTGACAATGACAACAATGATGAAGCCATTATCTACCCCGCCCTCCCTGGTCCCCGCCTTCTTCCTTAATGTAGGGGGCAGCTAAAGGGTGTGTTTAACATGCTAGTGAAGCAGGAGGATGATTCTGGAGTAAATCACTTGTGGAAAGGTGAAATGTGGCCAGCACGAGTCGGCCTAATCCATGCCAGACATGTGCAGAACACCAGAGGAGCAGGTGCAAACAATTGAAGCAGCTGTCAGTGAGCTGCCGTGATCTCTTTTGATATCTTAATTGTTAGTCAATCCAAGAGCAATTTTGGCAACATTGCTGTCAGCCCCAGGACTTGCCCCGCTTAGCTTCAATCTGTCAGGGCCTCGTGGGGCTCTGGTGCTGCTGCTCCCTCCCTGACTGAGGGCCCGTGTCTCCTGGATGTGTGTGTCCAGCCCATCGAGCATCTCCGAGGGAAATCGGGCCTGATTGCTGCCATTTCCGCTCACTTTGGAGGTTTGGGTCGGGGGTGCAGGCTAATGCTGATAATTGCCTTGCTTCAAAACTACTGGAATTCCTCCCACCCAACTCCGTCCGGCCCCGTCCCGACCCCCCTCGTCTGTTCAATATTCCCAAACATTGTGATTAGCATAACAGCGGAGTGTGTGTCAGTACTGATTTAGGTCTCCGATCTGAGACTCTCCAGATACTTCTGCTGCGGAGTCATTTAGGACAGGGGTGATCAGGAGCTACGCGGCTCGAGCTCGACAGATGTGGGGCCGAGCAATCAGACTGTAAGAAGCACCACCAAGCTATGAGCTAATGCAGCTCTCAGCCAAATCTAGCCGAAGCAATTGTTCTAATTTAACGTGATAGCTACATTAAAATTCAGAAGTCCTTATATAAAAATGAAATGACACATTCATGTTTTCACACACACACACAAGCACACACACACCCAAGCACACACACACCCAAGCACACCCAGACGCTCACACACATTCGCAGACATTCAAGTGGCGTCATTATAAAGAGATAACTCACAGTGCAGTGACAGTAAGTGACCTGTCTCTATCCATTCAAAGTGAGGTGAGGCCCGACTGTAAGGCCCAGCCTGACCCTCTCCGGGTGATTTATGTGGCCCCAGTAAGCCGGGTCTATTTGAGGGTCCGGCGAGGAATGAAAGTGTTAACAGCGGGTGTTGGGGAAGGTGGGTGCTGAAGGAGAGTTATGAGTTTTCTCAGCTGAGCGCCCAGCTTTGGGTTTCTGACATTGTTTCATCGGGGAGGGAGGGCAGAGTGGAGTAGTAAAAGGTGGTGAGCAGGCGGGGGGGGGGGGCAAAAAAGATGGGAGCAGAGAGGGGAGTGGGTGGAGCCCGCAGGCTTGAACTCCACAGCTGAACCACTGACCCCGACCATCCATCAGTGCAGGGGTGTGACAAGGCAGGGGCAAGGGTATGTGACAGGAGGGGGCAGGAGTGATGGGAGATGGAGGTGGGGGGAAAGGGACTGAGGGCTCTAATGGGCTTCGGGACATGGGAGGGGCTGGTCACTTAGGAGGATAAGGAACGGCTAGTGTACTGTAAAAGGATGCAGCAGACTAATAGGCGGAGATTTCTGGTTAAGACAGAACACTGATGTAGGTGCTGTGCATTACAGTCATTTGGTAGTGTGCAGGTCTAAAGATGGGGCTTGATTGAGGTTTGACTATCATCATATTTGAGGTCAGAATGCTTTGCTTGACTCCTTTTTGAGCAACAATTGCAAGTGACCAAAATGTAAGAAGTCAAAACTTCTACTGAGTAGCTTTTAAAAACCTAAAGTTAAAACAAACGCTTATGCTTTTGGTTCTGATCTCTACTTTTATTCACCGTGGAAACAAGTTGGTCTGTTTGAGCACAACCGGCTGCAAAGTTTGTTATATATTAGCTTTATATGCGATGCCACTTTTAGAAATAAAGCTACCAGTGCTGGTCAAACCACCCAAACCTTTAAGAGGCAGAGCAGGTTCGCAACTGACTGCAGTAAATGTTTTGCACATCGCAGTTTGCTGATAGAAACTCGGGAAAATAAAAGATTTTATATTTATCAAAATGTTGCTTTGATGAGTCCATGTGTTACCAACTTTGATCAAGAATTAAAAAAAATTCTAAATGGGAGTCGAGCCATTCCTCTTCTGTAGACAATGGCTACAATTCTCTGTTACACTGTTTCCACTTTTGGGAGATTTAGACTGAGCTCAAAGCCAGACTGAACCCTTCCCCCATTTAGGCTCACGCTGCCAGCGTCTTTCAGCTGTTGCCCAGGACTCACTGTCACTTGGCTCCACTCACACAATGCATGGCCAGTGGGTAGACTGGACCCCGGTATCCGTCCTCAAAGGGGCATTGGCCCTCAGCCAGACAAGCCTGAGCCGCCCCCATCGTCACACTGAAAGACTAGAGGAACACTAATGGTTAACTCTGAATCGGGACATGAGGAAGAGTCTGGGAGAGAGGGAAAGATGGTTTTAATATGATCCAGTTTGAAACTCCATAACACATATTCCAATTTCATTAGGGGCCAAAGATGGAGCCTTATGTCGGCAGCATTAGCAGTTATAGGGGTGACTGTGTTTGTCTGCTTGACACTGTGTAAAAGAGGGTTAGGGTCTGGAGGATGAAGACACGGAAAGCGAGGAGGGGGCGGTGGAGAAGACACGAAAAGGAAGAGAGAGTTCTGGACCCTCCCAGTTAGGTTATGGCACTGCAGCATGGACAAATCCATGAGCAAGCGAAACCACTGTTTTAAATAGCAGGTATCTGGTGTCACCCTACCCTGAGAGAGGCCCTCTCCATCAATATGTTCCTTTGCCCTTGTCTGCTCCTGATATCTTTATCTTGTCAGGACCTCTCCTGTATGTTCCACCTCAATGGCTTCCGTCTGTGCTCGCCCTCTCCCGTGCAGATGGACCTCTGCTGGTCGATCCGCTCTAGGCTCTCCAGGCTGGATGGCGGAGATGGGGGTGAGAGCGGGAGGGGTTAAGGTGCAGCGGGGGTGAGCTGTGAACGCAGTCTTATGTCAACCTGTAGTCTACAGGGGCCTCATTACAAAGACGCCAAAGGAGAAGCTTTTAGGGGGTAATTAGACCATTACAGATAGCCAGGGGAATAAATGGGCGCTCCTTATGTTGTCTGAATAAATGAGATGTTAAAATGTGCAACTATTCTTTTCAGCTTCTAATACATTTGATACATTGTTACTGCTGGGAATAGTCACATTTGAAAAAACAAAACAAAACAGCAGTTTACATGCTGAACAAAGAAATTATACTGCACAGGCATGTTTGATTAATGTAATTCTTAACATTTTAAGTGTAAAACAATAAAATATCCAAAGCAGTTCAACTTTTCTTTTTTATTATTTATAAGCCGCAAAACAATAACAACAATAAGTGCTTTTTCTCAGCGTAGATGCCAAAGACCTGCTCCTATCACAAACCCACTGTGTTGAAATAGACTCAGCATGGATTGTACGAGAGTCCCGCTGGCCAGGAGGAAGCTTCCCCTGTTCTTTCCTGTAATTTCGAGCTTACCCTGAGATGAAAATGGGCCCGGGATTGTGGGAAATGACAGATGCTGCTCAGGAGGGCCATTGAAGAGGTCATATGTCATCACGGGGTCGCACATGCCCTTTGAGGAAAGGCTGGGGTGGGGAGGGGAGGGGGGGTGGGAGTTTACCCTTCCCACACTACCTGGGGAGACGAGACTTGCGAACACAACTAACCAGGACCCGACTGACTCCTCTCGCCGGTCAGTCTGGTGACGAGCAGACAACCCTGCATCGGCGTATGCGGTACACTGGCAGCTGTATGTGGTGCTGCGGTATAAGAAACTGCTCCAGCAATGCGATCCAACCCTAAAAAGACATGAAAAGGCATTTCCCTTGTCTGACTTTCTATATTGCCTACACTTTCGCCTTCGCGTCTATAGTGGGAAGCCTTGTGCTGTAGATCTACAAATATTACACACATAAATCATCACCATCATCAGTGACATGCTCCTTTGCCTGGTATGTCCTGTCTGTGTTAGAGTTTCTGACAGACAGGCGCCTGCACTATATTTCATCTCTGCCTCCCTCTCCTTCTCTTTTAGACTCTTGCAGTAACTTGCAGTGTGTGTGTATGTGTGAATACGTGGACTCGGTGTGTGAGGTTTTAATGGCCGTTGGTTACCTGCTCACATATGATACCCCTCCAGCTTGCTTGGGCAGATGGCTATTACTTTCCAGTTGTGAAAATCAAGCTTATATAAACACAGGCAAGACTGAGATGCACCGAACCAACTGTAGTATCCATCTTATAGATAGTATTTGTGTGTGTGTGCGTGCGTGTGTGTGTGCGCGCAGGGCCGATTCTTTGGCGTCTGTCATGCACAGCCTATCCTGTGGAAATCATTAAGTAGGAGCATTAGGCCGTCACTTCCTGGCAAGGCATGCAAGTGAGATGAAGAGCTTTATCACTTTCCAGGACAGGTGGGAGCGTTATTGAAGGCAGGGCAGTATTAGTGTCAGAATCAAAAGTGAAAAGCAATTTTCACCTGTGGTTGATTTGCTTTTGATTTTAGCTCTTGTAAAAAATAAAATAAAAATAAAATTTTAAAAAACGTTTTGTGGAATCTTTAGACACTGAAGCCAGTTTTTATATGCTCTTTTTAAATAAAGAAGAGGTCATTAACATAAATCACTGCAGCACTTTCATAAATAATCCACAATTTATGTTATTTTCCTGCATCTCATAAAAAATAATTAGCTACTATATTAAACCCTTTACGGGACAGCTTTGATTTGAATTTTCCGGTTTCATTAATTGCGGCCTCTCTATGTTAGGCATGAAACCTGAACTTCTCACTGTCTTGAAACTCAATATTCCTTTTAGTGTCAAGGTTGGCCCTGTCCTGTTGCCTCTCTTATGGAATCTGCCGTCATGTGACTTGCACCACTGTCCCAAACTCCCTGGATTATTGATCACTCGCTGCTGTGAGTGAGACATTTACTGTAGCCCATATCGCTCCGCAGGAGAGCTGCGCACGGATCGCTTCTTTTCTCAATCGATAGATAATACAGTGGTAAATTATTCAGCCACTACAACATGAGAAATCTATGCATAATAATAATAATAATAATAATAATAATAATAATGTGTTGTTGTTGATGATGCTTTTGTTATTATTTTTAACGCATTTACATTTTATAGCAATACTCTAACAGGCATGCAGCATAAAGGGGATTGCTATGTATTTTGTGTAACAAAGTAGACCAAGCAAAATAAAATTAACACACAACAAAATAAATAATTTCGCATATGTGTAAAATTAAACTCTAAGTTGTGCAATTTAAACGGTTAGATTAACTGAAACATTATGCGGTAATATTTAGTGTATTATTCAGTTCTAAAATTACAAGAATAGAATATTACAACTTTTTTCACATTTTTTTTGTCATCGACGTGGAAAAATAGCTTAGTCTTTAAAAAAAATAGAATGAAAATTGGGAGTAAATTTAGCCTGTTATATATTACATTTCTTTCCTTTTCTTTACCATCACTAAAGGAATATGATCCAGAATTAATTTTTTCTTTTCTGTCCTTATTACTACAATGCATGCATATTTTTCATAATCGTTTACGACATTAGTTGCGCTGATTTCGGGAATTCTGGAAATGCAACGAACAGCTTTGCATCGAAGACACAGGAGTGGCGGGCTAATTGTCTCAAATCACTGAACGGTATTTATTGAAAATCTAATTAGGCAAAGCACAGTTTGCTTGAAACCAGCCGAAGCGTCGGGCTAATTATTGCAGAGTGGAGATGAGTGTAATGAGGCCGATCAGGTGTCTGACTGCTGGCCTCTGGTCGCACAGGGGCAGCCGGTGACTGGAGCCCTGGAAGGCCGGGGCCGTGGATATGTGTTTTCGTGTATATATACCGCCATCTACTGGACAGAAATGAACCAGGAACACAGCTATTCACACACACACAAAATCAGATAGTATCTTAAAATAAATTCAGAAGTGTCTGCACTGACACTGAGTCCAAACCATACCCCAGATTTTTAAAAATACACTAACCAGTAGAAATAAGAGTAATAATTATAGGCTTAATAATAACATCATGGGCTTGATTAACTACTAAGCAAAAATCTGCTGTTATCAAAGTAAATGAACTTTTATCATGATACTTAAAAGCTATTTTTCATGCCAAATCAGCATGAAAGCTGCTATCAGCATGTTGTTGTTGACTTGATATTTGTGGTGCGGTTACACTTATATTTTTTTCTGGTGACCACTAGTTGACAGCCTGTGGACCCCTCGTAAATTTTTTGAATCTAATACATTAATATTATGTTTCGTCTAACCTCATGATTGGCAGATTCAGATGCTCCATCAGGAAAACGACACAGCAGGTAGTCTGTATATTTCCTCTAATGAATCCTAAAAGTCCATTCAGAGCTGCCCAGTGGACCATATTTACCTAAAAGTTGAAATCTTTACCGTTGCAAATGTGATCCGCATCGACAGGCAGACCTCACCCCGTTGGTTGAGAAAGCAGCAAAGGGCCTTATAAGCTAAATATTTTACACAAGCCAAAAACCCTGAACAGAGCTTTGTAATAATGCTAAAAGTCTCTCTGTGTGTATGTGTCTGCCGGTGTGTGTTTCCTGGGAGGAAATCCCACATGTGCCTGCCTGAACTCAGAGCCCTATTTGGGTATGCATGGAGCCCGGCGTGGACGGGACCCTTGGGTGGCCTAAACTATACTTTTGCTCCATAAAATGATCAATAATAATTATGTCAAATGTAAAACTCCTATCACAGAAGACGTTGCCAATCTGGAAAAGCAGGGGGCTGTTTGTTTGAGCTCTCCAATGACTTATTAAGAATAAAGCACTTCATTCATTCTTGCTTGCTCTTATGTACGTTCCCTGACCTTTGAGCAAACCAACAGACATTCTTTGTCCAAAAAAAAGAAAAGGAAAAAAAACAGCTTTTAATTCATTTCCACTTCCCCTGGTCAACTTTCACCCAGAGTCACCTCTGACCGCACTCCTCTATCTGAAACCTTCATAAGCTTTCCACAGATTTCTCCAACAACTTAAACTTTCAAACATCTTTGGCACAAATTACAGCCTGAGATCCCCTTGGCATAGGCAGAATGCAAAATAAACTGCCTCTAATTGTAATGCTATGACCATCTTCCCTCTGACTGTTATTTAGCTTGGCCGCTGCCTGGGGCTTTGTGGTTTCAACCAAATAGCTCAGTCAGTGTGAGAGGGAGAGCGCATTATTATTCTCGCTGCCCGCTACACTGCACATGCTAATAAGGGAAGACCACTGGGATGTTTTTTTTTTTAAAGAGGGGGAGACGGTGATGTCATCAGTGTGCTTTATCTGAGTTGAGATCTGAAGGTGCTGGTGGTGGTTTGGGGGTAGTTTCCTCTGGTAGACTCTGGGGCCCAGGAGTGAACCCGTGGCTTTGCCAGGGACCCTTTTTAAGGAGATTACTAAGTCACCACACCTTTGTTGCATTACGGGCTAGACCAAAAGGCCTTGCACTGTGCACATCCCATTGAGATGCCATGTTGATAGCTTTTTGACACTCAAATGAAAACAGATAGCAGCAGTCATGTGAGCCGAGCATTTCTGCTTTCTATAAGTTTGAGGAAGTTGGAAGGTTGGTTTTTTTAGGCAAGGGGGTGACTCTCTAGTTATCGGATTCCTGATTAATTCTGTGAAATGATGCTGGTGGAACGTTTCATCATTAATTGTCAATAGCAGGACCATGAATTCAGACAAAACTAAAGACTACCTCATGTATATGTGCTAAACAAATTACTCTGAGAAAAAAGAGAAAGACACATTTTGAAAAGAAAAGAAGGATCACTTGGAAATTGCTGCTGATCCACAATAAAATTAGGTCCTTATGGCCTTGTGAAAGTCCCCTGTTGGACTGTATTTTCAGTAATGTTAGAGGTATGAACACCGAGCATTTCTAGATAAAAGGCAATAGTAAACCACAGTAGCCTGTTTGCTCAAAACTGTAAAAAGCTCTGACTTATTGTTTTGCCATAATGAAAAATTGTATGCCATGAAAATGTTTAAGTTGGTTTTAGTATTTTTAAAAACTATCATCGCATTTGCTATTACAGAAAGAAGTTAGCTAGCTATGCTAAGTTTAAATCTGCCTGTTTGTGTAGATTTCTTTAGCTACAGCTTAAGCAAATGTTTTACCCCAGTTATTAATAAAAATCCCATTAATAATATCACTTTTGATAAACTAACACTGATACAGTGGTGCTTATTAACAAAAACAGACTGTAGCTAATTTTATTAAGCTAACTAGCTTAGACGGTCTCAGCTGCCATTTTATTAGACTATTAGAATTCATTATATTTGGTTTTGTCAAGCATAAATTCACATTGAAACTAGATCATATGTAAGTTAAAATCAGTATTGATTATTTATCAGTATAAAAATATATCTATTATATATGTATACGTGTAAAAAAAAAGAAAATAATTTGTGTAAAATCTGAAATGATTATAAGAAAATTCTATCTTTTGTTCAAAATATTTAACAAAATATTTAAACTGCCATATCCAAAAGATTGGGCATATACTGCATATGGCCCATCTGGATTTCGTAGGTTCTACAGTAAAATAATAAGCCTAAAAAGCAAACTGAAGGCAAGTTTGAGTCTGTTGTGTTGCTTTTTAGCCAAACTTGAGGTAAACTTTCCCCTTATTGGCCGTGGCAGAAGAGGAATGGGGTGGCAGGCTGAGACTCAGCCCGATCCCAGTAGGTGGGGGAGTTCCACAGTCTATTCCAGCCACACAGAACCTGATTTTATTGCCCTGATAAAACGTCCTCTGGGGTAATCATGACAGGCAGTTGCCCCCTTTTCATGCGCACGCTGGAATGGCACCGCAAGAAACCAGAGAGAAAATCACACATCCCATTTCTCACACCGACCTGTCCCTGTTGCTCAGGCCCAAAAGGAGTTTTATGGTCATTTCCCTCCCATTCACTGCAGATGGGTTAAATATTACATCAAAGGGTCTTTAATGTTTCACCTCTCACATTTCTTCTCAGTATCGAGTTCAAAACTAGTGTAGGCTGCGTTTTTACAGTAGATTTAATGGATCAATGTCCATAATCACATTAGCACTGGCTTAACGTATAACAAATTTCACCGTACCAGCATCAAAGACCTGACCTCTTGTTATAATCAGGCATAGCATCTTTTGCTCTACTCAACATTTTTGGCCTTTGTGATACTGGGCGAAAAAGAAAATTGTCAAGGGGGTGATAAGCTGTTGTGTACGCGGCTCAGAGAGAAAATGTATGAGAGAAAAACGTTTGTCCCCCCATACTCATAAAGTCACAGATGCTTTGTACGCCCCCTTACAGTTTTCATGGCTCACCCTGATAATCATTTCCTTATCAGAAGACTCTTTTGCCATTTGTGTTTCTCATCGGGGTAAAGCTCTAATCCACAGGGAGTCCACGGATTTTACAAACTTTCACTGGTGGCCATACTGATTGATGCCATTTTGACAGAAGGAAGAAAAAAAAGAAAACATGATATATGATGTTAAAAACTATACCACAGTGGCCATCGCTCAGCACTTCCTGTTTAAGTCCAACGGGCCATCAATGAATAATCCAGATTAGCAAAAGATTCAAATAGACAAACTGCAGACAAACTAGAATTGATGGCTTCCACTGAGCCGCTCGAGGAACAGGCCATGACGTAAAAGGAAAAACATGTCAGGTTCTGCCAGCCAGGTTAATCAAGACAAGCTTCCCTTGCACAAAGATGTGTGTGTATGTGTGTGTGTGTGTGTATGCTAGTGTGTTTGATTGCAGCCTTGTGCATATGTACGTGTGAACCCATTGCTCATTCATAATATGCAATCTTATTTTACGGCTGATTGTATTTGCCATACATAGGCTGTATGCATGAGGTCCTCTTACCCATATTTCTACCCTGCACAGCACAAATAAACAAGAACACTGGATAATCCATCATCTTGTGCGCTGTGGGAGTGTGCCCAACATAAACATGGCTTCTGTTTTCTATCTGTGTCTATGTCTGTGCGGGAGAGACCGCGTGTGCGGGCTGGGATGGGTAGCACCATTATGTTAGTGCACGCTGATTGTCCGTGGCTGTGAAACATAAACCTCCTGCACTAAATGAGGATTATACAAATGAGCTTCCTCTTCGCTCTTTGTTTCTGCGTCCCACTGGCTGGACAAGACGCAGAGCGGGGAGCACGCTTTGCTTCAGAGCTTTGAAGTCCTCTAAAGATGACTCACATGTGGGTTTGTGAAGAGCCGAAATGGGGGTCAAGGTGACACGCCTGTAATTGTTTTAACGTTTATTTTCTATTAGCTTAGCTCCAAGGAACTGGTTTTGATTTAGGCCAGTAAAAGAACTTATATCATACAATCGTGTGTTAGTCTACATAGAAGGGAGGGTTAAGTCTCAAGCAGGATCAATCTGCAAGCAGTAGGTGATCAGCTACAACCCCTTTCTCACCTGAGATGTTCTGTTTGCTCAAAACAGTCATAAACACCAAGTTTCTTCTTAATAGAGATGAGGTCAACAGTTTAAGACGTGTGTTCCACATCAGTGCACTGATTTCCATTTTTCAATTAAAAATGTGGGGCTATATAATAACCAGAGCAAATATTAGGGCCATATAATAACAGACAATCCCTTTAAATCAACATTCATATTGCTCAATAAATATCTAAATAAGGAGAATGTCTCCCGAGAATTAAGATATGTCTATCTGAGGTTAATTCTCCACGCTAGATGACTCGTTGCTTCAGGCAAATTGATGCCTTATGTCAGAATTATAGCAACAACTGACCTCATATACAGTAATTTCTGCTTAATCCCAGATTGACTTTCCCTCATTGCGCCTCTTGACATACAAGACTGACAGCTACTCCGTAGCAAAAATCCTAGTAGTAACAATGATAAGACCATTGTACCCACCATAATGCATACAATATCCTCATTCATTGTACGAGAGCTTTATTTACAGAACCCTCTGGGTAACGCAATGCCACGCTGTGATCACACACACCAGCCCACTGCATGTAATTATACTCAGCCTGCTCTCCAATCTGTCACTGCCCAACCTAATTTGTAAGTGTGCATGTACAGTGATTAAAGAAATTTCTGTGCCACTGCAAAAAAAAAAGGGGGTGGTGGTGGTGGAGGGGGGGGTCTATCACTCCCTTCCTCCACATTTGAGGAATTCTCCCAGAATGAGGCGACGCTGCCATGTCAGAACGAGCCAGGCAGACGTGTACAGATCGCCAACACTGCTAATGCATCTGAGGCACTGGTGTAGCAGTCAAGCCATAATAATTAAAGACATACAGCATCTTAGGGCTTCATTAATCATGGTTTATATGGACTTTGAAGCCCTAATGAAAAACAGCCTGCCTTCCCGGGTTTATTGTGTCTGTACAAATTGTGGGGATGGTGTATGCCAGGAATCCCCCCCCCTCGTTTCTCCAACTCTGACCGGCTGTTCCAGGATGTAGTGATGGAAAACAAAAAGATAAGATTTGGTGAAAAGTTTAGCGGTGGTTATGGAAAGGTCAGCGGTCAAGACTGTTTACGTAGACATGGAGTGCTATTCAAATCAGACAAATCAGAGCCGGTGCTGAGGCGGTGACAGTGGGTGATTGCATGCCTTTGGGTTGGTACTGCTGCCGTGTTGTGCGAGTGTTTGATAGCACCGCAAGATCAGGCCTTTACTTGGCAAAATGGAGACCTGTGGTGCTCTGAAGATTCATCTTTGATCTGGGTCTAGTTTCTCAGATTCTCACCGAGCGCTCCAGCATTTTCTGGAGGCGCATTTCAACGAGATCGGAGTTAGAGATTACTGGGTATTAAGCTCTCAGTGCCAGAAGTGGAAATTACTGTGAGGCTGTCAACGCCAGCGTTCTCTCTGCTTGTTTTCTCCTGGAGACAGGGAGGTAATGCTTTACTCAACACATTTTATCCCAGTGGCTTGCGACTGTTCCCTGGCAGTGCTATCAGTGGTGAGTCACCGCCATATGTAGTTCGACAAAGACCACAGAGAGAGAGACTGCTTAGGACTCCAGCACAAGACACATGTGTCTTCTCCCAATAAAAATCCCTCTGGCAGATTTACATTGCATTAGTTCACTGAGCCCGAGGAAATATACAGTAGAGGGCAGAGAGGTGCGCATTCATCATCTTAAATGCAAAGGTTGATGTGATTTTGGTTGAGAGTCCTCCCTGCAGGTCCTAATACCCAAAGGAAAGTTGTTAAAAATCAGCATCACGGACAATCTGCACATACATTTCTGTCTTTTTGAACTATATCTAATCACCTTTGTGTTCTCTAAATACGCACAAATCAAATGCACGCCGTGGAGTTGGAGTGTGTCCGATGAGGTTCCACAGTAAAATTCTGTGCACTACCTGGCAGTGATTCATTTCCTCTCCAACAAAAGTTGCTCACTTAAATTTGTCATTTTATGGAGTGCTTCTGACACGGCACAACCGACAGATGAAAGTTAAAGTGGCCTCTTGGAGTAAACAAGTCAGAAAGCTCAGAGTTTGGCTAAATTAAAGGAAGGCCAGGGGTGAGGGTGGGGGTGGAGGGGGACGTGCTGCGCTTATTTGAGAGCCAGCAACCATCGTGCTCTCTGGACCCTGCGGTTTGTCAGCGTTCCTCCCAGGTGAGCTCACACTGGGCCACCCTCCCCTCCCCTCCTTTTCTGCCCAAGCCAGGAAGAAACAGCGTCCGCAGCTCTCTCCGGCTTGACTCATACAATATTTTGCTGGTAGTCAAAACAAAATTAGCAGTGGTTTGTTATTTCTGGTTAGCTCATCCATGACCCCCTGTCTTCACTACTTCTCAGGAGGGGAGGGGGGATGTTTAGTTGCCACCTTTCAGTTTCTGATTATTAGGATGCTGAGGATCCTTCTGGTAGCTACATTTACAGTAATATTCAAGTTCAGTGACATTACTGAAGTGGTAGATGATCCACTCTTCAACTCTTGGTGAGCATCTCGACTGTCCAGCTTTCCTGTTTTGTGTGTGATCCTGTACTTGATCAGCTGAACTTTTTTTTTTTTTTTTTTTACTTTTCGGCAAAAAGAAGCGATATAAGGCAATGATATATAGGTTAAAGGCTTAAATAGTATACTTAGGAATCCTAAAAAATCAACTACAGTATAATTTTAAAGATTATGGAAAATGTTAAGGAGAAAACATTAGAGGGATTAAAAATGACTTGACCCCATCTTTAAGTAATCTTTCATGCTTTCTTACTAAAAGAACAACTTTGGTGGCTTTGTTACTGTTGCTCACGCCACCATTGAGCTCACAGCCTAGATAATGGCGCCATCCTGTGTTGAGCATATGCACTACAGGTCCACTTGCAAGATTTGGATATACAAATGTTACACTGCACAACGCTTTGGTTGGTGCTTCACCAAGCTGCTAAGGGTAGAAATGCTAATATGGGTGGGGTGATGCACTGACAAACAAGCCTTTAAGAAGCAGAGGAGAAGCACAACAATGTATTTATGTTGCTCTCATCACTGGTATATTATACTACACACACTTGGGGGAAATCCTTTATTTTATTAATCTTGTCTTTCAGTTTCTTCTCAGATTTAAAAGTCATGTGAAAACATCAAGAGATAATTCTGCTTTCATTAATATTTGCAGATTACCTACTTTATTGCACATTGTAAGAATAAATAGGTAAAGAAAAAATAAAATAGACATTCAACCACATATATTATTGTCTAGCTAGCCACCAATAGTGCAAATGGTACCTTCAAAACCTCTAAAAGCTCCTTTATTTTATCTCCGTGTGAAATCGTTAGGCCGGTTGAACCTGTGCGTGTCTTTTTGAACCCTTTTACACTAATTTGAAAAAGAAATTCTTCATTAAGGTTTCAAGAAGTTCTTGATTCTTGCAAGTGACTTTGTTTCCTTTCCCGGGTCGTCCACCTCATCCTCTTCGCGCTGCACCCTTCTGGGATGCAGTTGGACGTAGTACAAAATGAGGCACACCAGTCCCAGCACTGAGCATCCACAGATTAAACCGCTGATTGTCAGCAGCAAAGTGCTTGTTTGCAGCTCCGGCTTCAACAAAGCCATCAACGACGGCGACATAATGTTAATAACGGTGTAGAAAATGTAGTAGGTGGTCATGGCTACTTTTGTGTCTTGTCCTTTCACATTAAAAAATGTGAATGTCAGGATGACTCCTGCAACTGCCCTGTAGAGAAACTCCAGGCTTCTGCTTGAGCAGAATTTGGTTTCAAGCAAGTGTGTCCATATTGTTGCCAGCAGCCAGAGGACAGTGAGTGCTACTGTGGTGTAGATACTCAGTATGAGAAGGAGGCTGTAGCTGAGAATGAGGCTGGTGATGGTACAAATTTTGTAGAGGAGGTAGATTGCTGTGGGGAGGCCAGAGAGCATTTCTCTGATATGGGGGAGAGATCTCCGCAGGCAGCGGCGATAGTCCACCAGTGACCATGCAATGTTACAGAAGGAGAAGGCCACAGATAGACCTGAAAGACAAGAACAGGCAGTGTAAGTAATGATTCTTCAGGTTCGCACACATGCGTAGAGTATCTTTTGTCTCTACTTACACTGCATGACTGAGACCTCGTTGTGGCCCAGTAATATGTAAAGCTGTAAAAGGAGCTGGGGGGCACTCTCCAGGAAAGTCTCAAAGAGCTTGAGCATGCTCAGATCGGTGGCCACGCAAAACAGCTTCTTGTGAACTTCCCTCAGCTTATCCACCCCATCGCCATTTGATTTCGTCCAAACCACTTGGAAACCCTCTTTCAGCAGGTGGTAATACCTAGAGACAAGGCAAACACAATGAAAACAAACAAGCTGCCACCCTGCAGTGCACGTGTTATTGCATAGCGTGCTATTGCTGCATAGACGGTGATTCATTTGTAAGGCTTTTATCTTAATGCCATACAACAAGTTGAACACAGCTTGAATGTGGGCATTCCAGTTTATTAAATACCACTTTGTCAATGTGCGTGATTATCATAAAGCACGTTTTGACTCACAACATGCAGGCACTCCTTTTTGTAGGTACAGCAAGCAACCTCAAGTTAATTTGCAGGTGTTAAACTCAAAGGTCATATCCTACTTCGGCTACTGTGGTCTCATGAAAGCTGTAATTTTAATGGCATACCTGGTAAAGATGCCAAATCCAAATGCATGCAGGACAACAAGCCCAGGTTTTGACATGTCTGATATTTCTTTTTTTCCTTCAGGGTTTAAGAGAGGGTCATTCAAGTCATCCCAGTACCAGGCATAGCTGAAGATCTGAGTAACCAGTAGCCCGATCAGAATAAACATCACAGTGAACCCAGTCCAGACGTATTGTTCCTCTTGAAAATATTTCACAGCCAGTACAATGTCTGTCCAAATGTCCCCGACATACAGGAAGACTCCAGCGATGGTTAATAGCCATCGCACTTTGGTGTACCGAATGTCTGGCTGAAGCATCGTGTTGTCACTTGAAACTTGAAGTATCCGTCTGTGTTGCAGACAGATGTGCTTTTGCCTGAAGTTCAGTTTTGCTTTGAAGCGTCTGGAGAAATGCTGCTGTGGACCCTTTCCAGTGTTTCAGGGGCCATTCTGGTCAATCTGCAAAGAAGGCAAGCAAAGAAAGACATATATATAATATACATGTGTGTGTGGGTGTATGTAACATTTTGTCTTGTACAAACTGCTGCTTGTTTTTGTCATTGATATGAAATGCAGCGTGACTTTAGTCAGGTGCTGCGTGATACTGACCTTTGATCCATGTCATGAACACATAAAAAAGTCCTGATAAGCACTTAATTTATGTAATAGAACAATTATTGATTATTTCTATCAGGGCAAATCAGAGCATTAGAACTCTTACATAAGAGACTGGATTGTTCTTACATTTCACACAACAAATAAGCCAAATCTATGTTGTTCAATTAGGAATTTTCAAAAGCTGGCAAAAGAAACATTTTGAATAAAACAGCACTGCAATTAAAAAAAAAAAGTTTATGTTCAGGTAGCTGATTTATAAAATTTTCAGATGTCATTTACAGATCTGTTTGATAATATTCAGTCTACACAGTTATCATTGCGTGTTATCACACTGAAATCAGGCTACAACAAACACACACAAGCATTTTAACTTACCAGTGCACTCTGAGAGGAGAGAGGTGTTCATTCAGGGAAGGAAACTGTAAATGCCGCTGTCCTTTCTCTTTTAAAGGGCTCCACCTCACATAACTATACAGTCAGGTCGGAAATGTGTATACGTGTATAGGAACAGGGTCACAGTTCACACTTCCCTGTAACAGTTTCATATCTGATATCACCAGCAAGTGACGAAATGCCCGGGTTTCCACATATTTTAAAACTTGATAACAGAAAACTCGTGCACGACGATCTGTGTACATACCTTTTAATTGCTCTGAGCACATAGGCGTAGACAGGTGAAGTTATGTAACACCTCAGCGGATTTCCTGTAATCTGAATGATTACTGCAAGCATGTGATTACCTTTGCCTGAGCTCAATAAGCAGCTTGCCCTTCCCTTTTTCCAAAAGTGAAACATAGAAATGGCGAAAATAGAAATTAGTTTTAAAAAATAAATAATATATTGATAGATAAACATTGATATTGGCATAACAATGACTACTGTAGCTTCCTTTTATGACAACAGGCACAGGATCCTCACTGTAAGTTTTTGGATCTTGTCAAATATTCAAATAGGCTACATCATGTATTCATATGTTTTTCATTTGTTCATAAGGGAGCCAAGATTTGAGTTCCTCCCTTGCTATATACATAAGAATCATATGAGGGCAACAAACACTGTGGCCTGAGGCCGGTGTGGCTTTGCCCTGTATATTTTCTGAGTCAAATAAGCAGCTGATATCATTAAAACCTCTGGCATATTGATCAGAGGAAGGTGTTAGTCAGTTTCACCTGCTTTAGTGTTAATGAAATTAACAACAGGTGCACTAGAGGAGCAACAATGAGACAGTGTCCTAAACAGACCACTGACATTTTTCCCTCTTTGTTTTTTCTGACTGTTTGTTCACTAGTTTTGCATTTGGCTAGGGTCGGTGTGACTACTGATATCATCAGCCGATACCTGGACCCTACAGAGGTTGCACAGGCAATCCACCTTCTCCAGGATGGCACATCAATATGTGCCATTGCCAGAATATTTGCTGAGTCTAAGAGCATGGAGGAGATTCCAGGGGACAGGCAGTTATTCTAGAAGCTGAATAGGGCCTTAACCCATCAGCAGGACCGTAACTGTTTCTTTGTGTAAGGAGGAACAGGATGAGAACTACCAGAGCTACAAAATTACCTCCAGCAGGCCAGTGAAGTGAATGTCTTTGTCAAGACAATCCGAAACAAACTTCATGAGCGTGGCCTGAGGGCCTGATGTCCTCTTGTGGGCTCTGTGTTCACTGCCTGGTACAGTGAAGCCTGATTGGCATTTGCCATAGAACACCAGAGTTGACCATCTCTGGTGCCTTGTGCTTTTCACAGACGAGAGCAGAATCAGACTGAGCATGGAGAATGTTATGCTGTAACATTGTTCATCATGTCTGGTTTGGTTCCTCCTGGCATGCCACAATTCCCAACCTCGTGAACAGAGTTAGTTCCTGGAGGATGAAGGAACTGATACTATTGATTGACCCCCACACTCACCTGATCTAAATCCAGCAGAACACCTGTGAGACATCATGTTTCAGTCCATCTGACGCTACCAGGTTGCACCTCAGGTTGTACAGATCTGAGAAGAGATCCACCCTGGACGCCATCATCATCTCATTAGGGGCATGCACCGACTTTGTCAAGCATGCATACAAGCACTTGGGGGCCAAAATGGACTCATTTGCCACAACATTTTTTGGGGTGTTTCTGAATTCAGCCCTCTGTCGGATGATTATTTCTATTTCTATCAAATGGTGTGGCATCCTTTCATTCCAAGCACATGAACCATCCTGTATCACTGTGGGTATCCAGCATTATTTTTCCCCCACTGATAGTGATGGGTCGGTCGCGAACGAAATGGCTCTTAGACGTGAACGACTTGAGCCGGCTCCTTATCGCGAGCCGTGTTTTTTTTTTTTTCTTTCGCTCACCCTCTCTCTCGCACTTTTTTTTCGCTTCACTCAGCATGCCAGCCTTGTGCTTTGCGCTGGGCAGAGGGGGGAGGGGCGGTGGCAGTAGCACAGGAACAGAGCAGGAGGGAGAGAGAGAGAAAGAGCCAGGCACAACAACGTCACAATAGAAAGGTATAGTAATCATCCACAACTAATTTTCAGTTGCAGATGATAAAGGATTCAGAAAGTTTATTCATGCAGGCCCATATGACAGAGAATATGCATGTTCTTTTTGTTTTCATATTTTAATTTATATTTAATTGTGTTGTGGTTTGCAGTGTTTTGTGTTGTTTCACTTTAAATTTGTAAAAGGAAAAAGCTGAAAATTTAAATAGTTAAAAGTTGAAATGTGAATAGTTGATTTTTGTATTATATGATTTATTTATTACATTTTATGTGGAGTGAATAAATAAAAGTATATTTACGGTGGCCCCTACAGACAAAGCACATACAAACTTCAAATCATGTAAAAACACGTAAAAACTCCAAAACACGTAAAAACCTCAGAAGCACATAAAAATTCAAAACACGTACAAAAGACAACAGAAGTGCTCCAGGATGCTAGGGGCAGTGTTGAACTTTTGTTACCTAGTGACTACACAAGCCAGCAAGTACCAACGACCGGATTTGGTGTGTGGTAGTAACAGGTAAATGTACTTTTTTTTTATTATTATTTGACTATATATGAATGCTTGTGTATAAATACACAAACAATACACATATGCTTTCAATTGTGTAATTTAAGTGATCTAGGTCAGCGGTCCCCAACCCCCCGTCCGTGAGTCGTTTGGTACCGGGCCGCGAGAGTTGAGGCTCAGGTGTGAAATGTATGGTTTTCAGGGTTTTTATCGGTTTTCAGTGTTATTTTGTTATCGTTTTTATCGTTTACTCTGTTTTCCTGGGTCTTTTCACGTGTGTTATGAATAAATCTTCTTTTTTTCGGTACGGTCTGTGAAAATATTGTCGGGCATAAACCGGTCCTTGGCGCAAAAAAGGTTGGGGGACGCTGATCTAGGTAGCTCTGTTTTGGAAGTTCAGTTCATGCTAGAAATGTGTTTTGGAGTTTGTACGTGTTTTGTCTCTAGGGGCCACCGCATATATTTATATATAAACATATATAAATAAAGCCACTTTTCTTTTTTACATTAGTAATTCATTTTGTGCATAATTTTATATTATTGTTAATAATAAATTAATTAAAGCAACAAAACAACCTGAAGAGCCGGTTCGGAGCCGAAAGAGCCGGCTCTTTTTAGTGAGCCGAACCGAAAGAGCCGGGTGTTGTGCCAAAAAGTGATTGTCTGCCAAAAACTGATTTCCGGTATTTGCCAAAAACTGATTGCTCGTATTTAAACTGCTATAAGTAACTTGTTGGGCTATACTATGTGAAACATATGTCAAATGCATCCCTTATGGATGACAAAGTCATCTTGAGCCACAAACAACATTCGTGTAACAAGGTAGAAGCCGCAATCAGTTTTTGGCAGTGACTTTTATATAACCTTTATTTATGCAGTTAAAAAAAATCTCATTAACATTAAAATGTCTTTTGTAAGAGTAAGTTGGCCAAGAGCACAGCAGAAATGGCAGCAAATATTACAATAGTTCTGTAAAAATATTTTAAGTGGGGATAAAGGACCGGATTGGTTATAATGTAAGTACAATAACACAGAGTTGTAAAGATACTTGAAAAACGGATAATTTTTTAATTCTCTATATAACCCCTTTGTAAACCCTGTTCACCGAAGTCTATTTACGAACATACGTAAAGATATTACACATAAAAAATACACAGAAACACTGGAAATCACTTTTTGGCACAACACCGGTTCTCTAAAAAGAGAAATCCCATCACTACCCACTGAGTTTTCTTTCTTTCTTTTTTTTGACCAGTGTATATTTGCTCATAAATTGTGTTTTTTCCCTATCCTTTAACAAAATGACATAAGAGTGCAAACTAATTCTCACTATCTACTTTATGAAGGTGTGGCTTGGTCCAGGTTATTTTTAGAGTAAATTAAGCAGCTGATATGATAGAAAATATTTTAAGGGAAGGCTTTCTCCAGCCACTAAACTCAGCTTACATCTTGTACTCCGAACCTCTAGGCAGCGACAGAGAGCCCCAGCTGTTACTCTCCTGTGCGTAAAGATGGCTCGTTGGTCAGGCGCACCAGCTCTATCCGTGGACCCTCCCACTAGTGGAAGAGTGACACGCCATTCAATTGCTGGCTGGCCCGCTGCATGTAGGAAACAGGAGGGAGCTTTGAGCACAAGGATATCTTACTATCAGGCAGGAGGAGGGAGAAAACCCGGCTACAGTGAAGCAAAAGTTGGACGAATCGCGTCGACATGGGGATCCGAAAAAAGACTAACAAGAATCCGCCGGTGCTGAGCCATGAGTTTGTCATCCAGAACCATGCAGATATTGTTTCCTGTGTTGCTATGGTGTTTCTCCTCGGCTTGATGTTTGAGGTGAGTCCACATGTTGAATGGCTTATTTTAAACTGTGGATCACTCGAGGGATGCTCGGCAGGAAAAGTGAGGGGGATTATCGCTAGAATGAATGCTGAATACTCCCAATCGGTTCTCATGAGAACTGACATGGCTGTCTGATCTATTCTTCACACTACTTCCTCTCGTAATCGAAACTTTTCCCCATCACGATGGCCTCGCGTTTGCGTTTCATTCCAGAGCGTTCTAACCTCACTCAACTGCTCTCGGGTAATGTTATTTACAGTGACTAAATGTGAGGTTTTTTTTTTTAAAGCGTCGTGGGAACTATTTCACTCACATCTGGCTG
Organism: Simochromis diagramma; assembly: GCF_900408965.1. Lineage (NCBI taxonomy): Eukaryota > Metazoa > Chordata > Actinopteri > Cichliformes > Cichlidae > Simochromis > Simochromis diagramma. The sequence goes on from NW_024387040.1 coordinate 4,265,685, forward strand.
ATTTCCCACCTAAAATTCGACAAGCTATTTAAGAAAAAAAAATCATCGACACTAAGGCCCGCGGATCGAGTATGCACGCAAAAAGAAAATCAAAAACAAAAGTATTTTTTTGCGATATGTTTTGCAGAAATTTCCCATCAAGCGGCAAGTTTGCATTGCAGCACTTTATCGAGCTCAGTGGTTACGGTGTTTGGCAACACTCTGGACTTGGGTTAGTTTGTATGTGTTACGTGGCAATCGCGCAGAGGTTCACACAGCGCTGTCATCACCGAAACCCGCTTTCTCCGTCACTCAAAGTTGTCACCGGAGCTGGGAGAGCGCTTCAGACGTGACCGGACACAGCGAGCTGACACACGGGATCGTGTCACACAGCACGGCAGTCTCTTAACGCGCCGCAATCTGCTCTGCTTTGAAGCAAATGTGCGTTAATGTCAAAGCGCGTTTCATCCCAGGCGGAAAAAAAGCACCACCGCTGCTGGTGTCCAGCCGGCCATAATTAAAACCGCTTCCTGTTTGTGCTTTCCAAAGTAAAACTCCTGGGAACTACGTGCTGTTGGCAGCGTGGATGTTGAAAAGCGTGATATTTGCAGGAATTGTTAGATTTATCTGTGCTACTTTAGCTTTAGCTCTTTTTTTTTCCCTTTGCTTTGAGATATTTATTTGTTGCAAGCCGGGTTGTCTTGCTGTGAAGGACTAATATGCAACTTCCAACTGATATCTCATTAGCTGCCTGCCTTGATTAAGTTATCTTTACTTTCAGTGAGGGTAAGGAGTTTGTTGCTCTACATAATTCACATTTAGTGTCATGCATTATCTCGTGTTCTTAAATTTTCTGACTAAAAATGTTGTATACAAAAAATACATAAGCAAAATGAAAGTAAAGCAATTGGAAGGCATAGAAATGTCAAGTATTTGTACCTGTTGTTTTGCTTTCTGTTATAGTTTTCCCTCTTTAGGCCAGGAAAACAAATATCTCCACTATAAATATAACTGCACAAAATTAGTGGGACACAAAGGAAAAACTCTGACTTCTTGTATTAGTAAAAGCCTTTTTACTCATATGGACACGAGTATCTGGCCACCTACACACTGCACCTGCAGGAGCTTTTATGACATCCCATTCTAAGTACATAGGCATTACATAATATGGAGTTGGTTCCCACCCCCCTTCCTTTGCAGCTAGGACAGCGTTCGCTCTTCTAGGAAGGATTTCCACAAGAGTTTGGAGTGTGTCTGTGGAAATTTTTGCCCTTTTATCCAGAAGAGTGTTGTGCTGAACGAGAGGCCCTCGCTCAAAGTCTTTCTTTCAAAGAGGTTTTTTTTTTTTTTTAGATCAAGGTGGCACAGTCAAGTTCTTCCTAACCAAACGCATCCACCCGTTTTCCTTGCTTTTTACACGGGGGCACAGTTGTCCTGGAACAGAAAAACCCCTCCCCAAACTGTTCCCACAAACCTGGAAAAACCTAGAATTGTCCAAAATGTCTCGGTAAGATTTAACATTCACTGGGGCTAAAGGGCCCAGGGCCCCCCCAAAACAACCCCACAGCATTCAGTGATTAAAAGATAAGGCCCAGAATCTTGTGTCTATATGGTGTATAGCTTAATAAAAAGACTTTTACTAATATAAACTCTAAGTGTTTTTTTTCCACTGTGTCTATTGTGCAGAAAAGTTGTGTTTATAGTGACGATATGTTTGCTTTCCTGGACCGAATAGGGAAAAGCATAACAGAGAAAGCAAACAGGTAAAAATACTGAATATCGGTAAGTTTGTGTTAAACATAACAGCATTAACGCAGGTGTGTTATATTACCACTATATTCATACACATCCTAAATGTATTATTTCAATTTTTAATAAGCATTTTGACTTATATTTTGTACAATTGCTGTCTGACTGAGATTGACACGACTGCCTTTTGTCTGCAGGTCACCTCTAAGTTTGCAGTCTTCTTCATAACTGTCCAGTACAACGTCACCATATCAACAAATGGTAGGTTAACCAGTGGTGTGTGGGGAGAACAGATGTTTCAGTGCAGTACTTTCTTTTACTTGCTGCATTCCTCTCATTTGGATTCTAAAGTGGCACTTACGCAGCCCTGCACAAACCCATTTCAGGGTTCTTCCCCCCCCCCTGCTTCCGAGCTAAATTTAGTCTGCCTGATTTATAAAGTTCTCTTGTGGCAAGGTTGCGCCGGGCGAATTTGGGCTAAGGTGTAATATAGGCCTCACAATCCGAGTCCTGCTCCTTTCAAGGTTAACAGAATCTCTGCCAGCTGACTTCAGACACCGAGACTGCAGGACCTGTTCGTGCTGTGTGTGGTGTGTAGGCTTCCAGCTCGGTGATTCAGCTCTTATGTGCTGCACCTGACGACTTGCCGTATTCTGTAACTTATTTACAGCTCGAATCTCATGAGCCACATAGCATCCAGCGTCCTAATCTCTCTGCAGTGAGTGTTCTGAAACAATTTCAATGATGGCTGCTGTATTTTTATTTTTCAAGCGACCAATTGGATCGATTTCTTTGCGAGTTTCTGTAAATGATGACCAAAACCACTCAGTCCATCTAGAATACTTGCTGGGAACTGTGTTCACGTATCTGCTATATCTGTTTTTATGGACACTGAGCTCAAGGGTGCATGGAAATAAATGTAACTTTAGAAAGCTAGAAGAGATTCAGCGTGTATATTAGTTCAAATACAGTCTCATTTTCAAAGCGGTGTAATTCTGCACAGCCGGGGCTCACTAATCCAAACATCTCACTCCAGGAAAGCGCACCTGACATTTTGGATGTGAATCAATCACAGATGGGTGTTGATTTTTCACTCTGCGTGACTTTTGTGTGCTGCAGAAGCACCAGAGGAGACTGCCGTGAACCACTTCCACCACGGGATCAAGGACTTGGCAACTATCTTCTTCTACATGCTGGTGGCTATCATAATGCATGCCATTATCCAGGAGTATGTGCTGGACGTAAGTGGGATAAAGACGCGGAGTTAAGGTCATCTCTGTTAGAAACGGTTCTGTATTGTTCACTGCTGGTCATCTTTGCAGAAAATCAACAGGAAGAAGCACTTCTCCAAAACCAAACACAGCAAGTTCAATGAGTCCGGCCAGCTCAGCGCCTTCTACCTCTTCTCCTTTGGTTGGGGCACAAGCATCCTGCTCTCTGTACGTACAATAGCCAGCCGCCTTTGGTTTTTGTTTGCTTATGCCTGACCCCATAAAACATACTTAAAAGCTTGCTTGTTCTTAGGAAAACTTCCTGTCCAATCCAGTCAGCCTGTGGGAGGGTTATCCGCATACACTGATGCCGTAAGTTGTGATGCTGATTGTGGAAATTCATCAATCCTTTGGGACGTTTCTAAGCTTTTTGTAATGTCTCGCTTTCTTTCAGATTCCAGATGAAATTCTACTACATCTGTCAGCTGGGCTACTGGCTGCATGCTCTACCGGAGCTGTATTTCCAAAAGACAAAGAAGGTAAGAGGACGTGCGGAGCCAGTCGCTTTGGGATGGGACGATGCGACGCAGTTTCCTGTTTGACTTCCACGGCCGAGCCGCATTGTTTCAAAGTCTCATCATCCTCTCGCTTAAATCACCATGTGCAGAGCCGCACTGCTGTAAATATTTTGACCATGTTTGGCCTCCCACCCTTTGTGTTTACTGTTTAGGAGGATATTCCACGCCAGCTTGTGTACATCTCCCTGTACCTGGTCCACATCGCTGGCGCCTACATTCTAAAGTAAGAAGCGCCCACTGTAGAAAGCCTTTAATTAAGTGTGTGAGTTGGTGTGGCTTGTGTTTGTACACTGCCCTTTAGGAGAAAGTTTGTGGTGTCCTTGTGGGGGTTTTTTTCCTGTCATTTGTAATGAAAAACTCTCTAAAGATGTTTCTTTGTGTGTTACAGCCTGAACCGCCTGGGTCTGGTCCTCCTTGTGTGTCATTACTTTGTCGAGCTTCTGTTCCACATTTCCCGTCTGATCTACTTCAGCAATGAGAACAGGCAACTGGGGTGAGTTCACTATTTAGGAGGTTTTAGATCGAAAGAGGGCAAAGTCTTAAAACTTGTCCTCTTGTTTTGCAGTTTCACCATTTGGGCGGTCTTGTTTGTCCTCGGACGGCTGCTCACCCTGTCCCTATCTGTCCTCACCGTGGGCTTTGGCCTCTCCACAGCTGAGAACCAAGGTTTCGATTGGGCCGCAGGAAACTTTAACGTCCTTTTTGTTCGGTAAGTGTTTCTGAGAGTAGAAACTGAAATATCTGAACTTGCAAACGGAGCTGAAATTAATTTCTTTTGCTCGGACAACCTTTTTTTAAAATGTGTATTTCGTGGAGATTGAAGCTAAATTTCTTGATATTTTTTTTTAAAAAATTCATGTGCGGCAAATGCAAATTTGTAAGAAGCGCTCATAGACCGCTCACAGTGGAGACATGAGGCCTTCTTTGTAGACCTTTAAGAGCATGTTGTATAGAGCTAAAATAAACCTACAGCAAGAACATCGTCATACAACAGGAAGTGCACTCCTGCGTCCATAAATGAGCATGACGCGCAACCACAATGCGTCTTGTGCTAAGCAGATTAAACACTTCCTACTTTGTTTTTGTGTGCCGTTTTTACCAATGTCTTGTGCGTAAGATAAAGTGCGATGCTTTTATTTCTTTCTCTACTAGGGTAACTGTCCTGGCCGCCATCTGCCTCACACAGGCCTTTATGATGTGGAAATTTATCAACTTTCAGCTGCGCCGGTGGAGAGAGCATGCCCAAGCTCAGACCTTGAAAAAGAAACAAGCTCCTTCCAAGAGCAAATCAAAGAAAGACAAAGGTGAGAGCACGAGCATGAATTAGCTCCCTATTTGCAAAAACATGGCTGGAGGTTCCTCTCCCAGGATTAATTAAGCTTACAACTTTCCATATTTAAAGCATAATATCTAGCTGTTTTTTTTAGTGTAAATAATCCTTTCATGCCCTAGACTGGCTTGGATGTAACTCTACACCTTTCTTTCTTGGAGTATGTTCGGCTTTGTGGTGCATATGCAAATTAGTCCTCATCTCCAACTCCACCTACCCTTCTACCACTCACTTCCAGTGCCATCATCATAGGTGCTTGCATTCAGCTCAGCTTGGACTATGAAACTGTTCTGTAGTAAAATAGCGTGGGCAGTGTTTATGTACGATAAAAGGAATTGTAGTGGAAAACTGCCCTGAGTGCTCAGAGTAGAAAAGCACTATTTGAACACAGCTCTCATTCACACAGTGGGATCACCACAGTTGTTCTTTAAAATACACGATTAAATGTCTTTTATTTTTCAGTTTTTCAAATGACAAAACAGTACATAACTTAAAGGCTTGTCTGCTCTTTCACATTTTTGATCTCTCCTTTTTTTTTTTTTTTTTTTTTTTTTAGCCAACGGAGTAAATGGAGTTAACTCTCACCAAGCTGATTCACCAAGAGCCAGAAAAGAGAAATCCTCATAAAAACATTCCTCTCAGCCCTTTCCATCGCCTCCCCACCTCAGAGAACTCTCCTCTCACTCTCTGTCCCCTCCTCACGTCCGGCCCAGCAGATCCTCCGGCTCCTTGATCTACGACACGCATCTTCAGCTCCCACACACGACTGACCTCCCAGCTGGACTTCAAGGACCAGAATGCAGCTTCGCTTCTCATCCAGCACACCGTCATTTCTGAATCTTTGCCCTGCTGTGCTATTGTGAATGAAAAGAAAACCAATTAAGAAAATAAACTATGGGGAAAAAAAAAAAAAAAAAAAAGACCTTTATTTAAGAAGTGCCTATTGATACGGAGCGTTTTTTGTACAGAGTGTAATTTTAAAATTTCAGGAATGATCACTGCAGTGTTTTAATGTTTCTCCCATTTTATCTTTTCATGCTTTTTCTAAATACTGTGTATTTCAACTCGTCTCTTCTGTTTTTTTTTTGTTTTTTTTTTCCGTCTCTTTTTATTTATAACCGCTCGCTCTGCTCCTTTTCTTTGCCACCGACTCCTGCCCCTCTGTGGGGGGATTTTGCAGACACTATATGTGAATTTCCCTGTAATGTCTCTTGTTTTCCCCTAAGTGAGGGATGCAAAAAGGAAACAAAATCTTATCTTTGTCTTTCAGATTAAGACTGGGGTCACAAATCGACTCAAACTCAGTGTTTTCTCCATTTCGTTCTTCAGCGGACACCTATAGATGGAACGTAAGGTAGAATATGGAAAATTTTAAAGTCCCCTTATGAATAAGAATAAGGGTGAGTGTGCACAAAGCATTCGAGGAAAACAGGAGACATCTTTGTGTAATAATGTAAGTAGATTCACGGTTCAGTATTGTGCAAAACTGCCAGCAAAGTAACCTGATGTAGCATTAAGTGTCAGAGTTCAGAACAGCTTTGTACTGAGATCATGAACTGTTGCGTTTGTATCTATAGTTCTAAGAAATAAACACGCCTTGTGTTTTAGCTTTGGATGAGATGACTTTCTAAGAGAGACGGAAAAGACTTAATCAGGCAATATGTCGGTTTAGTGAGTTTGAATCGCTGTCTTGTATGATCCTGCCTCATTTGCTGTTTAAGTGGAATTGTTTCCCTGTGTTTGTATGGCCTGCTTGAAAAATGTTCACATGAATGACTTGTTGTAAAAGCATGGACCGAGAATTAAACATAACTGTTTTGTTTAGCTTTTAACACCCCCCTCCCCTCCCTTTACCCTACTATTGACTGTGCCATATGAGCCTGGTTGATATGCCTTTTATTTACATGCCATAAGATAAATTTGCAAAGCTACAGAGAGCAATCAAATACGTTTTCAAGTAGTTTCCCAGTTAACACCGGCCTGTTCCAAAAGATTAACCCGTTGGGTATGCAGTGGTTGCCTTTAAGCTGCATGTGGATTTCTGAACCTGTCCTGAGGGGTTATCTTGATAAAGGAATAAAATGTATTGAAAACAAATTCTCTGAGTTGTGACTTGTGTATTATTATCCGTGTACACATTTTAGTTTTTATTTGACGAAAGAGGCACACAGTTGAGATCACTTAGATGAAGCCTGGTATTTAACGTTTGAATGCAATCACTTCTTACATAGACGCAACACCTGCTGGGAACCTGGAGTGAAAAATCAAGAATAGTTCATTTCACTGATATTTAATGCGAAGGGGGCAGTGTTACGACGAATTATGCCTCAACACTGTATGAAGCTTTTATTTTAGACGCCGAAATTAAGATCTCTAATTGTTTCACTATACAAGTTAAAAGGGGGCTTTGTGTTTGTCGTGATTTTCTGTCACGTAGGTATGTGCAGTTGTGGTAAGAAGATGACATCCACTCACTATGGGTGTGAATTTCATGGTAATTTGGGGATTTTAATGATTTCTTTTAAATGTTTTTGGTTTGTTTTCCCAGGATTGGACAATTCAACGACATAAGTGGCTTCAAAAAACAAAACAAAAAAACACACAAGAACTGGGTGCACAAGTTAAAATTTATTTTGGATTTTCTCTAATCCGCATTGTCAAAAGTATATTTACATACACCCCCACTAATTTTTGGTTAAGTGTTTTTTAGCAAGTTGGACCACAACCATATACTTTAAGTAGCCATCACAAGCTTCTGGCATAATTCTGGCTGGATATTTGACCGCTCTTCTTGGCACAATTGGTAGCATTTATTTCAATTGGTTGGTTTCCTGGTACAGACCAGACTTTGAAGCATAGCCCACAAACTTTCAATAGGGTTGAGGTCAGGGTTTGGGAAGGTCGTTGTAGAAGTACAATGTTAGCCTGCTTTATTCGTTCCAGAACAACTTTTGATGTGTGCTGTTGGATCATTGTCCTGTTGGAATGTGTGTCCATTTTTCAAACATCTAGCTTTTGGCTTGAGGTAAATTAGAAGAATTGGGAGGTAGTCCCCCTTCTTCATTATTCCATCCACTTTGTTCGATGTACCACTACCACTTGTACCAAACCAGACCCAGAGCACAATGTTATCACCACTGTGCCTGACAGTTGGTACAGTGTTCTTAGGGTTTGAAAGCGTCACCTTTACTACTCCAAATGTACCTCTTGTCATTGTGGCAAAATAACTCAATCTTTATCTTGTATGGCCATAAAACATTTGGTAGACTTGCAAATTTAAGTCAAGCTTGAAGGTGCTGATTTTGGAGCACAGGCTTCTTTCTTGGTCAGCTCCCTTTTAGCCCATTTTAATGTAAAACTTGATTCACCAATGGATAGCGGCACTGGTATTCTAGCAGTTTCCAATTCATGGCAGATTTGACCCTTGGTGGTTCATGGTGGTGATTGTTCCTGAACATCATGAACAATTTCCTCTTATCTGAGGGTGATAATTTGGGTCTTCCTACAGACCATGGCATTGGTATGTCCAAATAACTTGTATTTATGTACAGTTGTTTGAGCCAAAAATAAAGCTACAATTTTCCTTCTTGGATGTTCACTGAGGCAACTGGACGTTCCTATTGTTCAGAGTATTGATCAATCCAACAAGTTCTGTCAAACAAATTAATTTTTGTGCTGGCAAAGAGAATTAACCTGTTATAGTCAATCATGATCACTAACAGGAAGTTAATAGGTCTTGGCCTCAAAGAAATCATTAAAAGCCCATAACTACTATAATGTTCATGCCCATCACGAGTGGATGCCAGCTTCTGACAACAACTAGTTATATGACAGAAAATTATGAACAACATGAGACCCCTCAAAACCTATATAATAAAAAAATGTGTAAATTAATCTACAACTGAAAACAAGACAGGAATGACTTATTTTACCACTCAAACAGCCAGTTTCAAGCTATACATCCAATGCTCTTCATACAGTTAAAACCACATGCCAGCCTTTTTGGTTTGTAGTTTCATGCACAGGTAATAAAAAGCAATGTGTTTATCCCTACTGTAACTGATGCAGTCTCTGATGCCTAAAATCTGGGATATGGTCACTTTATGATTTATATATAGGAAATAGCTTTGCCTTCTTTTAATAGTTTTTCTCAAAAAATAAATAAATATATATATATATATATATATATATATATATATATATATATATATATATATATATATATATGTATGTATGTATGTATGTAGGCCACACACACACGAAGCTATTTGCAGCTCAGGTATTTTGTTTGATCTAATTCAGATTCTCACCCTTTATATTCTGGCCAGTCAATTTTAGATTGATTTTTTTTTAATGCAAAATTGATTCCAAAGAGATGTAAGTAAAATCTGTATAAAGCTACACAGATTCACACACATTTTTGGGACGTCTTCTAAATTATGCGGATAAACAGTAAATCTATTTCTATTGATTTCACTGCTCAGGGTTGGTCTCATTAAATATCTCTGTTAGTGAGCATGATGTGAACATGATTGTTGTATCTTCTCTGTTGGCGAGAGTGTGCATTCTTTCGAGGTGGAAGGATTCTCTGCGCCCAGCATCTGGCTAGTAGATTAGAGGGGTTATATGTTATATTCATCTAGAAAGAAAAGATCAGGTACACCATCAGAAGAGCTGCTGGGAAAGTCTAGGTTACCTGGCAACCATTCATATCCTTTGTTGAAAGCATTGCAGCTGTTTTTATTAACACATAAAATGACCATTATTTTTGTATATATATGATTGAGTAAATATGCTAACGATGTCTGACTATGTCTGACTATGTCAAGGACATGTGAGAGAGTGGAAGACGGCGCTGGGTATCATGGCATGCCATCTCTCGCTTCTCTTGGTTCTGAAATATTTATGTTACCAGTTTTTAAGTTGTATTTTTTTCTGTATAGTTTTTATTTATTTATACATATTTTTTATCTTCAAATAGCTGCTTCATAAATAAAGTGATTATTATTATTATTATTATTATTATTATTATTATTATTATTATTATTATTATTATTAACATAATCAAACGGGTGGTAAAGGTCTGATTTTTTTTAAATAAAATATAATATTTAATAAATTGTAATAAGAAAAATCTAGGAAAAATAGTAAGGGCACCATAGTTATACCATAGTAATTACAATGTCTTTTGTTTTGTTTTATATATACATCACATGCCATATCTTGGAAGATGTTTAGCCAAAGTTTCTTTTTTGACATTATTACAGAGTTACAGCAGCTTCACCAAGTACCACAAAGCAGTTGTTTCGTACTCCAAAAAAAAAAAAAAAAAAAAAAAATTCGACTTCAGTGTGCTTTCTGTGTAACATTCACATTCCGATGAAAGCGAGTGGAGCAGCCAGGGTTCAAACCACCAACCTTGCAGTCAGTACATGATCTGCTCTAACCTCCTGAGCCACAACAGCCCTCTATATGTTAACTTCATTGAACTTGATTTGCAACATAAGAATGAAAAGGTTTGCAAAAAGTCACACAAGGTAAAAATTCTAAGGTTGTAATTTTCAATTTCCATGTATTTCAAATAGGGTTAAAGGTCTCCGAGGGATTTCCATTCTAAGCCTAATTTTTCAGCTTTGCACCACTGGGAGGTGATGTTGTACAGCTTTTAAATGTAAAGAAAACGCCTGCTTGCTCATTTGATCCACAGATAGTTGACCAGACAGTAAATCAAGGTAGCCAGATAAGCTGGAAACGCCTTGTCACATTTCTTAGGTTTTTAAAGCCCCTTTAGTATTTTTAAAGGTCCCTTTCGTTAAATAGCCACCAAAGTGGAATAGTGTAGCGAATAATCATGGCCTTGCTGTACATTTCCCTCATGCATTTACTGTATCTGACGAGTGTAATAGCGATTTTTAAACTAGGGTTAACCAGGACAGACCGAAATTGCACTTTTAGTGCTGTGGTTGAAGTGAAGCCCAACACTGCTTTCACCAGGCGTTTTATTCAAGGCACAGCGCTTACACACATCATTTATAGGCACACATAAATCTTTATGACCTTACATTTACACACATCTTGACGAGCCATTTCACCACAGCTCTGGGGATATTTTCTAAATATATAAATAAAAATGCACTTGTTTCCTGTGTGAACCTGGAGTTGGGGAGTTGCTCGATCCGCGCATAAAAGTACAACACATTTTTGAAATATTATTGACACTGACGTGGCACAGTGGCGCGTCAAAGTAACTGCTTGTCAGATAAAATGTTGCCAAATCCGACGCCGATCAATCAAACTGCAAGTGGCCGGGTCATCGTGACAGGTAAATCGCCGTAGGACTGCTCACGAGTCCCCCGGTCGTAACCGAGCTCATAGCGCTTGTGGAGCCCCCGTGATGTGGTGTGGCGTGTGTGTGGGGGGAGGATAGGATCGCTACCAGCCAGATAAACACTCGGCATTGGTTTGCAGAGCAGGAGTAACATGGCGGCACAGTTAGCCAGCAGAAATGTTGTTTCACTATCGCGAAGGTCAGAGCTGCTTCGGATAAGCGGAATTTAACAGCGAGGACACGGCCAAAAGTGTTAAATCGTAAGTAGCCACACGCGTTTGTGCTCCTTGTCGAGACGCGGCTTGGTGTTTTTGTTTTTTTTTCTATGTTTTTTTTGTGTGTGTGAAATCCGCTGAGCAGGAGCGAGAGGTTCTTCAAATCTCGGTTGTGTCTTGTCTGTCTGGCACAGGCTCTCGCTTCGGCGTTAGCTTAAATTAGCAAGCGCTAGCTGCTTGGCTAAGCTCGCCGCCTGTATCGGTGGTGTTTTCTGCAGCAAACTTAATTAGACGACACGGGCAAAAAGCGAGCCTTGAAGCGGGGAGTTACTGCAGCGTACGCGCTCCGCTTTTTATTCGGCGGTGGCCGCATGTGAAATGGGCAAAAAGTGAAAATGCGAAGTGCACAACACTTTCATGTGTCATTGTGTGTGTGTGTCTGTTTTTTTTTTTTTTTTTTTTTTTTGTGCTGAGTGAGCTAGAGACCGTGCCTACAACACCGGACGAAGTTCGCCAGGGTAAGCAGGAGCCCAGTTAGCATGCTAACGATGTAGCCGCACAGGCTGGAGTCCCTTTTTTATGTTTTCCTTCTTTTTTTTTTTTTTTTTTTTCTTTTTTTTTTTAACGTTGTTGTCAGAAAACGTGAGTCAGGACAATTCCCATCACCATGTGCTTGAGCGGGCTGTTGTTGTTTGTTGTTGTACTATCCAAGCCTCATTAGTACTTGACACATTAGGTAAGTTGGCGATTCCCCCCCCCCCCTTTTCTCTAGGGAGCATAGACCACTTTTTTTGTTTTGTTGTTGCTGGTTTTCATTTCTTTTTTTCTTTTTTTTTCCTGAACTAATGTTTCTCCTGTGTTTGACGGTACTACTCGTGGACTTGGTTACAGCAGTCAGAATGAGCGCTTTGTAACTGTAACTTTGTAGCAGTTTAAGTCAGTGTCAAAGTTGCCCATGGACACATGGTCACATGACACGAGCACAGATTGTGCACTACACTTAAGGTTGTAAGAGGATAAATCTGGAGGGTTTTTTTTTTTTTTGTAGTGTATTTTGGCTTTGCTTTAAGAGTAAAATTGCCATGGATTCACACATGCACCAGTCGCATGTTGGTGGAGGAAGGAACTTAATCTGGAATACAGTTTTAGGCATTAATGCAGTGTCTGTTTGTTTGTTTTTGTGTGTGTGTGTGGTGGTGGGTCTGCTTGTGTGTTGCATTGTTGTGCCTGTGTTGAAGGAGTGCAGCACTCTCCTTTTTAAGGGCCCCTCTTGCATGACTGATTCTGGACTATACAGACAACACAGCTTGTGCCATTTCAATGTCTGTCAACTGTTCTCTCAGTAATGCTGCAGGAGCGCATCCCGTGGAACCAGTTGAGCAGTTTCTGTTGCATCCCTCTCCCCACCTGATGGTGCACAGGGCTTGTCACATCACCAATACGAGATTTAACATGACATGCTGTCCAGCTGCAGGTTTGACTATGGCTTTACTGCTTATATGGAAATGGGATGAGATGGGATTCTGTCAGATCTCACAGTAGTCATATGCAAATTCTGGAGAAGATGTAACAGACAGAAATGTGGTTTGTTGTTTTTTTTTTCTTCTGTGTATGTGTGCTGCTGTGCATGTATGTCTGCATGCATCTTGTAATCATACATCTGAAGTATGACCAGAGGAATATGCAAAAAGTGTATTTCTTTAACTTATTGTGGGTTTTTTTCAACCCCCCCATCCATGTATGCATGTGTTGTGTCTAAACCGCTTTGAAAGTATCCCTCTTTGCAAGCCTGAACAGCATTTAATCTCCAAGGCATAGAAGTTGTTGACTTTGTAGTTTGCACAGAAAGAAAATTGTTCAGGTATTTCAGTGTGTGGTGATCGAGGCAGATTAAACTGTTCGTCCTTGTGAGAAAGTAAAGATGTCCTCCTGAGCTGACCCGATTTAAATTTTCAGGCTGTATTAGATAAGGGGTGTGGATCTCTTGTATGACGTGTATGTGACAGCCCACTACTGGTTAAAGGAATGCAGTCCTATTCAGAGGCAAACCTGCTTTCCAGCGCTGTTGTTAGATGCCTGTATGCTTTTTGTCTAGTTTAAAAGAGGAGACATACTAGACTACTGAAGAAAGCAAAAAAAAAAAGGAAAATATTTTTGTATAGCTTTCACTGAACAGAGTGAAAGAATGACTGCTGGGATTCACACAAGCATGTAAGCAAGTATGTGGATGTTTATACAAGGATAACTGGGTGGAAGTTTTCTCACACTCACTTGGCACTATTTGTGCGATGGGCGTTTCCTAAAAGCAGAACTCAGCCTGAGCGCATTGTAAACTGCAGCTCCAGCAACAGGTGTGTGGCACAGACGTGCTGGTCACGTCACATGATTCAGAATCAAGCCTTTCTCCTTGCTCCACACTTGCTTTCTTTTTGTTGTCTCACTCGGTGACAGACTTTTTGTATATTTCCCTTAAGGTCCTTGTGGCGTCCTACTGCCTGTTAACCATGTGTTCATAATTTCCTAAATCAAGCCAATATGTTGCTGTGAACTTGGAGATAAGCCCCTCCTAATATACATGCTGACTTTTGTCCTATTGTGAGTTGCTTTGTTGTGTCACACGAAGTGATACTGTATTAGCGTGACCTTTGTTCTGCTGCATTTGTGTTGCCAATTCTTGGCTTTTTATATTTTATTATTCCATTATCACAGTTGGACTAATATCTAGCCCCAGTAATGGGTCTATTTTGGATTTCAGTGCAATTATAGAATTGCATGCAACTTGTGTGTTTAGTGATTTGTACAGACTTTCATTCAAAATGTCATCTTTGGCTGTGAATGAATATAACTGAATTTTAGGGAATTTAATATTTGTCAGGCAAAGCAGGGCATATAAAGACAACTTTGACAGTGGTAAAGGAATGATCGATTTATTTATTTAGATACAGGGTGTATAAAACAATTTCAAAGTGCTTTAATTCAGTAGGTGTTCACGGGTTAGCCTTTGAAACACGTACTGTTGAGAAAGAGGGGATTTGTGAGTTTCACGTGGTTGCTGGTAGGTAGCAGTGGCTGCAGTGATGCCAGATGTGCTTGGAAAACACATGTGAAAATTGAAAGTTTTGTATGTAAAACTGTATATTTAGCCATATTTTTTACAACTTACTGCAAGCTTATGTGTCTGTTACTTTGAAAAATATAGTCTTTTGAAACCAGATTATTATTTTTTGATACACATTGTTTTTATTGACCGATAAGTTGGCAAGCTAAGTTTTCCATTAACCTGTAAAGAAAATCCTCCCACAGCACTATAAACAGTTTTGTTAGACCTGGAGGGGGAAAAAACTGTAATGATGTCTGGGGTCATGTTGCAATTTATAAATGCTGTTAAGACAGTAAAATAATATATAACAATAATATCATGTGATTCTGTTAAGTTTGAGTCCTGTCACAGGGTCTGCCTGCCATAACTCTTATCGCTGTGGTCACCTGTGGTCTCAGCTCGTTTTCAGTTTTATTTTATTTTATCTTACTTTATTTGTACAGTGTGAATGACTGTATACCACATGCGCAGGTGAATTCCTAAATCATAAGCTTCCTGTAATCTTTGTCCATTGGTATTTGAAAGGAGAGGTAACACTCAGATGCTGGCAAAATTACTGCTTCGCATTTTAGGGGATGGAAGATTGTAATTCAGTATGATCAATTAAGCTAAACAATCGCATAAATTCTTAACTAAATTTTGAGAGGCATGCAGCAAAGAGAGATGTGTCAACATGACGCTCGGATAATGTTGCTATGGGTAGTTTCACAGCTGACATCTGGCACCCTGACATGTGTTCAGACAAATGTGTTTTTAACAAGAGAGGGGAAAGACAGCACTGGCATCAACAGGTTCTGATTGACGCTGCATTGGACACACAGAAACTAGTTATTGGTACGTTAACGTTTATCTTAGCAAATCTGTATATTTTAGACTTGTAACCAAAGTTCTATTCAAATAACAGTTAGTTTTAGTAAAATAAACAGTGACTGACGACTCGTGTCTAGGATTCGAAACCCAGTTGCAGTCGATGACTTATTGAGTTATTAATATGATCTGTTGACAGTAATCACTTGTATATGTTTTGGTAAGATTGTTAAGAGGTAGTTGTAAGCTGTTTTCTAGTTCGAACTTACAGTTTTTAATTGTAGTTGGTTTCTTTAGTCTTCTTGGAGCGTAAACTGATGGTCACTGGGGTTGTTGGTTGCCTAAAAAAGGAATTTCAAAAGGAAAATTATGCAGAACTTGGATCTCCCTCCAGGGAAAGCCTTGCTGGAGAAATCAGCCTTGTCATATGGCAGACCTTCCCAAAGTGTGGGGCCCGCCCCTAGGGGGGCGCAGAGCCATTGCAGGGGGGGGCGCGGTATGAAAAAGGGGGGGGGGCTTGGACACTGCTAGCACGGGGTTCCCACACAAACGCAAAGCAGGAGATGAAGCATCGCTGAATATGTTTCCAAACCAACTTCATTCTAAGCCAAAGACTAGAAAATATGGTGAAGCATATCTGCCCTTTGGTTTCACCTGCACAAGTGCCGAGGTAGGTCTCTCCTGCATAATTGGTTTTCCCTTCGTCGGGAGCAGCGCTGGGCTCTTCAAATCACGGACAAACAGTATCCCACATTCTTGATTTTTAGTTCACAAACACTTCTCATAATGACTAACTACTCCTGACATTTTGGAGATGTTAGCTCTTTATACAGTAAAATTACAGCGGGATACATATAATATCAGGCTGATCCTGCCACAATTTGTTCCCCCGGTTCAAATCCCGGACAAACAGTATCCCACAGCTGGTTTTTAAACTCATTTTGCACAGAGAGACATTTTTGGAAAAATGTATTGATAGCAATGTTGAATATTATTACACAGGAAAAAAACAACTATAGGGAGTGCAGAATTATTAGGCAAGTTGTATTTTTGAGGAAAAATTTTATTATTGAACAACAACCATGTTCTCAATGAACCCAAAAAACTCATTAATATCAAAGCTGAATGTTTTTGGAAGTAGTTTTTAGTTTGTTTTTAGTTTTAGCTATTTTAGGGGGATATCTGTGTGTGCAGGTGACTATTACTGCGCATAATTATTAGGCAACTTAACAAAAAACAAATATATACCCATTTCAATTATTTATTTTTACCAGCGAAACCAATATAACATCTCCACATTCACAAATATACATTTCTGACATTCAAAAACAAAACAAAAACAAATCAGCGACCAATATAGCCACCTTTCTTTGCAAGGACACTCAAAAGCCTGCCATCCATGGATTCTGTCAGTGTTTTGATCTGTTCACCATCAACATTGCGTGCAGCAGCAACCACAGCCTCCCAGACACTGTTCAGAGAGGTGTACTGTTTTCCCTCCTTGTAAATCTCACATTTGATGATGGACCACAGGTTCTCAATGGGGTTCAGATCAGGTGAACAAGGTGGCCATGTCATTAGTTTTTCTTCTTTTATACCCTTTCTTGCCAGCCACGCTGTGGAGTACTTGGACGCGTGTGATGGAGCATTGTCCTGCATGGAAATCATGTTTTTCTTGAAGGATGCAGACTTCTTCCTGTACCACTGCTTGAAGAAGGTGTCTTCCAGAAACTGGCAGTAGGACTGGGAGTTGAGCTTGACTCCATCCTCAACCCGAAAAGGCCCCACAAGCTCATCTTTGATGATACCAGCCCAAACCAGTACTCCACCTCCACCTTGCTGGCGTCTGAGTCGGACTGGAGCTCTCTGCCCTTTACCAATCCAGCCACGGGCCCATCCATCTGGCCCATCAAGACTCACTCTGATTTCATTAGTCCATAAAACCTTAGAAAAATCAGTCTTGAGATATTTCTTGGCCCAGTCTTGACGTTTCAGCTTGTGTGTCTTGTTCAGTGGTGGTCGTCTTTCAGCCTTTCTTACCTTGGCCATGTCTCTGAGTATTGCACACCTTGTGCTTTTGGGCACTCCAGTGATGTTGCAGCTCTGAAATATGGCCAAACTGATGGCAAGTGTCATCTTGGCAGCTGCACGCTTGACTTTTCTCAGTTCATGGGCAGTTATTTTGCGCCTTGGTTTTTCCACACGCTTCTTGCGACCCTGTTGACTATTTTGAATGAAACGCTTGATTGTTCGATGATCACGCTTCAGAAGCTTTGCAATTTTGAGACTGCTGCATCCCTCTGCAAGATATCTCACTATTTTTGACTTTTCTGAGCCTGTCAAGTCCTTCTTTTGACCCATTTTTGCCAAAGGAAAGGACGTTGCCTAATTATGCACACCTGATATAGGGTGTTGATGTCATTAGACCACACCCCTTCTCATTACAGAGATGCACATCACCTAATATGCTTAATTGGTAGTAGGCTTTTGAGCCTATACAGCTTGGAGTAAGACAACATGCATGAAGAGGATGATGTGGACAAAATACTCATTTGCCTAATAATTCTGCACTCCCTGTACACGTAAAATAATCACACCATGACGCCTCTGCCTTTCTAAATGGAGGGACAGTAACTGTGTGTGTATGTAAGCGTGTAAAAACTGAAGATAGTCAGATTAACAGTATTTTGTCTCTATCTGCCATTCTGCAATTCATCTCATGTAAACAATAACGTGGCGCACAGCGTGACGTGAAAAAAGGCACATACCTTTGACGTTGCATGACGAACTCTGTAGTCCTCGTCCACATCTAAACGCAAAAAAGGAGTTTTAAAAAAATCTCAGTTTTCGGTGATTCGAAACGCCGTTTACGTGTGAACGAAACAGCTGCGTTTTCAAAAATACCCGTGTAGGTGCGGACGTAGCGTAACAGAGTTAGTAGTTTATTTTATTACTACCTGTAATTTATTGCAGATTACTTGTATTTGCTTAATTGTTTACTAAATGTTTGAGGTGTGAAATAAACCGCAATGGAGCAAAATAGGGGTGTGTGTGGTTGGAGGATGTGTTTGTGCGTGTGCGAACATTATTCTTGTAAAACAAAGGGGGGCCTAGCAAAAAAAGTTTGGGAACCACTGTCATATGGTACCTCTGTGACCCATGAGCAATCTGGTGAGCAATGATAATGCTGGGTTAATTTTAACACACAAGTGTTTAAATAATGACATCAGAAGCCTTTTTAACCATGTCACATTTTAGCGGTGAACAAAACTACTCCTCTTGTTACTACACAGTTGCTAACATTGTTAAGCTGACTCATTTGAACCAGGCTGGAAGATGACATCCATGTGTCTGCTGCTTAGCACAGTCAGCTCTGACCATCACCACAGACCTCTGACTTCCTTGAGGGCTTTAATGTTTTAAAGACAACAGCTAACACTCACAGTTGTGCAGCTTCATATTTATGAGAATGTTGAAATGTATCGCTGGTCTGTTTTCAAGTGTGCACATTTAATTCAGTGTGTTTCTTTGCTTTTAACAGAGTTTACAGTGACCACTGGGGAATTATTACCTTAAAGTGGCTCTTGTTTGTAGGTAGGTTAGATGTACCAGATTTACCTATGCTGTGTTATCTAGCCATCACATGCTGTGAGTGTTTTCTTGACATGGTGCACCCCTCCCCTTGGTATCTATATGCCTTGTCTTGCTGGGCATCTCACCCTGCTGTCTCTGCGTTTGTGTTGTCATGGAAACAGCAATGTGACAGGTCCTGGGTGGGCGTGAGGGATGAGCTGTGGGGTAATGGCCAGGTTTTTACAGCAGAGGGAGAGAAGAGGGTGTAACGGCAGAGGAGAGGTATCTGAAGCAAGGCCGAGATGATTGGTGAAAAAGCTGTGAGGGCTTTGACGCCAAGAGGAGAAGTGTGTGTGTGGGGGGGGATTTATCCCCTCTCTGCTTCAAGACTGTTTTCATTGTGTTATTAAATGAACTCAAATCAATCATCTCATCTATTTGCGATGTGGAGTGGAAAGAGAAACCACATTGGATATGGTTTCTCTTTTTAGTTAAACTGCTTGTGGGCTTTCTAGAAAGTTCTGAAGATGCTTTGTCATATCATATATTGTCTGATAAGTTGATATACAGGATTGGAACTGATCTATTGGACAATTATGTTAACTTTTTTTAATGCATATGTCCTTGTACTATGTCACGCGTCAGTACAATTTGGCTAGAAGGCTAGCTACATAGCGTTGAAAGAGCTAACAACAAAGGGTCTCCAGTATGGAGGCATTAAAGGTTCACTTTGCCAACAAGTTCTCTTTGTTTGTGCTAATTTGTGTCAAAATTTTGATTTAACAGCAAACTATGGGCAAGTCCTTTGACAATGTCGCTCCTGTCAGTTTTGCTCTCATTTTTTCAGTTTATGTGTGTCCTTCCTTCCCGTGACGAATACTGGATATTAATTTCAGTTCACTTTTATTTATATAGAGCTCATTCAAAACAAATGTCAAGGTGCTTCATGAGGGAGTGAAGGAAATTCTACAGTTTGAAAATCAGACTTGTCTTATTAGCAAGTAATTGGCAACTGTAGGAAGGAAGAACTCCCCTGTTTGTTTGTTTTTTAACCAAGAAATCTTTAGGCCAGCTTCAATGATTAGATTGGGACTTTATTATTCAGTAAACAGAGCAAAGGTAGCTGTGCTGATATCAGGACTCTAGAAGTTTAATTCTGAGGTTAGAGTTATAACTTGTGCCTTAAGCGTGCTCAGTATTTGGCATTCAAGGACACCAGTCTGTGCTAAATAATGAGTATGTCAGTTTAATGTAATATTTCAGAACATTTAAGCTCAGTAAGTAAATGTTATTAATCTTGCATTTAATCATAATAAGGGCGGGCTATTTCTCTGTGGCAGTTAGCTTATGAAACACCTGCACTGTTAAGGGTGTACTCCTGGCTTAAGATGGGCCTTTTGATGTAATTGTGATACATCAACTTGCAGTCTGTGTAGCCTTATTTGGACATCAGTGCATTTTCCTTTTATGACCTTTAGTGAAATTATTTAAACAGATGAAATCTCATTTAACAGATCTGTTTTTAAAAAAAAAAAAATACTACAAATGCTGGTGATTTTCCTCTTCTGGGGGTGTTTCTGTGCAGGAGAAACCCTGCGAGATGTTTGAGAATGTTTTGACATTAATGTTTTAAAAACATCAACACACAAAGATTGACTCATGCCCTACTCCCATGGAGACTCCACCAGGCCTCTCGGGATGGTGATGCTCACAGACAATCCAATGATTTCAACATTCTGCGCTCCTCCGCTTATGTAGGTCAGCCACAGCAAAGTGCATATTGATCTCTTAAGCTAAATGATATTGTGATATCTACTGCTTATTGAGAAGAAGGTGCCCTCAGCCTGTTTGGCTTTACCAGAGGAGACAGCAGAGGTCACATGTCTGTGTGGCTGTTCTTCTGCTGCTGTTTGCCCTTTTGTTTGTTAACCTGGTATGGCTCAGCTGTACAATACTGTAGATCTAACAATGCGTAAGGTGCTCATTATTATTTTAGAGGAGCTCCTTCCACAGTCATCGCTAGTGTAATGAAAAGATTACTTAAATAAAACTAAATGTCTAAATAAATAGACATTCATGGAGAGCTTTATGATAAAGGGAGCTTGGCGTTTTCTAATTTGATGCATGACAGGATGTAGTGCGTTGTAGATAAGGGTCTTTGAGTATGCTGTCTTAATTTGTGTGAGTGGGTGAATTGCCTTTTTCCTCTGCCACAATGTGTTTGTGGCTCTGGGTGCTAGCATGTGGTTGGCATCTTTCCCACTGCCCAGGATGGAATCCTTGGCACTGAAGGAGGGAGAGAAAACTTGGATTGAGCAAGCTGCCTGCTGGAGTTGGGTGGGTGGTCCAAAAATATGCAGTGTGAATTGGTCTTGAGAAAGCCATGCATTCACTCTTGTTCTAGGACAGAGGTAAACGCCGCACTTCCACCGCCATCACAGGCCGAGCTAGGGTGGCAGGGAATGATGTGCAGAGCAGCAGCATTTCTCACCCGCTTGTCATAAAGCCAGAGGAATGCGGGGATTCAGTTTCAGGCTTTTCACTTCTGTGCACATTGTGAGAGTCAAACTCTGACCAGTGCGATTTCTCCTAACCCTCCCATCTCTCTCATCTCTCTGTCGACCTCTTTCTGCTGACTCAGCAGCGTTTCGTCAGTGACCTATAATGTGGTTTTGCGTGCTTTGTCTTTACTGCTTTCCGTGGGCATGGGAATCTCCTTAGCCAACCTGTTTTCAATCTGGACTAGAGTTTAGGTATAAAGATGAAGTACTGTAACCAAATAACAACAGCACTTCAGCTGTTGGGCTTTTATATAATTGAGGAAATAATTAACAAGAATTTGCTGAACTAATCTGCTTCGATTATGATAAGTGTAAAGTAAAAATTGAAAGATTTATTTTTTGTTGTTGTTGAATGTAGAAGAGAGCTTGTGATAAGACCAAATAGCAGATGGGTTTGAGCATAGTCAAAAAAATTGTCTGACTGCTCAAATTATTCAGCTCTCAATCTAAATCTACTACATGCGGAAGGAGAGAGAAGTAAAAACAAAGCAACACGTATGTTGAGTTTTTCCTCTGATGTTTCACTTATGAGTGTTTTTTTTTGTTTTTTTTTTTTTACACAAAACCTTTTTTTTTTTTTTTTTTTTTTTAGATGTTAAGTTTAACAGGCTCACATCATGCAAATACTGACAGCGAGGCTGACAGCCTTAGAGATGTAAACTTAAGTCTTTGTTCAGAGTACTGAAAGTATGCATGCATACCTCCATGCAAAAGTGTGGCTCTGACATTTGATTTTGGTAAACAGTGGAGTTTTACCACCTAAGATACAGACGAGAACAATTTTAGGCTAAAGAGATGCAACTTGCTTGTAGGATAAATGCCTGGTTTGGGTTAGCTGTTTGGTAACCTTAACCCATCCAATTCCTACGTCAAAAAAACAAGATGCAGTTAAAGCCCACACACATCCTTAAAGGCCAGCTCTTATAGTGGCCTTAAGCTGGAACCTGGTTTTGTTTTTGCGAATTTTATAACATTTAAGTGCCTGTTTTTCACAAAAATCTCTAGTCCAGATTTAAGCAAAAAAAAAAAATAGTAATTGAAATTCACATGTGCAAGCATTCAAATGCTTAATAACTTAATAAAATGTTTTCTTTCCTGTCAGAACTGTCAGATATTTGTCACTCGTGTTTGTATGTGAGTGTGCATGTGTTTGTTTGCATGTTAACGTGCTACCATTCATGCCTGAACTCTAGAGATTTGTGGTTTTGGCACCTGAAGATGTGGGCTGTCAAAACAAAACTCCCTCCCATCTCATCTGGCAGTGGAGTTCAAAACAAAGGCCCTCGCTGGAGAGGAGATTACACAGGAGAGGCTGAGCACTGATGCTACGCTGTGGAAGCCAACTGACAGTATCTTAATTTAACAACTCTTCTAGTGGGGAGAGCTTTCTTTGGTATTAAAAGCAGTGCTGACAGGAAATAATTTCGTATCCTCATAAACTGAATATTTAAATAATACATCACTAATGTTTGGAAAGTTGCCTGGCACTTCAACTCCTTTTTTTTTCTCATTCCATTTTTTTTAAATCAAAAATGTACTTACTTTTTCTTTGGTTATTTATTTAAGAAATTAACCAACAGAGACAAAAAAGACAAGAAATGCCTCCAACAGTTTCACTCATGGCAGTCCATAAAGTCTTTCCTCAGAGATAAAAAGGCAATTATAGTAAACAAAATTCTAAAAGAAATAAAAATCAATTAAAGAAGAATTACATAACCCATGACAAACAGCTACTCTTGCTGTTCTCGGCTTGATTTAAACTATCCTACACATTTGGAGTCTACAATAATTTCCAAATGCTTTTATCTGTTAGTTTGTTATTCTTTCAGGTACAAGCTGGGCAACATTTATCTAGTGCACAATAGCCATGTGCACTAAAGGTATAAAACCATTATGCACTAGATAAATACGCACTAATAAGGACTGAAAGGTATTGTTGGGTCTAGTTAAAATTCTTTTGAAGTCACAGAATAAAACATTTTGGAATGAGGCCAAACGCAGTAAAACGCTACGTAGACATCGTCGACAAGACCTGCTGAAGTTCAAACTGAGCATCAGGATGGAGGAGGAGGGTGTTTTAAGTGACTTTGAACGTGGCATGGTTGTTGTTGCCAGATGGGCTGCTCTGAGTATTTCAGAAACTGCTGATCTACTGGTATTTTCCCCACACAACCATCTCTAGGGTTTACAACGAATGGTCTAAAAAGAGAAAAAATCCAGTGAGTGGCAGTTCTCTGGGTTAAAATGCCGCTTTGATGCCAGAGGTCAGTGGTGAATGGTCAGACTGCTTCAAGCTGATAGCAAGGCAGCAGTAACTCAACAACCACTGGTTACATGCAACAAAGATTTGCAGAAGAGCACCTTTGAACACACAAATTGAACTGCAGGGGCAGAAGATCGCACCTACTAAAACTTCTAAGCTATTTTCATTTATAATCTTTTCAATTTAGATTTAATTTGTGCTTCAGTTCTTCAGAAAACATGACACCAGAGTTTAAGTGATCCAGGTCTTCAGTCTTTTCAAGCCGTTTAGAGCCTAACATCCAATGTGTGCCCAATAAGGAATATGTAACCCCCCCAGCAATCACAAGGCAAGTTTAAGGAACTTAAGCCTTGGCTTTTCTATTTGTCCATCTCTAAGCATCTCTATGTTTTGAAAAGTATGAATTACTGTTGTGTTAGATGATTGTGTGTGGGTTTTTTTTTTTTTTTTTTTTTTTTTTTTTTTTTTTTTTTTGGCAAATTATGAAACCAGGAAGTGAAACTGTTGAGATCAAGAATCTTTTGTGTGGGTTTTTCCCCGCCACCTGGACACTAAGTTAGTGCATGACATTTACACAAGTTTGAGGATAACCATGCTTGCATTTGAAACCAGGACCTTCTTGCTGTGAGGCAGTGGTGCTACCAACTCAGCTACTACTGACTGCTTCCTGTTAGTGATTTCCACTGAGATAGTCAGTGTGTGCTTTGCCAAGTGTAGGTCAAATAGGTTAGGGTCTACTTGACCTGGCATATACAAGTGTTTCAGCGGGATACTGTGTAAATGAAAGGAATGGTGAGAGAGGAAGAGAAGGGTGCTTTGCGTAGGTCTTTAGTCTGTCTTGTCCAATTACATGTTCCGCTATCAGAGCAGCAGCAGTTGTCTTAATCAGGTAATGCTGAGGTTTAAAGTCATCCCCCTAAACATGCTTCACAGATGATTACCGGGCTCATGCTTACAGTGTAGCGTGAAGCAGAAGACAGCATTTGGAACTGTTTTCCTGTCCTAAAAGCTGAAGCACGTTTATTTAAGCCTTTTGCAGATTCATCAGTCTTTGTGTGTGTTTGCAGTGACTGTTAGCCTGTCACATTGTCTCAGCTTTTGGCTGAGAAAGTGACATAGTTGTGTCAGCTGATCTGCCCCTCCCCCTGCGCTAACATGGAGCCTTATCCTGATTCTGCTTCTACTGTACAGCTTCAGGCGCCATGGGAACTAATTCCTTACAAACTGTGACAACCAATAAAAGATGGCAGACCCACCCCCCACACACACACACACACACAGATATGCAGTCGATATATAGAGAAGTCACAAGACAAGTTCCAGATCATCCTAAAATTTGATACAATTGGCCACAGATTGCTCTTTCTGTTCACACCCTTTCTCAACCTCGTGTTCCCGTGGCTCTTTTAGCTACACACACATGTATCCATGTGCTTCCTCTTGTCACTGTGACTCACCTTTTACATCACACGTTATTAATGTCATTACGGTCGTTATACATTTGCGTTTACTGCCAGTGAGGTCACAGTTGAAGGTGCTAGCTGTTGCTATTTGAGCAACATATGTAAGTGCACCAAACACAGGGCTTCATCTGCACCAGTCTTTTGAATTATTAACGAGCATATCTCTGTATATGCTGATCTCACTGATCACTGGATTAAAAATCACTGAATTTTTAGTCAAATAGTTTAGATAGCAGGCTCTTTCCTTCTCTCCCCTTTTGTGCTTGCTGCTTGTATTCTTTGTAGCAGTAAATGAAAATCTGTACAAGTTGTTCAGAGTGATTATCATCATCCTACGATGACACATTTATTTCCTGATAAGAATGGTATTCAATGGTGACAATGTCCCACTTCATAAGATATGAGGGGGGGACTCTGTGTTTAAATAAGTATGTGAATGCTCTTTGCGTTTGCGTTTGCGTTTGCGTTTGCGGTCACTAGATCTCAACCCAACACCTCAGGCTAATTCTGTTTAGCTAGCACTCGCCATCAGCATCATCATCATCATCACCACAACTATTCAAGATCGTAGGAAATCTCAGTTTGGCAAAATGCTGTACACCTTGCAGTTTCTCCTTTGCCTTTCTTTTTACCACAGCGTCTTGACCATATCTTGACTTCACAATGGCTTAAAGGACTTAACGGCCAGGTATTCCCATGAGGATAGGCATCAACCTTTTTTTTTTTTTTTTTTTTTTTTTTTTTTTTTTCATAAATTAAATTGATGGCCATTAGTGCCCTATTCAGAAGGCACATAGCTATAGCTCCATTGGTGGTTAACCCTTGTGTGACCTGGCTCTTATGGTCATGAACTATCTACCCTTTGTCCAATGAAAACCTGATTGGCTGGCTTTGTAGCATTGTTTAGCCCAGCCTCAATGACAAAGTCTTGGACTCAAAATGAACAGTAAGCAGTAAGGGATTGCAACTACTAAGTTTTGGCTTTAGATAACGGCATCAACCAGAGCAAAAATGTTACCCATCAAAATTGCTTTGGTGTGGGGTACCCAGTTTTGGCTTTAGAAATTTCTGCCCTCTGAGTATAATGGAACTTGATGGCACTTGCCTTGTGGTACTCAATGTGCCAAAAAATACATTTGTCACTTAACAGCAATGTCTTTCCAGGAATCATGACCCTGGTTCCTACAAACTAAGGCTATGAACTAAGGCTTGTCTGGGGTCTGATATATCTCTGAGTACAATAGTTTTCAAACTGTGCAATGTTCAATAGTCTGTCTTGCTGTTAAGGTTCAACAATACAATATTATCATGATACTTAACTTTTTTTTTGCTGAAAAAAAGCAACATGGTCACTAAAACCTGTTATAAATGTTACCGTAAGACAGAGTCAGACTGCTGTCAGTCTGCGATTAAATGGGATCAAGTTGGCAATTACATGCAATCTGTTTCTGATAGTACAGAAACTAACTGTGACAAGTTGTCGATAATCATATATCTGTTGCTGTGTGCATAGACAGCAGATTATTTACGGATGAGAAGTAAAAAAGAGCCGCCAGGTGCTAAAAAAATAAACCTTAGACTCAAACGTTAGAACAGGCTTTTCCCCGCAGCACGCCGTGTAATAAATACTCAAAAACAAAAAACGGCGGCCGTTACAACTTATGTCTAAAAATGTATAGTTTCATGCATCGGTTAAAACACTCGACTCCAGGTACATGATGCGCAGCTGGAAACACTTCCCGCAAGTCGAGCTGCCCGAGATTACAGAAAATGTTACATTTTTGTGATTTATATCGTTGTCGGGACGATAGAATTCTTATATCGGGATATGAGATTTTGTTCATATCTTACAGCCCTAAGTGGGCACCAAAAATCAAGGAACAAACTAACAATAACAATATCTATTTATTTTATTCCTGTACGCTTCATTTTTCTGCCGTAATGATTTCCCAACCCCAGGACTAATAAAGGGAATCTTATCTTGTCTTATCTTATCTTGTCAATTAGCACCGCACTTATCTACATGGATAATGAGCACTACAAGCCAAATGTAAAGTACACCATAACTGGCTCCTTAGAAATGCTGATTAGGTCTTGAATAGCATATCTGAAGAGCCTGTGGCAGAGTATGCATCACAGCAGAGCAAACTAATGTCAGGATATAACACAGCGGTAACATGCTGCCTCTCTAGTAAGCCCCTCTTCCAGTGTGGTCGACTCCCAACTTCACTAACTAAAAATGTAGTGGGTGATTGTAGTCCCTGATTTAGTGAGATCCACATAGCAGCATCAGCTCTCCATCTGATGTGTCATATCAGAGAGTGGAGTGCAAGTCTCACGCACACATTTGATTCCACCTTATAGCTGTGTAAACCTGGAAGTAAACGCTATTGATAAAATAGTAGTTCATAGTTCCCTCATAGTTTATAGCTTCTCTTTCATTCAGCTGGGATTTTTGCTGCGTATAATGAAACTGTCTTTTATCAGTTAACTGTTTAATTGGCTGAAGTCTGTTTAAGGGGAACCTGAACTTCTGACCTCATGATCTTTGACCTCTTTCTAAATGCCAACAGATGGTTGGACTGAGGCCATACAGAGCGCAGTGACAGGTTTCGAGGTTTGTGTGACCAGCACTGTTAGTGAGTCTGCAACTTTGTGACTTCTAGTACTGAGGTTTTGTGGTCTTTTTAGTAGCGAGCGTCTTTTGTGTGTCTGTGTTTTACTGGATGAATGTTAGTACATAACTCAGTTAATGTTGCGGCTTAAGCACAGTGGTAGCTTGTCTTGACAGTGGTGTGTGTGTGTGTGTGTGTGTGTGTGTGTGTGTGTGTGTGTGTGTGTGTGTGTGTGTGTGTGTGTGTGTGGTTTTTTGTTGTTGTTGTTTTTGCAATCACAACGTGAAGGTTCCATGGATCTAAAGGGACACCGCCTTTTTCTTAGGGGCAGCTCTGCTCAGTTTTAATTACATAATTTGTATGCTTGTGTCTTGCATATTTCTGCTATGACTCTTGATCCTAGTCTGCGATGACACCGGTAATGTCACCACCGGGTTCCCTGTGTCACAGGAACTATTGATATTGTTAGATGAGATTGGAGAGATGCTACCTGCCAGTTAAAGTGATGTAATGGGAAGGATGCTTCAGCATTACTCGTAACCCACCCTTTCCCCCCCTGTGGTGCATCATAGCAATAACTCCTCATGATCCAAACAACAGATCTGTGAGATCCATTTTATTTTTGATTATAGCTTCTGACATGTATTGATCCAGTTGAGCATGTACAGAATATTAATGTTAAAGCAACTCTATAGTGTTTTCGCACTTAGCCCACAGATTAAGGGTTTTTTGTGAGTGCGCATGTGATCGCATTAGTGAAAATTCCTCCAGAGGAGGAAAACTAAGAGCCATGCAGGAAAGAGGAAATGAAAGGTGGAGCTGATAAATACAGTAATACTGACATTTTTCTTTAAATGAAATTGACAGTAGCAGTTTTTCCAGACATGTGAGCTAATTCGTGCAGATTGACAGTAATTGTTAATTTATTTTTGTCTTTAAAGTATTTGGTAACCCTTCCCTGACTCCTCTTAGATGCCAGGTATTGAAGTGTGTCGTGTGCAGCAGTTGAGAATGCCGAATATCACCTTTCCACATGGCTTCTAGCCGTGCAGTTGTGTAGCGTTCACGAGAGGAATCAGTTTACTCTTATGTCAGCACATGACATCACGTGAGTGAATTCCTTCGGCTGACTCACTTGGCACCTTCATGCAGAAGGACGACTGCGTGAGGCTACTGAAGCCTTTCATTTACTCCCCACCCCCCAGTGTAGCCAAATAACTTGGCAGAGTCCTTTTTAAAGTTACCATTGCATTTTATAATTACCCAAGTGGGAATATCATTTAAAATTGAAACCTTTTTTTTCTGGATCTAATTAATTGTATGCCATGATTAAAAAGGTGCTCACTGTCTTCCACGATGTAATAGGCTTCACAATCCCCAAGGATATTATAAGACTGCAGACGACTAACTTGCAGTTTCACACTAACTTAATGTAAACTGTTAATGCTACAGTTGCAAGAAAATAAGGCCAGGCTTTCTGCTTCGTGATATGTCTTCACTTTACAACATGCAGATGTTGCATTATTGACTTAGAACATGTTCTAATATACCACAGTTACAGATTTAATTTATTTTTGTCCTGAGTTGTGCTGATTCACACTGTGGACTGTGGACCCCAATTCTGCTGTTATTTCTTTCATCAGGGAGAAGTGGATGATGCATAAAGGTTTCCTAGCATTAACGTCTTGCAGCAATGGCCTGAGGGACTCTCTGGACTGAAGCCAAGGTGAGAAGCAAAGCCAAAGCCAATTCTTGTTTAACGCAACTCTGCTGTGCAACATGGCAAATGAGCACTCCTCTCCAAACACAGAAAGACCAGATGTACTGATGATGCAAGGCTCAAACCTTTTTTTTTTTTTTTTTTCTTCAATCCTTAATAAGTTATGGGGGGGGAGTTTAGATTTGTCTCCAAGCTTGTCTGAAAACAATCTTGCATGTCTTCTTCAGCACCTTGTTCATGTGTTCTATTATCTCCAGCTTCTTAGATCAGTTTTGTAGTTTTAAGAGAAGAGCAGCTACACAGTGAAGATTTTCGTTACAGGTTAGAGCTCCCTTTGGAGGGATCAGTCTGCCTGATGCAGATATTACTGGGAGATCGAGGCCTTCTTAACCGTCTCTCCTGATTTACCACAGCTCTTGCCTGACCCCTTTCTTTGTGTTTAACCCTTTAAGACCTAGCATAGAACCAAGTCCGCCAGAGCTTACTTTATATTTTTACATGCTGTAGTGCCATTTTTGGGAGCATTTCAAGTTGCTATACATCAATACAACCATTATAGCCCAATTTTAATTATATGTATGCATTAAGTCCATAGTAACTACATAAATTGCAAAAAAGTGCAATAAACTACAAAAAAATTGAAAATCGTTTTTGTTTTGTTTTTTTACATATATTTCTACTTTGAGAAATTTAATAGGTTTATCCCTCAAAACTTTAAATACAAAAAAGTTGCAAAAAATAGTTTACAACAACAGGAAATTTATTTTGAGTGTCTTCATAGTTTTATTTTTGAGATACACCAATGTTTATATACTGCAGAAAAAACAAACCTATGATGCAAATTTGCAAAAAAACCAGCATGTGCATCAAAATAAACTATTTAAAGCAGTGCAATTTGAGTTCTAAGCATCCCAGAAACTATTCAGAAAAGCATAAAGTCAAACATAACTTTTAAAAACATCAGTATGGGCTTTTAAGGCCTACAAGTAAAAAAGGACATTTTCCGTGAAAATGACGTCACTTCCGGTTTCGGGCAGGTCATGTCGGACATGCGATCGTTCGCGCTGACGTCTATTTCAATGTAGGAAGTTTTACGAACAGCTGATCGGATCGGCAAAGCGTGTTTCTGGAATATTATGTTTTTGTTCCAGCAAGCACTTTTTATGCAATTTTTGCAAAGCTATATGTGGAAGGAAACCGTGACCTAGGACAAGCTGATGGCATAAGATGTAAGTACAACTCCTCCGGTTTCATATGCAAAAAAAACTATTGCGCTAGCTTACATGGTTCCGGTTCTACAGGGATTTAAAAATAGTTCTGCAAAACGGAGCATGCCCACTCCGACTGGCTTTAAAGGCTTAACAGTGTCCAGATGCAGCTGTTCTTGCAAGTGAGAGACCTTTTCAACCATTTTGTGTGTGAGGGGAGAGAATGTTTTACTCTTGGAACCAGTAGTACTACTACTACTACTAAGTTTCTGTTATTTTAAAGGTTACATTTCAGTTGGGGCCTGGGATTATTGTATTGCTCACTGTTCTTACACCATTTTCTGAGGGGATTCATCATCATAATAGTTTGCATAAGATGGCATGGTTTTGGTTGCTGTTGCTAAAACTGGATTTTCTTCTTCATGTTCTGAGTTTTGTTGTATTTTTGATGCAGCCTGCACTTGTTTAACGTAGCTACACTCTAAGTGTGTCTGTGTGGATTGAATGCGCTGCCACGTGCTGATCCACAGTGGCACAGTGAATATTTAAAAAAAAAAAAAAAAGGTATGCAGTTCTCAGCACCGCACAGTACAGTTGCAAAATAAAGTTTGAGCTGTTTGGAGTGCTCTGTTTTGTTCTCATCTACATCCAAGTCATAGTTTTAGACACACAATCAGACTAAACTATTAACATGAAACTCTAACTTTAGTAACAAAGACACTCCTTTCCTGCAGATACTTATTGCACAATTATTAGGAGGAATTTTAGACTGTTCCTGTTCCTTTTATACTTGAGTATTTGAGTGTTTTGTTTTGGGTTTTTTGTTTGTTTGTTTGTTTGTGTGTTTGTTTTTTATTGAATAGACCTTTCTGTCTTGCCAAAGCATCTTACTTCAGTTAAGGTCAGTACTCTTCAATTCGGCCTTTCAAAAACCTGAATTTTATCCTTTTTAAACTTGTTCCACTCCTATGACGATGATGACTACATGACTTGTAGACATTCTTGGTGTCTTTTTTACTTCATGAATGCCAAAGTAATTAGAAATGCTTTTCTAACCTTTCTTAAATTTTATGCCACTTCCTCTGAGATCATTTGAAAATTCTGAGCGGTTGGTGGGAATTGTGCCTCAATCTTAAGACATGACATAAAAAATGGCCTAATCTATAGGGAGGGGAACCTTCTGCAAGTCACACTTTCAGTAGCATCTCCTTGATTGGAACACCTGACTCTAGGGGGATTCATTAAAACAGAGATTTACGCACTTTCAGTACTTTCATCAGTGCATTTCTACAGTTGTGGTTTAGATGAAGATCAGGCTACATTTTATTGACCTTTGTAGAAACCGTGGTAATTCCTTTAGTACTGCCATATACTGCTGCAAGTAAATAATCAAGCAATTGATACTTCAAAGATCAGCTCATAGTTTCCCTACTTCCAGCTTCTTCCATAATCTGATTTGTGCAGTGATATCTGAATCTCCTTTCTGGCATTGCTGTCAGCCACAGATGAATTGTTGACTGGATTGTTGTGGGGAGTCGCTTACTTATACCAGTTAATCAATTTCACCATCCCTCGATAGCTGACACTTCACTTCACCTATCTGACCAATCTTGTGTGTTTCTCGGACAGCCAGAAGCCAGCACTCTGTGCTTATTATACCGACAGACCTCTGCTTCGCATCCTGCGACATCCTGAAGTGACTGCCAGCGTTAAAAGATTGATGAGCGCGATCAGCTTTCAGTAAATGGGGACCGGGCTCTTGGTTGCACTCGGGCACTTTAGAGCCATTACCTTGCAGTGATTCTAGAGTGGACAAATGCTTGAGTGGGACTTGGTAGCAGGCAAATATCCTACCTCTCTGTTGATTTAATCAGCAGTGGTCTGTTTGTGTGTTTGTGTCTAACTTTTTGGACACATGTAATTTGAATAAAGAATTTACTTTGTTTACTGGCTAACCCTCATAACAATGGTTGTTTAAATGTCATGGTAAGCGTATAGGTGGGTAAGTGATTATGTTTTTGAGGAGAGAACTGAAAGTTAACCTTTGTTGCGGATTTGAACCACTCATTTGAACCACTAAACACAAGCCATTACACTCTGCAAACCTTCTCTTAAATGGGGGAAGGGAAAAAAAAAAAAGCCAAGACAAAACAAAACGTGCTGTGTTGCTGTCCCCTCTGTTCATTTACTGACTCTGAATTCTTGTAATCACAGTTTACCATTGATTCCTCTACATGGAATATATCTACAGGGAAATACCCATCACTCAAGCGCCATTGTCATATTGCTCCAAAACACTAAATCCATCACCACATACATCCCTCCATCTCTTTTTGCCTCTTTCTCAGCCCAAGCCTAATATCACAACATCTGGTTTAAGGTAATAGCAGCTGTCAGCAGTTCACTGCAGACCCCACCCCACTGGGTATTTTGCTGATATTTATATTGTTTTTAAGACAAACGCATTTGTCTTTAATACCATCTTACATGATCCCGTCATGTTTCTTTGTGTTTTGGCACTCTCTGCACATCTTTTCACCCATCGCAAATATCGAGAGCGTAAAATGAGAAGCCACGAGTCCTCTGTGCCCCTCCCCTTTCACTATTTCCCCTTCAGTTTGTGGGAAATAAATGGACCATGTTGCAGCGCTCCAGAAGCAGTCTTTATTGGTGCACTCTTGCTCTCCGTTTCTCTCTCAGGGGGCCTGTTGAACCAAGGAGCCAACTGAGGAGAGATTACACACCAGCGAGACAATGTTCAGTGCCCCACAGAGGCTTTGCACTTTCTGGAAGGGCTCTCATTATTATAGTGCAGGAGACTTCAAACGATTCCCCAGTAGCTTTTGATGCAGTTTGATGCATAGTCATGCCCAGCTCTCTGAGCTCCAGAATCACTGGGTGTGTCTCTATAATCAAAGCCCTGCTAACCCACATGATTACAGGAATGGCACACTGGCACATACCCTCTCCTCTTGGCAATCAGACACAGTCTCCCCCTCCCCCCCTGCGTTGCATCCCTTTCCCCCATCATTATAGTATGACTAGGATGGGTGATTCAGTGTTTTTTTTAAAGGCCCCCTTTGGTGGCACGCATTAAGCCTGGTTCACCTTTTGTGGGTATATGAGCTGTATACTGTTAAGAGTATTACAAACCCATTTAAGGTAGCAGAAACCGTTGCATTGTTAACGGTTTGGAAATACAGCTAAAAACATCAGGGTAGGGCTGGGCGATATGGCCCAAAATTCATATCTGGATATTCTTTAGTTGGATGGCGATATACGATATATATCGCGATTATTTTTTTTTTTTTTTTTAAAGCCATAAAGTAAGAGCAAAAAGAGTTCTTAGTCATGCTGTGTCCCAGATCTCACACAGGCACTTTTATTATCATAGAGCGTAGATGTACATAAAAAAAATTACTCAGAAATAAATTATCAGCATTTATTAAACAATAATGCTCCATAAATAAAATAAAACAATGTTGGTTTTGTGCATAACAAAAAGCTCGCAATTGTGCAGTCAAAATGTAAACTAAAAGACGCTGAGCATAATAACAAAGACAGATTTTGCAGCTGCTCTGTTCCCAAGTTCTACTGCGTGGCTGACACCCTGACAGCAGTTATGGCGTTAACGGCATTTTAACGAGATTAACGCTGACAGCACTAAAATCGTAATCTCCAAATGTTTTCTTTTTACCGACCAGCTCCTCTTTGATAGCTGCCGTGTCCATCTTGTCGTTGCCTGCAGGTGAAGCGATGGGGGAGGGGGAGTTGTGTTCAGTGAAGGAGAAAGGCGAGGCAGAGTAACATTATATAAACGATATTGTCACATATAAAAAATATATTGATATATTTATGTCTGTGAAGGTTCTCAGTCATCCAGGTCATCGTAGTCTAAGGAGCTTGGAAAGAAAAGCGTCTGGACTTCTTTGAGTTGCTTGAAGACGTTTCACCTCTCATCCGAGAAGCTTCTTCAGTTCTAAGGTCAAATGGTGGGGAGTCCCAGATTTAAACCCAGTGGGAGTTCCCCGTCTTCAGGCAACTCAAAGAAGTCCAGACGCTTTTCTTTCCAAGCTCCTTAGACATTGATATATTTAAAAACGCGATATATCGCCCAGCCCTACTTCAGGGTGTTGTAAATGTTTATAAAGTCCTATCTGAATTAAAATGCTCTTTCCCAGCCTCTTTGTGTGCATAAATGAAAGTTCAATTATTAAAATTGCTCAAAAGATTTCTCACATATTACCCCATAAAGGTGGAGATACTGCACATTAATCTATTCATCTTACTGTTTCCCAGCTGAGTCGCTGCAGAGCAAATTCCTCTGGTTCTGTGTATTCTTTAAGTGAAGTGTTTTGTATTGTGCCATTCTCTCCTCACAGATGCAGATAAATTCTGTTTTGTGCTTTGGATGTGCTCATTGCCATCTAATAGTGTATGTCATGTAAAGGTTGAAGCAGCTGAGTTTGATCAGAGGAAAGATGGTTGCCTCAAGCAGCAGAGGCAACCTTAGCAGCAGCCCCTCGTTGTCTCTTCAGTCCATCCTCGCCAGACTGGTTGGCTCCAGGTCCGTTGTGGAGAGTCTGCACTTAGGTGACACCTAAGATATAAGCAATGACACTCACCTATGAGCACCTCCCTCAAGTGCACAGAGTACTTTCAAAGTCAATTGATTTCTCCAGCTTTTTGCTTGCATTTGTTTTTTGGTTTATTTTTATTTACACTTTGGTGTTTTAATACGCTGGAAAGCATTACATATTTGCATTTCTGTCTAAGTTCTGACAAAATCAATAATTCTGATTAAAACAGATCGGACACTTTTATTGGAAAGTCATCAATGTTGTGTTGCTATGGTAGTGGGTGTGGCTGTTACAGAGGTTTAATTACCTGACCTTTAATTCAGCCTTGTGAATCAGCCACACAGATGCGCTAAAGATCTAAAACTGTAATGAAGTGTCAATTTGGGGCAGTGGGTAAGTGTTTACTGCACTTACATGAGCTGAGACCTAACAGCTTTCAAGTTGTGGAAAATCTGCATGGAAACGTGTGTTAGAGGACCTCAGTGACCACAGGATAATTTCCAAGTGCATTATTATGCAGGCATTATAGTTTCCACGGCCAGTGTGTGATGGCCCGCTTGTGCACGAGTGACGTTCTGTAATCAGATGGTACATGCAAGGCTGTCTGCAGGCGACCACATGCCTGCCAGAGTGTTTGTGAAAGACACTAGACCACAACACGTGCAGCAACTACTGCATGTGCCCTTGAGGAGAATTTCTCAAAGTGGATTTGAAAAGTATAGAACAGGAATGGCTGCATTTTCATGTTATATGGAATTGTACTTTCCCATTGATTTTCTTTTTTTTTCTTTTTTCTTTTCCCTCCTCTCTCTCTCTCCTACCAGCCCGCTGCAGCCAGCTGTAAAGTATGTAAAAGACATCCCCCTTTTAAACAAATTGATTCCAGATAGTCTCTTACAGTCTACAGGCTAATGTTTGTCATGGTTGCATGGTCTTCCTCATGATATAAAAAAACAAACAAAACTGACTTGCTTACTACCATAGTTACTACTACACTCCCCATGATGCGGTATTGTTTGGCTTGTTTGAAAACTGATATAGTTAATCACATTGAGAAAAGTGAAAGACATTATACATGAAGTGGCGACCGTGGCGCTGGGGGTTGGGAAGCGCATCTGTAACCGGAAGGTCGCCGGTTCGATCCCCGGGCTCTCTGTCCTGGTCAAGACACTTTACCCTACTTGCCTACTGGTGTTGGCCAGAGGGGCCAATGGCACGATATGGCAGCCTCGCTTCTGTCAGTCTTCCCCAGGGCAGCTGTGGCTACAACTGTAGCTTGCCTCCACCAGTGTGTGAATGTGAGAGTGAATGAATAATGGAATTGTAAACCGCTTTGGGTGCCTTGAAAAGCGCTATATAAATCCAATCCATTATTATGAAGTGTATAATGAAAAATTGGTATAAAAGGTTGTGTTAATCCAGTGTATACTGACATGTTAAAGAGGATTTCATAATCTAATTTTGATTATGATCCATGCCTTATAGTTGACAAATGTCAAGAGCAACATAAAAAAAAGCATAAAATGACATTATATAGCAAAGCAATTTTTTTTTTTTTTTTTTTTTTTTTTTTTTTTTTTTAATGAGATGTAGAATTATGTCTTATTGTTATGAACCATTATGAAGTGCTATAGGTACATAAACTAGAAATAGATGGTTTTAACCCATTGGTAGGAGGCCGCTAGGCAACATAATGACATCATAATTAGATGTGGGAATCACCAGAATGTTAATGTAACATGGAGTTGGTCTACTATCAGTCTGCAACTGAATGGTGTCAAGTTGGCAATTACATGCAACTTGGAAATGTATCTGATAATACAATAATTAGCTGTGATAACCCATCAAAAACTCATATCTGTTGCTGTCTACATACATAGGAATTCACATTTAATTATTACATTTGTGCTCATCAGCCTTCCCGTTCTATAGGAATATGACCAGAATACAGCCAGCAACCAGTTGTCTACATTTATAAATCAGTATTATTTGCAAACCTGTGGCCATCTCTCTGAGTGCAGTGGCAATCAGTCCAAGTCATGCCGCGACTCTTTGCAGAAAGATTGCACAGGTTGCCTGGTAGGAGTCAATCGTTGCCACGCGAATGCACATTTAGTCAACACAACTCGTAGTCGTTGGCAAAATGTGGGGGGAAAAAAAAAATCAGTACACTGACCAGGCAGCCATGAATTTTTGTTTGGTGGATGCAAGGAAATTGCTGATGAATTTTTACTCATTAACTTGCTCTGAATTAGGAAGTATCTTTTTAGGGCCCGAGCACCGAGAGTGCGAAGGCCCTATTGTATCTGCTCTGTTTCTTATTATTATTATTATTATTATTATTATTAGGGCCCGAGCACCGAGAGTGCGAAGGCCCTATTGTATCTGCTCTGTTTCTTATTATTATTATTATTATTATTATTATTATTATTATTATTCAGGCAAAACAAGGGCCTTTTTGAGGGCCTAAACATGCTCAAAAACTCATGAAATTTTGCACACATGCCAGGTCTGGTGAAAAATTTTGTATT
The DNA here is from genome assembly GCF_900408965.1 of Simochromis diagramma. NCBI lineage: Eukaryota > Metazoa > Chordata > Actinopteri > Cichliformes > Cichlidae > Simochromis > Simochromis diagramma. Next base: position 4,303,496 of record NW_024387040.1, read on the forward strand.
TTAATGGTTTTACATATGAGCACTGGGAAATGGCTCTACAGCGCCACCTATGCCTTGTTAAATGCAGCCCTACGACCACATCGTTTCAGCTACATGTATGAAATTTGGCACACATCTGTACCATGCCAAGACGAACAAAAAAGTCAGTGGGCCCATTGACGCAAACCCAACAGGAAGTCCGCCATTTTGGATTGAAGGTGACATTTTGGCTCTGATTTTACCGTTTCCATGCCTTGTACTTTAACGAACTCCTCCTTGGGATTTGGTTCTATAAACTTCAAATTTGGACAGTGTCAACTACACCCTTGTGCCATGTTAAATTGCGGAGCTTTTGAGTTTTCACAATACTATGACGCCGTGGCGCCATGGCGAATTTCGATGACTCGCCATGAAAATCTTATTGCCTCTCATTTTGTCATACATTTTCTGACCTTGACCAAAGTGAACACATATGATAAGGCTCCACCCCTGAACATATTTCAACTGCCATATTTGACATCAAGGACAGCGCCACCTAGTGGGAACAGGAAATGTCATGTTTTACACTTTGGGGTACAGTATTGTGATGGGTGACATCTGCAGCCTCAAATTTCTCCAGGAAAGCCTTAAGGAGTTGGTCTTGGGTTACAGTGAAAACTGTGACTTTTCGCAAAAGGGTGTGACCCCAGCAGCATGGCGAACTTTGATGTCACGCCATGAAGAAACAAATTAGTATAACTCAATGAAATCCAGTCTGATCAGTACCAGACTTTACAGGCATGATGTCAGACCCGCCCTGAACAGATTGATGTGCCCATTGTCGGAAATACGGACAGCGCCACCTAGTGGCAACAGGAAATGTCATGGCTTTAATTTTGTTGTACTGATTTTCACAGGTTCATCGTGGCCACCTCAAAAGCGGTGAATATCACCATCAGTCCCTCGTGATGCTTCAGTGCAAAAATTGTGACTTTAAACTGAACGGCGCACCCTGGTGGCAACGCGGTTCACCATGAAAGATGAAGTGGCTTTTGAGGGGCTTGGAAAGTTTATAGAGGCTTTAAATTTAGCACACACCTCCAAATGGATGAAGGCTTTGTTGTCATGTGATCATTTTCATTGAATAGCGCGAAATTGCTCCACAGCGCCCCCTACAAAATTTCAAAACCACAGCCCCTGCTCTGTGTTTTATGTATGAGTCTGAAACCTGGTAAGCTTATAGGAGATATCAAGATGTACAAAAAAGTCTCTTGGAGCAATATCCCAAATCCAACAGGAAGTCAGCCATTTTAAAATTAATGTGCAATTTTGGCAACATTTTCCCCTCTTTTCAGGCACCGTTCTTTGACGAACTCCTCCAAGGGATTTCATCAGATTGATGCGATCTCCTGTGTGTGGAATCTAAAGACCTTTGTGATGTTAAATTGCGAAGCTTTTTACGTTCAGGGAAACGGGGTGGTCATGGCGGCACATGAACGTCAATCACTCGCCAAAAAGTAGTAATCTGCTGTCACTCAAAAACACAAAGTCCAATCTCTCCCAAAGGTCGCAGGCGTGATGAGACTCGACCTCGGAAATGTTTGTTATGCCCTTTGTCAATAATGGTTATGGCGCCACCTAGTGGGACAACTATAATCATAATTGAATGAGATGAAATGTTAGCTGGTGATTAATTGCATGAATTCCATCAATGTGACATCAGATCGGACGTGCTGGTTTTAGGTGTTGGGCAGTGGCTCGACGCGCCGGGGGTGCGAGGGCCCTCATAACGCTGCTTGCAGCTTTAATTATTATTATTATTATTATTCACCCCAAACAAGGGCCTTTTTGAGGGCCTAAACATGCTCAAAAACTCATGAAATTTTGCACACATGCCAGGTCTGGTGAAAAATTTTGTATTTTAATGGTTTTACATATGAGCACTGGGAAATGGCTCTAGAGCGCCACCTATGCCTTGTTAAATGCAGCCCTACGACCACATCGTTTGAGCTACATGTATGAAATTTGGCACACATGTGTATCATGCCGAGTCGAACAAAAAAGTCTGTGGGCCCATTGACGCAAACCCAACAGGAAGTCCGCCATTTTGGATTGAAGGTGACATTTTGGCTCTGATTTTACCGTTTCCATGCCTTGTACTTTAACGAACTCCTCCTTGGGATTTGGTCCTATAAACTTCAAATTTGGACAGTGTCAACTACACCCTTGTGCCATGTTAAATTGCGGAGCTTTTGAGTTTTCACAATACTATGAGGCCGTGGCGCCATGGCGAATTTCGATGACTCGCCATGAAAATCTTATTGCCTCTCATTTTGTCATACATTTTCTGACCTTGACCAAAGTGAACACATATGATAAGGCTCCACCCCTGAACATATTTCAACTGCCATATTTGACATCAAGGACAGCGCCACCTAGTGGGAACAGGAAATGTCATGTTTTACACTTTGGGGTACAGTATAGTGATGGGTGACATCTGCAGCCTCAAATTTCTCCAGGAAAGCCTTAAGGAGTTGGTCTTGGGTTACAGTGAAAACTGTGAGTTTTCGCGAAAGGGTGTGACCCCAGCAGCATGGCGAACTTTGATGTCACGCCATGAAGAAACAAATTAGTATAACTCAATGAAATCCAGTCTGATCAGTACCAGACTTTACAGGCATGATGTCAGACCCGCCCTGAACAGATTGATGTGCCCATTGTCGGAAATACGGACAGCGCCACCTAGTGGGAACAGGAAATGTCATGGCTTTAATTTTGTTGTACTGATTTTCACAGGTTCATCGTGGCCACCTCAAAAGCGGTGAATATCACCATCAGTCCCTCGTGATGCTTCAGTGCAAAAATTGTGACTTTAAACTGAACGGCGCACCCTGGTGGCAACGCGGTTCACCATGAAAGATGAAGTGGCTTTTGAGGGGCTTGGAAAGTTTATAGAGGCTTGAAATTTGGCACACACCTCCAAATGGATGAAGACTTTGTTGTCATGTGATCATTTTCATTGAATAGCGCGAAATGGCTCCACAGCGCCCCCTACAATATTTCAAAATATCAGCCCCTGCTCTGTGTTCTATGTATGAGTCTGAAACCTGGTAAGCTTATAGGAGATATCAAGATGTACAAAAAAGTCTCTTGGTGCAATATCCCAAATCCAACAGGAAGTCAGCCATTTTAAAATTAATGTGCAATTTTGGCAACATTTTCCCCTCTTTTCAGGCACCGTTCTTTGACGAACTCCTCCAAGGGATTTCATCAGATTGATGCAATCTCCTGTGTGTGGAATCTAAAGACCTTTGTGATGTTAAATTGCGAAGCTTTTTACGTTCAGGGAAACGGGGTGGTCATGGCGGCACGTGGAGTTTCAATCACTCGCCAAAAAGCAGTAATCTGCTGTCACTCAAAAACACAATGTCCAATCTCTCCCAAAGCTCATAGGCGTGATGAGACTCCAGCTCGGAAATGTTTGTTATGCCATTTGTACATAATGGTTAGAGTGCCACCTAGTGGAATGACTAACTAATCATGAATGAATGAGTTGAAATGTTAGCTGGTGGTTAAATGCATGAATTCCATCAATGTGACATCAGATCGGAGGTGCTGGTTTTAGGTGTTGGGCGTGGCTCGACGCGCTGGGGGTGCGAGGGCCCTCATAACGCTGCTTGCAGCTTTAATTTGGTTTTGTGTTTTTTGGGGTTGATTTTAATGTAAATTTGCTCGGCTAATGTTTTCTCAGGATGGTGGTGCATGAGATGAGCCCTCTTGTTGCTACTATTCCCTGACTATTTTTAATTTATTTAATGAAATACCAATATTTGGTGTCTGTGTATTGTTACAGTATCGCCATGTAAAATTCCACAACACTATTTTGTTTTTTATTTGTTGATTTCCCCCCCCACTCCAATCATAATATACAATATAGATAAAAACATGTACATGTGTGCTAATTTGGTGGTGCAACTCCTAATTGCGTAGGAAGAGTTCATGGAGAGGCCCAAATTTTGTGTATGGGCACACTTCTCTTTTCAATTTCACTTTCTTACTCCAGTGGACATGTGGTATGACCAGCTGAGGTACTATCCGTCAGTTCTGTAGCTCTTTTGGCTTGTGAAGAATATTTGTTTAGAAGTGGCCCAGCTCTCTTTTATTGTGACTGTGCGAATCTTGGCAAAACCTGCTTGGTCTTACACAGATGTCACACTGTGTATGACTAACATAAGGTAGCTTGTAATGAGTGATGGACCATATGTCTCAACTTACAGCACTAATGAACTAAATGAGCTGACAGCTTGATGAACTGAACATTTGATAGATGCCTTCCAGAATATGCCAATCACTCCCCTACATAATGAGGTTACTCTCTTATGCGGTCATTAATCTGTGTTGAGTCTCATCAGCCCTGTTATTGCAGAGTTTAACATAGCCTGCATTAAAATATCATTTAGTCCAATTAAATTGTTTTGAATTGCACTTCTCCCCTCGTGCTACTACCTAGTCTGCTACAAGCAAAATGCAAGTATGGTGTTAAATTATTTATTTATTTATGTATTTATTTATTTTTTTAATTGAATAAAGCATATGCATATGGGAAGTCGGTAAGGATCACGGCAGAGTCGTTAGGCATAGCCATCCCTGCATTTGGAACTATAACTGTGATGTTCTGTGTTACCTCTGTCATCATAATCGTCTACATCACTTCAGGTCTGGGGGATGGGGATAAGAATTTATCATGCCAGAGACACACTTGGGGAGCATGCCACTATTCGCTTCCTTCATACCTACTGTGTCCAAGAGCATTTAAGCTTTGAGGAGCTCTTCCCGAGGGGGTGATGTTGATAATTAAGTCAAATCTTAGCTCCCATATAGTAAGTACTAACACCAGTGCCCAGCTGTTTATAGCTGCCCTGGGAACCAGAGCATTCTCCAGGATTAGAAATCCTTTCCTAGTTTGCCCATGTGAAGATCAGAGCCCTCCCCCAGCAACAAAAATGGCCTACCAGCCTGCTTGCCAGGGTGTCTGGCTGTCTGTATTGGTGTCATTGAGACGTGCCTTCTACATCCAGTCTCTCTTATTTGTCTCAACGTACAATGACCCATCATTACTGCCATGTCAAGGAGACGGAAGCAACCAATCATATCTGGCCTCACGGGGCTGGTGGAGCCAATCAGGTCTAGAATTCCCATGGTAACTTGTGCCTGAAAGCCAGGGCACAGCCAATCGGAGCAGAGAGTGCCACTTAGCTATTAGGGTTTAATTGCCTGTTTCCGTTGTCATTAATAAAAGTTGTAACCTCTCTTTTTAGAGACTGTTATACGTTCAGTGAACAGCACAGTGCCTCGGCATGAAAGCAGCCTAATGGCATTTGAAAGAGCGTAACACAAGGGCACATGCACAGTGACGTTTGTGTGTCATGCTCTGTTCATTCACTGTACAGGCCAACAACAGTGCTCAAGTCGCTTGTCAACCGAATGTCTTTTACCCTTCAGATTCTCCTCTGTCTCTCTGGCCAATCATGACTGCTTCATCCATTTGTGCACAGACCCTACCATTAGCTTAAAGTAGGTCATTTCAGGCCAGGAGGGAGCCAGACTCAAGTTTGCATGGTCACTTTCTCTCCTTTTAGTTTAGCCTGCTTCTGACGAGCTTTTCCTTTCCACTCTGCTCTACATTGTGTTGTTTTCTGCTCTGTTCTTCCTTATGTAATGGCTGAGCAGTAAAGCGGCGTGTGTGTGTATGTCATAGCCGTTTCCATGGTTAGAGTGGCTGAGAGCGTAGAACAACACAGCATGCCCCAATCTTGGGCACTGTAGTGAGGAAAGACTTTTCCATTTTCTTTCTCCAGGTTTGCCTGTTTCTTAGTCTTAATTGCCTTTAACCTCCCCTCCTTTGCTCTGTCAAACTCCGAAAGCAGAAAAAGGTGTAGTTAATCATGTTGCATGAGCCAACGCAATGTTGTTGTTTTTTTAATGCATTTTTTTTTTTATAAAGAAGGATATCCTTTTATGTTGAAACCCAAGTCCATTAGGCACCATCAGATGTTCAGATCAGGTGGTAATTAATAAGACATTACTCTGATCAATAATTGATTGTCTTTCATTTAGTGGCAGCCTATGGTTGCTTTCAGGGTTGGAGTAAAAGCAGCATTCAAAACGTGTTGGCATGTAGGGTTTGAGACAAATTCAGCAAAGTCTCAGCTTCCTTGTCAGTTCTGATAACACAAAACGGTCACAACATGATTTCTTACTCACTAAAAATCTTACAGTCTGTTCCATAAGTTCAGAGAGAACAGGCAAGATATGATTCCTGCATTTACATTTTAAGCGACTCTTACAAACCAATGTGAAGCATTCTCAGAGGCACTTAAACAAAGAACACATGTTGTCATTGTAAACCCACTCTGCTCTTAATGTGCGCCAGCTTTGCTTTGGTTTTGTGTAACAAATGGGTTTTTCTTGGTACATGGTTGAGCGTGCAGTCTGGTGCTGTGGGCAAGGTGCTGTGTTCTCATTTCAGTCTCTCTAGGGAGAGCTCCACCATCAGAGAGAAATGATTGAATCTCTTTCTCTGCTCCATTTTCACTCATTTCTCCTGGAGTGGATCTGCCTGTGCCCCCAGCACATTGTAGAGTGTGCGTGTGTTGTATGCAGATTCCGATGTTGGCATGTATACAGGCCAGCATGGGTGTTCTTCACATTATATAGCGGCCTATGCTTGTAGTGCTGAAGCATTTCTTTCAAATGTAAAACTCTTCTTTTGTGCCTCTTTGTGTTCATTTTCCAGACGCTGATATGCATTGAGGATGAGTGGAGTCGGCGAAAACTCATCTGACCCTGGCAGGGCAGAGTCACGGAAACGCAAAGAATGTTCTGCTGAACTTCTTGGACCCAGGTATTTGGTCCCTTTAGGAGTTATGTTTTTGACATTTCTGCGAGTTTTTGCTGTGTACAGTTAAATGTAATGTGGGGCAAAGTAGTTATCATGCACTAAAGGTCAGATCCAGTTTTAGTCGGTCCACACAAATGAGTAACGACTTTGCAAAGTTGTCCGGTTCACAATCTCCTGCACACCTTTTTCTTTAACCTATTGTAGCATAAATGGAGTCGACCTGATTTATTAGCAGGCTGATAATATCGGCCTATATTAGCTATTTGCCAATCTATCGGTATCTGCATTTATAACTGTTAATGAAGGAAAAGACAAGAGAAACACCCTTCAGCTGACTGATGCTGAATAGTTTGTGGACCAGAGGGCACTCTGCAGTTTCCCAATCACAAACACAGCCACCTGCTGACTGAGCAGAGTCTGGCAAATCAGAACGTAAATAAATAACTATATAGATCCAATGTGGGGGAAATGTTTGTTTCATGTGTACGAAAGAGAAAAATATTGGCCGACATATTGAAATAAAGAGTTTTTAAGTCGGCAAGAATGTTAAAAATCCTATATTTAATCGGGCTCTAAGTGTAATATTGGCTTACCCTTGTGCCATGTTAGCAGCGTGAAAGCTCCTAGAAGGATGAATTGACACTAGTGTTGACTCTCCTCGATGCCTCAGTAGATATATTGCACTGTCAGTGTGCTGTCATTTGGCAGCTTTCAAAATGAGAGGCCTCTTCAGCTCTACTCAGGAAAAATGTGTGGACACTGGAACCCTGGTGTAGTTTTATAGATGGATGGACTTTGCTACCCTGGAGCTGTTTGATGCACTTCCACTCTCTTGAACCTTTAGCCATCAATCTGTATCGCCCGTGTTGTGTTACTGCTGTCCTCAGTGCAGTTTCTCACCCTTCTGTTTTTGTCTCTGCAGTCCCAAACGGAGCAACGAGAAGCGTAACCGCGAGCACGAGAACAAATACATCGAAGAGCTCGCCGAGCTGATCTTCGCCAACTTCAACGACATCGACAACTTCAATGTCAAACCTGACAAATGTGCAATCCTGAAGGAAACTGTGAAACAAATCAGGCAAATAAAGGAGCAAGGTACAAATGGCAGCCTCTAATATTTTTGAAACGTGATACTTTGTTGCAGAAACAATCAAGAATCCCTACAGTGCAACAGCGAAAGGAATACGGAGTTATTTGAGCTGTTTATTTTATTTTATTTTTTTATTTCTTTATTCCCATGAAGTTCTGTAATTTTCCCCTTTCAGCTTTTTTTATGTCATAAAGCCCAGTTTTATACCATGGCTAACCTTAGTGAAAACACGTCAGTGGCTTTGACACAGCTGCAAATCGAATTCGTTGCTGTGTTCTTAGTTGTGCTTTTAAAGTTCGACACAGCTTCCACGGGTGGCTTTGTGTTGACAGAAATCTCAGATCTGATGGCATAAATATTATGATTTGGGATCTGTTTCATACACAGTAACTGGTGTTCTTATTAAAGAGCAGCACAATTGATTTAATGTTCCCTCCAACACTCCATCATACAATGTGGATGAGCCAGAGCAGTTTTTTTATTTCTTTTTTTTGTTGGCTGCCAGTCTTTCCCAGGAGCGCTCTGAGCCAGAACATCAGGCAAATCGATCAGCATGTTTGGTTGTACTCGCTGCTGCCTCTTTGTGTGTGTGTGTGTGTGTGTGTGTGTGTCTGTAAGTAGGGGTCTTTAGTAAGTGGTAGAACACTTAAAGCTTTTAAAAAAAACAGGGCTTCTTCTCTTGCTTCAATTTGAAGGAACGTGCTGATCTTAAATGTTTTACCGTCGCACAGCCGAAAAAACAGCCGAGTGGCTGGTAGACAAAGAGTGGCCCACTCGAGGTGTGTATGAATCAGACCAGCTGATGATGTCATCATGTTTTGTGACTCACAAAGCCAACTGTTATGTAATGGTGATGCAAAAATCACAATCAAATTCTTGCTAGTGTCTGTTGCTCCCACCCCCTTTTGTGATGTCTTATTCTGTGCTGCCTTCTTTTCTACCTCCAACACTTCCTCTCTGCATTATCATCTTTTTTCTTTCTTTCTTTCTTTTTTTTTTTTTTTAACCCTTTTGCTATAATGACATCCTCTGCCTGACTCTCAAGGCAAAACATTTTAGTACAGAAGGAACCCCTGAGGGAAGGGCTAAATTTTCCTATTCTGCTTTGTCCTCCATACGTCAGCGGCCACGTAGATGAACCTTTTGTGTGTGTGTGTGTGTGTGTGTGTGTGTGTGTAGTTAAAGCAGGAAGCTACTGCATCTCATCCTGCACAAGTGAAACGGGGATGCTGTGAGCTTATGTTATGTCCTACTGTTATTTGCTTTTCATTGCACCTCATGTGTTTAATGTGATCTGAAACAGAGGTGTAGTTATTTTTTAGTAGTATATTTTTTTTTTTCTGTTGTCCACATTTAGTTTACTTTCTGCTTATAGCGACAATATTACATGTATTCAAATACACTTATGTGACTTAATATCTCTCTCTGATTGGTGACTTCCTGTAGAGATGTGCCATGTGGTGAAGATGGCCTTTGGAAAAAGGAACGAGAAAAAAAAAAAAAGCAATGAATTCATCCCTGTTTGTTCCTCTCACACTGTCTGCGTACATTTTCCACCCTGATTTGGAAACTGGTTGCAATTTTCTGCGTGTCTTTTCTCTTTCCAGCTTGTTGCACCTTCACAGACAATATGTGGAGAAATATGCTTATAGAGCCTTTAGAATAATGGCATAGCCAAGAGTTTTACAGCTTTTTTTTTTTTCTTTCTTTAACACTCCGTGTTGGCAGGAGCACCCAGTTAAGACTCATAAAAACTGTGGACTGGGGTCTGTGTAGCTGCTAAGCTGAGCCTAGTACATTATTTATTCCAATATTCAAAATATAAAAATAAACTCTGAGCAAATTGTTAAATATCTGAAAGAAGGAACAGTATATAGCAAATGTCTTGTTAGTTGTGTGTTAAGCAGCAATTGTTACCCAACTGGTCAGTCCCTCTCTGTGTCTGGCACAGTTCCACAGTTCTCCAGACAGAAAGGCAGGGAGGGCCGCACTGACACTGAGTGATGGGTCTGCACCCAGGGCAGCTGTGCTGGTCTACAGGGCCCCGCTGGGCCCGGAGAGGCCCTGCTGATGCGCACATCATTAATGCTGAAAGAGATGAATTTGTGTCTGTGCGATGGTGCACAAACCCACAAAGCCAAGGGAACCCTGCATTTGCTTTCACCCTTCCAAAAAGAAAATACAAGGGACGGGATAATTTTGTTTGATTCTTACCACAATATTTATTCACCATATGGTCAGCCTGCTTCTTGGCATCGTGCGAAAGCAACATGCCCCCCCCCCCCCCCAAAAAAAAAAAAAAAGAAGAAGCCAGAAACGACGACAACAACAAAAAACCCAATGATATTCCGCCTCACATCATCATCTCTAAAAGTAGGGCAGCCTACGCTTTGAACATAAGGCTTCTCTGCATGGTTATTAACCCACTCAAACGGACACATGCATCGCATTATAGCACAGGTACAGGAGCTTACAGGATATTTATATTTATTTATGTTTTGTTTTTTTTAAGTGGATTTTGATTGGACATAAGATGAAAACAGTAGTAAATTATAAGCCATACGCATCTATGTGCTCAGTAATTCATACTCTCCATATCCATTAATAGAAAATCAACAGGAGTATTGACTGCTACAACTTGTTTTCCAATTTGGAACAACATTGCTTGGACACCATCAATGCTTAATTGTTTCCATATTGGCCTTTTTTGTTTGTTTGTTTGTCAGGGCTTTGGCATAACAGAGTAATCTAAACAGTGACTGCCCCCCACAAGGCAGCTGTGTGCTCTAACACACCTTTCGCACTGTGCTGCTGCTCTGTGCTTCGGTGTGAGCCATGGCCACATGGTTTCACAAAGGGGACCGATGTGTTTGCTTTGCAGCAGCATGGATACCTGTTAAAAGACTCGTCAGTGGCTGACCTCTTTTATAGTATGTGGGTTAGTTTCAGAGGAAAAGTAAAGTTGTTTGTTTCAGCCTTTTCTTTTTCCATGTTTGACAGTACAGTATGTTACAGTTTTCTTTTTTTTTAGTAACTTCCTCATTGTGAAACAGTAAGGAGCCCTGACACAGTCTCTTAAATTTTTACTAACTTCGCTTTTAACAGAAAAAGCTGCAGCAGCAAACGAGGAGGAGGTGCAGAAGGCTGACGTCTCATCAACAGGCCAAAGTGTGATCGACAAAGACGCCTTGGGACCAATGATGCTGGAGGTGGGTGCACGGCCTTTTCCTCCTTACTCATAGCGCCATATGTGAAGAAAATGTTATGAAATGCCAGACTCGTGCAGACTCGTACCCCACACTCCACTCATTTGCTACCACTCACACAGGAGATGCTCTCCTCTTTAAATCATGATTGCTATATAAAGTGTCCCATCTACAGAGAACAATTAGAAACGAGCCAGCCGTGGTTGTGTGTGAGCGTTGCGGAGTTAAAGCTGCCAGCATCTTGTATCCGCCCCTGATTGGCTATAAATCACAAGCGGGCCAATGGGCCCCGTTGTACCACGAAGGACCACTGGAGTGCTTACATATAATAGGAAAGAAAGCAACAGCCTGGCGGATGAATCAGTCCATTGAGCCTGTCCTCTCACTCACTTCCTCCCTCCCTTTCTCTCTCCTGCTTGTTCAGTTCTCTTTCCTCTCTGTCTCTCCCCCCCCCCATCTTCTCTTCCTTCGCCTCTAGATCTGTCCTGTCATGGAATATTTATAGCTCTCCTGGTCCAGCGTCACTGAATCGACATACTAACTCGCAGCTAAATATAGACCAGTGCAGCCTGCAAGCTTTCCCATCTGTCAGCAGCCCCAAAACACAGCGATCGGCCATTCACACCCGCTCCGCTCTAGCCATGTCCCCGTCCGCCAGCCCAGGCTAATTACAGTGTGCTCTGCGGAGTATGGCTGTCGGCAGGAAATGCACCCACGCGCCCCATGACCCTCCTTCAAGGCCTTCTGCTGCCCACTCTCATGCCAACTCAAAGACGGACAAGGCTGTGAAGAAACATTAGTGTGCTGTTGTTTTAACCTTCTGGGAGCAGTCTTCTTCTGTCACATGATTTATTGTGGCATGTAGTTTGCATCCTTGCTAGCCCACGCGGTACAGAGGCTGTTGTGTGTTTCATGCATATTTTTACCTCTACCAACAAAGTGTTAAGCATCACTGTCATACAGTACTAGAGGCATGTTTGAATTGCTTTAAGACAGAAATGTAGAAAATGGCTAATATTAAGCGAGAATTTATGAGAAGAGAGAACTCTGGTTGCAAAGCACTGCTCAGATTTAAATAATCCAGAGAAATTCCCAGATTCCTACCCTGCTGCAATTCATTACCTGCTGTGTAGCAATATTTAATCATATGTGAAAACAATAGGTTCTATGATATCACTCACAATGTATTTATTCAGGCTTTATTAATTTGTAGTTGCTGTAGAAATGTCTCTAGTGTTTATATTTAGTATTTAGGGAGGGTGTTTCAAATTAAGGTATTGGCTAAGAACATTATGCAAGAGTGTCTGGAGGAAGGCAGGCGTTGGCACTAGAGTGTTTGCTCTGTTTTTGTTTGCCCTACTTGTGCAGTTCATGGCCTTTCTTCATGCAGACTGGACTTACACAACCGTGTTGCATTTTGGAACAGCTCTGCTTCATGCAGTGATAGATGAGATCTCCTTAATCTATTTTCAGATCGTGCTGTGTTAAGGCGTGCAAAGGAAAACTTTCTTCTCAACATGATCATGTGTTCCTGGGATATGGGTTTGCTACATCCAGACTTGTCGGTTCACTGTAGATTTGTTAGGAAGTGTAGTTTGAGACATATACACTGTAGTTATAGATGAGCAAGGATGCCAAAAACCCAACACGATACAAAATAAACATTTACGTTATAAATCCTCTTGCTACCCATTGAACAATTCATGTGACCCTACACGCTGACAAGTGTGTGTGTAGTGTAGATAATGTTTATTTAAGCTGAGGTGAGACACCTTGAGAAGAGTCTCTTGCGTCTTATCTTGACATCAACTTTACAGCGTTACAAGCAGCAGAATTCCCTTTTTAAGAGCTCCCGGTGATTTGATGGCCTAATTGACACCACCTTGTGTGTAATGGCTGACCTGGGGCTGTATTCTTTCAATTAAGTACTGCTCCTCCTTCACATCCGCCCGTCTCTGCAGGCACATGCTTTTATCCTGCTTTTTATCAGCCACAGCGATGGTGAGCGTCTGTGGGAGTGATCATGTACCCGGCACATGGCGTACTAATCGTTCCTCTTCAGACACAACTAGTACATGTGTCGGCTGTCATGGGGATGTTAGCATCAGCAGTCGTTGGAGTTTTTAGATAAACTGCGCCTTCACTGAGTCGCCTGGCATTATCTGTGAGATCATAGAGGTAACAGTGCATTAGATGATGTTGCGGAAAATAACCAGACGTGGCGAGATTTCCTTTTTTGTTAGGGAGTTGTGGAAGTATTGCGTATTGTAGAATTTGCCATGATTTGTGCCAACATTTTTGTGCTGTATAAGCATTCTTGCTGGAGCACACTAATCACATCTCAGGCACAGTAGGCGCAAATAGAACATCCCTAATGATAATGAGCTAACGAGCTAATTGGTAATTAAGTTACAATAAGACAAACAAACAATAGAATTCAGTAGAATATACATCTTTCTCTGCATCTGTTTGTGGAGTTTATATGCTTAAAACTGGATATCCTGACCATTAACCAGTGAAAGAAAAATGACCCAGTCCATAGTGAACAAACTTCTGAACTGTCTTTTTTTTAATCCTCCAGGCTCTGGATGGCTTCTTCTTTGTGGTGAACATGGAGGGTAACATTGTGTTCGTGTCAGAGAACGTGACCCAGTACCTGCGCTACAACCAGGAGGAGCTGATGAACACCAGTGTCTACAGCGTGCTGCATGTCGGGGATCATGCTGAGTTCATCAAGAACCTGCTGCCTAAATCCCTCGGTTGGTTCAGAGATTGTTTTTTCCCTTTTTTTTTTCCTTTTTTTCTTCTTCTTGCTGTCAGTTTCTGTCTCACTGTGTCTCTTTTAGTCCATGTCCCTCGCTTTTCCTGACTTTGCATGTATGTCCTTTGTGCTGTGCTTCCGCTGCCTCTTAACACCCTCGCCTCTCTCGTTCTCCTTATTCAAACAGGTATGTTGTAGGTGGCTGTTGTTGCAGTGATGTCAGATTAATTAAAACATTTAAACGGTCACGGTCAGAAAGCATTTGATTCAGCTGTTTAACAGAGACTTTTAGGATGCTGCAAAAACCTATAGGTTCTTCATTTTTCCCTTTTGCTGACGCTCAGCCCAAACATTTGCTCGCACTCTTCCTCCCTCCCTTTTCAGCTAATTAACTTCCTTTTTTTGGCTTCTCTCCCCTGTCAGCAGCATCGTGCGCCTCCTATATTTCCATTTCATGTCCTTCCTTCTCCTTCTCTTCACTTATTTGTGTCATTCTCTCTTTCTCTGCCACGAACGCTCACCAAGTTCCTATTTTCATGTTCTCACTTTCCCATTTTTTAGCCCACACACGGAAAACATTGCATTTATCCTCACCTTACTCCATTTATTCTATCACGTAAGATAGAATTTACTTTCATAGCCGCGGCCATTTAACATCCTGCCTCTGCATGACTTCCGCACGAGAGGTGATTTTTGATCTGTGCCGTTGGAGCTCATCAGGAGCTCGAAGTTCTCCTCTCCTTCTCTCGTGGCGCTTCGGATTGAGGTCTGAGTACCCAGCCCATCTGGGTGGGAGAGCAGCGCAGAGCGAAGCACCCTGGAAACGATCAGTGGGCTGTGTCCCAGATACTGGGAGATTATCAATGCACTGAATGAGATCACAAACCAGATGGAGTGTGATGGGAGTTAGAGTGAACAGAGTGGCGTGTGTGACTATACGTTTCTTTCTTTGTGTGCACGTACGCGCACGGCCGCTTACACATGTGTGTGCCCTTTCTGGTGTGTTTGCTCGCGCCTGTGTAAGTGTTGGAGAGAAGAAGAAAGATTGGCAATGATGTTTTACAGGACATGCATATGGAGGCCTGGCTGTGATGCATAGCTGTGGATAGATGGCGCAGGGCTCAGGGTTCCAACTGCTCATTATGACTGATCTCTACCCAGCAACAACCCTCTCTTTTTTACACTTTTTCTGCCTTCATTCTCTCTGTCTTGCTCTCATTATGTCTTTCACTTGCAGCGTGGTAGCCTCTCTTGGCTCGCTCGTTGCAGCTCCCATTCTCCGCGTTCTGTTGTTCAGTTTTTGCTGCAGTACAATTTGCTTAAAAAAAAATCTCCTGTTCCCTTTCCTCCCCCTCGATTTAGTAAATGGTGTCCCGTGGTCCAGCGAGGGTCCAAGAAGGAACAGCCACACTTTCAACTGCCGAATGCTGGTCAATCCACACGGCGAGAGCCAGGAAGAGCCCCACGAGCACGAGCCGCAGCAGCAGAAATATGAGACCATGCAGTGTTTTGCCGTTTCGGAGCCCA
The DNA here is from genome assembly GCF_900408965.1 of Simochromis diagramma. Classification (NCBI taxonomy): domain Eukaryota; kingdom Metazoa; phylum Chordata; class Actinopteri; order Cichliformes; family Cichlidae; genus Simochromis; species Simochromis diagramma. The sequence continues at coordinate 4,318,939 of NW_024387040.1, forward strand.
AGTCCATCAAGGAGGAAGGAGACGGTATGCAAGGAGGGAAAAACGGAGACTAAAGTGGCACCCTATGAAACACACTTAAGCATTTCCTACTAGGCACAATTGCGTTGAATGTTATAGTTTGCTTTGATTAAGTCTAAACCATTTGCAGTAACCTTGTTAAATAGTTTTATAGTATGATTAGGTTCCAAGAGCGAGAAAATAATATAGCCTGAAGTACAAAGGTGTTTGAATCATCGGTGGAAGCATTTTAACATTCAGCAACCTGACCCTTTTAGAAATTGCACACACTTATGTCAGCACGTTAAAACACTTCACAGAGGACTGAAAGACCTCTTCAGAAAGTAATTCAATTAAAACTGACAGTTTGCTTTGGAGCGTTCAATTAAAAAGCAAACAAAAGCAAGGATTTGTCTACTCTTATAACATTAGACTGAATTCTGCCCTCTTCAGTGGAGAGCTGAGTCGAGGTGAGCGGGATCAGACTTTTTTTTAAGTAGTGTAAAGATATAGACACACCATCGACAAAACCTGGAGAAAGAAAATAAGAAAGCTTGCTTGTCTTTAAGAAACGCTGGTTGCCACCCAATGTAAAATCATTTAAAGTAATAATCAGCTGCTAGTCATTCATAGGGCGTTGATTGTTGACCATTATCTGTCTTATAACTGGATTTGTATAGCCAAATGATGAAGAGCAGTGCTGCTGCCACTCAACTTACACCCATGAAAAGTTAAGTGACACAAGGGAGACGGGAGGTTGGGCAGCTGTCATTAAAGCTCATCTATAATTCATGTACATCCCTTCCAAACCTGGGCCTATGACTCCAAGGGAACCATGTGCTTTAACCATGTAATGCAACAGCAAAAGCAGTCATTCAGTACTTTTCACAACAGCTTAAACACAACAACAGAATACAAACAAACTCGACACATTTGGGAGCATTTGTGTGTAAAGAAAGAAGAGGAATTTGTGTTAGCTTCTTGTATAAACATCTGCTTGCCTTTCCAGGGAAGCGATTTTAAATTGTATGTTGTTTCTGCTCTGCTTTCGGAGTTCAGTCACTGAGAGGTCACAGGGCTATTCCAGTGGTATTCAAGGCTTTAGATGGGAGCATGAGATGCTGAAGAGTGTAAAATTCCATTACAAACTACCTTTAGCCAGAATATTTCAGGACTTATGATTGTACAGCGGCCTAAATCCCTTTTGTTCAAAGGCTATATTGTCAATCTTTAACTCAGCGTCAAATTAAAACAATAAGCAAATTTTTCACTCCAAATCTAGTTAGAGCCTTTTCCCCTACTCTCTGGCTTGCTTTTTGTGCACCAGCTGTTTGCCAGCCATACTTTGGCAAGTAGGCCAAATAGGACTCGGGCCAGAGGTGTGCCAGTGTTTGTGTGTACTGAAGTGGCTAAGCAAGATGAGTGGTTACCAGTGCAGGAATCTGTCCAGCTATAGACAGAAACAGGGGGAATGGAGGCGATGGAAAGCAAGAAATTAATGTAGATTCACAGATTTGAGGGTCGGACCACCCAAGAGGCTTTTTAATAGGACTGTGTGTGCGTGTGTGTGTGTTTGTGTGTGTGTGTTAGTTCTGGCATGCATTCATTTACAAGAAACGTGTATGGGAGTGTGGGTATTACTGGCACCGAAAAGTTAGATGGCAGACTTTTTGGGGTCACCCCAGTCCTGGACTTGGCAGTGTCATATTTGCCATCAGTCAGTCAGCGCTTCACACACACACAGACTTTAATGTTGAGCCAGGAGAGGTGTCATCAGTGTTAGATGTTCCTGCAGGTGAGAGTAGCCAGAGATGGGCATTCAAGCTCGCTTACACACATGTGTGCACACACACACACACACGCCTTCAAAGGTCACACTTCATCATTTCCCTTGCCAGCGATAGCTGCTCCTCCTCATGAAAGGAGCGGAGCCCTGATCCCCATGCTCATTAATAACTGTATTAATTATGCTGCCTGGGAATAACATGCATTTCATTTTCTTTCCCTCCCTCTGTCTCTATCATTTACACCCCATCCCTCCCCTCTCTCCCATCCCTTCCCCCTTTCACCTCTTCTGTTTATCTCCCTGTTTTTGTTTTTTTTGTTATATACTCCATCTCCTATTTTCTTTCCTGTGCTATTCTGTTTTCTCTTTCTGAGTTTTTAATTATTATTATTTTATTTATTTTTTTTAGACTTTCAGTCGTGCCTGATTTGTGTAGCTCGCAGAGTGCCAACGAAGGAAAGACCCATGCTTCCCACGCACGAGAGCTTCACTACACGTCAGGACCTACAAGGTACACGAACATGTCAGCCGGCAGTGAACTACAAACCGCTGTTCACAGAAAACTTTGCTCTTGATTTTTTTATTGCCTCTTTGTTTTAGCATAGCATCTTTCCATATGTGGCTTTTCAAATAAAACTTGGCCCTGCATCAAAAGAATGGTGTAACGATTCTAGTAAGGCAAAGTTCCAGCAGTACCTTATTTGATGTCAACAGCTTGTAAATCACTTTGCACTACAGTTAGGGATTCAAAGAATATTATATCCTCGGTAAAGATCCTTAGGATTGAACAACTTAGTAGACCCAGCTTCCTACCACAGGCTGCTCTCTGGGAGGTAAAGTACCTGCCTGAACGCTGGCACACAGACACAGACAGCTGTTTGTGTTTCACCTGGTCTTTGATGTACCCGTACCACTTGTGTGGCACAGACACACACACACACACACACACACACACACACACACACACACACACACACACACACACACACACACACACACTTAGTCACTCATGTATAGTAATTTACTGTGGTTTCCCACACAGACCTCAGTAGCCATGCATCTAGGCAGGGCTATTATTTATTTGCCTCTTTATTTGGACTGCACAATTTTAAATAATTGCCGTGATTTGTTTTATTCTAGATTGACAGCATTATTTTTCTCTCATATTTTGCTGAAAGTACTGCCTCTACATTCTTGTTATGCCTACAAGAGCTTCTTGGACATGGTGCGGAGCTGTGAATAGTTCTATTATGGATGCTAGTTTGACAAGTCTTTAGTCAGTCCCTATGGCTGTCATTCAAGCAGCAGTGTGCTTGTCACCCTTTCAAATGCATCATACTTTCATTTAAATTGCATTCCAGTGAGGGACGACTGTTACACTGCTGTGACTGTGTTTACACACGCAGCATGAGAGTACTTGTTGGGCTCTAAAGATAGTTGAGGCTGAGCTGCCCTGAACTCATTACCTGCTGTAATGAGTGTCTAAATGGTGGTCTTTTTAAATTTATACTGACAGCACTTGTAATTGTATTTCCATGTCTAATCCTATATAGTCAGGACCTTCTATTCTGTTTACTAACACAGAAGCCATTTCTAACGTTGGGTAAGCTGTAATTAGAATGTAAACAAAGATTTATAATGTATTCTTTAAGTAATATTAAACCACTGAGATCCTGGCCGAGTCAACAGAAGAGACATTTATTTTTAATGTCGACATTAAATCTTTACATTTGTGTATGTCAACCGAAATGCTTTCCTTTATGACTAAGATCTCTCTAATCCCGTACTGTGTGCTTAGGTAAGATAACATCCCTAGATACCAGTCTGCTACGAGCATCCATGAAGCCGGGCTGGGAAGATCTTGTGAGGCGCTGCATCCAAAGGTTCCACCTACAGAATGATGGAGAGATGTCTTTTGCAAAGAGACACCAGCAGGAAGGTAATTCCATTAACTATGAGGACAATCGTGTTTAATTTTTTGCTCTGGATATTAGAGTCATTGTGGATGGCTGCATTAGCATGAAACGGTTGTTTAAAGAGGGGCTGCAGCCACATTAAGGAAATGGTCAAATGAAAAGTGTTATTTTGCCATCAATGTGTGTACATGTGTGCCTAGTGCTCCGACACGGCCAGGCGTTCAGCCCCATCTATCGGTTCTCCCTCTCTGACGGAACCATCGTCTCAGCCCACACCAAGAGCAAACTGGTACGCTCGTCTGCCACCAACGAACCTCAGCTCTACATGTCCCTGCACATCCTACAGAGGTATGTCCTACCTGCTCCACGTGAGTCAAAAAGACTGACATAAACCCGAGGCATCAACTTGCTAGCATGTTTTGTCCTGTGAGTTCCCTGCAGCACTGCCTGTTGGCTTCATGGAAATTGTGAGGATGGCACGGTTTTCAAAATATGTGCTTCCAAGTGTTCTTGGTCAAAATCAGACAGCGATATGTTACACCCCCCCAAAGAGAAACAAAACCAGAAAAAAAAACCCCAAAACAAACATATTTTCTCACTTCCTCCTCATGGTAAATTCATGTAGTTGTATTCATACTTTGTCTCATTGTTGGCAAACAGAAGAGTTTTATTGCATGTCATATCCCATCCTTGGCATGCACATTGACATTTTTCTTGCAGTATAGTTTATACTGTATAGATTATTTACCCTTTACCCTATTGATTTTCTGTGCATCTCATTGTGCATGCATTCATATGATAGTAAAAAGCGTATTTGAAGAAATGCAGAAATGTTCCTTTTCAGTTTAAAGCAGCCAGTTTTCTAAGATTTCTAACTCCCATGTACAACTTTTGGTATTGTTTTTTTCTAATGTGTGTGTTTGTGTTTTAAAATCCAGGGAGCAGACAGTATGTGGAATGGGTCAGGACATGGGCCCTGGCAATCAGGCCACAGGGATGGCTCCCAAACCAATGAACTCCTCCACTCCCTCCATGACTCCTCCAACCCCAGGCAGCTTGCCAGGTTCAGGGCCTCAGGGCCAGGACACTACCATCAGCAGCAACAGCACGCCTTTCTCCCCCCCAGGTCCTGCTGGTCCCAGAGAACCAACAGCTATGGGGGGGCATATGCAGGGCTACCGCTTTGGCTGTCCTCAGCCACACAACCACAATGGGAGCATGCAACCACCACAGCAGGGCCCCAACTGGAGGATGAATAGCCCCTCTCGTGCCAGCCCAAGCCCAGCCGGAGGACCCCATCCACCTCAGCAGAACTCTATGCTATCACCCAGGCACCGAGGGAGTCCTGGGGGTGCAAGCAGCCCTCGTGTAGCAGGGGGTCTGCATTCACCCTCACCAGTGGGGATGTGCAGTGGAGGGCCTGGAGGTGCAGGAAGTAGTACGGCTAGCACCCATGCTAACAGCTACACTAGCAGCTCTCTGTCAGCTCTGCAGGCCCTTAGTGAGTGCCATGGTGTAGGACACGGGCATGGACCCCCTCATGCACATACACTAGGGTCTCCAGACCGGAAAATGGGCTCCCCAGCTGGGGTCACACCAGGGTCAGCGGTAAACGCTCATCTGATGTCAAAACTTGGAGGATCCACCAGTGCTATTGGTGGTTCAGGAGACTCATTTGGACCTCATTCAGAGATGAGTCAGGGACACACCCAGGCCCAAACAGAGGGGAACTTAGTGGAGCCCAAGGAGGAGAGGGATGGACCCCTCGAGGGCCATGATGCTCACAGCCGTGGACATGACAACAAGGGCCACACCAAGTTACTGCAACTGCTCACCACCAAGCCAGAACCCCTGGAGACGCCTCTTTCCCCTGGTGCAGGAGTTGAGGGCAAGGACCAGGCTGGGACAGGGGTCCGGGGTGGCAACACTCACGCCACGTCCCTTAAAGAAAAACATAAAATCCTCCACCAACTGCTTCAGAACAGTACATCTCCCGTGGATCTTGCTAAGCTCACCGCAGAGGCTACAGGCAAAGAGATGGGCCAAGACCAACCCCAGGGTTCCGGTAGTGCTGCTTCTGCGGCAGACATTACTCCTAAGCAGGAGCCATTGAGCCCCAAGAAGAAGGACAATGCCCTGCTACGCTACCTACTGGATAAGGATGACACTGTAATGAAGGACAAGGTCCCTAAGCTAGAGCCTGGGGAAGTGAAAGTTGAAGGGGGCAAACACCCGCAGGTCAAGGCGGAGAAACAAGATGCAGGATACGACCGCGCTGAACAGGTCAGTTTAACGGAGTTAATCTTGTTTCCTGTCTTTTTCTTCTTTGAAATGAGTAAAGGACTAGAGTTACCCCAAAACTAACTGTAACCTCTTTAGCCTGTTGCAAAAAGCAAAAGTTTTCTGCCCTCTATTGCTCCACTTGCCTCTTCTCTCTGTTTTGCATGAATCTGGGTTAGGTAGCAGATGCCACGTTCATGCAGGATGTTACAGCTAAATGTACAAACAGTCAGGGAATGCAGAAGGCAAACAATATTTGTTGCGCATATATACATTCCGAATGACCATCATATACACTGAACTCATTGTGTATGCTCTTTATTAATGTATATAAACACATCAGGTCCTTTCACTGCCTGTGTGTTGGCAGCTGAGGGAATCTATCCGCCAGCTTCAAACAACTGTGACATTTGGAAGGAGCCCCTGTGGTTCTTCAGCCATTTGATCCTGGTTGCTTTTGGCCAGATTCCTCAGGTTTGGCACCGTGCTCAGGTCAAGACTGGCGCTGAAAGAGAGAAAGGAGTCAAAGGAAGTGAGCGGGCAGAGTGTTGCTGGTGAAACTCAAAATTTCTTTGTAGCTGATGTTCTAGCAAGGCAGAGTGTTTAGAACAACCTGCTGATGCCCTAATGCAGGAAAGAAACCCGGCGTCACAGACACTCACAAGCTTTCATACAGGAAACCTGCGCATGACACGCTCTACTAAACACCTATGCAAGCCTGCAAGTGTCATTCTATCACGTACTCTTCACTGCTAAACCGCAGAATTACAACAAATTACATATAATTACATAAATGCCCTTCCTTTTCTTTTCTGTCTCTGTATCATTAGCTTCCTCTTCTTCGACCAGTCACGTAGTCTGGGTTGTATGCATGCCATTTAAATGTCAGTAACACTGAACAGAGGTCACATTTTTTTGTCAAAGTGCATGTTCATTTTTTTTTTTTTTTTTATAAAAAGGTAATCTGTGTGCAAACTGTGCTTAATGTGGTTGAGGGATCAGACAGTGCAGATAACCTGGTTTGATTGTCCAATTTGAAATGTCCGCCTACAAAAGAATAACCTGCGTCACAGTGGGTTTTAAGGGAATTTATAAAAATCAATATTTTTTTATTATTATTATTATTTATTTTTTAATATATTTTAGGCTTTGTTTTTTTTTTTTTTTCTCCATTCAGAGAGAGACAGCGGCACCGACTGTCACGCAGCTATGCACGCTCGCAGTGTATGTACAGTATGTGCTCGTGTGCTGGGGTACATAATGTGAAGAAGAGGGAAAGGTGATTGGTTGGATAATACAGTAAGAGCCGCTGTTAAACTGAACAAAGAACGGGAGAGGAGAGAGGTGTAGATACCCCCAGGAGAGGCCAGCCTCGGCAGGCAGAGTGAAAATGATGAGCCATATGCTCCTGCATGTCCTCTCTGCTACCATGGAGATAGAGGGGAGAGGGAGTGGTGTGTTTGCAGAACGTGCAAGAAACAATAAAGAGAATTAGAAATTGAGAGAAATCCAGGTTTTAATGTGTAATGCCAAAGAGTTTTATTTTGTGGAAGTGGCCAGTATACAAGGGAACACAGTTAGACTGTATTTTAAAAGGATTTCGTTTGCCCTACATTTAAAGTGCAGCTGAAATGAGGGAATTCTGGGTTTTTGCCTTTAGTACTTTAACACACTCACGACTTAATGTGGTGACACATTCCAGTTTAACAGATCTCATTAACTAGAACAAGAGCATTTTGTTAGACGTGCACTAAGCTGAGGCTTCATTAGAGCCTTTACATGTGTGTGAGTGGGCTTCTCTTCCTTACTGGTGACTTGCTGCTTGGCCATGTGTGAGAGCTGACTGTACTAGTTTGAGTCCACTCATCCTCCTCTCCACTAACCTCACCCACTATTTTCTCGCTGACGCTCCTTCCCTTCCTCTGCCTTTCTCGTCCTCATGATTGTTGAGGGCTGAATTATTGATGGCTGGAGCAGAGCTAAATGAGAAATCAGAGCAGAGCTCTGATGGAGTTATGAGTATGGCTGAAAACAGGGGTGGTTCAGACTTGTACCAAACTGCCGATCAGATCGACTATTAGCGATTGACGAGGCAGTTACCAGATATTTTCCCTGACAATGATAATCTTTGATATTAAATCCGTAAAAGTGACTCTGCTCTTTAATCCCTAATTTAAGGAAGTCAGTTTGTTATTCCTTCATCCGATCTTTAACTTCATTTTTCATGTGCTTGCTCATGACCAAAGCATCTGGCTTTGTCACATGTTCGCTGTGTCACATCTGCCAAATAAGATTAGAAGTTTAGGTGACCAATGAGGTAATAGGCTGTATCTGACTCTCTCTCTTACCTGCTTCACTATCTTTACATTTTCTGTTTTCTTAAGACTATCTCTGAAGCTAAAATTGACTTCTTATTGTACCATATATACACCAATAGACCACACCGTCAAAACCACCTACATTGTTGTGGTGCACCGTGTTCCCCGTTGAGACATGGTACTCACATTATGTCTGAGTTTGTGCTTTTAGGTTTTCAGTTTCAGGCACCAAGAAGTTTAAAGTAGATCTATTTCTTCAAGTTGTTAGGTTCTTCTTTCCAGCATGTTCCACAGATGCTCAGTGTGATTGAGATCTGTGAAATTTGGAGGCCAAGTGAAAACTTTGAACTCACCACTATCGTTCTTAAATCATTCTTGAGGAATTTTTATGATGCAAACATTATCCAGCCGAAAGAGGTCACTCCCATCATGGATTAAGGTGTTTCTGTGGTCTGTAATATTTAGCTAGGTGATATATTTTAAAATATATCACATCAATGCGTGAATCTAAAGTTTCTCAGTTGAATATTCCCAGAGTATTAACGTACCTTCACCAGCTTGCCTTCTGCCTTCTCTTTCCAGGGTTAAAAGCCCACAGGTGGTCAGACTAGGCCACATTTCCCAGTAGTGGTGCTTTCAGTAGTGGACATGGGTCAGCATGCAGGTTTCACCAGTTTTTACAGTAACTCTCAGACTAGTCTTCACTTCCTTTGGTGGCTTCTTTGAGCTATCACATTTTGGCTCTTCACAAAGTGAGTCCAAGTTTTTTTCCGTTGCCTATTTTTCCTGCGTCCACCAATGTAACTTCAAGAACTAGCTGATCAATTGACACCTAATTTTGGATCTAACTGGTGGGAAAAAAAGAAAATTGGTTTAAATTCTGCTTCTAAAAAGCTGGAATTAAGCTAGTTTCAAAAAACTCCAACTGATTTACTCAAAAAAGTAAATCAGAATGACTGAAATAACTTTTCTGCACCAAATGCAGAAGCAGAAAATCTTCACTTGTACTCCCAGTTAAATGTCAGATGTCTGTGCAAGTGTTGCAATTAATGTTGGAGCCATGTGTTGTCCTGACTTTTATTTTATTTAACACTTGTTTACATTTAGGTAACAAAAGAGCAGCATGACTCTGGGGTGACTTTTTCCTTTTTCCTTACTTGACAGTGCCACTTCTGCTTTTCTTGGCCTTTCTCACTTCCCTTTCCTATAAAATTTCATGCGCTATATCATGGCTTCTGGAGGGCTCTTGTGTCCTTTTGAAGTCCACATCACCATTAGGGCACTGGACGTTTAATGGAAGAGTTGGAGATTACTCGCATGTCACACTCGCAGTGTTGGTCCGTTACTAAATACCAGCTCAGTACTTTGAAAGCGTGCTTTGAGACTGTATGTTAACTAATGTTTCGAATACAACTATTGCAACAGATAACAGAGTTTTTAAGTAGTGCCTTTTGTAGTTGCTATTTGGAACAGACCTTTTAAAGACTCAGTAAAGAAGTTGTTAGGTCAAACATCACGATCTTACTACACTCCCTGAAAATTGCAGTGCTCCTTTCATACAGGAGCGCTCGAATAGTTTGCTTGCAGTTTACTTTGATGCCTTTTATGATACATGTGCTGTTTCTAACTCACATGTGGCTTCAACTTACAACTAGCCATGTGTCCCACTTCATATATATATTGTGTATTTGTCCGACAAAGGCTGCTGGAAATGTAAATCAGCTCTGCAGTGAAAAATGATCCTTTTTATGGTTTTAAGATCTTTGATTTCTTTCATTATTTTGTTTTAAATGAAATACAGTAAAATGGTGAGAGATGCAGAAAAGGAGGGCTCACATTGCATTACATGCACCAACATGCATTTGAAAGTGGAGTGTAACATGAATTGATAGAAATGGGACCCATTAAGGGTAAAAGCAACTGGAGAAGTGGAGAGAATAGAAAATGGGAGGAGAGAGAATTGAAGAGGAGGAGGAGGAGGAGGAGGAGGAGAGCAAACTGAGAGTGTACAGAAGCATTACATCATTCCTGACCTCATTAGGGCTTTTCTCTCTCCCACCACCACCGCCACCCCTCACTCTGTTACTCTCTCTAGCTTTCCTACATATCCTGTCTGCTTCTAGCTGTGATCAGCTATGTGCGGCTGTCTATATTCGGCTGTACTGAGATACTATTTAAATAAAATCTTCCAAGATGTAAAATAAATAAATAAATAAGAAGTGCATTTGGGCATAACCGAGATGAGGCTGCAGTCCTTGAGCCGTCTAGATAATTTGTTCTATCAGGCATATTTGGCAGCCTTCTATCTGTAGCAGCAGTTACATGCCCAACAAATACATGTCATTGTCAAGTACAACATTGAAACAGTGCTGGTGTGCTGCTTTCCTGCTGTACAGTATGTCATGATCAGGGGATTCAGTGATTCTGTGTGTGCTGCACTCTGGTGGACAGTTGCAGCTAGTGCAACTTATTTACTCAAAGTCCCTCAAGCCTCGCTAGAAAGTGCCCGGATCACTTTTGTGGAATTGTAGTTTCTTTTTGGTTGTTGCTTATTAATGCTTTGACAGTTGTTGTTTTTTTTAAAGGGTGTGGGTTGCCGAGATGTTTTACTGAGCTGCATTATTCAAGAGTTCCTGTTATTGTGTCCTCCGCATCTGTGACAGAAAGATAAATACACGCCATGCCAGTGTTGTGAAACGCACACTAAGAAGTTTATTCTTTTGTGGTTCTTCTAGTTCTTTTGTTCAAGATCAGGTCCACAGCATGCCGTTGTGTTTGAGTCTGTGTGGAGAAATGAAACAGAAATTGTATAGAGAGTCCAGCTGTGTATGAATGCAGCTTCAGGCTGCAAAGAGTTGGCTCAGTACAGCTGTTTACAGTAAGGAGGCAGAGAGGAGTTCAAACAGTTGGCGTTAGCCTGACTGCTGCTTATATCTGCTCTACTGTTTTACTTTGGCAGGACAAAGTTTAAGTAGCCACATGTTTTCTGTATTTGTTGTTTTCTTAGTTCAGTGGGAGTAAAATTTTGGATTTAAAAGTAGAGAACGTGTAATAAACCTCCTGAAAGAACCACTCAGCCAGAAGCTAAGTCAAAGTGAAGTCTGGCCTAGATTTGATGTAAAGTGCTCCATTTTTTTTCTTCTAGTTATCCTGTTTTATAAACAAGGCCAATCCCACTGAAAGACACCTCGTGGAAGTTTGCTCTCGGTAGATGTGCTTAATAATAATTTAGATTTGTGCATTTACAGGTGAATGAGTGAAGGGTTCCTAATGGGAGCCTTAACAGCAAATTTAATTCACATTTTTTTCCCCACTTGTCTATCTGTCCTCTAGTCATCGGAGCTGGATGACATCCTGAATGACCTGCAGAACGCTCAGCCACAGCTCTTCTGTGAGCCGCGGCCTGTTTCGTTGCCCAGTCCCATGGACAAACAGAACATCATCAATGACATCCTGCAGATGTCTGAGAGCAGTCCTGTCATGGCTGCACAGCCGCAACACCGGGGCCTCGGGCCCGGCATGGGACCCACTAGTGAGTCCCTTTCTTTGTTTGAAAAACAGAAAAAAGTACACTAACCACACTGTATATTCATAAAATACTCCAATGAGCATGCAGGAATAAGCTGCATTTATTCCTGTCTTCAGACTTTGGCGGTGTTCGACCAGGCCAGCCAGGAAGGGGTTTGTCTGTTAGAAGTGTGTCTCTGGACGTGAATATGTCCCCCCAGCAACCATCATTACAGTACCCCATAAGGACCACAAGCCCATACACTGTTATGCAGCAACAGCAAGGCATGGTGGGGAACCATGGCATGATGGGTAACCAGGCTGCTATGGTCAATGCAGGTAGGTGTGATGGTTATGATTTTTTAGAAGCTTGTATTTGTCTGAATGTGTGTGATACTGCCTTCACACCTCAGTATATCCTAAAAAAAAAAGAATTAAATCCATGTTTAAATGCTTGTTTATGCTCAGATTGCTGGATGAAAATATTCAGTCTGTAAGAGTGGCTTATCTTGTTACTGTGCAGGTATTTAGCTACCAGAAGCTTTGTTTTAGTTTTGTAGTCTAATGATAAAACACATTTGAGCAGGCTTTAGCTGCATGAAGGAAACCCTGAAACATTGGCCGTCTTGCTCGGAGGCTAAATCTTGAGATCATTGTTTCTCAGATTACATAGCGCTGAATGTGTTTCCTCAGTTTAGATTGACTGTCTGTAATGAATCTCTTTTCAGTTTTTGACAGGTTTTTGTGAAGTGTGATTTCCACCTTTCAATCTCACAACAGCCAAACAAGTAGAGACAGAAATGTATTTTTCTTCTCCTAGATAACTGTGGTAACACTTAGAGCTGCTCCTGAGTTCTGAGGAAGGACTTCGTTCCTCGTGTGTGTCGCTCACCCTTTAACATATCATGCCATGGCACTGTGACTCACTTCCTGTGACAGGAAACAATCACCCACACTGGCACAAAGTTCTCTGACTGCTACTCCCACATATTAGTCTTTCCTCCTTATGTAGCATCATGGGGGCAGCGGGCATCTACTGAAATCTGTCCTGAGATTTTTCTCATTGGTTCTTATCTTCGTGTGTGTGTGTGTTCCCCCAGCACTGATGGCTCCAAGTGGTCCACGGCCAGGCATGCAGCAGCAGGAGGGCTGGGTAGGCCCAGCTTCTGCACCTCCTATAGGAGCGCCGGGGCCTGGCCATCAAAATGCCATACAGGGCAGGACGGGACCCAGTGGTACTCCCATGAGGCCCAACAGCCAACCAGGGCCCCGACAGATGATGCAGTCTCCAATTATGCCTAATGGTAAGAGCGCTGTGTACCAAAAAAATACATATTACAATGTTTTAAATGCAGAAAGAACCACACTGCTGGTTTTCAGACTGAGCAATGCAATAAAGCTATTTCCCAGCCCCTAAGAGTGTAACAGATTCTCCAGCATGTCAGTATAGAAACCCAGAACAAAATTACTTGTACTTTGTGGAAATTAGATCTGAGTTGTCAGGTGTGATCCATCTAAAACTCCTTAGCAGATATCTACTTGTCATACTTGTAAAAGCTGCCATCTAGTGGTTAACCACAGTGCAGCACATGGCGTTAACTCAGATCTGCTACCCTGCATGTTCCTTTATTTTAAAGAGTATTCACTCTTGATTCATCATGACCCATAAGTACTTCACTGTCTAATATTTAGCCAATCTTTTTTTCTTCTCTATTTAGCCCAACCAGATATAGACATTGGAATGGTTGGTGACCATTTCTCACAACAACAGGCTCCACCCAACCAGACGGCCCCCTGGCCAGACAGCATGATGCCAATTGATCAGACAGCTTTTGTAAACCAGAGCAGGTAAGCTCATTACCAGCGTAGCTCAGTGGCATAATTTTACACAGTTAACATTTTTATTCTCATCACACTTCTATATTTTTTAATAGTTTAACTGTTGGTCTAAATGTTTGCTGTGGCATATACAAGACAACGTTTTTAAAATATTTGTTTGTGTCTCCTCTTCGCTCAGGGCTCCACCCCAGGATGATCTGCTGTGCAATACAGGGCTCAGCTCAAGTGATGGCAGCGCAGTGGACGAGGGGGCTCTGATGTCTCAGCTGTACACCGCACTAAAAGACTTTGATGGCCTGGAGGAGCTCGATCGTGCTCTGGGGATCCCTGCTCTGGTAGAACAGGTGGGATTTCCATCCTGCCAAACCTACATTATAACATTCTTGGTTTTTAAGTGATGTTTTATTATTTTTGTTTGTGGTGCTGCATTTTTTTAAATAATATATGGCTGCCTTTTTCAGAGCCAATCACTGGAGCCAGACCAGTTCCCCCAGGAGCCCTCGGTGATGTTGGATCAGAAGCCCCCCATGTACACCCAGCAGTTCGGTCCCCCAGCATCACACATGGCACCGAGAGGCTACCCTGGTGGCCCCATGCAAGAGCCAGGTTTCCACCCGATGCCTGGCCAGATGGGTCCACGGCCAGGTTTCCAAATGATGCGAATGCCGGCCCGGCCAGGACTCAGGCCTACTGGAGTCGTCCCCAACCAGCCCAACACACTACGACTGCAGCTCCAGCACCGGCTTCAGTCACAGCAGGTGCACATGAATCTAGACTGTCCTGACACTGCTGGAAGTACTCTTGCTCACTGATTCTTGACTCTACTATAACCTCTCTCTTTAGGATCGAACACACGGACAGGAATTGTGTTTTTATCCTTGAGGGTGACATTTTAGCAGCTTCGATGACAACATAGGAACTTTTAAATCTACCTGCCACGCATTAGGCTTCCAGTGGACTTTAGCCTAATTCTAATGTAAAACTATAGATTATGTTATTTTCAAATCCTGATTAACAGTGTCTTCATAAAAATTAGATTATTTAAGGGTTTTAACCCTCCAGGGTCATGGATATAATTGGCCATTTTTTCCTACTTTTAATTTACTTTATACTTTTAAAATTAAGTATAAAGTTGAAATTATTTTTTTAAACTATGAAAACCACAAATATGTTTAATGCATCATATTCATAACTTGAAATGCAAATATAAATTGTTGTTTGCTAAATTTGTACACAGGCATGAAACCTTCGAGGTGTGTGACTCCTGTTGTCCACCTGCAGATAGCGTGTACATTTCAATCTGCCTTTGGTGGCTTTTTGGCCATTTCTGATATTCAGTAGTGGCTTCATTGACACACAACGAGTGGCCTCATTGTTTTGACACACTACACACTAACTGTAGAATCCAAACATGCTAAATGTCTCGAAACTTGCTATTTATATCGCTCTCTTTTGCCATTACTTTCATTTTTTTTCTCCTTTTCCTTAGCAACCAAATACCACATGTTGCCATAGAAGTGTGTGATTGGTTGATGTGATGTATTTTTCCACCAATAGGAAAGGTGTCTTGTTTTTGTGTTTTGTGTTAGTGCTTTGAGGGCTTTCCTTGAAAATCCTGTTTGTTTGTTTGTTTGTTTGTTTTGTTTTTTTAGACACACAGCATCTCCGTCAGCTACAGAGGGTTAAAAAGTGTATATTTCTCTCTGTAACAACCATTTTCTTCTGTTTTTTCTTCCAGCAGAATCGCCAACCAATGATGACTCAGATGAGCGGTGTGTCAAATGTGAACCTACCTCTTAGAACTAATGCTCCAAACCAGGTATATGCCCACTATCATTACATGAGCCGCCTGCACAGACATGTTGTGACTGTAGGTAGGGTTCATCTCTTTAATAGCTTGCAGTAAATTAAAGGCTATGATGTCAGTGTTGTGTAGACTTGCTTTTTGTAGATGCTGTTAGTGGGGTTTTTTGTTTTGTTTTTTTTATATTCAAACCACCTCTCTTACTTGAAGGGAACCATCAATGCTCAGATGTTGGCACAACGTCAGCGGGAGCTGCTGAGTAATCACCTGAGACAGAGGCAGCAGCAGCAGCAGGTGCAACAGGCCCAGCAGGTCCAGCAGCAAAGGAGCATGGCCATGAGGGCTCAGGGCCTCAACCTGCCTCCCAACATGGCCGCCGGAGGCATGAGTAACCCTCGGAATCCCCAGGCCAACCCCCAGCAGCTCCCCTACCCGCCCAGCTACGGTACCAGTACAGGCCTGGCCTCGTCACCTCCCCCTACCAGCTCCTTCCCCTCTCCTCTCTCCCCCAGCCTGCCCTCTCTTACCCCCAACCTCCACCTGCATGGCACTTCCTCCTCTTCCTCCACTCCCTCCTCCTCCTCACAGATGATGATGGGAAACACAAACATGATGGGCGGACAGTACGGGGCCGTACTCAGCCCCCAAATGCAGCACAGTGCCTTTCAGTTTCCCAACTCAGGTACTGCTCCACCACCCCAGCCAACCACACACCTCACCCTACTACCTGTGTTCGTGTGCGTATGTGTGTGTTGATGTGACCACCTGAGCTGCTTCATGTGCTTTTTGGTAGCTGCTATCATGCGATTTGTAACTTTATATACTGATGACTAGAATAATCAGCTTCCATTGCATCATGCAAATCATACTTAATATTCTCCCCTTTAAAACGGAATAACTTGTGAGTAGTTGTCTGTAAGTGTGGCCATATGTCTTTATTATTTTGTGCGCTGTCCAAAAAGGGTGACCTGGCTATTCACTCTTGCTCCACCAGGGGACACTAGAAGCACAATAAAGCATTATTTCATGCTCCACACTGATGCCAAACTCTAAATATTGTGATCAGTAAGGACATGAATCATCTCTGGTACCTGTCAGTCTAACAGCTTGACATGCAGCCTGGGTATGATCTATATAATTTGGTAATCTGGTTTGTTAGAGAACTTTTTATTTATGGCTTGTGGGTGCCTGCAGAGCAATAGTTTGATCTCTCTCTCCCCTTTCTCCCTCCTGACCTATCTCCCAATCCATTTTCTTTCTAGTTCTCTGCCTTCTATTTGTCACATGCATGAAGGAAATATAAAATCTTGGCTAATAATTCTGGAATGAGCTATTATCGCGCGAGGTGCTCGTCAAAGTGTTTTGTCTTTATGTGGCATGTTTGTGTCATTTGCATGGAGTCGACTACACTTCCCTTACTCATTGCATTGGTTTATTAACAAGTCTCCGTGGGTTGAGTCGGGCTGACCTCTTTTGATCCACAGGTATGAGCCAACAGGCAGATGGAACATTTGGAGGTCCCGGCACACCACAGAGCCCTCTGCTTTCACCCCGCATGGCCCACACACAGTCCCCGATGATGCAGCAGGGCCAGCAGAGTGCTGCTTTCCAGGGTTCCCCTGACATGAATGGATGGCCGCAGGGTAATATGGGAGTCAACAGGTAAGGATGGCTGATGCACCTCATTACAGCATCAGTTCATGTTGTCAACTCGAGTTCTATGAATATATGCGTAGCTATTTTTAGGAAGGGCTCGTGAGGAGATTCATGATTATCAACAACATTGTTGATATCCATAGAGAGTATTGACATCCATTATCCATAGAGTTGTTTGTACCACTTGTTAAAGATGAAAAACTTGCCAGATTTCTCTGGCTGACCGAGCAGGTCACACCCCAAAGTGAGTGTTGTCACGTACTTTTCTTTCTGCATTCATATTATTGATTTTGTGTTTACTTACACAACTTCTCTCTCCTCCGCAGTATGTTCTCGCAGCAGCAGGCATCGCCGCAGTTCAGCCAGCCGAATAACAGCAACATGTACAACGGCAATGGCATAAACCTCAACAACGCGTCACTGGCCTCCAACATGGCAACCAGCAGCATGGGCCAGATGGCCGGACAAATGAGTGTCACGTCCATGGCCTCGGGTCCCTCACCTGGCTTGCCCTCCATGGGGCAAGAACAGGTAAATACTTTCAGGCCAGTCCAGATACATTGGTTCTTTAAATGAGACAACATTAGGAAGCTTTTTTATTTTTTCTAATTGGTTAGAGCAAAAATTGTGAAACTTGAGTGGTTTAGGAAATACCCACTGGTGTTTCTCATCCTTTCACAGTCGGGCATCATCAGGCTTGGCCTGACCGAATTAGAGGTGTTCAGGGGCTCCTGTAATATCCTCAGGGTATCTCTTTACAGTCGTACTCTGTAGAAATCAGTTCCAGGTTAGCTGAATGGACCCCACAAAGTTTTACACAGTAATCAGGGGACCAAGAAATACTAAAAGGCTTTTCTCTCCACTCCTGGCTTCTACTATCAGTGTTTGTCTTATCATACGACCCCGAGTGTTTGGGTACACTTACTGAACCAGCAGGCTAGTGAATAATTTAGTTGTTTACGTAACTCTTCTTGCTGTAGTTCTGCTGCATAACTTGAACTTGGAGGTCAGTGATGTAATTAGCAATGTGCACTTCCAAGCCGGAGCGTTGAGACTGTAGACGGCTAAAGACGGGTATGCCGATCAAAGACCAGCCTCTGTCAGCTGTGGACTCACGAGCTGGTTGGCTTAACATGGAGAGCTTGACTCCTTAAGGCCTCAGATCTGTCAAATCGCCACAGCCTTTACACACATTCAGGAGAGTGACCCTACGTCATTAGGAGAGGTGAAGTCATACTTGCATGTAGATAAGCTACTTCTCCCACTCACTAAATGTGAAAATGTTTTCACTTTGGCAGCACTTAGTTGCTGGTGTTTATCATTGTTTTAATGTTGTCCAAGTTAATCCTTCTTCCTTTGTCTCACTGGCATTGTTAGCTTGGTATATGGAAAGCACTGTTGTTGTCCGCGATGCTTTTAAGCCAATAAAGGGCCATGAATATTTAACCAAGGGGCTGCCATTCGATGTCTGCACTTGAGACTGTTGTAACACACCAGTATACGTGTCACTTGATTTATCTCCCTTGCAGGATTATAGAAAAATATTGGCACTTAGATTATTTCAATTATTTACTGTTTGCCCATTAGTGCAGGCATCTGTGATTTACCGACTTGTTTTTGAGCCGACGATGCACTCCGCTCTGCAAACAAGTTTAGGTTCTGCAAGTTCAAGTTAACCAGTCAGATGTGCTGCTGTTGAATTGCGGATTCAGTAACTGCCTTTCTAGTTGGGACTTACAGTGTGCCGTTTCTCTGCAGAAATACTGTTGACCCCCATGGAGCTACTCACCTGGACCTCAGTGATCAACCTGGCTCAAGAAGCGCGTCGGCCCTTTAATTATTTAAAAAAGAAAAAGAGAGCGAGAGAGAAAGAAAACACGTAATCAACCGACTGCCCCTTGAACCAGCCAGGCCGTGCCCTGACCCCCGGACCCCTCGCCCCTCCCCAGCTCAAGTTTGCCGTCTGTCCAGCTGGATCCCACTCAGACACTGGCTGGGGAAGGATCGCGGATATCTGTCCCAACAAGCCTAATCCTCCTGGAGGGAGAGCCTCGTGACGAGCCAGTCAATCTGCCTGTCCACCTGCATTCACCGTAGTGTGACTTACTGTAGGCCTCCTGGTGGGGTACACTGACTTAAGGGGGCGGCAGTGGGTGGATTTTGTTCAGATGAATGTATTCCTCTCAGTGGACAGCGGCCATTTACAATCTCATCTCGAAAGATCACATACACTGATTTCTTCTCTTCTCTACCCCCGGAGCCCCCTTTATTCTCCACCCCCTCCCCCAACCTCTGGATCGTTGGAGAAATTTCCACATAGTTCCGAATGGCAGCAAATACTCCCAAGTTATGTTCACACTTATGGATGGAGCTCAGACACTTAGCCGATTTTGCCTTTTTGCTGTTCTTTATTTTATTGTTTTTGTTATTATAATTATTATTGTTGTTGTTGTTGTTGTTTTTTTAGATTTTTCCTATTTGTTTGTTTCTGTTTGTATTTTTGTTGTTGTGAAAATTTAAGATGTAGAGTGAAAAATATGGTGTTTAGAAAAGAGAGTGAGAGAGAAACTGAACGTGGGGGGGAAGAAAACACTGCAGAAGACTGGTTTGAATGGTGAATTCTAAGATTAGATTAATTAAAGAGGTTTATATAGTGTATTAAATTAAGTTTTATTTTCTGTATAGATTCATTTTAATTATTGTAGATTATTCTTTATCTTAGTAGCAAGAAGAAGAATATTTCTAAAATTGTGAAAGAGGCACTTCTTTTTATAATTTTAACAGCAATGGTTGTATTCTTTCTGAGAAGATTCTTCTATTAACCTGAATGGTGGATTTTGCTTTGGTCATGTAGTTTCAGAAGATGTCAAAATCAAATATAGTTTGAAATTAATTACAGAGTTTGTACATAACAATAAGTAAAATCGTTTTCTTTCCTATTTATTTTATTCCCTGGGGCTTAACGTCTCTCAGCCTGGTCCCCAACTGCCTCCTAAAGCAGAGCAGTGTTTTGGGGGGAGGGGTTGTGTGTGTGTGTTTTTTGAGGAAGTGGAGGGAGAACCTTCACCTTCTTAAAGTTCTGGTACAGTGCAGACAGGGGTGCGGGCAGGAGGTAGGGAGGGTTGTAAATGGGTGTGCTGTGTATACAGTGTACAGATTATCGCTTGCTTCTCTGCCTTTAGCATAGAACACAACAAAAATAAATAAAAGAAGGAAAAAAATCAATTCAACACAGCCATACAGTTAAAAAAAAAAAAAAAGGAAAAAAAAGATAAAGTGTGCTTTCTATGTTGTCTGGAGTGGAAAAATGCTTCATACAAGCTGCTAGGTGCAAACTGTTCTGTGTGTTGTAAACAAGCAATAACAATTACTTGAGAATCTTTTGGTTTGGTTTTTTTTGGTTTGGTTTTTTTTTTTGTAATTTTTGTACAGTTTCCTGGGAAAAAAGGACACGTTTTTCCTCTGCGTTTGGATGCAGTATTAAACACAGTTTTTTATTGCAGTTTGTACCAAGAAAGTCTACATCCACAGACACACACACATACACAGCACACACACACACACACACAGCGTTCCTATTAGATTATGCAGCATAGGCTGAGATCTGGAGAGGGAGTTAGTTTGTGGTCCCCATATTGACACATGCCCTCTCTGCCTCCAGCCGTTCTTCTATAGCAGAGGTCAGAGTTAAGACTGCACGCTTCACAAGAGCTGCTCTGACAGACACTTAGCCATATTTTATGACCTCAGGCAGTTAGTTCACCTATAAAGTGTTCAGTAATGACCTGCTTGTTCTTGTGCCCCACCAGACGGGGGGTTGGTTTGGCCTTCACAAGATCTAAAGCGAGTCATCTTCTCTAACCTCAGAAGATTTTCCTCAAAAAAAAAATAAACTTTTTATATCGACTATTTTAACCCAGGACAGACTTTGAGCAAGCCAAATAATCTTCACATTTCAATTGGATTTCTGAATTCTACTCATTTTCTTTTTATTTATTTATTTTTTCTAAGTAACCATTTGATGGTTACCATGGTTTGGCCCACAGGAAAAACAAGAAATTTATGATGATGTCACTCAACAGGGTCTGATGTAAATGTTACATCATAAAACAGGAAGAGAATCACTCTGAATGTATTGTCCATAAAGGCCTAAGGATGTGACTGGTGGTGCATTGAGGTGTGGACAACATGTGCGGTTACACCGTGCTCTTCTCGGTGTTTCTGACGTTATCCATCGTTGCTTCTTTTTCCTTGTTTTTTTCCACTTTTAATTTCTGTATGAAATTTGAAGCTGTAGCAATTCAACTGTGGAACAAAGGAAGCCTGCATTAACGCTTTGGTTGTTCTGCAGGTGCTTTTTTTGTTGTTCTAGTTGTTGTCGTAGACCTACAGGAGATCCCACCTTTTTGATAGATGCTGTTTTGATTGTACAAGGGAAAAAAATAAAAGATGCGGCCGTGCAGAATCAGCCTTTTGAGCCATTTTAAAAAAAGGAATCACAGCCCTTTGCAAAATTTCCAAAGATTGTTAAGATTTTAAAAAGACTTAAAGCCATGTTGGTAGCAGTGCATTTTTTTTTCTTTTTAGCACTTATAATGAGGACAGGAGCAAATAAATGATTTTTGCCCCTCACAGATATCCAGGCTTTGGACCCATCAATCAAAAATATTTTTTTCCTCTGTAACTTATGGTTTTGAAGAACTTTAAATGCCCTTTTGTATTGTCTGCCAATTTCTTAGAGCTAAGATGCAACCTTGAAATGCTAAAAACCCTAGCATAATGCCTTAGATTTTGTCCGTTCTTGTACATTACACCGCTGTCTGTATAAATTTGTATAATGACTTGTGTACAATATTGAATGGGTGCATCATTGTTCAACTCTTCTCAGCTGCTGGGAACTTGGTCACGGTTCTCCTTTGCTCTCTGTTCCGTGTTGGGTCATCTCCTCGCCCTCCGCTCACTGTTTGTATGGACAAAGGTGATGATACATAGGGATACCGAAGCAATATGTAATATACTCTATGGACTTTCTGAAGAAAGCTTACTGTTGTGTTTTACCCCCCTCCTCCCGAGATATTTTTTCTGCATTGTTCACGAGTCACACTGTATACCCGCATCGATCATTGTACCCCTAGTGTGTGAGCGTTTTATGCAAAGTTAGATATACAAGAGAAGTTAAAACCACAGTTATGCAAGTTGTGAACTAATATGGCTTCGCTGATGCTATTTGCCTTGTAAATAAAGAATTCTGTTATTGCATTATTTAATCGAGCGACTCTTATTTCATTTCCCAGCGCACGAAGATTAGTGTTCAGGTTTTGTTTTTCTAACTGAAACATAAAAAAGTTATTAGCTGGCTACTTAGTGACCTCTTTATTTAGTTTTTCATAGACGTAACAAAGTTGAATAAATATATTTCAGTATATGATAAGCTATTGTAAATGTTATATAATTGGTAGACTTTTTTTTATTAATATAAAAGATCGCAAGTCATCGAATCGCCAAAAGTTTCGAATGAAATATTTCATTCGCCAGTAAAAACTGAGCTTTTTAAATGGTTTTATGAAGGTGTAGGCCTCTTATGTTTGTTTTATTTTTCCAAAAAAAACACAAGAAGCTCCGCTGATCTAGAGCACAAGAAAATTGCCTGTTTAAAATTAGCAATAAAAACCTTTTATAAAAAAGCAAACAACTTTACATTTGCACTTTACTGAAGTATTGATGGGGATTGGGTTAAGTTTTTTTTCTGTATTCAATAAAGGTCGGAGCAGTGATCTAATAAATGCCTGGTCATTTCCCCGCTATTTTTTTTTTTTTTTTAAATCTCTTCTTTATTTCTTGCGTCTAAGTGTTAAGCACGATAATCCACTCCACGCCTCGTGAGCAAATTGAAATCTTAGGCTCGTTCTCATAATCGGCCTCACTGTGGCAAAGAGAGCCGACTCCGAAGTGCAAAGAACACGGGGGTGGGTTGGCCCTGAGAAAATCTATTCCTATGGGGTGGGTGGCATTGAAATGCATGAGGTTGAGCTGACTCCTGGCCAATAGGAGTAAGGAGATAGCTGTATACGGCATAGGTGCCCTCAGATGACCACAGAGCAGCACATCCTCTCTTAAGTTTCGGCTGCTCCCGGCAGAATCTGAACGTTTGTCTGCAGTGTTTGATTTTACAGCACGGGAGGTTGATCAAACTCTGGCCTGTGGGCATGACGGACACATCGCCCGCGTGAAGCTCCTCTAATTGTTTTTCAGAAGGTAAGCTTCTTTATTAAAGTTCACAAAATGTTTGTAGCGGTCCGCTTTAATTTCAGTCATCATTTCACATGATTCATATTTGTTTGTACCTTTAAAAAAGTAATTTTAAAGCCCCCCCAGCGGGCATTACGCACTCCTATTGCGACCCTATTTCCCTTCACACAGCGGGCTGATTGTAAAAGTCATTAAAAGCTTCATTAATGTTGACCTCTGCTCTGGCCAGCGGTTCTTTAATTAGTGTCATGACCCTGATTTGTCTCTCTATTTACTGGCTGACTGGTAAACTGTTCCTAAAAAGCACACCATCATGCAGTGGGGTCATCTGAAAAGCCTCTGATGAACATTTGATGTGTGGCTTGTGTGTGACCCTTCAGCTGGAAATAATGCAAAATCGGCTGTCCGAGTTCACTGCGGATTGCTTTCCCCCTTTACTCGATATGTGCTCAGTATTTTCATCTGTCGCCGACAGTTTCATTGCTTTTCATTTTAAAAGAAAAACACTGCGAACCTGTTGTAGATTTCAATTTCTTAGCCATAATCATCTGCAGTTTGTATCAGTTCCACATTTAACCAGAGGGTTGCCAAGCTTCTTAACACCTTTGGAAAAATCTTAAAATATTTGGAAGAAATGTTCATAACTGGAGAGCGAAGTAAAGTCTTACGTTCATTAAAATAATCAGTTCTGGTGGGTTCGGCCTCTTTTGATGTCCTGTTTCCTTTTTTAGATTTCTTACATTAAACTTTTATGACTACACCCCCTCCCCTCTACCCACGCTCCCACTTGCTTCTATCTCTCTTCCCCACAGAAGGCTACATCATCTTCTCCATTTGACCCTTTGCCTCACCTCCTGTGCTGTCATGTCGGTGTCCCTGTCCAGCATCCCTGTAATGCTGAAGGAGAAGAGCTATCCAGCCGGCATGCTGAAGGGCAG
Organism: Simochromis diagramma; assembly: GCF_900408965.1. NCBI lineage: Eukaryota > Metazoa > Chordata > Actinopteri > Cichliformes > Cichlidae > Simochromis > Simochromis diagramma. Next base: position 4,343,229 of record NW_024387040.1, read on the forward strand.
TCCTGCCCGCGGCTTCTACCCAGCTCCTCTCCCCGGCCCTCATCACTATGTGGACTTCTTCCCACGTACGCACAACCTTCTCCACCCGCTCAAGTCCCTCGGTCGTCTGGTGTCGGACGCTCAGGCTTCCCTGCCGCTCAGCCTGCACGGCGGGGCCACTCCCTTTCTCGGCCAGGCCGGCCACAACGCCTCGGTCCTCCACGAACACATGTTGAGCGCCTCCAGCATCCCGTATCTGAGCCAGATGTTGCCCGGACACCCACTCTACTCCAAACCGGAGGAGCTGGCTGCTGTGGTGACCGAACACGCCGCCGGTCCGCTGTCTTCAGACTTCAGCAGCCCGTCCAGTGAACGGTCTTCTTCTGCTCCTACATCCGCCAACACACCGCCCAAGGAGAGCTTCCTTCGGCTCCGGAGCACGGACCATTCCACAGAGAAAAAGGGCGCATCGTACAACTTCAGTGAGGACGACTTGTTCACGGTGCTCTACGGATACTCCGGCAGCCAGGAGCGTAGCGTGGGTCACGCCATATCAGGAGTGGCCCTGCCGGAAAACTCAAGTGAGAATTCAGATTACGGACTATGGATTAAAATGACTGGCGTTTCATTTTGTTTGGTGTGCGATAATAAAAACTGCCCTTGATTTCACGCTATCTCCCAAACATAAATGTTTCCCTGTCACTACTATTATAGCCGAATATAACACATCGATCAGAATCTTTGTAATGCGGTTAAAGATGAAACACTGCTCAAATACTCCCGCTGAAATAGTAACGAGAAACCTTTTTTATCTCCCTATTTTGTTCACATTTGTTTGTTTTCTCTTTAGTTTCTGACTCACACATTTTCCCACTGGACAAAGAAACTCTTGAACTTCCAGAGGGTAAGAAGCCACCATTTTTATCTATTTATTTATTTGAATCACCTTTACGTGTGTCCTTGATTGCATGATAGAGTAATGAAATCTGAGACCGCTTTGGCTCTGTGCTGCAGGGTTAACCATTCTCCAGGCACCCTGGGGAAACGCTTCGAGCTGTGGTGTTTTTGCGGATAAACGCAGTATTCCTAAAGGCGCCCGTTTTGGACCTTTCCAAGGAAAACTAGTCAACACAAGCGAAATTAAAATATACGACGATAACACCTTGATGTGGGAGGTAGGGTGGTGAATTGTCTCCTCACAGTACTGGTCTTTATCTAGATTATTTTTTGTCGGTACTTCTAATACTTCTAACACACCCTGCAGGTGTTTGAGAACGGCCGTCTCAGTCACTTTGTGGACGGGAGAGGAGGATCTGGTAATTGGATGTCTCTGGTGAAGTGCGCTCGCTTTCCCGAGGAGCAGAACCTGGTTGCCGTGCAGGTCCAGGGCCAGATATTTTACGAGGCCTGCAAGGAGATCACGCCAGGCCAGGAGCTTTTGGTGTGGTACGGAGACTGCTACATCCAGTTCCTCGGGATCCCCCTCACACTGAAAGACCCTAGAGAGGACAGCAACGCGGTGCCTCCCTCTGAAGGTCAGGATTTAATCTTCTTCACTTTTTTAATCACCATACATATATTTAGTTTGTTTATAAAAAAAAACGTTTTTCCCCAGATTCAAGCGAAGGCTTCAAGTGTGACAGATGTGGGAAGGTTTTTGCGTACAAATACTACAGAGACAAACACCTGAAATACACCCGCTGCGTGGATCAGGGGGACAGGAAGTTTCCGTGTCACCTCTGCAACAGATCTTTCGAGAAGAGGGACAGATTACGGATCCACATCCTCCACGTCCACGAGAAACACAGACCTCACAAGGTACAACATCCCTGCATCAGTCTTGCTTTTGTGAGGGATTTCCACACAAACCTCCCTTTACATGGTTGTGGTCTGTGAAAAGTTTTAGATGGTGCTGAAAGAACAGCTCCTACACTGCGTCACAGGGACCGTCAGATTTTTATTGGACGTAAAAAAAAAAATAATAATAAAAAAAAGAATAACATTTATATGAGACTTGCATTTTGTTTTGTTTCTGAAAAGCGAAAACAACTCCGAAATGTATTTAAACCCATTCACAAAATGAGGTTAGGTTCTTTTTAGCTTTATTTTGAGCTTAATGCATTCGAGTGACACTTTGTGTATGTGAATTTGCTGCAGTGCTCGGTCTGTGGGAAAAGCTTCTCCCAGTCCTCCAGTCTCAACAAACACATGCGCGTGCACTCGGGTGAACGTCCGTACAAGTGTGTCTACTGCAATAAGGTAAGAAGCTTTTTTTTAAAATTCTTTCTAAAGATGCGTTTGGCTTGACAAAGACGAGACCGTTTGACAATTGGCTCGATGCTAAAGAAAAATAGGAATAAATCCTGGAATTCGACTTAATTGCTGGTGCCAGAATAGTTTGAATACGCCATGGGTGTGCTGCCAAAAATAAATATATACAAACAAAATAAAATGAAAATCTTAGAAACATAAATTGTTTTACCAGCAATAACGACACTGTCCTCTGAGAGGTTTTTCCCAACCTGCTTCTATTAGACCTGCAGGCTTTCTACTCGTTCCTCTTTAAACCATTTCGGGTTTCCTCCTGTTACGGTGCATTTGGCACGCGCCTCTCCTTATTGTTCCTCGCGGAGGGCACGCTCTGCATAGACACTTACATGCTAATTATCGCCAGATGTACACCCACCCCTTTGTCTGCCAAGATTATACTTTTATTTTATGGCCCTGGAATGAGCAGAAGTTTTTCTTTGTGTTTTTCGTTCTTTGTTCTCGATATCCTTCCCTTTTTATGCGGACTGTGGACGTTTTGTTCAAGCTGTTCCACTTTCTCCTTTATTTCGACTATTTTAGCAATGTGGCACGAGCCCAAAGGTTTTTGCCGCCTTTGAGCAGTAGGCTGCCCCTAAAAATGCCACAAAAACAGGGAAAAAAAAATCCTTTAACAAAAGTGTTCACGAAATGTTAAGGAGCATTAAAAAAAATCAAAAATCAAAACTTTTTCTGAAAAATATTTTTTTAATGGCTCCTGTGAAAAAGGTAACTGTTAGCTTATAAAAAAAATAAACAACGTTTATCTTGCCTTTATCTTGACAACTGAAATTGCGCTTATTTACGCTTACCCAGTGTTTTAAACTCCACTCTCCCAGGCCTTCACTGCCTCCAGCATTCTGCGCACACACATCCGACAGCACTCCGGTGAGAGGCCCTTCAAGTGCAAGCACTGCGGGAAGGCCTTCGCCTCCCACGCCGCCCACGACAGCCACGTCCGTCGGACGCACGCCAGAGACAAGCCGTATCCATGCGAGCTGTGCGGAGTGTCTTTCCAAGAAGAGCAGGAGCTTAAATACCACATGAAAAGCCACAAAAGTAAGCGCTCAATTTAAAATACCCGCATGGGAAGTGTTTTAGGCTAACAGCATGGCATCAGGTGTTTTTTTTATGGGTTCAGACGTTTTTATGGGTGCTGTCTAAAGCTTCATTACAGTAGAGCAATTGAAGCAATCGAATATTAAGAGGAATGGAAGTTCAGTACTATTATTATTATTATTATTATTATTATTATTATTATTATTATTATAATAATAATAATAATAATATTCCATAATAAAATTAACCTAAGACAGTTGAAATATTAATTAGCTTTGCTACAGACTGCTGTCATTGGCAATGCCCTTAAAAAAAACTACTGCAAACTGCCAAACTAAAATGTTGCATACTTTTTTTTTAAACTACATATTTTCTGGTATTTTTCTTCCCCGCAGAAAGGCAAATCTTGGACAGCACCATTCTCCCGTCTTCTCCGGAGAGAGGATTGCAGGAGGAGTCCCTGTTTCCGCTGAAGGACCATCAGAAGAATAGCGGACAAAACTTTCCTTACAGCGGCTTAACAGTTTTAAATCCAGAATATCGGCCCTGGAACTAGACTCCACTTTCTTCTGTAAACATGACTGATCCTGTGATATATTCTAGATGATTTGAGACAGCACAAACACAGCGAAGAATCTTTACGCAGTGTTTGTGGTGAGACTGTGAAAGATGAAGGTAAATTTGTTGTACAGGCCTATTTAAATAGGTAGATAATAACTGGATAATTTGAGCTGCTGGGCAACTGTGTCCGCGTCTGTTTATATATGAACATGTTGTGTATTGTCATGTGGCTTAAAGCTTCTCTACTATTGTTGTGCGGGACAGTTTTGATGCATTGTAATGCCTATTATTATTATTGTTATTATTATTATTATTATTATTATTATTTCCTTGCGTCATCTACCGCTTCAAAAGCAAACCTATTTTATCGCTGTAGATTTGAGTCGATTTGTGTATAAATGTACCCCCTCCTAATTTATAATGTATGATAATGTTTTTTACTGTAATGTTAAGCTGCCAGAAAGCAACTACAAGAGTCGTCGTTTGTTCACTTTGAGCGTCCACTTTTTCATGGTTAACCTAAAAAACAAAAATCAGCGCATGCAACAAGAGTGTTTTTGCTCTTGTTTATTTCCGAATGTAGAAAATGTATTTCTAAAACGAATAAAATAAATTAACACTGCCCACACTGTGCACTCTGGCTTGTTAATAGTCTTAAAGGGTTTTTTTGTTTTTGTTTTTGTTTTTTTATGTTTTCATGATGAATAAAACCTTTAAACAGTTGTTATTTACCATTACAACCAAGAAGCAAGAGTTTTATTTTATGTAAATTAACATAACTGCATCTCAACATGCCTAATGCAATCTCCATTCCCAATTCCAGACATGCATCCATCCAGTCAGGCACATGTCACTCCATATGCATTTACAGTCTGCCGAGCTTCTTTTTTTTTAAGCCACGTGATGAATTGGATGCGTCATGCTCACAGTAAAAATGAACAAACCCCACAGGACCAAATGAATGACAATGAAATGAAGCAGTAAGGGTCATTTCTCCACACACAAAGGCAGTCGCCATGACTGACATCTGCCCTCATGCTGGCACAAACTGTCCCACATGTGTTCCCCTGAGATCGGATAGATAGAGAAAAGTGTGTGTGTGTGTGTGTGTGTGTGTCTGTGTCTGTGTCTTAGGGTTAATTTAAGGAAAGCCCCAATTGGTAGTGTGGTGGTGGCAACAGCATGAGGTCTGACAGATGACACAGTGTCCAGTCTTTGTCTCTGTGCTCTGTTATGTCACCTTTAACCTCTTGGCTGCCATCCTTCAAACTGTTTGGAGGAGTAATATCAATCACACTGCAAAGGTAGGTTCAAGTAGAACGTAGAAGAGGAAAACTATGAAGCAAGACACTGAAGAAAGTGAGCGAAAACACATCACGAAGCACGACATTTTACAAGTACCAGTAAAACTAATTCAAAGTAGACATTCAAAGTTGCCATCAGCTCAGAGCAATTAAAGACTGAAAATTAGACTTCCTCCTGGGTTGTCTGCAGAGATAAGAGCAGTAAAGAGATTAGCAATCACTCCAGCCTCTCTGTTTATTTTCTATAATGGATGGACAGCAGTCGTCAGGGTCAGGGGTCACCTCCTTACTCAGTGTTTAACAGCCTCCCTCTCTCTTCAAATAGCCAAAATATGGATGCTTGAGCAAGTGTAGATCAACCTTCAATGGACCAGCCCCTCCCACGTATACAACCCCTCAAGCCACCATGAATGGGCCCACTGTGAAAAGACAAGATACTCCCCTTTGTGGTCTTCCAGGAGCAAAAGGGGTGGAGGAGAAGGACGGGACAAGAAACAAAGACAAAAAGAAAGACAGAAGGAGAAAAGCGAGAATGAGCTGCCAGAGCTGAAATACTGAGATTGTTAGCATGCTGTGCTAAAAGACTGGTTTTACTAGTGCCTCTGTGATTGGCTGATTTAGAACTCAGCGCTAAAGCGTGGAAGAATTTTTATTTAGGTCGTTTATGTGGATTGATTTCACACTTAACCTCCTGGCAAGCTAACAGGGCCCTCTAAAGGGCAATCCATCGGCTTCATCTCTGTATTAATGTGATATTAATGATGGGAGGAGTGGAGTTTTTATGGCAGTTAATTCCCTCTGAGGTTGAAGCAATAGAGCATAACATTCCACAAAGCAGTTTCAATACTTTGATACTCTGTAACACTCAAATGCGACCCGTAAGAGTGCAACATTCAGTGGTATGATTCAAATATTGAGCTAATCATGCATTTACACGCATGATTAGCTCTTCTCTTCTCTCATACAGAGCTGAGTAGTCAAATGCTCTGATGTATTAGCTTCTATCGATTGCCTAATAGCTGTCAGTGTGTATGTGTGTTTGTGTGTGCTGTAGTCTGATGTTGAGGCTAGCCGTTGCTCCAGACAGGCCTCAGATCTTCAGCTGAGTGGACTCGTAAAATACAACCACAGCAGCTCGGCGTCCATCTGTGCCTGAGCCTGCGTCAAACCACACAGCAACTCACTGATGAAAAAGATACATGAGAACTTTAAAACATGTTTCTTCTTGTTCTTTACAAATGGTCAAAGTTTAGTTTTGATTGCTACTGCCCCCTTCATCCAGCATTTACCTGATTGTCTTTTGCATTTCGGTCAAAATATGCAATTTATGCACAAAATATACACAAAAGAAAAAGCTGACAAGGGTGACTTCCTGTACCACCTCTTGCCTGAACTCTCTTAGCCAATATACAGTTCAGTTTTATTTCTATAGAGCTAAATCACATGTCACAGGTTCAAGGGGCTTTATATTGTAAGGTAAAGACACTGCAATAATACAGAGAAAACCCCAACATTCTGACGACCCCCTCATGAGCAAGCACTTGGTGAGAGTGGGAAGGAAAAACTCCCTTTTAACAGAAAGAAACGTCTACACCAGTCAGGGAGGGGCAGCCATCTGCCAGATTATTAATCGAGATAAATAATTGAATGTAACCTCTGACGACTAGTATTTCACGAGTGAGATGTGATCCATTGTTCATCATGGTTCTCACTTTAGACAGAGTTCTCCTCTTTGTCACCGTAGCGGCTCTGTGGTGTAGCGTTTTGACCATTTGATTAACTAACAAAAGATCCCTGGTTCAGTCCTGGGAGAAAGCTCAAACCCAGAGGGATTCGTGTCAGGGAGGGTGTCTGGTGTAAAAACTCAGCCAAACCAAGCATGTACAGCTTCCTGCTGTGGAGACCCCCTGTGAATAAGGGAGCAGCTGAAAGTAGGTTCTTTATCACCATGTCCAGAGAGTCCGAAGAAGAATCAGAGGAAAGATTCTGGTCCTCTCTCAGTGATTTGTTTATTTCTCAATCATCTGTTGTTTCACTTGTACTTCGAATGAATGTAATGCATCTTTCATTTAATTTAATTTTAATTAATTTTATTAGTTTCATGTTGTTCAACAGCATGTAGGCACTGACTCTGCAGTTGTTTTTGATTTTTGCATGTGTTAATTCAGTCTTTTAAATCTACTTTGTTGCATTTTTAATCCCAGCTTTCTGACATTTAGTTCATCCTTTCAGAGAAGGTATTCTCTGTGTGACCCTTTCTTTCAAAGAAATATTAGACTTAAGTCATTTTAGTTTGAAAGGACCTACTGAGCTATGCCACCCCCTCCTGTTCCCTCAGCTGAGAGATGAAGCTGATCAGCTTGTGTCCTGCCATTCATGCCTCGGGTTGAAGATGTTTTCTTCGGCCAGTGATTTCCACTGGGACAGTGGACAGTAGAGGAGTAGACATACAGAGAGGATCAGCATCCTGCATGCTGCTGGCTGGATGAAAGCAGATCAAACACTGTCTGCAAAGCCCCTCCATATTGCTCCTGAGAGTGTGTATCCTCTAGGTGGGATTGGTGTGTAGGGTGGGCAGATGGCCTTATCCTTCCCTGTGGGGGCTGGTGTGAGGTTCCACTGTGGTCCCATGGGGCAACATATTTGCTGACACACACTCTTACAAACACACACCTCACATAACCCCCAGCAACTCACAAAGCAACCTATGAGAATCTACTGTATACATTATATCTGAGTCTTCTGGTACCTATCTATCAATCCATCTATTTATATCCACCCATCCTGTTTGAACTATTTAACCCCTGATGGATTGCAGGGCTTCTCTTTCGAGTCAATTCATATGCAACTAAGCCGAAAGCAGTGATTCTTCTTGTAGGCCGACATGTGGCATTGTCATTCGGGATGTTAGAAAGTGTTATAGAGTTCTCCTCCCCATGCGTTGCGCTTTACAAAAGTTTTTCTCTGTGTGCTATCTGAGTGTCTTTAGCCGCAAGGCTTTTGTCCGTGCCCAACTGTTATTCCTGCGGGTGATGAAGTTGGTGGTAGGTTAGTGAGGAGAGGACTTAGTGTTACTGTACTGCCCTTGCTCCCTCCCTCTTTCTTTTGCTTCTGTTTCTACAGTACATCATCCCACCTTTTCTTGTGACGCCTCTGATGTGCATGCATTGAAATACTTCTTCAGAACCTTTTTAAGGTTATTTGATCCAATGAGAACTGGTGTAAATACTGTATATGTTTTTTTGTTTTTGTTTGTTTTTTCCGCTGACACACGCTGACCATGTAATTCCTTTGGAAGAGCTGCCTCATGTTGTTAGACCCCCAGTTGTGCATGAGTCTTTTCTGGGGTGAGTATTTTCTTCATTCTGGTGCATACATGCATTAAGGCACTTCAGGCATCCTTAATGTTTTGTTTTTTTGTGTGTTCCTGAGGGAAGGATTTACAACATATGGACACTGTACTCCTGAAACATGCGCATCCATGCACAGACAAGGTGACCTCTCTGCCTCTAAAGATGTTTGCCGTTAGTCCAGCTAATCCTGACTAAGCTGTCCACTTAGATAAACACTTGGAGGGTGTCGCTCCCGTATGGTATACAAAGAGTAAGTGCCAGAGTTCAGTTCACTTTCTCACTTTTACTGTCACATCTTGGGGAATGGATCTTTCCTTGGGGGAGGAAAGAGAGATAAAGATTTAGAGACAGTCTTACACATAGCTTACTGTACCAGTGTCACTTTTCTACAAATACTGAAGAGCACAGAAGATGTGAACATGGAGGAAGTGGGAGATTTCATTCCTCTTGGGGTGGATTAGCTAATAAGCACCCTTGTCTTTTCCTCATCTTCCTTGTTTCCTTCATCAGTTTTTCCCAGAGAATGCACAGTCACCAGCCACACAGGACAGCCAGTGATTGATTTTCCCACTGACTATCACGAGAGCATAGGAGTGAGCTGTGCAATCTACTATAACCAGTGAGTGTACACTGGACGGCCACAAAATTAAAACCACTGACAGGTGAATTGAATAAGATTGATCATCTCATTACAGTAATGTGCACTGTAACGTCATCCACACACAGCCCACTATAGTAATGGCACTCACTGATGGCAGCAGCCTCCCTTTGGAGGACAGTGCGCCGCACCAAACTGCAATAATTGCTCAGAACAGCTTGGGGAACACAGCAAAAGGGTGTAAAAATGAGCTTTTTCTTCCCACTGTCGCCAGGTGCTTATTTGTGATAGGGTCATCTGAAGCTAGTACAGTCTCTGTAAATATCATGCTCTTCCCTTGCCTTTAAAAATGTTGTAATTCTAACTATGCTTCTATTGTTCGTGAAACAATTTACTGTGACTCCAGTCAGCTCCCGCTGGTCTGTGAGGTCAAAGGATAGAAGAAACTAAAAGGCCCCAGGGTGTGGATGTTTAGCAGCTACCTCAAGACTGACATGACTGTTTAAGCACCTGATGGTTCGCACTGGTGCCAAACATCGGCAAATCCGAGGCCAAACAGTCGTAAACCTGCTCATCCAGGAGACCAGAGGTAATGATTCAACAGAGCGCGGGCTGACAGTGATGGAGATGAAATGACGAGGCGGTTACTGAGTGCACTACCACAGCTAAAAGTACATGTGCTTCTGCTTTGCGGGTCACGCCGTGCATGCGTGTTCCTAAGTGTATTGTCTATCAAATGTTTGTGACTGTGCCCTGCCACAGGAAAATAAAGCGTCTTGGCCCTGGAGCCGCAGCCGTCCATCCCCACCCCCAATACTGAGTCATGATGGCTTTTTGACAGTAGAGCTTGGAAGGCAAATGCCCCCTGTCCTGCTGAAACATTCATGTAGCCTTATGATCCTCTCCTCCAACTAATGTACCCTAACAGGCCTTTATGGCCTCACTCTAGCCTAGCGTCACCTTAGTGCTGCTTCCCGGCATCTAAGTCCTTAACACCCTGCTGGTCTTTTAAGCCCTTTCAGCAGTTTTACTGGAGAGGCCTTGTCTTAGGAAGTTTTCCCTAGCAGACAAAGGAAGGCTGCATAGTCATTACTCCAAGAGACGCTCTAAATAAAGCTGCATATATGCACATGTGTGTCCTCCATGTCTTTGGGGATGGCTAAGGCAGGCTCTGTCATTTGCTTCCAGGTTCATGTTGTTTCCCTTCTTGTTTCTTTCATCCTTCACATGTGGTCATTGACAGTTTTTGTAACCTGACTCCTAAGCACTGCATTGATCTGTTAAGATTGTCACTTTTAAAAAAAGCCCCATTAGGGTTTAAGGTTAGACAGTTGATATCAGCATCCGTTAGTGCTGCGTAGTGACCCGGAGAGCAGACAGGAAGGCGTTGAAGAGCAGGAAGGGACCACTGTGTGTAGTTACATAGTTTGCTTTTTAAAAAAAAAAAAAAAAAACAAGAAAAAAGTCAGAAGATAAAACTTAAGAAAAAGTCAAAGTGCTGTAAAGCTTTCTGCACTGAGCAAAATGACCTCAGTGTGTCATTGGACCGTGTCCTCTGTGTGTGTCCACCCTGTGTGGGTCCACAGGGAGATCTGGCCTGAGCAGTGTGTTTTACTATTCTCTCGGCCTCCCCACTGTGTTTACCTCTCCGTGGTAAAAATGCCATATGCTAAATGGGCTAGTGTTACGGCTCTGGTTTCCAGGCGGCCCATCGGCCCCACACACACTCCAACATCAGTCAGAATGGATATCTAAGCTATATCTAAGCCTATAAAGTAGAACATCATTGATCTGTTTATGCTTTTTTTTAACAATCTCCAACACATGAGATTCATCTCGGTCACAGACAATCTTCTGATGCTCATTGATTCATTTGGTAACACCAGACCAATTAATTAGCGGTAGTGATCTATTACCTCACAGTGTTTACAATTCAGGAAGTCAACTGAATAATTGTTGCTTGGTTTGTTTTATTTTTAATTAAGCATTCAACAACACATATAGGCTCACACAACACAACTTTACACCCCAGACTACATTATTGACAATGTTCTTATTGACTGAGATAATAGTCATAGAAAATGCCTCAGGATACGGTAAGGACCAGTCCATATCTCTCTTAATGTACATTCATCAGAAGAAAACCGCACACGTCTGCAAGAATTTTCTTCACTTCTGGAGTGAAGTGAAGAAATGGTGCATAGTGTCTACATACCAGATATAAAACTGTGTCCAAACATCTTTATTGTATCTGTTTTACTAAACAGTTTGCTAAATTTAAATGATCCTAATTACAAGTTGTAAATCACTTCAACTGAAGACTGAAAAGCACAACACGATACAAGCAGGCAAAAAGTGAGCTTTTACTTATGAGCTGCTACACAAAAATCTATGCTAAGCTGACATTAAATTAAAAATTTAAATAATGCCCAAAATTAAATCATTTCAATTCAGGCTCAAGGAAGATGGGCTACAAAAAGAGGCAGGATGCACATATGAACTGACAAATAAAGGGCAAAGAGGAAGTTTTTCCAGATGTCCAGTAATTCCAGAAATATTCAGTGTCACGAACAGAAAAGAAATGGACATAAATGTGTTATTTAAATTAAACAGTAGACCATTTGAAATTTAAAAAGGCTGAATTTGAGTTTTAGCCTTTGTTACATTCCCTTAAAAGGTCCAGGGATGAGGGAAAGGGAAAAAAGGTGTTCGGGTTGAAAAAAAGGAGACATGGGGGCAAAATGGATAAATTAAAAGGTTTCATTAATGTTCCTATTACTAACTAAAGACAGACAACTTTTAAAGAAGGAAAACAAAACCCAGGCATTGGCCAATAAACTGAAAAGTAAGTAAAAAAAAAAAAGGGTTAGTTACTAAAACACTCATTTCCACAGAGCAGGAGCAATCAACCACCATGCACACAGCTCACTAGCTGCAAAACCACCAAAGCTCTCTGGCATTAGGGCTCACCTTTCTCTGGCCCTAAGCACTCTTAATTGCGGATGGGAGTCAGCTGTACAAAAAAAGGTGGCACCTAAGGCAGGGGAGATGGCATAATCCTGAAAACACACATCGCAGACTGGAAACAATGCCAGTGTGATACTAGGTGTCATCAGATAATTGAGTTATCACACACACTATGGGAATTGTGGCTTTACTAATCTGTGGTACTGACAAGAAAATAAGTATACAATAATTATCATGCATTGAGCAGTGCTAGGAAGAGAAAAGACAAGAGGAGGGAAGTAATGAAGTACAAGTATATTTTTACTGTACTTAAATAGCGTTTTCAGGTATCTGTACTTTGGTATTTCTGACAACTTTTTACTCCCTACATTTAAACACAAATATCTGTACTTTGTACTCCTTACATTTACCAGGCTCATTACTTTAGGTTCTACTGTATAATTTATGGTTTTATAGGAGTTAAAGTGGACCAGAGCAAGTTGTGGTACTTTAGCATTAAGCTAGCGCTACAGACGAGGGGCTAGCATAAAGGGAGCAACGTTATTTCAAATGTAAAACAAACTGTTTGCGAGCAGTCTGTCGCACTCGCACAGTGTGTTGGTAGCTGAAGGTCCACCTGCTGTATTTCACAGGGAGAGATAAGGCTGAGAACGGTTTTAGTCGGAGGTGGAGAAAGATGTAAGAAAGAGGGAAAGGGATGGAAGAAGAGGGGATATATTTAAAGGTAAGATCTGATCAGTGACACTTGATATACTGCAGATTTAAAGAATACATGTAATTTTACCATTTATAATCTATATATGATGTGTTTTCATAAATTATGTATTTTCATATTGTGAAACATCCAACCTTGTGTTATTCAAATGTTGCATGAAAGGACTTTTTGTGCAGGATAAAAAGGTTACCTTGGAGTACTGTGGTGAATTTACAGTAAAGCACTGTGTTGGACTGTTGCACAGTGGCTGTGGTGCTCGTGGTCAGATTTAGGTTGAATTCAGTTGTATAAATCCACAAGAGCAGCAGGTCAGCTGATCAAAGTCTGTACACAAACAAAATCTGTTGGAGCTCACGTTTGAATTTTTTTTTTAAAGTTGTAGTTGTTTTCCCTGCGCTGAGCAACTGCAACAGATCTTAGGGTTCCCCCATCTGCTGAAGCTCATGACTTTTTCTACTGTATTTTTTTAACACATATATGTGTACTTCTACTTAAGTCAAAAATGTCTGTAGTTTTTCCACCTCTAGAAAAGACTTCATATTTACATACGAGGCTGATAGGAAGTTAAGCCACGTCTCAAACTGAAAGGAGGGGAGCAGACAACTGCAACATACATAAACTCGTGAAGTGATCTTAAGACGTTTTTAATGTACTCAAATAAAGGACTCAGCATGTTTCTGCAGAAGTTTTCTTTAACATTGATTTATTCTCTACTCTGAGACTACCAGACCCTCACTAAGCTACCTTTCAGACACTGTTAAAATGCCATTCCAGAGGACCAATAAAAAAACTAAAAGTTTCAAGACCTTTTAAATATATCTGCAAATTTTGTTTTATTTAAGAAATAACTATACAGACATTTTGTTCTTTCCAGAAAGTGTGAGGAGAGTTAATTTGTTTGGATTTTTTGGGATACACCGATGACAGGTCTGAGCAAAGATAAGCATGTGGCATTAGTAGCCCTCATTGCATGATTTTATATCCACTCTGGGTCCGTCTCTCAGGCTCCACCTCAGCTCTCGCCCAGCGAGCTCCAGGAGCAGATCAATGTGTCTGAAATGGAGCCGACCCGCAGTCGGCAATAATGGTGCTCGTATCATCTTAAAGGGCTCTTCCCAGAAGACCTTCCTCCTCACACTCTGATACATGCGTCAAACACAGTAGCCAGCAGAGGGGAGACAGAGGTCAGTCCAGTGTTTAGCTTAGCGAGGCCTGCTAACAGTCAGAAGCTTACATTACAAGGTCCTGTTCATTAAGGACCCCAACAAAACCAGCGGTAGTTCTCAGACTTGGTGGCATATCGCAGGGAGGGTGGAGTGGGTGGCTATCATATGATCTGCATGTTCTCTGCAACAGGAAGCATCTGTTTTCTTGACATGAAAAATAAATCAAGCACCTTTCAGCCTTCTTGTCTCTCTCTCTCGCTGTGTATGTGTGTGTGTGTGTTTTCTTTTTTTCTCACCGACCGCAAAACATAAATTATGGCACCTCCTACCATAAAAAGATCGATTCACGGGCACCAAAAAATTCTGAATATGATTTTTTTTTTTTTTTTTTTTTTTGCAGACAGGGATATGACCAGTGGATAACAACTGGAGATGTCACCTTCACCACTGAAAAATAGTGACTGCTTATTGGAAGCCAAATTAGCTTCACTGATGAGCCACTCATCTCTAAAGGTCCTGCTGGACCTGAAAGGCCTCCTCAGGGGAGAAGGGTTTAGATGTGACCCTTCCTTCCTCTGCTTTCTACTGTGGGAAGGCCTCCTGAGGACAAGCAAGCAGAGGGACATCGTAATGCATGAGGTGACAATTTTTATGGAATTTTTTTCTTTTTGTGGTGGTCCAAAACATATTGGTACCATATTTATGAGTCCACCTTTTCTCTCAAATAAGGTCACTTGTCTTTAAAAAAAAAAAAGAAAAAGAAAACACTGAACTCAAGGCTTGAAAACAGCCTAGAAACCAATGGATGACGTAAAAGTACTAGATCTATCTTTTATATGAAGTCTATGGATCTTCAGATGGATTAACCACATTGTTGTGAATCAAGACAAAAAATAAAGTGTTGATTTAAAAATATGTAGAGCAGGTTTCATTTCAACCTTGCATTCAGGCTCCCTCCAGGTCAAGGTCTTCTTTAAGTTTATGCCTCATTTAAATGGTTTTATAGTGACTTATAATCAGGAGAAATGAATAATTCTGTACTTCTGAAGAAACTCAGAGGAAGAAAGCTCTGAAGCCTCCTCAACTAAGAGTAGTCCAGGAAATAAATCCACCTGTACTCTGTACTATCTCCCCAGAGCATCCAGATTGGTTACACATGCTAATCATGTGTGTTGATTTGATTTAATCTCAGCTGCCAGTGAAGAGGGTCAGCGGCACAAGAGTTTCCCTTCTGTCCTTGCGGTGTTCAGGCCCAGCGCCTTATTGATCAGAATGAGTAAGTTAATAAGCTTTAGACTCATTCATCAGCAGGGTAGAGACTGGAACTGTGCACGGCAGGCTTAATCAAGTCATCAGTGCCCGTCAAGCATGAACACAGTAATTAAAGGAAGAGGGAACATAGCGATGGGGAGAGAAGCAGAGCAGGGGTCTATAGGGCTTGCCTTGAAGAGAGATAGAGAGCTTAAGTGCTTCATTTATAAAGCACCGATTTATAAAGACAGTGGCTGAGCAATGACAGAGTTACAGTCATCACTGTTTGTTTTGCCAGAAATAGCTTTCACATTAATCCGACCTTAGTTAATCAACAGCTGAAATACAATCAACCAAGCGATCCAAACAGTAACCCGAGGACAGACAATTCATCCCGCCTTGAGCAGACCCTCCTAAGTGTAAAAACACGTGTGTATAAACAAGACAAAGGACAACACACCCCTCCTCTTCCTAAAGATACACACAGCCGAGGAAATCGCCAATAATCACCCTTATCATCATCGTCGTCCTCCTCCTCGACATTTCACCGCTGCAACAGAAGCGCCACGTGAAAGAAAAAGGATGATCTCATTCGGTTTTCTTGCCGGATTGCTGAGGCCCGCCAGATTTACAGCAGCAGCTGTGAGTGATGATTTTTAAAAGCCGTCGCTGCTGTCTGGAGCAGGGGAAGAGAAAGGCTGGAAGAAACTCTAATGGGCTCCATGCACTGATTTAGAATCACAGCCCATCTGAATCTATGGATTCTCGCTGTTGCCACAGATGTGCGTGTCAGGTCATTCGAACAGGCCTCCTGCTGGTTATTTTATAAGGGAGGTTATGAACTTTGTCACACAAATATCCTTCATTTGTTTTGCTTTGAAAGAAACATGCTTGACTTTGCTACATTGGACGGCTGAACATTAGCTTCAACGTACAAGGAGACATTGCAGGGGTTAAATACTGTTTACTGTGCATAAGATATTATTATATTTAAGTTATTTAAATTTCTAATTAAACTTTAAAGGGTTGGTTCATCCATTCATATCATTTGTGCTTATAGGATCATGCTTATGAGTGTAACGTGAGCAATGGGCTTCACTCAGGTGCTCCTATCCCCCTGTGCCCCATTATTTTTAAACCTGACCATTACACTGTCCCTTCAACTCCTGTGACAAACACACACATAATGAAGGCAGCTCCCAGATCGAGCATCCATTAACTGTGACTGTTGTTGTCCTGTAACATGTCTCTGCCTTGAGACGAGTCTCTGAGCTGAGAGGCGGTTTTGATGTGTGTGGTGAGGAAGCTGACAGGTATTCAGAGGTGGACGGGGAAGCACAGGTGCACGCACATGCACAAGTGGGATGCACATACCCAGACACATAAACTTGTTTAATTTAATTAGCATCCCTTCTAAGTTTTGGCAGCTTTTTTTTTAGTCTTTATTGCATTAGAACAGAGAAACCATGAGAAGACACACAGTAAATAGCCTGAGGACAGATTTAAGCCCAGGCCTCTGCATCCAGCCTTCCAGCACATGTGTCTCCATGATTTTTAAGATCTTTCAAATGCAACGAAATGACCAAAGCGAAGTGAAGTGACCTATGTGCTTGCTATTTCTGTTCTTTGCATTAATTGGTTTAACATCTCAATCCACACGTCTCAATCCCCTCCCCCCCGGTCTTTCTAATCACACAGTGCAATGGACAGGATGAATACTGATCCCCCTCTGGGACGAAAACCAACAACCACAATCACAATCTGCTTTACAACTGATAATTAGCACGGGGAAAACATCTCCCATTTGGGCTGAGAGTTTGAAAAACACATGCAAAAAAAAAAAAAGCAACACTGTGTGTCTAAATGATGATGATAATCCTACATGGAGCATACCTGGGGCGTATACAAATGTGCCTGCAAACCAGAGCACAGGCACACTCCCACAGCAACTCAATTACAGCGCGGGTCCTTCATAGATCTGTTAGTTTATCTGATAGCCAGATCACCTGATCGATAGAGAACAACCACTGAGGGTTTATTTAAGCCTGCCGATCATTAATGTGGGGCCTGCAGTGCAGAGACGGAGCAGGGATGGAAACCTGTTGGAAGAGCTCAGCAGCACAAACAAGGCCAGCACCAGATGTGTGTGTGTGTGAGGCTGTTGTCGGAGTTTCTGTAAGCAAGATCGAGAGTTGCGAGCTTGATTTCTCACTCTGCTTGATGGAGCGAGGGCCGGGTGCTCATCTCATCTTAGGCAGCAGTCGCCCTCGCTGTATTGATCCCCATATAATCATTGACGGAGCAATCTCTAAATGACTGGCATGGGATTCAATTAAAGGCTCAGCCCACTGATGATTTCTTTTTCTCATCCACCTTGCATGACACCACCTCCCTCAGTGCCTCAATAGAAACACCGTACCTCCTCAATTAATGGGTAACTAATAAATGAAATAAATGACCACTTGTTTCTCAGTGACAAAAGACCTGTGATGAGAGTGGCCGGCCTCTAAACACAGAGGCACGGGGCAGCACACTCCAGTGTTTGCATTAAGATGTCGTATAAAAGTTTGGCCCATTGTGGGCCATGCTTCCTGGCCCATGGCGGGGCTTACTGTCACAGGGCTAATTGTGCCTCTGCTTAGTCCCTTTGTGGCAAAGCACACTTCTCTTGTGTGTGGGGCGAAAGAAAGACAGCCTTTTGGAGCTTTTGGAGGGGTCTAGGGGGGTGGCTGGTTCAGGGCATGAGGAGGAGGGTGAGCACCGGCAGTAATGAAGGAGCAGGCACGTATGGCCAACAATGAGATCCATGGGATTATGGTACAGACAAAGACAGTGTTGCGGCAATTACAGTGCAAACACCGCTGTATTGTGTTTATGTGTGTATGTGTGCGTGCATGTGGTTCCACAGAAGTGAGGGCATTGCTCTGTTAGCAGCTGTGTCTCAAGAACCTGATCGCTGTAAGAAGAGGTGTGTGTGTGTGTGTGTGTGTGTGGCCTGCAGAATGATTAAAATCCGAGAGGAAATAAAGGGAAAGAGACCTGCAGCTTGTGTATTTTTGTTTGTTTAGGGTTTTTTGCACTAATAATGAATAAATATATAAAAAAATGGCAGTGATGTCATACATTTCAGTCTTCATCAGCAAATCTCTCAAAAAGACAGAAATTAACAGTGTGCAAATTTATTTCTCACGAGTGAAAAATACCTAAAATTCTTAGTAAATACGTAGTAAATAAAAAAACTGACTTTTCTTCTTTTACTGGACGAGGACAATGAGAAAAGAAGACTCATCCTTTAAAGTGTTTGTTTTAGTATTCCCAAACTACATTTACAGTTATATTATTTTAAATAAGTGCGTATTGTATTGTCTTAAAATCAGCTAAAAGTCTACACAGCACAATGAGAAAAACAAAAGACCTGTTTGAATTTAAAAATATCCCTTTGAATGTGCACACAAAACTACTCATTTGTCCTTTTTTTTTTTTCCATCTCATTCACTCATTTCCTTAACCGCTTATCCAAAGCCCCAGAATCACAAACTCTAAACTACTAAACTGACCTATTTTTATTACACTATCAGTGCTAAGTGTCTTTTTGTAGATGCATGCACAAAGCAGTGCTTACTGTTTTCTCACACTGTAACACGAAGCACACTTGCAATCTAAGATGTGCATTGATCTTAGCTCACCAAATGCATCTTGGGAACTGTTACCAAAACTTGTCAAACTAAGGCCTTTTGGTCCAGCCTGTCATTTTCATTGAAATACTACCATTTCCTTCATTATCCCCCCCAAGCTCAGGCTGATTATCAGGAGTGGCCCATTTACAGTATGGC
The DNA here is from genome assembly GCF_900408965.1 of Simochromis diagramma. NCBI lineage: Eukaryota > Metazoa > Chordata > Actinopteri > Cichliformes > Cichlidae > Simochromis > Simochromis diagramma. The sequence goes on from NW_024387040.1 coordinate 4,362,322, forward strand.
TAGAAGGTAATTAGTGGGATGAGCTGGGCAGAAGGATCCTCTTCAAGGGTTAAGAAGCCACACACTCAAGTACCCCTGGCTTCTGAAGACCAGTGGAGCTGGTGTGCTTCTGGGTGGCTTGATAACAAAAGGAAAGAGCTTCCCTTTTAGAAGCACCCGTGCTAGCACCAACTCAGTTCAGAGGGTTTGGTTTATTTCAGTCACAAAGTCATATTCAAAATATTTTATTTTCTTCAGGAATCATGCTTCCTATTCAAAATGAAAACATGCAAGAGAAATAATCAGTTTAGCATTTGTCTTGCTAACTTGCTAGCAGGCAGGTAGAGCCCACACATACACACCTTCCTTTCCACTGACAGATAAGACAGAACCTCTGTTTGAGTGGCTGATGGTGATTACCTGTGCCTGAGGGCCTGAAACACTCACACATACTACAGATAGCAGCTTAATCCTCAATTATTCCATTCATATGGAGGTAATTGTCTCCCATGAATATGAAATGTTTGGCAGTCTCTCCTTTAACACTGTGAGAGCTCTGTTGATGCTCCTGGTGGAGAACAAAGCCCTCAAGGTATGTCCCATTTCCATATGGGGGAATTGAGGAAAGCTTGAAACATCCCACTGTTTACAGTAAACTCCTGGTCCCTTCAGAGGATCTGGAAAAGCTGGCACTCATACCAGCAGCTTACTCTTTAACCTTCACCCGCCAGCTGCTCTTCATTTAACTCCCCGAGCTGAGATCATTTCTCCGCATGCACTGCGCAGAGTTATTTTAAATTTTGATATACGATAATCGACTATAACATTTCATTTGAGTTCCTGATGCATTCAGATTTATGATTAGAGATTTCATTTATTATTTACCAGCACTTGCTGTTAATGTAGGCTGTTAATGCAACAGCTTGACCTATGTGTAGCGCAATCGTGTCTTTATTTTATTTATGCTTATTGAACTGTATGATGCTTTGTTTATATATTCTACATAATGATTTCAAGTATCTGTTTTTAACTCTTACACTGTTACAGCAATCTATAATCACATTAGATTAGTTCTAAGCTCTGAGATGTTTTCCAATGCCGCCCTCAGCAGGAGATGGTTCTCGGCCATCACTGCGTAATTAACTTTGCTAATCAAACCTGTATTCTATCAGTGTTAAAGATCCCTACAGGGAAAGGAGCTGTTGTGCTCTTTTCTTAACAAGGCACATATTTGTTAATGTCCTCCTGATTTATTGGGAAAGGGACATTCAGTGAGCCTTTGTCATGGAGAGACCTCTATACAAGAGCTCTCATTGGGTGAGCAGGACTACCAATCAGGCTTTTGGCGGTCAGAGTTTTTTGGAGGATGGGCTGGGGAAAGCGGGGTGAGGACTTTAGCATAAGCATGGGCTCAATCTGCTAGGACTGCTCTGCACAGTAAGGGGCCCTCCACAGGCTTGTACCAGGGGTCTTTATTTCAGGGTTCTTGCACTTTCCCCCCCCTTTTTAAAAAAACCCCACAGCAACTACATCAACCTTCTGTCCTGACCTGCTTGACTCATTCATATGTATCAGTTGCTCTCTGGGCTGCGAAGTTTCCAGATGCATGCCTGCGTGAATAGGTGAACTAATTTGGGAAGTAGTCCTAAGACACAGACCGGGGATCCTGTCCACAACACAAGAATGTAGACTTAGAAAAGCAGCACAAAGAGAAGAGCTAATTTACAAGGATGCCGTTCTTGCAAGCAGAAGATGGTGAAACAGTACCACAGAGGGTTATAGTTCAAGCACAGAGTTCTCCTAAATCTTGTGCTGCTGTAAAGCCATTAGCTGATGAAGCCATGCAACAGTCAGCAGAAACTGAATTATATCTTTTCAAACAGTGACGCAAAAACAGCAAAAGACCTAAAAAAGATGCATTGTTATTGTAAAGATTAAGTAGTATTTCTTATAAAGAAAGTATCACATTTGCTCAGTGGTCCAGGAATTCATAGTAACACCCCTGACTTCCAGTTACAGATGCACATACCTCCGTGTCTACCATTATTAGATTTTTCCCGTATGTCACTCGGTGGACATGATGCTCAAGGCTGCACATACAGGAAAAAGTGTGGATTTGAATAGTGGGGGATGGGCATGTACAGTATATATATATATATATATATATGCATGCACAAACATGCCAGTGTGTGTGCTGTTCCCTGTAACAGGCAGACACTGTGAGCTAAGAAACAGACAGCGCTTCATTAGTGATTCCTGTAATGTCAATAAAGTTGGGATGGTTAACAGGAAGAGTGTGGGATGGGGCAGGGGGAGACCGACCCAAGGCCATGGGATGTGTTGGACCAGGCTGATGACGGTGGTGAGCCCATCACTCATCAGCTGACAGAGAGAGATCTCACTGTCACAGTAAATATACAGGAAGCACTCTGAGTATTGTAAAGACTGTGTACAATCGACCAGTGGACAACGAAAAGCTTAAATCCCCCAAATCAAAGGCCTACCGAGTATTTGTTTTTAATGTGATGTTTGAGAGAATACATATTCCCATCTTAACATCCAGATGTTGGTAATTACTATACAATATTTTCTGAAACATTTCACACTTTAATTCAACCCTATCAGAGCAAAGTTCTTTTGGTAATTCTCAGCATCCCAGTTTAGCTGTCCATTGCACATATTATAATTATTATAAGAAAATGTGTAAATGTAATATTTCCAGGTTCAGTACGAACAATTAAACACATAATGAAGTCATACTGTATTTATTTAATTAGAAAAATAGTAGAAATATCCTAACCTTGAGGGCACATGAGACAACATATCTCTTTAAGGACTAAGGATCTCAGAGATTTTGGTCCATGTTGACACGGTAGTGTCACACAATATCACACAGTTGCTGTGGATTTGTTGACTGCACAGCCTTGATGTGACTTTCCCATTTCATCACATCCCAAAGATGCTCTGTTGGATGTATATCTAGTGCCCGTAGAGGCCATGTGAGTACACTGATCTCACTGTCATGTTTAAGAAACCAGCCTGAGATCATTTGAACTTTGTGACATGGCATGCTATCCTGCTGGAAGTAGCAAATAGAATATGACTACACTGTGTTCACAAAGGGCTTTATGTTGTCAGCAGCAATGCTCCGGTAGACTGTGGTGTTTAAAGAATGATCAGTCGGTACTGAGGGGCCAAAGTGTGTCAAGAAAATATCCAACCCATACCATCTGAATGTTGCATCAGGAATTGAGAGTCATCAAATCAGGGAATGTTTTCCAGTCTTCAGTTGTAATGATTCGTGTGAACTGTGGCCTCAGGTTCCTGTTCTTGGCTGACAGGAGTAACACCTGATGTAGCTACTCTTTTGCTGCTGTAGCCCATCTGCCTCAAGGTTCGACGTGTTGTCTATTCCTGTGCAAACGTTGCTTGTAAAATGTTATTATTTGAATTACTGTAGACATCCAGTCAGCTTAAATATTCTCTGACCTCTGGTATCATCACCCTTATTTTCACCTTAGTGGTGGTTGTCCAGAATAATCCCAGTAGATAAGACGGTCAGGATACTCAACCTGGTACCTGCCTGACACCAACAATGTCTCTGTTAACAAGCAGTCCAACAGGTGTACCTAATGAAGTGAGTGTACAGTTAGGTTTTTGTTCATCTGTTAGTTTGTTTTTTAGGAAATTCGCTGTTTTCCGGATTGTTATTGTAAAACAACTTCCACCATTCCCATTAATAACTGAATATGTGCATTTAATAAAACCAATGAAATATTTTAGAAAATGTAAAACGCATTCAACCCTGCAACAGGATTGCAGCCCCATAATATCAGGAGTTCTGATGAGCCTGGAAATCTTTGCACTATTGACATTATTGACTCTAGCAGCTATCAGTACACCACATGGCATCATTCAGTTGAGACATTCGTGGGACATTTGTGAAAAACTAAGATTGACAGAGTCCATATATAGATACAAATAACAGAAAATCACTGAAAATGAATCAGAAGCATATCTACTGTTCACGTGATTTAGATGCTACCAGAAAGATCAAACCACTAATTTATGGTGGGGGTGGGAAGTGTTTGTATTGCAAGGTTGTGTAACACATATGGGTAAATGTTTCAATTTCTCTGGAAATCATTGTGTACTTTTAGAGAACTTTGAAAAATGAATGAATGAATGAAAAAGAGCCGTGCTTATTCAGCATAACCAAAACGTTCTGAAGATATTTCCATAACTTCAGACATAAAAATACTCAAACTGTGAGTAACGGCATCATGTAAATACCGAATCTGAAGAATGAGGCTACTATGTAAAGGGGGACTATGAAGCTTATTTACCACTTATGATTTCTATTCTTGGGCTCTCTTAGAGTAGCTTTGCATGAGTCAAGTTCAAAATAATCCTTATTTATCTTATACTTCAGGTAGAACATTAGGAAAAACATTAACCTCCCAAGACCCGAGCTCTTCCATGGCATACATTTTTAATTTCTCTTTGATATTTGGGCATAGTGGGACCCAATGAATGTAAAAACAAAGAATTACCAGATTGATTTTTTTTTTATCTGATTTTTGTTTATAAGAAAAATGAGAGCCACATATGAGGATATTAGTATAAAATGTTGATAGATCAGTGGCAGTATAATGTCCTCATAAGTGGACACCAGGCCCTTGTAGAGCAAAATGTAGTGTTTTGGTCTAAATAACCCAAAATGTGATGTCCACATATGTAGACGCCAGGTCCTAGGAGATTAAAAATTAAATAATGCACTTAATGGGTGAGAAAGCCATTTTCTGTTTTTCAGGATACACAATGAATCTTAAGGGGCACCTGTGCAATTTATTCTTAAATATCCACATCTGATATGCCTGATTTTTAGTTGTTAGTCAGATGTAACCAGCATGTAAAGATGTGTCTTAGAAGGTTCTTGAAAGAGCTGGATCTAACCTACCTTACCTCATCATTTCAGGTGTTACTACTAATAATAATCTGAGAGCCTGAGATGAGAAGGGTTAGTTTTTCAGACATGCAGCAGATATGGCTAAGCAATGCTCTTCTTGATTAATGCATATCTTCATATTTAGTATCAGAAAAAAATTATTAGATAAACTATGCATTTGTAGTCTACAACCAGGAAAATCAGTGCTGTATGTCTTCCCAGAAGCATCCTCTGGTTGAAGCTGCTAATCTTGAGGTCAAAGCACCATCTACTGGTCATCATTAAAAAGCCAAAAGCGCTGCTTTTAATAGCTACTCTGCATGCATCCATGCACTAGAGGGTAGTGTTGTACTTGTCTCATCCAAGGGACCAGCGCTTAGTTTGTGCCCCTACTTCACATTACAAATACAAATAAAACTAAAGGTTTTGATGTTTATTTGCTGTATATTCCAGTTAATCCTTCTGTTTTTAAAAAAATCCACAGTGCCGGTCTCCCTCTTCAGTGCCAGTTCAGCAGAGAATGATCAGTTTCTCCATAAAACATCTGTTCTGTGTATTGCCCAACAATATTGAAATTTCCAGTAGTTTGATTTCTGACCCCATATGAGTAATAAACTATTCTGCAGTCATTATAATAAGTGGCTGTAAATTCTTACTGGTGGGAATATCTGAAATGCAATGCAGTGATAATAGCTGGCAGCGCTTGTGGGAACCATTTAGATGTGAAGGAAAGCTTTGTAGTGGCTCCACTGTTAAAATGCAGTCTTGTTCAGGCCCTTGTGGTACAAATTTGCTTGTTTATGTGGGAAAATTTCTGTTTGTCCTTTTGCACAAAAAAGGCATGTTTTGTTCTTCTGCTGGCATTTAAGAGAGATTCTTCTAAAGCAGGACTGAACTCCATAAAAACTATCCCTGAGAAAACGTGTTCGTGTTAACCTTTAGAAAAGGCTGCTCCTGTCATCTGTGAAGTCTCCATTCACTCTCCTTGTTCTCACAAAGGTCATGGGCTAACCAAATGTCCCCAGGATAAGGCTAAAATGTTGCTATCCTCTCTGAAAACAGCATCTGGCATTTCTGCCGTACACCATGAATATACAGTATGCGGAGTAGACAGATACTTCTTGAACATCTACAATTCATTCCACATGATTGGAACTAAATGGAGATATTGTGTTGGAGGTCCTGACCTCATAACTTTGCCAGGTGAATGGTGGCTCTACTGAACCCACATAATAACCAAATATTATAGGACATAATTAGATAATCACACTTTTCTACATTGGATAGAAATGTAAAGGCGTTATAGGCAGTGGTCAGCATTGCAGCCTCACAAAAAGAAAGTCCAGAGTTTGAATCCACTGACCTCTCTGTGTGTAGGTCACAGGAAACTTTCAATGTCAGAACATCACAACAACATCAAATGTTAAGCCTGGACATTGTGTCTCTGTAAAAGTTGTGCTCCTCCACGGAGGAGCTGAAAGACATCCGAATGAGAGGAGGAAAGGACTGATGTAGCTTGTAGACCAGGAAATTAATTAATGAGCACCAGCATAGCGATCCATCTTTCTGACAGGCCAGCCTCTAGTCTCTAAAAAAGGAAAGCCTTCAGCCCAGATGTTTTACATTTAATATCTACATTTACAAGTGAAAAACGAACAAATGTATTTTACAATCTCATTTTTTATGAGTGGAAGTGGTGTTGCAGTCCTCTTGAGAAATATCAATATATGTCATGAGACATTTACGTTGTCCTCCTCAAAAGGCAAGTTTCATGATTTACATTAATGAATCTCTATTGTGTATTGTTTGTATTTCTTAATAAAAGGTTAAAACATTTTTGTCCAAGGATGAGGATGTTATGTCATTTGCAGTGTTTACTGCAGCGCATCCCTGGAGGCCGTTTCATCATTGACAGGGTGGTAGGAGCAGTGGTCTCAAAGAAATGAAATGACTACGCTTGATGTTGCTTTAAATTTATGGCTTCAGAGAGTGTGGCAAGCTCAGAGGCCATTGTCAATCCCAGTCAATCACTGCTATGTCAGCAAGGGTCCCAGCTGTCCACATGACGTAGTGCACTAAACCAGTGACCATATGGACTGACAAGCATGCTGGTACATGAAGTCACAGTTTCAGTGCAATTTAAGTTAAGAGAAAGAAAATTTACATTTCGGAGAATTTACCTGAGTAGCAGATGTAGTTTATGCCTGAAAGTAGCTTCGTTACTGAAGTCAATTATTTCTACGATAAAGCAAAGAAATGGACGTAGGTTGGGCTTACGGAAAGAAACTACAAATCCCAGTATGGCTGGTGTGGGAAAAACAATTCACCCCCACAATCTGGGGCGTTCAAATTGCTGTAGCCGCGTTGGATTTTTACCGTCACAATTGGAAAACTGTGAAAAGATAATCAGCCTTACGATTAATGTTCGTGGTGAAAAACCGCAGGACGCAGGCCGAGAACTGTAATATCCCAGAGCTCAAAAACAAAGCACTAATTTCACTTATGGACTTTAAAAACATGTAAATCTTCAATTAAGTATACACTTCGAACAAGAAAATCCTTATAGTCATATCAAACATGCAGTTCTAGCGCGTTTTCCATTTTACGAGTTTTTGTTATAAAAAATTAAAAAAACATTTAATAGTTTTTTCCTGCACTGTTTCAGGCTCTAAACTCTGCGTTATATGATTTCCGACCGTATTTGAAAGCATCCCCAGCGGTAGCAGCCCCTCCGCATCACACACAGATTCATTCACTGTGTGGCTGCTCCGTGTAGAACAACAGGCTACCTCCCTCAGTCCTGTGTGAGTATTCCAGCCTCTGAGCCCTTCGTTAAAGTTAGAATAAATATTAAATTGTCGTTTAGCCTCGAGGTCAGATTTCTTTTAAGCTTCAGCACAGTAATATTTCTCTCGCGGTTGAATCGGGGGTTTTATTTCTTTTCAAAGTCATGACTGAGACGTTTGTGGACAGCATGGTCTTTTGTTCTCTAGCTATATTTCTCGTTTTGACAAAGGAGAGCTGGGTTTTTATTTTGCCTAACCGCCTCGGCAGCTTGACACCAGTGTTTGCTAGTGTGGGTTATTTTTTTTAAATTTTTGTTATGAAATATTCTCCAGTCCTGTGTAGCAGTTAAGCTTTACAAGGCGACTGGTATAATCCTGTGTAGACATAAAACTGACATAAGAGGAAAGGGCTGTATTTTGTATTTAGGCCTGTAGAAATGTATCCACTTTAGAAGTAGCTATACTTAATTATGTTTTTCTTAACCCCCCTTTTTTGTATTGTTTTTTCTAGGATGCTGCACAGCAAGGGAACAAAGGAAACAACAGAAGCTTTGAACCAATTTTGCCATCTAACAAAGAGCCATAAAATCAAAATCAACATGGGATCCTAGATAAGAAAATCATTGTGACAGCATCTTTTTGTTGTTGATTACATTCTAGGAAATGTGTTGTCAACAGATAACTCTGTTGATGACTTCAGGTTTTTAGTTCAAGAAGGTGATGTTTTTCCGTGTGCAGTCGAGCTACCGCTATCAGGATTGTTTTGTGTCTTGTAAGCATATTAGGAGTCTGATGTTTTGCTTTGAGGGAGGCTGCTTGTGACAGAGCGGTGCTGCTGTGAGTGGGGATGTGGAATAAAACATGCACATAACTAGAGGAGTTCAGTCTGCCTCAGTATCACTGACAGGGCAGTCCTTTCTCCAGCGCACAGCCCTGCAGCAGCTCTACACTCTCCTCATGTGGCACTAGTTACTGACTGGCAGACTTGTCAGCGCAGCCAGGGGCCGACTGAAGCTGAAACTCCAGCTGCGCCATGGCTTCATTGGACAATGATGAAACTGGGAGTGATATGTCTGAGTCTCTGGAGATCTGTGAGCTCCAGGACCAATACATGGAGCCAGAGAACTGCTTCAAGTCCAAAAGTCTACCAATCCTGAATGAACCTTGTCAACAGGGTGGCAAGGCTGCCGAGCCTCGGCTGGTCGGCACAGCCCACACTTGTGTGGCCCTAGAGGACAGTTGCGGGCTTCATCCTAAAACCCCAGACTCCAGCCAGGAAGAATCCCCCTCCTCCAGAACAGACTTCTCCCCCTCTATGTCCAGCATGGTGGGGCTCAGCAGCTCCCTGCCTGTGGAGGGCCACAGGGCCACAGGCTCCGGTGGCAGAAAATTTGGATTCTCCATCACCCGCCTTATCCGCATCCCAGCTAGAAGGTATGTGCGGGTCATCCTGAGCGACTCGCGCTGCTTCTTGTTCTGCATGTGCTACTTGACCTTCATCCAGTCCCTGATGGTCTCGGGCTACCTGAGCAGCGTCATCACCACCATTGAGAAGCGCTACAGCCTGCGCAGCTCCGAGTCCGGCCTGCTGGTCAGCTGCTTCGACATCGGCAGCTTGCTGGTGGTCGTCTTCATCTCGTACTTCGGCGGTAGAGGTCAGAGGCCACGCTGGCTGGCTGTGGGGGGTGTTGTTATCGCTGTAGGCGCAGCACTGTTTTCCCTTCCCCACTTCATCTCACCACCTTACCAGATCCAAGAGATGAACTCCTCAGCGGGCCACGAAGGCCTTTGTCAGAGCAGCAACAACAGCGGCCGTGATCTGCTGGACGTGGCATCGTGCCCTCGCGACCAGGAGGGCAATGAGCACAACCTGTATGTGGCACTGTTCATCTGTGCCCAGATACTCGTGGGCATGGGGTCAACGCCAATCTACACCCTGGGACCCACCTACCTGGACGACAATGTGAAGAAAGAAAATGCATCTCTGTATTTGGGTAAGTAGCAGCAGAACAGGAGGCACTGCATTCAGAAGAGGATAAATCTGTTCCGTCCTCTAATCCACTTCTGTTTTCCTTGCTTATGACTGACATTTGCAAAAAGTCAAGGAATTATGTTTCAACACTAAAGCACTTAGTTGGTTTTGCTCAGCCCAGACTGGCTGAATTTATATAAATAAATCTGTAAAGCTTACAGACCGCTTTCTACGACTTGAGCAACTTCACAGTTAAACCGAGCAGCTCTGGTGTGTGGCTGGAAGAATGCCGAGACGCTGGGTTACACAGTCAGTGGTTTGTAACACAATTAGCATCGGTTATCCGAGCCTATTTCATTCCATTTGTTAATGGATTGGATGTTGGGAACGTCCGAGGCGGAAAGGTTATGAATTTATAATTCGAGAGATTTAAAAGACTGCTTTTTAATTTGTTGGGTCATGTGATTTTTACAATGCATGCGTTTATACCTCAAGATTTGATCCCCCACTCTCATGCTCTGTTCTTCTGATTTAAACCTCTACGCCATGTGACCTCTGCACCACGCTGAGGTAAATACAGAGACTGCAAAGTCAACCTTGGGCCAGAGGCACACGAGAGATGAATCTGTACCAAGAAGCAGAACTAGGTTGCTTATGATTAATAGACCACAACTGGCTCTGTGCGTGTGTGTTTTCTCCAAGTTTTGTGTGTGCATGAAGAAGCCAGAAAAGACAAGGTTGTGTTCGAGGTGTTAGCAGACTGTTTTCTCTGTTCTTATGTGTACTTCTTCACAGGTTTCCTTTTATTTATCTGTGTCGGGGCTTTACCCGTCTCTTAATGTGTTTGCTCAGATTAATTGGATTTATGTAGATGTATCGCATAATTGATATAGCTCACGGAGTAGCTTATGACTGTAGTAATCCTATATGTGCACTGTAGCTGGGTTACCGCGACATGGGGCACCCTTCAGTCTTGGAGACGGCCACTAAGGCTACGTTCACACTGCAGGTCTTAATGCTCAAATCCGATTTTTTGATCAAATCCGATTTTTTTTTTTTTTTTTGTCTGCTTGTTCGCACTACAAATAAAATGTGACAGCAAACGCGCTCTAGTGTGAACCCTCAAAGCGGCCCGCATGCGCAAAAGAAGACGTCACACACAACGCGCTCTGTTTAGTCCCAGACCAACCAGTATTGTTTGACTGATGGCCCTTAATATAAAGACTTGTTTCGGACTTTACGTTTCCCAATTTTGCTTTAAGTTATAAAGTTATTTTGTTATTTACATATGGCCTAATAATTATCTTTGTTGCTGTTTTAGAGAGGAGCGGTGCTTCAAATGATAGTTGCAGATTTCTGTCAGAATCTGCAGATTATACAGTACAAATAAAATGTTCACGTTTCTCCAACGTTGTCTTCCCAGCTGTTTCACTAACATCTACATGGGATGGCCGGGAAGTGTTCGCGATGTCTTATCAGGCGCTTCTCTGGCGCTGATAATTGGCGTCTGTCTTGTGTCAGTGACATAGAAGACGGATTTAATGCGACATGACCATTCAAACAGCAGTCGCTTTCTAAAACATCAGATATGTATCGGATTCAGTACCACATACGAAAGTGACCCCGATCGGATTTGAAAATATCGGATTTGTGCCGTTCACACTGTCATACCATGATCGGATATGGGTCGCATAGGTCAAAAAGTCGTTTCATTTTTGATTTTTTTTACACTAAAAACATCAGATAAAAGATAAAAACAAGCATTCAGAGATACAGAGAATATATGGTTGTTTTGTATAACTGTTCAAAACTCTTGAACCACTGACTGTTTTACTTGATTTGTCCACTTTTTGTCATCGAAATCGTTGATTATATGTTCACCGGTGTGCATGAGCATCTGTTTCAGTGACAGCTGACTACTAGTACTTTTGAAATTAGTGCCTATTTTACCACTGAAATGAATTCACATCATTAGCCACGCTGCTGATGCTGGCCCAGTTATTTCAGCATTGCGCAGCCCACAGAGCATCAGTCCGCTCTGCTGCCTGCACTGTTGCCCTCGAGACCCAGTATTGATCAGATCCCTTCATCACAGCGACTCATTGCAGCATAGCTATCGAACCATCCACAAAAACAAGGCCCAAACGGTCTCAGACACCAACTTGCTTCGCCTTCATCCTGCTAAGGTATTTCCGCAGCAGATGCATTAGGGCTCAATATGCTCCCTGAGTTGTCCTGCTCAAGACGTCCCTTTGTGCAGATTTCCATCAAAAGCAGCGCTTGCTCTGATGACCTTGATGGCTATTTTGAGAGAGCTCACAAAGGGATAATCTGTTCACTCCAGTAAAGCATTGTTTGGAAAAACCAGACATGTTCTGACATGTCAGAGGGAGCAGATAATCGGGGGAAAAATGTACGTTATTTGTATTGTAGATCCCCAGAGAACCATGGTAACGCAGTTTCAGTAGTATCCACTTTGAGAACTCTTATCTTTCAGAGTCTAGACAGCGATAGCTTATCATGCTTTCTTGTGAGTTTGAGTGTAAACATAACCTGAACAGAGGAAGGAGAAGAGACCTTACAGCAGGACTGCAGGTTTTCACCCAGAAAATCATTTTGTAAAAATATAGGCTAACCCACATCTAGAAGAAGCCTCCCCTTTTCTCCCCCCTTCAAACCCATTAATGTAAACCCCATCTCAATTTGCTCTGCCTCAGAGGGGAGGAGTTGCTCTCTTTTGTAGGACAACTTGCTTTACGTTGAAGGGTACTTCTGGTGTCCTTGGAGAGAGAGAAGGCATGCACATGTGTAAGAGAGATGTATATATGATGCGTGTCTTTGTGTCTGCATGAGTACACAGAGCCCATCACTCCATTTCTCAACTCCGGCCCCACATCTCTGGGGTAATATAATAGGCACGGTGTCTGAACTTTACCTTTTTTGCTCTACTTTCAGAGCAAATGGTGACATCAGTGTAGCATTTATGGTGTGTTTTGCCGCTCTCGTCTGTTTTCTAAAGACATGACTTGGACGGACACAGGGGCTACTACCTTTCCTCTTGTCTTTCCTCTTCTTTCGCTTGGACAGATTTACAGCATACCGTTCTTGGTGTTTCTATGGTGAACGTTTGTCTGGGAAGTCACTTCATTTGTGTGATGGTGGCTCGTTGCAGTGGGTACTGTTGTGTGGCAGAATAATCATTTGCAATAGATGAATGAAAGAAAGATGTATTTGAAACACTTTTGTTCTTGTTATTTCTGTTCAGTTTACTCAGCTATTGTTGTGACTTGTTCTCTATAAGTAAAACTACCTCAAAGCACCTTATAGTTAAAAGTAAAGACCCTACAAACCCTTAACAATCAGATGATCCCTATGAGCAAGCACTGGGCGAAAGTGGGAAGGAAAAACTCCCTTATAACAAGAAGGGAGGGGAGGAAGGACCAATTGTGGTTAAAGGGGAAGGAGACAGGAGAAAATTGTTTTTGTTTGTTTGTTTGTTTTTTAAATGAATGTCTCCAAAGAGATCCATAGAACTAATCAGTAATCGTGTTTGTCTTTGAATATTTCCTCCATACCAGCCTTTTGGGCTGTGGCCTTAACCTGTGCTTATTAGATGGGGTCTTTTCCCCTCTCCACTGATGACCGCAGTGATTTACATGCTAATGATGCAGAGAAGGTGTAATTGACATGGAATAACTTGAGATGCTGGGTTTGATTTTACTGCCTTCTGCATTCCACAGTAACTTTCAAATGGCGTGCTTGAGCTAAATTTATAATAAAATAAACAGAAAACACTGATATTAAAACCTTTTTGTTTATGCTCTGTTGTTCTTTAATAACCTTTCAGTGTCTAGACGTTGCTGTCTCTGGCGCTTGTAGCTAGCTACCTGCTTTACATACAGGATAAGGTTAATTGATTCCTCCTAGCTGTCATCCTCACGGCCTCTGCATTAAGTACTGTAGTTTGCAGTGCAGAGGTCTCTCTGAAACTTCCATCCCAGTTTCCATTATTGGTGTTTTTGAGTTATTAATTTTTTATTAGGTACTCATGGAAACCATGCATCAAGCCTCTGGAGGATGAATAGGAAATGAAGGAGGCGATGCCCAGTTTATGAAGAGAGGCCTAAACAGCAGTGCTGTCTGCACGCTGACACACAGACACATGCTCACATGGACACAAGGGGTGTGTTTTCTGACAGATTTAGAAAGAACAGTTGCTCTCAGACTTTTCTCCTGCAGTGCGTGCGTGTACTGCAGCTTAGAGAGGCAACAGAGGAATGGACTGTTAAGTTTACAGTTTAAACCTCACTGTGTTTATGTATTTATTTTTTTGATGTAGGATTATCACTCGTGGACCTGGTACGTCCCTTTTTCTGCTCACTCAGTCAGTTTCATTAAATTGTGTGTCCTGGTCTGCTTAGCAGCAGCCAAAGCAAATGCAGGTTGTGCACATAGTCAGGCAAACAGTGAAGTCCCCAGAGACCCCGCCTTCTCCCCCGCTCCTCTCTGCCCCTCTGGGCTGACGGGCTCAGGTTTCAGGATCAGTTTAGGGTACACATTGATCTGTCAGAAGCTGGCACACATATAGAAAGAAGACTGGTCTCGTTTCATTGCCGTCCTCATGGAGGGTTTAAATTATGCCACACTGGCCATGCAGGGTTACTCAGGAGCAGGCGACCTTTCTGTGGGGCTGCCAGCTCGGACTACTACTGTTACTATGACGCGCCTGTGAACGACTGACCTCTGCGTGGCTGTGCTACTGATGACAGTGTGTGCATCAGGAAGAGAAGTGATGTAAAAAAAAAAAAAAAAAAAAGGTTCATGTGAGCATAATAATTTGTCTCCAGTGGTGGAAGTTTTTAACCGCAGCAATTGTAGTGTGTTGTATTTATTGCTTAACCTCATTGACCAGTGGCTGTTTTTCAGTGTGGTGGCCGGTTGTTTTGACAGTGTGGGAAGGTTCCTGGGGAAATGCCAGCAGAGTTTTTTGTGATATGAAGAATGCTAGAAGTCCTTTTGTTTTCAGCTATGCGGGAAAGAAATGCTTGCTTTGTTCTTGCAGCCTCTTTGGTGCATGTTGTTCCACCACATCCTCACTGATCCCTGACTTCTTTTTGGAAATCAAATTAAAAATAAATTCTCAGAAGACCTTTTGGTGTAGTTAAACTCTCAGAGCACAGAAACACTGTCGAGGATTGGGAACACTGGTGGTAGAAAACAAGACCGTGTTATGGGTATAACATAATTAATAGACACCCCAATAGAGTGATTATCTGTATCGCATTTGCTATTTAACTTGTTTAGGACTGGATCTAACTTATACCTAATTATTAATCTGCAGTAGGCAGTAAGCTTTTCCTTTGGCACCACTTCTTTGTAGGGGCTAAATTGAAAGCTGACTTAAACAGGATTGCAACCTTGCTATTTAATGATAGTTTAGCAACTAAATATTCTGGAATATTTAGTTGCTAAAAACATTTTCACTGTTACAAGTTACCTATCATCCCTCACCCCAACTTCTTTAGCTTTTTATATGGATAGCTTTGCTCCACTCAGCTGTCAGATCCTTCTGAAAGTGTTTTATTGCTTAAAAACTGCAAGTAGCCACTTCCTTTTCATCGCTGCTGGATGAAAACCCTCAAAATAATTTCTGTGTATTTTCTGCTGTTAAGCTAATCATAACCGTGATGAGAAACATGGCCTTCCGTTGCCTGTTTTGTCCGGTCCGGAAATGAATTGGCGTCAATAATTGCCAGATGTTTGCTACCAGGGGTGCAGTATATCCTGCGATGGCCATCAGAACAGAGAGTACTGCTGCTAGCACACGCCATGTTCTCGGAAAGACGCATTGTCTGATAGAGCTGCTTTGGGTTTCCACGTAAGTGGCTTTTCTCTTGGGATCGCAGGGTTACACCAGCCAGACACCGTACAACCACATCAAGTTAAATTGCATTTCCTCCTCTCCTTCTTGTGCATGCTACCTCCTCTGCGCAGTGCAATCTCCATGTTGATGCAGGCTTCAGGGTGTTTTAAGAGTGTTGCTTTGCTACAGAGACGAGGGAGAAAAAAAAAATCTCACTCCATTCCAGTGTTGTGCTCTCTTAGCAGTAGACTGGCTATTGTTCTTCTTGACCCCTGTACTGCTCAGATGGAGAGTGAGCGAGGGAGGGTGGCTGGAGGGAGAAGTGCTAATGGGATTTACATAAGTGCAAGAACATGTGGAGAACAAAAAAAGTTCTGTTTATGAAAATATTTCTGTTGCTGTTGTCCATACAGATACCCAGCAGATCTTTTTTTTTTTTTCTCTTCACAAGAAGTGATTTATTTTTATAATGGTTTATAAATGGACATAAATTCTGTGTTGAGCTTCCCAGAGCTGCTCTGTGGGATGAGATGGATGTCTTTAAACGCTCTCTGACCTAACCCCATTGGACGCACTGTGCACAATGACGCGCCTTTCGTGAAGCGCCAAAAAAATAAGGCATTGTGACCAAAAACGTTGCCTGACAGCCGCACAGATGACAAGGGTGAATTTAGCTGTACGCTTTCATCTGTCTCTCGCAGCGATGCTGCCAGGCTCTGTTTAGCTTGTAAATGTAGCATTAATCTGGTCGTGCATTATGCAACACGGACTATTAGGCTACACATGCAACTGTGATACAGTTCACTGAAGAAGCAGTGTTTTGACAAGCGTCGTCCTCAGATGTTGGCAGCAGCTGAGTTTGCTCTTTGTGGCGAGGTTAGTGGGTTGGGAACGTGTACAGGTACAACGGAGGATCCCTCTGCTTAGCACAGACACTTTATGCTACGAAAATGTTCATTTTTCACACTTTTGTTTCTGTTTACATGTGGGGGTTCGATAGCTATACCTAGTTTTAAGGAGTTGGTAGGCTCCAGGTGTGACCCTGGAGAGAGCAGCTGTTGAGAGCTGGCAGGATGCTTGCCTGGGGGAGGGGGAGTACACATATATGAATGTGAGTGTGCACCTGCAGTTGGGGTGTGGGTTAGAATTGAGGGCTTTTGGGGGGGGTGGCTAGTAGTGTGGGTAAGTATTCGCAGAAGGCTTGTACACTTGTTTTTCCTACAAGCTTACACTTACAAAAAATAGAAAAAAAATGCAGGGCAGAAAAGTCTCATCCTCAACGTCAAGTATGGCTTCATACTCTCCTGCCACAGTGTGTAGGAGGCACTGCTGCAGAGCACAGTCCTTTTCTTACTTGCGTAACACCAAATTAATGAAATCTGAATAAAGCATGGCTGTGCTATGTAATCTTCACATCCTCTCGTCGTGCTCTCCTGTGTTGATTATATTCACCCTGTTAAGAGATCATTAGATCGCCTGTCATCCTTCAAGATACCCAGAAATCAAATTGTCTCAGGAGTTCTTACATGGCTGTGAATTGCAAAGCACACCTACAGGAATGAAAACAGCAGGATTTTTTTGTTTTTTTTTTTGTTTAAGAATTAGCTTAGTGTGTGTGATTAATTTCCAAGTCATAAAGGGGAAATTTTTAACTAGAAACGTCAGTTTGAGTATGAACACAACTTTTTCTTTTTTTAAAAAAATGAGCTCTTGAGTTGGAATGAGCATTTTTGTGGTTTAAAAGAGTAGCAGAAGTAATAGTCCTAGTGGAGGATGTATTGAGGATGCCAAATAAATTCTGGGCATAGCTTTAGAGCCATGGAGCAGTTTAGTGTGCCATGTCTGTCATTTACAGAAACTGAAAAGCTGCAGGTGCCAGTTTGTGGCACACTGAAAACCTAGCTCGCTGCTGTAATGAATTCACAGCTTCACCGAGTGTAATGTGGTTCTACCCTCAGCCCCCAGATGCCTCATTCATGGCCACTCATCAGCTGAAAGATTATTTGCCACCCTCTCAAATGTTGGAACATTATCTATGCACAGGCAAACACACAGCTTGTTGTGTTTCAGGCTGGATCTGGGACCCCTCCCCAGTATGTTCCTGTTGGCAGGGAAGAAATGAAAGGAAGGTACTGTAAAGGTCTCCTCAAATGTCCTTAAATGCTACAGCGCTGCTCAAAAATTTCTCTATGTGATGATTCACAAAGTCACAGCACAAGCTTTAATTATACCATTAATCTCATAAATCACATACATTTTTGTTGCAATTTTTTTTTTACAAGGTTTTGATCTGAATGTTTTTTTTTTACCTTTTAGAGAAACCTCTTCACTTATTAACCATAAACATTTAGTCTTGGATAAACAAAAAGTTGTCTACTTTCAGTTCAAATCTTGTAAAGCGAATGCACGAGAAGTCACAAAGAACGATGGATAAAGAGGAGAATCCACAGATGATGATGGATTAGGCTGCTAAGTAAAAGGATTTGCTAAACGTGGCAGCACGCGAAAGACTTCTGAGAGTAAGTGAAGTAAAGTAAAGAAATAAAAAAAGGGAGGAGACGCAGTGGAATTAATCCGTTTCTCTTGAGCCCGTGTGCCTCTGAATGACATTTCATCACTAAGCCATTTAAAGAGAACCGTGTTGCTTTCATTGGCTTGTCACAAGGGCAGATTGTGAGGAAGAAAGATTTTCAGTTGTAACAGTGTTCACAAAAACACCCTTGCAGCTGCTGCAGCGTCACAGTTAAAGTAAATAAGTCATGGCTTACTTATAAGTAATAATTAACTGCATATATGTAATTGTACACTGCTTAATGCAGGGTTTGCTTTTGTTTTTCATGTTTTACTGAAGGGAGAGTGGCAAAAAAAATACACGGTACACATTACTCACCCATAAATAACAGCAATACAGTAAATGGAAAGTGGTTCTAAGAGAGGAAATCCTACTTAAGCAGATTTGTTTTCCCATGCATTACTTAAACTTAAAATCTTACACAGGGCAGATTTGCATTCGAGGCCCACTCACGCATTTTAATACATCATGGAAGAGCGGGCAGCTGAGCTGAGTCCTGATGTGCGTTGCTTGCTGGGTTTGTCATGTTCCCAGATGATTTTGAGATTTTTCTTTCTTTTTACCCTACCCATGCGTTCTTTTTCAGCTGTGCTCTCTCATCGCTTCATCCCCTTGAGTGGATTCTTTTATTATTATTTTTTAGATCAGCAGCAGCAGATTTGAGGACTTTTGCTGCCAGTGCAGGACTAGAAGCCTTAGGCCAGCAATGGAATCAGCAGAAAATGGTCATTTGGTGTCAGACTGGGTCTGTGACGCAACTAATGCACGCTAGCGTGAAGCTGTGTGTGGGTGGATCGGCTCCCACTGGAGAGCAGTGGCATGCTGGAACCACTATTTCTTTTTGGATGTTGCTGACAGTCTGATTAAAACGGTTAATATCTTTTATTCCCATCTTTTAGGATGTTTTTCTTTATGCTAATTCAATAATATGCTAATTCAAATAAACAGATAAACGTGTATGCATACATGGCTGGTTGAAGTGTTGCCTCACTGGCTGGCTGACTACTGTACCTCAGGCTCTCTGCTGCAGCCGAGGAGCAGCTAAAAATAGAGAAAACCCCTTTCGTTCTTTTTTCCCCCTTCTCGTTTTCTAAATATTTGATTTTGCCAAGTGAGCTTGGGGAACCCCTGCATGGAGCAGCTTTCATGAAAAATTCATTACATTTAGAATTTTTCCTGCACCCTACACAGCAAAGTGCTGTGGTATAACACGTAATAACAGAAAACACAGTTTCAAAGTGACGCAACTTGTGCCGCTTGACTGCAGCATGCACAGAATATTTATGAATGGGCCTGCACTTGCCTTTATTGTGTCTTACACTGGAGGCATCAATAATATACCATATTACCAGCATTTTTCACAGCTGGATTAGGCAAAAACGTTCATAGTTTGTTGTACAGAAACAGAACGTAGAAGAGGATGGAGGAGACAGGCAGGCTTGAGATGCTGATCAAGTTCTTAGTGCTCCTTGTGACTTGTCATGTCTCTGCTTAAGGGGCTTCCACAGGAATGCCTGGAGGTAAAGTGGTACAGAAGTCTAACGGGTGGCCTGAATGTTGATTTCCTTCTGAACTGCTTTGATTGTGCAGTTCAGAAGGGTTCCCGGTAAAGACTTTGGTCTGGGTCTGTACCCGGCTGTGCTGCTGTACTGCTAGATCAAAGTTTTCCCCATTTAATCCATTAAGATCTTCACCGCTTTCGACACCTGAATGTAAATTCAAATGAAAACGCAGTTTAAAAAGGTGTAAATCTCATAAAGAAAATCGAAAAGTCTTGCTTGTTCAGCATGTTTTCATTCACTTTATCTAGAACATTTATAGAGTGCCAGCACTATTCCTACTATTCCTTAAATATAAAGATGGATATGTGTATTAATAGATCTGATTTGCATCATTAAACTAGTCCAGATTTAATGTTCTGTATAGCTATGCAATTAAATGAGGCTGTGCTTTGTTTGGGTGTCCCACGCAGATTTATGTTGTTATCTCAGATACGGTATCTGCCGGCTGCTCGACAGTGTTTGACTTTAATAAGTAGTCAGTCTGTTTTGGTTGCCGAAACTAGGAGCTGGCAGTACAAGGCATTCCTTTATCATTTCATATTACTAACACAGTGAATGTGCAAGTGTATTAAATGTAATCAGTTAGTAATAGTCGGCTCAGTTGTGCTTATGTTGCTTTCAGCTTTTTTTTCCTTTCATGCCTTATTCTCATGCATTTCCACTGCCAGTACTCCATCGCATTTTCTCTATCTGTTCATGCATGTCTCTTGATTTCCATTTAATTCTCCTCCCTGAATGTTCTTATCTGACTGGAAGCAGTTGTACAATTATGTATAGAGAACTTTTCCCCCATTATTCACTTGGGGCTAAACACATGCACGGTCTTGCAGAGGCAACTCATCCTTCAAGTCTGTGACGACGAATGTGTACTTCATTATAATTGGGACCACATCCATCATGAAAAACATCATCAACACATAATAAATGGACTTAGAGATGCATGCCTTTTTGTGTATGTGTGTATCATATAAATAACTCATGCATATTAAAGCAGTCTGCCCCACTGGCCTCACTCTGTTTGTGTATGTGTGCCCTTTGGGTGAAACTGTAAGGTTAGGACTTGTAAGAAGACACTGCTAAGTCAGCAAGTTGTCATGACAATGCCGCCATTCCCCTATTTCATTGTGTTTTTTCCTCCTCTTGTCTCTCGGGGTTGGAGAGGTCACATGACTGAACTGATCCCCATAACACAGGGATACATAGAGCAGCGTTTCCCTTCTGTGGCTCTTTTTCTAACAGCAGCCGCCACATAGATCATCTATCAAAACCCCCACATAAAACAGCTACTACACTTTCCAAAGAGCTTTAGGAACTCCACAGAGCAGCAAATCAAAATTCTGTGCTGACATATCGCATAAAGTAGATGTTATTAAATAAAGTAGAATAACTCATTCTGAGGCTCAGTTGTTATCCTAGGCTAGAGTGAATAGTTAACGTGTGATGTATAGTGCCACATAAATCAATGTGGCAAAGCTCAAGTAACGCTCACGAGACAAGGTGATTGCATCTTTTTTAGAGAATCGGCAGCTCCCACGTAACGCGCTGAATACGAACCCAAGGTTGTTCGCTTGCTGCCTGCTGCCTGCTGTCCATTCCCGGGCTTGTTTAGAGGCTGACTGAGCGGTGTAGGCTAATGGCCAGGTGGAGCGCTACATAATTCATTGAAACGAAGCTTTGCAGCCAGAGAGCTGGAAAGAGAAGGATTACAGAGCGAGGCTCATACCTCTACAGCCTTTATTGCAGGACAGTCACAGGAGAGAAATAAATTCCCAAAAAACAAATGAGATTTTTACTTTGGCTGCACGTAAACGTCACTGCATGGAGTTTGGTTTTGTATATGTGGCTGTGTGGAGCTGTGCGACCTTTTGACCTCACTGACGATGCAAGCCTTGTCCTTTTTATTTCGTCAATGTGCTTAAATCAAATCATTAATCTGCGCTAATTAGTTTGACCACCAGGGAGCTGCTTCATTAGCCGCAATGTGCTTTCTCATCAGGTCCTGTGGCTCTGCATCCTCTGCTCTGGCTGAGTCTCATTGGTGAGGGGTGAGGAGAACACGAGGTCAGGAGAGGTCGTGGGGGAGGGGGGTGGAAGGTCACTAGAAGCCATTGCATTTTTATGGATGAAAGTCCGTTCTTGTCATCTAGCTATTCAAGCAGCTTCGGGTGCCTTGGTGACTACTAAAGATGACGCCGTAAAAGCTGAAACGCAGTAAGACCGAGTGCAGTGAAAATCATCTCACCAATTCTTTCAATTCATTCTTCTTTTTCTCTTTGGCCTTCATTCATTCCTACGAGCTGTGAATGAGTCACTGCTGCTCGTGAATACAAAGGAACCGGCAGTGTGGAGGAGGCAGAGCGGAGACAACAGAGCAAAACTGGTCCCTGAAGGTTAGATGTAAGAGGGATGCTGCTGAGCAAGCTTTATCACTCAGTTACACAGCAGGATCAGTCACCACAGACTGCACCCAAGCTTCTTCTTTTGCGCTCCTTCTGTTTCTTGATGTTCGCTCTTTATTCTCACTCTCTGTCTCACATATTGTGACCATACATCACATTTGGTCAGATACTGAACTGGCAGCAGTAATCTTAGGCGCCTACCTTGCCCCAGCGTTTTAGAATTTGTAACTTTTTTACAGCAACACTGATTTTTGAAGCATTGTTTACTTTTCTGCAGAATCATCTTGTTTTATTTTGCATTTTTCTTTTTGCATTGATATAATATGCTTAATACCTTCTTATTAAATTCCTTCGCAGCTTCTGCATGCACTACAAGTCTGGACGGACATGGGTGTAAACTCCTGCTTGACTGGTTGGTAGACAAATAAAACGGTTTCTTGCTTTACTGCCTTTCTCTTTCTGGATTATTGTTGAGTAAATCTCCTCTCTTCTCCTCTGCCTGACACTGCTGTGTCCATCCATCACAAACACTGGAGCTGAACTGCTAAATTGGTGCCAGTGAAGCCGTTTAAAACCCTAACCTCACTCCTCTGTCACTCTTACCCTTAATGCACCTTGCCTCCCTCCTTTCACACTTGCGGGTGAATGCACATTAGAGTTAATGTTTTTAAGATGCAGGGAGAGCTGACCTTGGATGCCGGTGAAGTCACTGAGTTGTAATTGAAACTGTGTGCTTCTTGTTGAGCTGTTTTTGGTGCTGGGGTGATTGTGTTTCCTGAGATTATGTGGCTCAGATGGATTCTGTTTGTGTATTTTAACATGTATGCGGTGTGACTACATTCTCAGTTTATATCTTTTGAGGCCTAGAAACCATGAAGGCTGAGCCGTTACCTCAGCCTACATGAAAGTCAAACTGAATAACCACGTGGATGATTTAGATTCCGACTTTGTTTAACCTAAGAGTGATAAACCAGTAACTGCAATGCAGCGCTCCTAACGCGGTGCCTCTACATGTGTAGAAAGCCACATCAAGTCTTAATATGTTGTCCTTCAGGTGCCGCTGGTGAAGGTCCATTGTGTAATTCAGTGAAATGAGCCTGTGGGCGCCATGCGTTCCTCATTGGCATGCACCCCTGCAGTCCACTGACGTCTGCCACCGCAGCATGTGTTGTGTGTGTGTGTTTGATGGAGCGCTGCTGCTGTGCCAGCATATTTCTCAATCCGATGCCTGTGCCCCGGTCGCCCTTCAGGCCGGATGCGGCCCTCCAATCCCTTCATCCCAACCTGCTGATCTAAACTATCTCGGCTCTATGCCAAGTGGGCAGGATAGGGCAACGACTAAGGTACAGTTTATGACCCGCCCTTTGTCCTTCAGTCAGGCACAACGGCGTTAACGTGATAGATGGAGTAGCAGGACAGACACAATCCCCCCCCAAAGGGGATAAAATATGGCCGTCCTAACCCGGACCCCCACGTATGACGAGGATTGAGTTTGGAGGGCAATCAAAGGACCATGCTTGGTGCTTAACTTTTGCATGACAACATGCTGGTTGGATGCACCTGGTGTATTTGTGACTCAAGCCAGAAGGTGTTTACACTGTGATGTGTTATATTTGGGACAATAGAAAGGTCTATGAGACACTGGAACTATAACTAGTTATTTAGCTATACCCTTATACCGAGAAAGATTGCTAATGGAAGTTACCTACAGATTACAGTTGTCTGTATTTCTATGGAACAGATATAGTTTATTGACTAATGTAATGGGCAGTGAATAAAAAGAGGATTTGTGGATTTTCTTTTCTTGGATATTTGAAATTTGGAAAATGGGTTAATTAATGCTTTGCAAGCCAATCTTTGTCTGCTTCAAGTTTGTCAAGCTTACAGTACTTGATAGTGACATTTAGAGTCTGTCTGATAGGAAGTTTTTAAGACAGATACTGATATTTAGTGAAGAAGAAGATCAGCCTGTAATATGGATCAGCAGATGAATCAGTGCGACTATGAGGGAGGATCGTGACGGGGGCAGATCATTTGAATCTGCAGCAATCTATAAAATGGCGTTTACCTACACATTCACCCTTGTCTTTAAACTCCACTACATTCCCCAGAATTCATGTGTGGTTTTTGTGAGACATTTTTAATTTCACAAAAGCCAAGGCACAATAAGACCTCTTATTGTCCCTGCCAACTATAATGAACTGTTTATTGTCTCCAGGTGCTAATATCCTGTTGCACTGTGTAAATGCTTTGACTGCGGCAGTGAATCGACTCTCCGGGCAGCAGGATATGAGAAACGGCAAAGTGAAATGAGTTAAAAAGATCAAACGTGATAAAGGGAGAAAAAGGCAGGAGAAGCTTTAGGTGTCTGGAGAGGAAATTCTTCAGTTCATGTAGATTTTATTGGAATAAAACTTAACAGATCTCCAGGCTCACCCACAACTTGGTTATACATTTTAATATATGTGTTTTTTTAGATGTGTATAGGTTGTTTGTTTTCATTACATTTTTAAAAAATATATTTTTATATAGAAACTTTGAGCGCAGAGAATTGCTGTCTTACATCTTGTGCTTACAAAAGTGTGTTACTGTTAGTGAATGTCTGCTTTAGGTTGGCAAGAGGAGGCTGTTGAGCAATGTTTTCCTCTCTTCTTCTTTTACTCAGTGCTTTTATTTAAGGGAGCCTTGATTTAATTAAGTTTTGATGAGGATTTGGGCTTTAGAAATACGCTTTTTTTTTTTTTTTTTTTTTTTGCTACTTTACTGGCCAAAATCCACAGAGGAAACGATGTCCAACAACACCCAAAGTGCTTGGATGAAAATATGTTGGCACGGCAGCTGAAACATTTGGTTAAACAGACTGAGATGAAATGGTGTTTGAGTTTCCATTCTGACAAAGGCGAGCTTACATGGTGGATAATGTGTGTGTGTGTGCGTGCGTGTTATGTAATCTGGCTGAGAAGACGCGTTCATTTGGTCTCAGAGATAGATTTGATATTTTGGGTGCTGGTGTGGACACACGGCGCACCTGCTGCCTCTCCTGCTAAACACAGGCTCTGTCACAAACAGCAAACACCAGCATGTGTGAACACACAGTTCAGAGACGCAAATCAACAAATCTGAGCATTTCGGTAGGTGTGTGTGTGTGTGTGTGTGTGTGTGTGTGTGTGTGTGTGGGAGACGAGCAACAGAAGCATATGGGTTGTAGCTATTTTGATCTCTAACTGCAAAGTCTACATGTGGGTATGAATTTTGTCATTCACGGCAACATTTTCAACCCCACACACACACACACACACACACACACACACACACACACACACACACACACACACACACACACACACAGTAATTATTAAGTGCTAGCAGCAGTGTTCCAGGTGTAATTATAGAAAGTTTTGCCCCCTCATTCTGACTGGTAAATGTCTGCTGGATGTCCACAGGAGGTTTTTCCACTTGTCCAACTAACTTTAATGAGTTTTCCTCTTCCTGAAACAAAGAGACTGTGCACGATTGGCTCTCTAACTGATGGTCTTAGACCTCGGTGAGTTAATGTTTCAACCACACAAGGTCTGCTGGTGTGTCAGAGCTACAGGTCATCGTGAGACCTTTGTTTTTGTTTTTCTTTTGTTTTTCCTCAGATGCTTTATGAGCTGTGAGAAATTACCTGAGGTGTAGGTGCGCAGTTCCCACTGATCTCAGTGCAGGTGTTTAAGATATAATGAATGTGATGTAATGAACAGCTCCTCCAGGTCTGATGCAGTCAGTTGCTGGGAACAGTCGGTCATTAAGCATTAATGTGGAAATTTGTAGGCTTTGCTGGCTGCAGGCTTCACACTCATCAAAACTTGCAAATACCTGATAATGTTTAATGAAAGCTGCAAAGTGTTTGTTTTGCAGACTTCTGACTGTTCTGTCTGTGCCTCTTCTAGCCATCATGTATGTGATGGGAGCCCTTGGACCCGCAGCTGGCTACCTGCTTGGAGGCGTCCTTATCGGTTTTTATGTTGACCCAAAGACTGTTGTCAACATAGACCAGAATGATCCTCGGTTTGTTGGAAACTGGTAAATATGAAGCTCGTTTCCTCGTGCCAGCTGTCCTGTGATATGATCATGTATTTTCTCAGATATCTTTATAAAACTTTCATTTTTCTTTTCCTTTCAGGTGGAGTGGTTTTCTCTTGTGTGCCATAGCTATGCTTCTGGTCATCTTCCCCATGTTTGCCTTCCCTAAAAAGCTGCCGCCACGCCACAAAAAGAAGAGGAAGAAGAAGAAGATTGGCTCACCGGGTGACGTGTCCAGCGATGATGACGTGATGAAGGAAAAGTCCAATAGCAAAAGCCAAAATGTTTCCTCCTCCATGGGCTTTGGAAAGGATATTAAAGGTGAGGAACAGATAACATTATTTTCACTAAGTATTCCTTATAGATGGATCTCTAGGTACCTTACACAAAGGACCCATGAGCTACTGATGTCCAAACAGCCTTTAATTCAATCAATGACTGGGATTAGTCATTTTATACTGTAGTGCAAGGTTCACTGAACTCTCCTTTAAAGATGTTATCGATTAGTGATGGAAGAGCGTGTCTACATAGATGCCTAATGAAGCAGCAAACCTTGGAAGTGTTAGTGGACTTTAGGTTCTATTAACTTTAGTAAATAAACAGTAAACATGTCTAAAGGTCACACACAGGACAGTATGGCTGCACAGTGAACTTAATTTTAATCATAGTCACAATTTTGGCTTTCTGCAATGAAACGAGCTCCATTTTAAAATACATGCTCTGCCAATTAAAACACAAAGCAAAAGCAAATTAAGCACTCCTTAAATTAGGACCGACCAGGTGCCTGCATGTGCTGATCGCAGCTGTTCCCTGCACTGTGCTGCTTGAAGCTTCCTACACTAGCCTGGTTGAGCTATGTTAAAAGACAGATTTATAAGAAAATTCAAATGTTTGGCACAGGTACAAACACAAGTTGGCACAAATTTAAAAGGAATGTAGCAAAAGTGAAAGCGGTGCTCCTTTTTTGGTCATTAAAATCAGTGTTGAATCAAATAATCATGATTATCATCGTCGTGCAGTCCATCAGTTCATTTTGCCACCAAAGATTACTCGCACTTAAGGATGAACTGGTTCGACTTCAGTGATCAATGTAATATCAAAGCAATGCATTTTTGTGGTCAAAGGTCAAGGTTGCTGTAGCTTCTTATGTGTTCCATTCTTGTGGTTGTTGATGTTTCATGTGCACCTGGATTATTTTCATTACATCTGACACAAACGTTTTCTTGTACTCAGGATGAACTGGGAGGGACTGGATTGTGGTTTTTGCACCACCCTAAAAAATGAAAAATGTGCTGGTAAAAATGTGATTTTTTTTTTTTTTTTTTTTATTTTTTTTTTTAAAGACCCGCCCAATGAATTCCTTCTTCACAACAAATCACATATCGGTCTAGACTCTAGACAGACGTGATTGCAAACTGCAACCGGACTGGTTTTTGGAGGCTTCCAGCTACAAAGTGGTGATTCTAGTTTATGTCATCTCTGAGCCAGATGCCCCAGGAATCTCCCGGCTTTCCCTGGAAGAGCCTCTAGCTGAGTCCTGCTCTAGTGTTTCCCAGTTACCTCTTGTGCAATTTTTGCTCTCAGTCAGACAGCTCTCTCCCTCTCTCTTTCGCTCTCTCTTTTAAATGAGCTCTCAAGAGAGTTCAGTCACATTTCCACACACAGGACTAGACAGACTGAGCTGCAGAGGAGTGCACGTTCGCATATGTGAAAATCACAGCTGTAAATTTGAACACGCATTTAAGGTTTCTGCACGCTTATAAATGAATCCCCGTGTGTACGTCGGAGCATTCGGAACAGGATTTCGTCTCAGAGAGACGCACCCGTGCTGGAATGATGATGAATGCGTTATAGCTTCATCAGCCCACAGCTAGCTCTCTCCGGCTGTTTTATTTGTCTCAGCACAATGTTTTGGGCTGTTGTGCAAACTGTGGCCAATTTCGCAGACTCGGGAGGTTCAGTGTTTGGATCTGGAATGTATTACAATACTGTGCATGTCCTTCAATTGAGGTGTGCTTGTTTGTCCATAGCCCGAATTCAGCACTTTCTGCGAAAGATATGCTGCAGTGAAGTAGCTATCTTTTTTCTTTTTTTTTTTTTGTTGTGCCCTTCACATCATAAGCAAACCCTGAAAAATGCTAACACTGATTTTTTTTACACATCACAGTGACAAACTCTTGATTATGGGAAATTCCAGGCCTTGGTCTACTGCTGCGTGAATGCAGTTCCCCATGGAAATGTTGTCATTATGGATAAAAAACTGCTGACACATACTGTGTATTACAGCCATGTTTCAATATGTGATTTATTACCTTGGCATGCTGTGAAATACACACACAGGTATTTCAGCTGGCATTTATTCCTCTCACAGGATAAAACGGATTCCAAGACTCAGTTCTTAGCTCCAAACGTCAGCATCCATCTGAAGAATAGAGTCATTTCATGTCAAAATATGCGTTTTGCATTTATACCCTCTCAAATCAGTTTTAAGTACTGTAGCGCGCAACGACTTAAAGCTAAAATGATATAGGGGTAGGTGCATTGTATTATTAACTGCGGTAAATTGTCGTTCTATATCTTTAACCAACACGAAATGTGACACGCGACTATTAACGACGCTTAACGTGTCGGTGTGTTCCAACCTTGTTGGTTGGCTTGATCAAATAGATGACACAATTTGACGGTGTCGTCAAATAAATCCTAATAGAAAAGCAAATGTGGCAACTCTTGTGAGCCAGTGGTCTGTGTGATTGAGGGAGCAGCTGCTGTAGATGCCAGCAGGACTTCACCATCTGTCCCCCTGCAGACAGCGTTACAGCACGCCTCCCAGGAATGAAATAATTAGCGTCACTTTCCTTTTCCTACCATTTGATCTGGGATAATGCTGACAGATGCTGCTAATATTTCCCCGCCTACAACAAGATCAGTTGCATTAGTACTGAGACTGCTATTCTCATATCTAGGCACCGTGTCATCTAGTCACACTGGCCGGCTTCCTAATAACCTCCTTTAATAAAAGGCGATAATAATCAACATCACTTTCTTTCTGCCCTTTCTTTTGTTCCTGCTTTGCTTTGTGGTATTTGCTTTTGAAGCGTGTGAGTCAGAAGAAGCCCTCGTGAGAGCCGCATGGCTGTAAAACCTTTTGTGTTTAAAATCCCTGGACACACACACACACTAGCAGGGAGAGACTGGAGATGCCAGTTGCGCAGAGGGTAGGCGAGCCACCTCCAGCTAAAAGGTTTTCCAAGTCTCGCTTTTGTGCCCAGATGTGACTGATCAGACCACACACACACTCATGCTGAGAGAAAAAGACTGTAGAGATGGAAGAAAGGCTGAGCAGCAAGAGCAAGATTTTCATGATTAAAATATAAGGCTGTCATTATAATCTAATGATTTTTTTCTCTCATTTCAATAAAGAAGCTTTACTGACATATTTGTGACCTGACTTCTTAAAGTTGGTTGGACGTTTTCTGACTCTTTGTGTTTCCTCTGAATAGTAAAAAAAAAAAAAAAAAGAAGAAATTTTCCCAAATTTATTTTTCTTTCTATTCACTTTGTCTCTTGTTATAAGTGTTATAATCAAAGGAAACCCCACAGACTCTTAAAGGATGATTTGCTCCAGCTCAAGGTGACTTTGGAGCTGTAGATTCTGCAGCACGTTCCAGGCGTTCTACGGCACATCAAACATCCAAACTACATGGATAGTAGTTATAGAGAAGCAGTAGCTTGAATCTGAGGTCCCTGTGGATTGCGGAGATCCTCATTCTGTCAAACTGTTCCTGAAATTGTATACCTTAGCTGTGCTGAGATGGAGAAGTCCATATGCGCCAGTGACCTTGTACCTCTTACAAGCACATTCAAGGAAAGCTTATCTTACACAAGGTTTAGATACATAAAATATACAGAAGACCGAAATAATGTCCTGAATATGTCGTGAAAACAGGGAAACCAGGGAGCCATCCCTGGCAGAGACTGTATATTTCCATCTCCTCTGATCTGATATCTTTTTATAAGATATAAGCAGGGATTAAAATCTGAAACCCAATTTTAGGGGTCAAATCTGGAACAGAATTACTTAAAAAATCTTGCTTTTGTGAGGTTGTGGTCAGCTGACCTTTGCTGCTCTTTGTGTGTTTAGTCAGCTAAATTCAATAAGATACATATCGATGTTTCACAACTTATATCACTGATTTTTCCAACCCCTTAATACCATGAAAGTATTATAAAAGGTAGCAAGTGAATCTAATCAACATCATTTGAAATACAAATTAATGTCTGCTACCTTTGATGTAAGCTAATATTGACCATGAACACCACGTCTGCTCCGTAGCAGATCAACATGAAGTCCTGACTGTAAACTTCACCACAACACTGTAAACTAACCAGTTTAGCCTGCATTAAACTGCTTAGTAGTGTCCTACAGTATTTTTATGCAAAGTTTGAATGAGACAAAATGAGTGTACTTCAATTCTACATTCAACTTTCATTTTAAATGAGCTCCAACTTAACCCACCCTAAACAAAAAATTGTTGTTGTTGATAATATTCGCTTCTCTTCTGTAGCTCTGACCGCAACTTTACATTTGCACCATGAACGGTTTACAGGAGTGAGAAGAAAACAGAATGTGTTCCGGGCATAGCAGTGAGTGGGATGTCTTTGTTTTCTCATTAATGAAAAGGATTTCTCTGTCATCATAAATTATGAACTCATTTGACGGTGTTATGCTGGCAGTATGGTAACCCGCCTATCAGATTTAATAGATCATTAATTAAAGGTGCTGGATTGTCGTTCCAGATCATTCCTGCACACATTAATGTCTGTATATAAGATATATGCAGAGATGCATTTTTGACATAACTGCATAATTGCATTGGGATAAAAAACATTTTTTAAAAACATTTCCTGGGACTATTAAAGGCTAGTAGCAGGGAGTTGATTAGTGATTCAAATGGAAGTCTCACATTTGTTTTGTCTTGACAGCAACCATCTGCCCTGCTTGTTTATGTATGAGTACCTGAATCCTTACTTGCTCCAAACATTTTTTTTTTTATTGTCACCAGATATTTATCTTTGAATCAATAAAAACATTTCGGTCCACTTTTCTTTGCTGCTATTTCTCAGCCAGTATGACCAATGTACTGGACTCCATAGGAAAGACAAGGAGCTCAGTTCTGCCCGGTAACAGTAATGCACTTTTGCAGTTAGACCACATGACTACCGAGTGACAGAATTAAGGGGGGGTGTTTTCATCATGGGGACCAAATCATATGGACACTGCCCTCAAGCAGACATGTATGCCCTTGTCATGATAAACCAAGGATGACAGTATTCAGGCTGTAAATGCAGAGATTGGTTGGTTGGTTGGTTTTGTGCACGCAGCACAGAGGCACATGATCCGCATGTTTGCACTGTATGGCAAACATGCCGGTGGCTTCGTTAAACCCCTGAAGCTCAAAACGATATCTAGGCACAACTAAATAATGAAGGGAGATAATTAAGAGGGCAGCATGAATGGTTAAATTGTGCTCATTTATAAAAAGAAAGCGTTTTCCACAGAAATCACGGAACATCTGCATGTTTGTTTACTGTCTTTTTCTTCTGCAGTCGTGCGTGAAACAAGAATAATTACCCGGACTAATGAGACGAGGCTGAGTGCATCTTTGTATTTAACAATATTTGAGTGAGTTTCATAGACGTTTAAGTGTTGTTTACTCTGACATTACCTAAGGCTGATACTACTTAGGGCTCGTTTTGGCTTTTCTCAATTACAACTCTTCCTGCAACGATTCTTCCGATTGTTCCAGCGAATGTAGAGTGTGTGTGGGAGAGAGTGAGAGCCAAATTAAGAAATTGATTGCGCGTTAATTACAGCGCGAAGGTAATGAGCTGCTCCGTCTTGTCTTGTGTCGCTCCTCAGACCTTCCCAAGGCAGCACTGAGGATCCTCAGCAACATGACCTTCCTGTTCGTCAGCCTGTCCTACACAGCAGAGTGTGCCATTGTCACCGCCTTCATCACCTTCATTCCCAAGTTTATTGAGTCACAGTTTGGTATCCCTGCCTCCAATGCTAGCATATACACAGGTGAGTGTGACTTTCTTTACTCGTAGGTGTGAATATGTTGCTACTAGCTGCCAGTGAAAAAGCTGTGGCAGATGGTTCACTTTATTAATGGTACTTATGTCGGTTTTGTTTTCTACAATCAGAAAATAGCCATCGATTCAGTCTGTACTGACTTAAGCTCACATTTGTTCTCACCTCTCCACGTGCGCACATCGCTATGACTCTATGAGTCCTGCTGGATTTCATTCAGTGATAATCTTCCATTACATCTCATGACTGTAACACACAAGTCTCTGCAGGCGACATTCATCATAGCTTGGTCTCTCTGATATGCACAACCACACATACACACACACAGGACCCTCCACCCTGCCTACGATTTGTGCACCACATACGTAGGGTTCACAAAGAACCGGTCTAATCCTTCAGTCGCGTCTGAGCCAGCGGTATTAATGCACAACTAATCTGGTATCAGGATTACTACGCTAAGGACTGATTAAAAACTTAATTATGTCTTTGAAGTCATGAAGGTGTGGGTATTTGTGTGTGTGTCTGTGTGTGTGTCCAAGAATACTGCTGGCTAACATATGGTCATTTTTAGACTCTCACATATACACACAATACCGTCGCCTCTTCTCGTCTGCCTGTTGCCAGGATACAAGGGGTAAGGGCAAACGGGTGGTGCAGTTGCCATGACTACTCAAATGATGCCAAGCTGCCAGGATGTGATGATGGTTAGAGGCG
Source organism: Simochromis diagramma (assembly GCF_900408965.1). Classification (NCBI taxonomy): domain Eukaryota; kingdom Metazoa; phylum Chordata; class Actinopteri; order Cichliformes; family Cichlidae; genus Simochromis; species Simochromis diagramma. Next base: position 4,395,276 of record NW_024387040.1, read on the forward strand.
AGGAGGAGAGGTGCCTCCCGTTGATGGGAGCATAGTGCTTCCTCAAATAGTCAGCTGGACTGACCGAATACATTTCAGATATGATGCAAAGGAAGTGTTGGTTATAACTTAGTAGGTGTAGGTTTGGTATTTATATGCCAGATATCCAAATCTCTTTGCTAATAGCTCTTCTGGAATCACATTGTTTGTGCAAAAATACCCTTTTATGTCTCTTAAGCTGCATTATCTTTGGCATTTTTCATAGATTCAAGTAAAGAAATGGAAGCAAATTATATGTCTCTATAACAGGCTGCTACTAACAAACTGCCTAAAGGTACAATTTAAAATTGTTTTTTTGTTAAGTTTGCTTCAGTGATTCATAGGTCAGTGTTAAGTGGGTTAACAAACACAAAACTTTGAAAGACCTCCAGATAGCCTGGAGAACTATTGTGGCTGTAAAATACAAAATAATCTCATCTTTCAGGAACCTTTGAATGGTTTTTCTCTAGCACAAACAGTAATGGAGTTGTGCTTATTTGAAGAGCACTTGTAAAATGTGCACGCTGCAAGGCTGATGGTTAAAAAAGAAGAAAAAATCAAAAAGATCACTTTAAAAAAAAAAATCCAAGAAAGTCTGGCTGCTGGGAAGCAAGAAAGAAATGAGGGGCGACTCAAGACTTTTGCACAGTACTGTATATAAATAAACATGACTCGGCTTAGTGTAACTAAAGTGAGCTAGCACTGCATTTAATGAATAGCAATATAGTCTCACAGACATCAAATAGAAATAACTTGAAATCACATTAATTACCACCTTGTTGGATCAGCATCATGCCTGGTTAAAGAGCTGCCACAGCTACATGTTCATTAGATGTTGCTGCAGAGATAGAGCTGTAACATCACACACGCCCCTCTCAGCTGTAGCCTCCCCCTCTTCTGCTGCTTTGCTTTCTGTTTTTTGACTATTTGTCACATTTAGTTTCCCTTTGTGTTCCTTATAGTTCTTCTTAGGTTCTTAAGGCACCTCTTGCATATAGTGACACACACGTAACCTCTCATGTTAATAACTGTTAATGCGGAAAGAATATGTGTAAAGAACCTTTTTCCCCCCATGTGTACATGTTTAATGTCTCACAAAGTGCATGGTTTAAGCATAGAAACATGCACTTATAGGATAATTTTAAACACCTGTATTCTGCCTAGTTCTCCCTGAGCATGCTCAAGGATACTTTGTCTTTTGTCCTCTCTTCTGTTTTTTCCTCTTGAGCTCTGCTTTTAACACACACACACACACACACACACACAAATACCATGGATACGGTGAGAAGCCACATGACATTTATGTGTACTCTTATCATTTCTCTGCTAATCCTCTGTCTTTGACGGCCCTCCGCCTCCGCTGACTGACCCGGTCTTGCTCATTACCCGGCTGTGAGCATGTGCGGCCGGGCTCGTGGGCTGCCATGTGCACCCACCCTGATCCTCAACCCCAGCATGAGGACACTTGCCACTCGGCCTGTTTTGCTAGAGGCCAGGGTTGCCTCTCTTCTCGCTGTCAGTCTGACTGGCTGTGGTGGACTGAGAGCACGTGCTGCAGCCTGAAATGACTCACAGCTAACCCACAGCGTGGCCTTGTCACATTGATGGAGCAAACCTAGTCTGGTCTCTTGCTTTGGATAAAGTAATTTATTCTTGATTAAACGGGCGGGGTGACCTTGAGCAACCATTTCTGACAAAACTCACAAACTCTGTCATATAAACGCATAACAAGCTCGCTTGGCATTCGTGTCGGTGTGCCTGATTAGAAAGCTGTGCCTCAGATGTTTACACCAATTCATTCAGTGTTATCATTTTTCCATGGCACGTTTTATCTGCTTGCAACACCTCTCCATCTCACCGATGTCTTTCTCAGGTGTGATCATCGTACCCAGTGCCGGGGTGGGCATCGTGCTGGGGGGCTACATCATCAAGAAGTTGAAGCTCGGCGCAAGAGAGTCGGCCAAGCTGGCCATGATCTGCAGCGGGGTGTCTCTTCTGTGCTTTTCCACTCTCTTCATAGTGGGCTGCGAGAGCATTAATCTAGGAGGCATCAACATACCCTACACCACTGGGTAAGGACAGATAAACAGAAGTTATTGGAAAGGAATTGTAAACCTAACATTGCTTTTCATTCAAAATAATATCTAAACATCATTTAAGAGGTTTCATTAGTTGTAAAATAGACACACTAGACAGTTTTTTTCCCAGTCTGATCGAAGTCTTGATTTTTTGCTTTGCAAGCGTGACTATAAAAACAAAATTAATCATTTAAAATGAGCCATTGCAAAGCCCGAATGCTCAGACTAGACTGTGTATAAGATGTATCTGAGAAAGGGTGTGGGCTGTCAGCGCTCCCATCTTCCTCATGTGTTGTGGTGTTGGGAGTGTGAATGATTAATTAGCAACACTGGCATCTGCTGAAGTGACTCGCTTTGCCACCTCTATTTCTGAAGCTGCTGCGGCTCGACAGCACATCAGCAGCCTGCTGCTGAGTTAACAAACAGTCATGTGACGTGTCAGCCCCGGGGGCAGAAATATGGAGTGGTCTGCTGGCACACTCAGCTATGAGCCCGCTCGCACAGACGGGCGGTACCATCCACACGGCGACCCTGGATGATGCAAAAGACCCTGCAAACTGATTACAAACATTGCAAATCTACTGTAATAATTTCCCCCTCTCCTCCCACTGTTTGCTGCTAACATTCTCAGATGTTATGCGTGCAAGCATACAGGGATAAATAATACAAATGCAGTGAACATGACAAGTATTCACAGCACTTCACTTATTGCACATTTTGTTAGATTTACAGCTTTATCCCAAAATGTATTAGGTTCAAGTTTGGGCTCTGGCTGGAACACTCAAGGACATTTTCAGAGTGGTCCCAAAGCCTGAAGCACACTGAATGATGTCTCTCTACATTTTTATTCATCTTTCCCTAAACCCTGACTAGCCTCCCAGTTCCTGCTGCTGACAAAGCAGCATGATGCTGCCACCACTGTGCTTCACTGTAGGGATGGTATTGGGTGAGATCATTTAACCTCCTAGGACCTGGCGTCCACATATGTGGACATCACATTTTGGGTTATTTAGACCAAAATACAAACTTTTGCTCTACAAGGGCCTGATATCCACTTACGAGGACATTGTACTGCCATTGTTCTGTCGAAATTCAAAATGAATGTCCTCATATGTGGATCTCATTTTTCTCAGAAACAAAAATCAGGTAATTCTTTGTTTTTACACTCATCTGGTCCCAATCAGCCCAAATAGCAAAGAGAAATTAAGAGGTTAATAATAAGGTGATGAACAGAACCTGGTTTCCTCCAGTAGCAACAATCGGCATTCAGGCCAAAAGGTTCAATCTTTGTTTCATTAGACCAGAGGATTTAGTTTCTCGTGGTCTGAGAATCCTTCAGGTGCCTTTTGCAAAACCCAGAGTAGGTTTTCCACCCTGTTGACCCAGGATAATATTGAAAACCTGCAGGACACTGCAGGCCCTTGAGGCCTGTAGTTTCCCATCCCTGTTCCAGAAGGTTCCCCTCTCACCACAGAACAACACAGGAGCTCTGTAAGAAAAATTAATGGAACAACTGAAGTGTTGTGACTACACCAAACATTTTATTAGCCAAGAAAACTTACATTAATTAGGCTCAACCGAAAAACCATCCAAGAGTGGACGCACTTGAGTTGACCTCATAATTCACAGCAAGCTAATGGCTCTGTCACACAAGTTTACTAAGAACAGATTGTATGTAATTGCCAACTTGACCCCATTCAATTACAGACTGATATCAGATTGACGCTGTCTTATGGCAACATTTATGACAGGGTTAGGGTTAGGTTAACTTCGAAGACATCACTTTCAGTTTAAAATAAAAAAGTAATATCGCAATATTTAGCATAATATTGTACCTTAAGTAAGTTATTGTGATAATATCGTATCGTATAATATCTGGTGATTCCCACCTCTAGTTTGTATCCATGCGTATCCCACTAAATACACTTAACAGTGCTTAACCTATGTGAAATGTGCTTTTCGCATAACTAAGTTAATTAAGGTGACTATTTACTACACTGCCAGTAAGCCCCTGTGCTTTAAAGTCCTGGAGCTGACTCATTGTAACTGTAGTTTTTGTCTGAGCCCATGTTTGTAGAGGGGTCAACAAGACTGTGTGAGCCAGCGGGCCTCCTCATTACGAGCAGCGGTGGTCTCTAGTCACAGGTAACACCCACACGGGAAATATTTAACCCAAGCTGCCCTTTGTGTCTGTACTCTTATGCTAGTCTAGACGCGGCTCTCCCCCTGCTGACAGACTGAGGACTATCTGACAAAAAAAGGACAGAGCCAGGAGGCATGTCGAGTTATGTAATGTTCTTAAATGTCTGCTAAAGTGTAATGTGATAATGTGTTGGGCTGGCTTTCTTAATTGAAAGCTACAGCATCTTCCCACAAGACCTTTTTTCCTGATAAACCTCCCGACATCACAGGTTTGTTTGTTGTCCTTTTTTTTTTTTTTTCCTGGTCATTGTCTGCCAGCGACAAAGCCGATTAAACCACTCACTCTCGTCGCTCTGTGCTTGGGTTTTTCATGCAGCGTTGCCTGGGCACAGTGATGCAAAATTTGCAGGGTTCATTAAAGGCCGGGGTTTGGTCTAGAAAAGGACATGTGCAATCAGTGCTGCAAGACTGCAACTCCATGAGCCTCAAATGCCTTTTCTTAAAAAAAATGTATGCACACACACAGAGTCTGGAATGTGACACTGTTATGTCAGGGCGAGCCCAAATGTGTCGTTCCAGTGACAGCTAATAAAGATGAGCCTGGACTTTCCGGTCCTGTGAAAAATGATGGTCCAGTGATTTAAGAGTAAAAGAAAATGTTTCGATTTTTTTATTTTTTTCCCCTGTTTGGCAGATTTTACGTAATGAAAAAAATTACTGGCAACGAGAGTAACCTACCGTTACACGGCATGTCAAAAATAATCAGAGAGAGAGGCCCCACCAGTGTTGGCTGTGTGTGCTTGCGAGCGTCACTCCTGACCGCTGTGTTGTTAGGGCCTGTCCCCATCTGTTCCGCAGGGCTCAGAGTGAAGCTTCCCAGAGAAAACCCAGGGCTCGCTTCACTGCTCCCGGCTTAGATGAAGCCAAAGTCCTGTCTGGCTTAGAGCGACTGTTCCCACACTGCCTAAAGAGCCAGTGGAGGTGTCACTTCCTCATCCCCCCTCGTTTCTGTCATTCTATCATCACACATTCCACACGGCTAGATCAAAGTTAATCAGAAGGCGGATTATATATAGAGACAACTGTAAAGATTGTCAGGAAGATCAGCAGCCTCCTCAATAATACTTTGTTTCTTTGTTGAATATACAGCTCCACACAGAAACTATTTCAGTTTTTTAATTGCTTTTTGATGCTTTTTTCCCCCTTTTTTCTCCACCCTTGAAACAAAACTTTATGGCATGCTGAGAGGGAGAGTGGGACAAGTTTAATTGTCTTTGCAGCAGGGAATGTGGTTTAAAATGCTGAATATAGGGCCATAAATTTGTTTTCAATTTTCCCGGAGCTAAGTGACGTGCTGATCCTCCTGCGGGCTCACGCTTGCAAAAAGAGATTGCACTCATGCTAACCTTGACAAATTAATGCTTAAGAAATTATTAAATTCTCCTGCAAATTGAATGGCCAATTCCCCTTGCCTCCAGCTCTTGCTAACACAGCGCTCGTGTGCATTGCTAAATTAAAAATGAGGGGTGGGGTATAAAAAAAAAAAAAGACTGTTTGGTTCATTTTAGCATTAACTGATATAGTTGGAAAAATTGAATCGGCTGGAAAATATGAGGTAGAAATAAGCGCCGAGTCAGGCCAGAGGACAAAATAAACAAATAACATTACTGAAGTAAATGGAAAAAAATGGCTTTATGATGATTAAAAATTCACTTTTTAAAATACCGTGCTCTGCTATTGGGGCATCTTCCACCCACTGATTTTTATTTTATAAACATATATCTAACCTGAGGTCTCTTACTGGGCTGGAACCAGCCAAAGCTGTGATTGGCCCCATAAAACCCCAACGTGCAAGCATTTGGTGACAGTGGCAAGGGAAAAAACCTCTGGAGGGGCAGCCATCTGCCGCAATCGGTTGACACGCATTCTCTCACATTCACACCTACAACCAGTTTAAAACTAAAGTTAGTCTAACATCCATCTCTTTGGACTGCGTGGAGGGAATGCAAACTCCACACTGACGATGAGGAGGTTCAAACCAGGGACTTTCTTGCTGTGAGGCGACAGTGTTTTTGTTCTTAGCATCTGCGCTTTTCCTCTGCAGCCCGACTCTGACGATGACCCACAGGAACCTGACGGGCAGCTGCAACGTGAACTGCGGCTGCAGGATCCACGAGTACGCTCCAGTCTGCGGCTCTGACGGCATAACCTACTTCAACCCCTGTCTGGCTGGATGCAGCACCGTCGGCAACGACAGCACTGGGGTGAGTGCACAATAGAGGGGGCGATTGCGTACTTGCTGCACTCATAGTTCCTTTTGTGTTTGTGTCACATAATTGCACAAGCGTCAAATAAATCGGAGAATTATGAGTGGAAAAAGAAATCCGAGGAGTTTGCCAGAGGATACACAAAGACCTGTTTTCTGTGCATTCTCTTCTTGTAGCCCTGCAAATAGAGGAAATTAGCGTACAACAATGTCCCAGAGGAAGTTATAACAACACAAGGAAAGAAAATGTTTGGATTCTTTGCCTAGATCACTGATTGCACCGTGTTGGTGGTGCCATCCAGTCTGTATGTGAATCTAAACGTCTGTTTTAAGGAGCTTTGTTCTGATTTAACTCAGTTTAATTGCAATTTCTCATTGTTGTTTTCTCCCACAGATCAGGAACTACACCGACTGTGGCTGCGTGCAGAGCAGGCAGGTCATCACCCCGTCCTCCGGCAGCCAGGTCAACCAGCTGCAGCTCGTCATCGTCAAGACCTACCTGAACGAGAACGGCTACGCCGTGTCGGGGAAGTGCGACCGCACCTGCAATACGCTCATCCCCTTCCTCATCTTTCTCTTTATTGTCACCCTCATCACTGCCTGTGCCCAGCCCTCCGCTATCATCGTCACACTCAGGTAAGGGAGGCTGTCCTGCCAGGTTTTGCCAGAGAACATCTAACAACCTTTGTTGAAGGGTTCTCAGTTTTTCATTCTAATGTGGTTTCCCTTTACCCAGGTCCGTCGATGAACAAGAGAGGCCTTTTGCTCTTGGGATGCAGTTTGTCTTACTCCGAACTCTTGGTATGTTTCTCATTATTTACACCACATAGAAAAACTGTCCTCGTTATGCTTTACCAACTTGTTAGTTTGGATGAATCTCTTATCATTGCTGCCCATTGAATCTACTTTGCCCATACAGGAAGTGCAAACGCTTTAATTTAGTGAAAAGTGAGTATTTGTTATTATTTTGTTCACTAAGACAGCAAACAGCTTTCTGAGCAGCTGAAGATGTGTCGTCGAGCGTGTAGCCAAGCAAATCTGTCATCTGATGTTTTCAGAGCTTCTCCATAGTCCACTTTTCTCCAGCTTTTATTGTCTTGTTCGTCCTCACTAACGCCACAGATAGCAGGGATATGCCAGCTTGTAACACACCTCTGTGAACTTTTGAGCAGACAGGTGTAGAAAAGTGCTCGGGCTGAGTAAACACTGCCCTTGCGTGGAATCCAATCAGCCTGGCCTTGCTGTGTGAACATAAAGTTGTCACAAAGTTGCAAAATGTGTGCAAGGATGCACGGCGGAGCCCTGTGTGTGTATGATTATAGAGTTAACACAATCTAATAATGAGTTTCATTATATACACCTATACAATGTTACTGAAGTTAGCGGCGCTTCTGATCGGCATAAAGACAAACATTGCCACCAAGTGGTAGAGAAATGGTACTGCAGTGCAGTTACTGTTACTACTGTGCTGTATGTATTAGGATGTATTTGAATTCTGTGAAATTAAGTTTGTTAGCAAGAAAGTTTAATTTGAGTTTAATTAATTAATTCAGTTCAATTAAATATTGTTATGTCAGCCTCAACCCACTGTATAGTTTATATTCAGTTGGCTGAAATTAAAGTAATTAACTACAGCTTCTCTCTCCCTCCAGCCTACATACCGACTCCCATTTATTTCGGGGCCGTCATCGACACCACCTGCATGTTGTGGCAGCAGGACTGCGGCGTCCACGGCTCCTGCTGGGAGTACGACGTCACCTCTCTGCGCTTCGTGTACTTCGGCCTCGCTGCTAGCCTCAAGTTCCTTGGCTTCCTCTTCATCTTCCTCACCTGGTACTCAATCAAACACAAGGAGGCGCGAGCTGAGCGCTGGCGTCAGCACCTGCCTCCACTGGGTACCGTCAGCGAGCTCATATGCCACGCCGGAGGCCAGAAGAGCCACGCGCGCACCCGTTCCTGCCCCGTGTTCATCCCGCCTCGGCCCGAGCCGCCAGCCGCCCTCCTGCTTAACCGCGGCCACAGCAGCCTCAGCTGCCCAGGCAACGCCCTCAAAGCAATAACTCCCCCCATCTTGCTGCCACATCACCACCGAGGCTCTGCCCACGTCTGAGAGCGCGCCGGTTTCATAGTGACACGTGCCTTCCTGTCTGTGCATTTGCACGACACGGCGTCTGCTCACCACACCAGTCAGACGCCAAGCGGGGGGTCCGCCGCTGCTGTAGGACAGACAGGCAGAGACACAAGTGCGCCCACCACACCTAAAGGGCTGCTCGTCCTTTACGATGACAGGAGAGCGAAAGATGTTCTTTCACTCAAGAGCATATCATCAGCTGCAGCCACACGGCATCCACACAGAAGGTCAGACCTCCAGGTTTGGACGCTATAAAGACATCTCATGGTGCTACTGTTAAAGGGCAGGGCATTATCATTATGTACAGTCAGATGAATCATCATCAACACAGCGTCTAAAGCACAACCTGTACTATGCAAGCTCCTGTGTACAGCTCCTCCCTTCTCAGTACTGTACAGCTCCCTCTGTATTCAACATCTGTACCTCCTCTGCTCCACCCATACCACCACGCTGTTGTCCATTCTTTGATAATCCCATTTTCACTTGCAGGTTAAGCATACTCTTGTGCATTTGAACCTTTTGCACCTGTTCTCTCGTCTGGTGTTGTCCACATCTTCAGTGGGACTGCTTTCTAATCCTTTCACCTCCTTCATTTTTTTTTCTTAACAGTGCCTCTCAGGCTGCCTCGGCCAGTCCAGTATAAAAGGCTAGCTACCAGGGTAAACGCTAGCTACTAAAAAGCCAGTCATTTCTTCTTCAGCTGGGCGACAGCACTTATTGGTCGTCACAGATGATCGTCTGCAAGTTAACCATGTAGCTCAAAGCAGGCAAAGACCAGTTGGTACAGTGTAGAATGACTATAGGCAAGAAAACGATATTTCATAGCAAGTGGTGTTATTAAAATGTTATTTGTCAGGCGGCAAAAAGAAGAAAGGAAATAAGAACGGTACATTATCTCTTACCATGTGCTGAAGTTACTGAATGTCCCAAAGATGTGACAGTAGGATTTATTTTTAAAGTGGCAAAACCCCCGTTTACTTTAACCCCTTTTTAAAAGCGTCGTCTTGAGAGTAAAATGATTTGTATGGAATGAACCTGCAGATGAACACGTGTAATTTTGGCTTTGTATTGTAAAGGCGTCTCCATACTACTGATCATCAGATGTACATAGTAGTATTTTAGAATATAAAAGTAGCAGTGCAGCAAGCTTGACCCCTTATGTCAGTTATTGGGCGTTTGGGGCCATCTAGTGGACACAGAATGATTGCGCGTGAAGGCCAGTGAATGTTGCTGTTTGTCAGACCTACTGTACTATGAAATTATGGGTTTCTAAGTTAATCACTGCTCTGGATTAATTGCTTCAGACCCCCAAAGGTTATAATCGAGAGAACAGATGACCTGCTGTCTTGGATATTTATTTATTTAAGTCAGATGTTTAAATTTTTTCTGGCAAAGTCTGCTGTGTTTTCCGTAACACTGGGCTTGTGTTGTTTAAGTAAATTATAACTTAACTTCCTCTAATCAGGAGCATTGAAGCCTTGTTGTGTTCTGATGTTAGAAATATATAAAAGTGCATTGAAAAACTCAAATGTGAGACTTTTTTTTTTTTTAAACCACATTTTTAGAAGTATTTTTTTCTCCACGTGCGAGGGGATACATAAGTCTAATAAAAGTAACAGTATTTTATATTCTGATTGGTATGAGTTAGCAGCCCTGCCACTTAAAGATTATCATAGGTAGATCAAAGATGAATTTTTAGTGTTACCGTGACTTCAAATGAAATATTCATAAGTCATCATTGTGTAAATATTAAAGCAAATGAATCATATTATAGAGCTCACGTGTAGTTAGAAGCATATTTATAAACTAATCCATGATGTTGTAGTTAAAAAGGTAAAAAAAAAATTCTTAAAGCTAGAAAAATGGAAAAAAAAAAGTGGTTGAACAGTATTATTCACACGGGAAGGTTCATTTTACATCACAAAGGGGAAAGGTTGGGATTATTGAACTGTTATCCATCAACTGAACATAATAAATTAAAATGTTGAAACTATGCTTCCCAGAATGTCCTCCTATATTATGATTCTCTGCTCTTCCTCCCCTGGGTCGTATTCATCACGCACTCTAAAGAGGACTAGCAACGTAGGATTACAAATCATCTGCTCACTTACTGTGATTGCTGCTCATGAAACTCTGTTCTGATCCTTAAAACCTGTGCAAAAATACCTTAGGAATATGTTCACTGCAAGGCAGAACAGTAACATTTCCAAAATATTACTTAGCCCAAGGCCTTCTGTGTTCTTAAAATTCGATTTTTATTTTTATTAAAGCATGAAAACATCTCTTTGAGGTGAAGCAAACTGCTCTCCTTGCAGGGAAGGCTAGAGAATCATCCGGCAATGCCGCACCAAGGCGGCGATTTCTGACTTTGCTGTACTGTACACACACTTGGATTTCAGTGTCCTGCTGTTCAAATGTCTGGATTGCTACTGGCACAGATGACTTTGTGTTGACTGCAAGATTTGCTTTCTTTCTTTTTTCTTTTCTTCAGTATTTACACTGAAAGTGAGTTTCCTGTACTCTCCAAGTTGAGCTTTCATTGCTTTGTGTTCCTCAGGAGCAAAAGTCTAATTACTGTTTGTGAACACTTGATTTACAAATGCCTTGAATACTTGATATTTGTCATTCAAATAAAAAAAAAAAATCAATAAATAAAGAAAATGAACTCGCTTGAATCATTACACACGGAGACTTGAGGGTGAAAGGTTTTATTTCTTAACAGTGTCGTGGCTTTCCCGAAACCAGAGTTGTTCCATCATTTCTACACACACGGCTAATGCTGCAAAGAAAAAGGAGCTTCGTGAAACCAGTTTCCAAGATAGGAGATGTGAAACGTTGCCCTTGGAGAACCTTTTAGACTTTTACTGACATGGACAAACCTGTAACAGTGTGTCATAATGTAACCACCTTGAAATGAACTGGCCATGTGCAGCACCATTCTCTGTCGTACGGTGACGTTTCTTTAAAAAGTTACACAACCACACGAGGAAGACGTTCTACCACGCGAGCGCTTTTCTTGTGATCAGTGAAGAAAATCTTTATTTAAAAAAAACAAAACAAACGTGAGCCGGTGTCGTGTTTCACGCGGCTCGTAGCTGACTGTTAAACTGTGCCGTGATTGTCTGAAAGCAAAACAAAGTTATGTTGATTCTGTAACCTTTTTAAAATTATTTCATAAAATCTGAGTTCACAGCAGACAGGCAGTGGAGGACCAGGGTCGTTATTTTTTTGGGTGGGGAGGGCTGTTTAAAAGTGCTTGTGGATTGTGATGGGAGTTTGTTGCGACTGGGCAGGACTAGGATAAACTGATGAATGGAGCGTAACTAACTCGATGCTAATCACCCATTTAGAGATGGTTTAACCACTCACACCGTTTTTCATAAAAACATATTAAAAACATCGATGGTGTTGTTATCCATGTGGAATTCAGCATTTTTAATTCCAACACTTAAGTTTAGCTGCATTAAGGCTTTTTTTCTAAATATATATATATATACACACACACACACACACATATATATATATATATATATATATTTGAGGAAAAAGAAACATAACACTGTTTACTAATAATTGTAGGCAACAGTAAAAAAATAAACAATAACTTTAATACTCATTATACAACTCTGACTGACTGAGGTGGCATTATTCTTTTTGCTTCGCTCTTGGCTAGCACTCCTTAGTCACCGTGTCTTTATGGTGACCGGAAGTTTATTGGCTGGCTGGCCAGAGCGTGAGTCTGCCTCAGAGGGTCTGACTGGAGGGTTGAGGCAGAGAGCCGCTGGCCTCGTAGTCCAAGGTGATGGGCAGAGCTGACTGAGGCAGCACCACCCTGACACTCTGTGTGCTAGTCTGTGTGGTGGGGATGGTGGTGGTGGGAGGGCTCCCTGTGGTGCCAGCTTGGACCTTAGGCCTCAGAGTCTGCGAGACAAAAGGGAGAAAGCCTTGGGCGTGGAAAATATCATCCTCCTCTTCAGGGTCCAGGTTATGACTAAGACCCTGTGGGCTGATGGTCTTTCGGTGACCGGGGCCGAGTTCTAGCTGGGCTCGCAGGCTGTTGTGAGTACGCAAGAGATCATCGTGTCGCGTTTCGAGTTCTGTCAGCCCATTCCCGCTAAACGTTTCGCCTTCAATCTCCTCAAGCAGCTGCGCCCACGTATCGCTGTGGAGGACATCCCTGCCTCTACTCAGACCTGGTGATGATATCACTGCTGATTTTGACATAACGGACGTCTCAGGTCCGCTTACAAGCCTCTCGGGAAGGTCGTTGACAGCAGGCTCCAGTTTCTGTTCCAATGTGGGCCTGGGTGTGGGTCGTGCCGATGGTATTTTGCTGGGGATGGGGGTGGTGAGGCGAGTCTCTGTGACTAAGCCCGGCCAGACGTCACTGGCAGAAGCCAGCTCTTCTCCACTGCCCACTTCAAGCCCTCCACCCCCGGCCCCGGAGCCCAGCTCTGGCAGGGTGGAGTCGTCAAGCTTATGGGTTTGGTTGTTAAAAACGTGTCGCAGTGCAAACATTTTATCTACATCCTTCTGGAAGTTGTCCCAATTCTCTGGGCTGGGGCTGTAGTCAGGCCTACATTCATACAGGCTTTCGTTTATGCTATACAAATCCTCCAGTCCCTGCCAGTTCACCTCCTCATCTGTCAAGTTGGGTAGCTTAACCTTGTCGTCCTTCCCATATTGGCTGTGTGCTGTCAAAGAAAGAGAGAGACTGTGAGGAGCAGAAAAATACGGGGAGCTCTTTTCAGGTTCACTCAGTCGGCATGCAGTCACGCTCAGCTCCCAACTCTCACCAAAGCAGCCAACGTATAGGAGTCTGAGGCCTCAAGCAACACACACACGCTTCAGAAGTAGCATTAGAAAAACACAGTATTCACCCTGAGCTCAAGCCATGAGTAGTGCAAACACATGCTGGCTTTTTGCTAATTCAGAATAAATAAAAAAAAGTCTGAGGAAAAACAAAAATATTCAATGATCCATTATAATATACTAACAAGTAATATGTAATGATATAGTTAATGAAGGGCCTGGGCTCAACTGAAATGCAAAGTCAGGCAACCTGGAATAAAATAACGTAATGGCAGAGGAAACAAAAAGATGGTCAACAAACAAAAGATGAAACTCATGAAGCAAAGTAAGAGAAAGTGCTCGGTAATTCCCAGGAAAAATGCGAAAGGAATTCAAAATGCTACGAAGAAACAAAAGTAGCAGCAAAAGCCAAAATCAAGAGTTTGTCTCAGTTTGATAAGTGCAAGAAAAGAAGCGTCAGAGCCGCTTTTGGTCGACCGTCCTCGTGGAATCGGCTCTCTTCAGGACTATTTGCAGCTAGGAAAATGGAGATTGTCTGACATCGGGTTTTTAGGGACTCACAGGAAGGAGAGGCTTGTTCTCCTCTTTGACCATTTTCGATGCTGCTGCCGCCTGGTAAGCAGGTGCCAGAAACAGAGGTCAAAAGTGCAGAGGTCAGTGCCTGGACAGAGAGGTCACGGCAACTCAAGTGTCCATTCTACTGCTAGCTAATGGCCATGAGTAGATATGAAGAGCTATTCTGAATGTCGCGTTACACCGGGACAAAATGGAATGACTGTGGCTGGCATGGCATGAAATGTCGAGTGTTAAAGGAATAGTTTCAAGTTTTGGGCAACTTTATTTTTTGCCTAAGTAAGATGAGGAGATGGATACTCCTCTAAGGTCTGTCTGTCTGTTTTTACCCTTTGCTTTTGTGAGGATTAAACAAACGAGACATATATTGAGTTGATGAGAGGAGATTCCTGGAAGTCTCTTTCTATTCTTCATGCCTGGCAGGTACACGCCATTCAGGGCTGTATATAAGCTTATCTCCCAAAAATGTCAAACTATTCCTTTAATGTCAGGTAGTGATGCATTATGGGGATGATGCGGTATCATGCATTGTCATTTACATGCACTTGATGCTTGGCCTCAAGTAAAGAAATATCCATTATTAAGACTTGGGATTATTCTATTTAAACAGCCATGCTATCCTATAAAAAGATACTAAAATGATCAATATTTTAACATAAGAAACTGATAGAAATGTTTCATCTTGAGCATTGCTGTGAAAACATGTGGCAGAGAGCATCTTAGCTGCTGCAAATCGACAATACACAGCGAGCAAATATAAAGACAGACTGTGTGCGCAGGATGAAACAAACAAACAAAATATCTGTTATGCTTTGTTAGCGCATTCCCAGCATGCAGCCACAGATGAAGCGTCGGCACTCCGTGTATGACGGATTAGTGGGAATGAGGCAGTTGGGCCCATGCAGGTGTTAAAGGGAGGAGAAAAAAAAAATAAGCCACTGAAGAGAAACAAAAACTTGGAGAATACCTGTGTGGCTCAAAGCTTCCTCCATCTTTACCTCCTGATAAAAATAAAAGCAGTCGATTGTTAATGTTTTTGATTCAAGGAGGTGTGGGAGGGAAACAAACAGATCATTCACACTGAAGACGTCTTCATGCACCGCTCCTATATGCTATGGAGAAACGCAATCATTGGATGATTAGGAGGAGGAGGAGGAGGAGGAATGAGGAGACAATGGAGGAAAAAGTCTGAAAGGTCTTATGACTGAGCTGGGTTTAGAGATGAGGAGATTCAGAGTTAAGTGGTCTGATCAGGCGCTCACTTTACAGGTTATCCCCTTCAAAAGCAAAAAGGATACGAGGTTATCCAGTCAGGTGATTGCTGAGGGTTAAGTCACACATCACAAATAGATTCTGCTGGACCCATTTCACCCCACAGTTAAAATTTTAATAATCTAATTTTCCAACTAAAACATCACTTGATTGAACCACAACAGTAATTTCATTGGTTCACAGAGCTGGCACCGTAACTGAGAAAGGGCAGCCAGTGCAAGTAAGAGATTTTCGGCTGTTTTGTGACATGTGCTGGCACGGATTTGACAAGACCAGCATGCCAGCGCTGAAACACAATCAGGTTTCTCAGAGCAGCTTTGGCCGCTCCAGTGCTCCACTCTCCAGCTGGTAATTACAGACATGAAAGTTTTATCCTCGGGACATAAACAACGCAGCCAGTTCATGCCACACACAAACGCTGTATAGCTCAGACTTTACAGGCTTAGGTCATTGTGACATTACTTATTAACCGCCTCCATCACTGGGATGTCTTCTTTTAATGATCCTTGGACCAATTGGCGGTGATAAAAATAAATAAATAAATATACTGTGGCTGCCTATAGCACCGATGCGTGACAGGCTCGAATAAAACGACAGCCTCAATTGCTGTGATGACAGAGTCCTCCAAATAATATCCCTAACACTCGGTGACTCACAAAGGGGAAGATTGGCCACGATGCACAACTGTAACCTGGCCCTGTATTTTTCTTTTTTTTTGATAAATTCAGAATATATTCCAGTAGAGTGGGAGATCCTGAGCTGAAAGACAAGTCACAGCGCACGTGTAGGTGTGTGGGTATGTGAGAAGAAAACACAGGAAACAAAGGGAATGCATATCTCAGTGATGATTACTTGACCTCCACCTGAAATTTGAGCAAACTGAGTGGATCGTCCCCAAACACATGCACCATGCAGATATGTACAAACACACACAAGACCGAGACTGAGACAGATTCAAACCACAGAAGACTGGAACACAAATATTATCACATCGTCCCTCAGATTGTGAGTTATATTAATCGATACCACTTGTTACACGCTTCAGTCAGTCTGTTTCTTCTGTGTGTAGAATCTGTTTCTGTCTTTATTGGCATCACAACCACCACTAAACCCAGTTCTTCACTCAAACGGGGAACAAAGAGACTGAAAGGAGATTCTTTTATTTTAATTACTCTTTTTTTTTTTTTTTTTACCTGTATCCAAGCCTTTAGGGCGAGGGTTACACTGCTTGTATCCTTGACAACTCCTCATCTCCATGAGCTGGGCATGGAGTGTGTTCAGCACCTCTCGATCCACTGCATATACTGCGTTGGTAAGCTGCCAACACAACACACACACACACACACACACAGACACTTGTTTTATTGTCATGATGTTATATCTTCTTGTTATATTCCCATGTAAATACCTGCAAAATTACTAACAGCACCTGTTCTTTAATAGATGAGTTTTATAACGCAGGAGCCAATGAAAATTGTTTAAGAGTGACAAAGCAGACAAACGCAGTGAGAGAGAGCGAGAGCACAGCTGACTGATTGTAGACAGATGTTCACCCACCTGGTAGGGGTCACTGTTGAGGTCAAAGTACTCCAGGAAGCCGGTGGAGAATTCGCAGAAGAGCGTGTTGTGGGTCTCGTTGATTGTTCGCAGGCACCAGTACGTGTTGTTGTTGGAGCTGGTGCACGCACAGAATGCCCCCACTACGAAATAAATGACACAGCTGCTGCCGTCAGTCCTAATCCTGACCATTATTTCAGGCGAAAACGTGAAACTCATTACATGAATGGAAATTTTACGAATGTTTGACAACCAGATCTACATCATGTTAAACGCTGATCAAACAATCATTATCTCGCTGATGTTCGGAGACTGAAGCTAATAAACGCACGTGTCCAGAAGGGAGCCGTCTGCCAGTGGTCATTGTTATGCGTGAAGCAAGTGAGGCCTGGAAGGCTGCAGTCGTCGCCATTCCTCTGGCGCTTCTTCTCCTTCCTTTCCTTCTTTCTCCTGCGGATCTCGTTGTACAACTGGGCCTTCCCGTCTATGTCCCGCGCAGCCTCTCTGTCAGACAGAAACGTGAGAGAGGATTACAAAGGCGTGACGCAAACATGACATCAACCCCTACCCTCCCTGGTGCAAGTAACCGCAGTAATTGGGGGGATACAAAGGGGACTTCCAGAAGGCCTCACTGATGCCAGGCTATGACAGCCTGTTTACTTTCATGTTTGAGGCCTTACTACAGTATTTCCAATTTTCTCTGGAATGACATTCTAGCCACTGTCCCCTCTTCCTCCAGCCCGAACACACGGCAGGCACTGCGAGAAACAGCTGCTTTACATAAGCATAATCGGTTCCCAGTGTTTCCTGGTGCGAGCCGATCACTGTGTTTGAGGGACTAACTGATTTCCCTCTCTGCTGGATCATTCTGTCTTTCCATGCAACTCAATCATTTCCAGACACACAATGACAACATCTGCTTTGTCATTTAAAGTCTATTGAGGGACCGTTTATAGATGGCATGCCTTCTTTAGAAACCTGTGTGTATTTTAGGATCGCATACATCATTAACACACCAAAGTAAACGTACATGATGGAGTGTTTCAACTGTGATCTACAAAGCAACCGAAAATGAAGATGAGCTTTAGTGATGGATTCGTGCAGGGACCACCATGCAGATGTACGGTTAAAGAGCATTACAGCACACACCATTTGCACATTTTCAATCAGTTGCAGATTTCATGGTCAGTGTTAACTGAAAGATAAAATGCTGAAACTAAACAGGGCAAACTCAGAATTAAAAGGGGAAGAGAAACTCACTTAAACGGATGGAGTTGATCATTCCTGCTCTTCAATCTCTCTGCCTTGTTTCTGTGTCCTTTGCTATAATAGCTGTTTTTTATGAACAGAAAAGGGACCGTGGAAGAAAAGTTGTTTTTTTGTTTTGTTTTTTGTTGTTGTTTATTTTTTAATCCATGTAATCCAGCAGGGTTTGGAATAAGGCCTAAAACAAGCTTTAAAATCAACTTTTCCAGCAATACTGGAGATATAAATGCATTTTTTAAAGTGAAATTATAAGTGACTGACCTCTTCTTTCCACAGTCGCAATCATCTGGCCGTGTCCTCTTCAGATGACCTCTTACTTCTCGCAGTTTTTTCATTTTTTCTTGAAGTGCTTCAATCTAGAAATACATAAGCAATACAACCAATGACCTTTGATAAAAACAAATATCCAGAAAACTGTCCAAGAGCCTCATATTGAACCTCATACACTCACCTCCTGGTCCACATAGCTCTTATGATCCTTCCACGCTCTGGGGGACTGGTAGATTTCTCTCTCGCAGTGGACGCTGTCGTTCACGAGGATGTAACACCTAAAAAAGATGCAAAAACACCCCCTGCTGTATTCTACTTTATTGACGCAGAGAAATGTAAGTGAGAGGGGAAATTTGATTGCTTACTTGTGGGTAACTTTCACAGAGTTCAGGTATCCGACTGCATTTGTATCATCTGCCAGCATTTCCTCTGAACCGTCGTCAGACCCCAACTCATATTCTGGTTCCTCTGGGTTGTAGTGACGCTTGGAGATGACACGAGGACGGACAGCTGACTGATCATCTGCCTGAAGGTCAATATCATATATTTGACCTTCAAACTCCACAGACAGAGACCTGGCAGGTCGAGTGTGGACGAAGCGTGGGCGATAACCTATTATAAAGAAAAAAGGATGCTATGTATTTCTTTTTACTCTCATTTCCACCTCATTTCAACATCGCAATGAAGTAAAAGCCAGCATCCTAATACACCAACTGATTTTTGGTAGGATATCCTATCTGGATCTTTAAGGCTTATTACACGTTCATACCATTGTTGTACTATTTCCAAGACACATCAGAGGGCATCAGACCATTTGATAACAAAGCCCCAACAGCCCACGCATGCACAAAGGCACGTCCAGAGCATACATTCCAGGACCTGTTGAACGATGTTTGCTTTTTCCATGCATGCGTCTCGCTAGAGCATAAAAAATCCATTGCCGGGAATAAAAACTTGAGGCTTTAAAGATTTCTCTTTCTAGTACTGAGAGACAGACATTAATGGGACTTTTTAAGAAAACAAAAGCTCTTGTTTTTGAAGTGAAATAATCTTACACACATGTATATGCATTTTGCCATGGTTTCAATTAAATCACTGTCCCTCTATATTACAAGAAGAAAGAGCAGGTTTTGGGTATACTCACGGCGGCTTGTTGAGGAAGGAAACTGTCGGTGGGAGCGGCGTTCGGTCTTGGATCGTTTATACTGTGCGTCTCCACAGTCGCAGGCCCTCTCCCTTTTGTCGTAACTGTCACGGGGCTTTAGGCTGCGGGCTCTCTTCCTGGAGCCTTCTTTGGAACCACCTTTACACTTCTGTATCCTCCACTTCCCTGTGATCTCCTCAACGCAGTGCCATTTCTGCAGAAAGAATTACTTTTGGTAGCACGATAGGCTTGTAAAAAAAAAATAAACCAAAGTTTCCTTGCAACAGCAATGAACACATCTTGTTTTATTTCTTTTTGGGTATGGCTAATTAGTGCCTTAGATGTTAATGATATGACAGCACAATTTGAGATTTCACAACTAAACCTTTAAGAAAATGAGCACATGCTTCTAACAGACATATCAGAGCCTGTGGGAAAGAACGGCATCCAAAAGCAGCGAGAAAGATCA
Source organism: Simochromis diagramma (assembly GCF_900408965.1). NCBI lineage: Eukaryota > Metazoa > Chordata > Actinopteri > Cichliformes > Cichlidae > Simochromis > Simochromis diagramma. Next base: position 4,415,274 of record NW_024387040.1, read on the forward strand.
ACCAAAACTAAAACATGAGCCGAATTGGGTCTGTCTGGTTTCTGGAAAACAAAGCGGAGAGCCATATCGTTTTCACATTGGGTATGTCCATACTATGTGCGTCACTAGGGTAATTGTGTAAATACATGTCCATACAATCGCAGACATCCCCCGCACCATTTCCCAACATGAATTCACGCTGGGAAAAGAAAGTTTTGAAGCTAATTGCTGTGAGTAGTGCCGCTTGTTGGGTCTCGAGTAAACGAAAGAGACACATCAGTAAAGTTTGGTATAGATGATGAGGGCTGAGTGTGGGAACGAGGGTCCAAACAAAGGGCTATAAGTCAGATCGGGTTCCTTTTGGAAGAGCTTACAGACCAAACAGGGCTGTTATATCAGCATCAGACAAGACGTGAGAGCGAGAGAGAGATGTATTGTCACTGGAGGACGAGAACAATCTCCATCTTTCTTTCTCCTTCTCCCTCGCCCTCCTGCGAGTCCTTTAAAGGTATAAGAGTATCACTGCAGCAGCAGAAAAGCAGAATAATATAATATAGAATGTCAGGATTTCATCCTGAGACCGATCCATGTTGAGATTTTCCACTGTGCATAATAACAAAATAAGATAACTGTAATCAAATTTGTTAGCATGGATGAAAAGGAGAGATAAAGCATTTGTTTGCTTTGAGCAAGAAACATTTTACTGGCCTCCAGGTTGCTTATATGAAGGTATAGTTAAACCATTAATAAGAAGCTACTTGCAATCAGTGTTGGTCAAGTTACTTGAAAAAAGTAATCAGTAACTAATTACTTCCCCCCAAAAGTAATCCTTTTACACTACTGATTACTTATTTTCAAAAGTAATTAATTACTTAGTTACTTAGTTACCTTTTAAAAACATGATTTACTACCTGAATAGGTGATAAAGCGATAGATCTTTCAGCCCAATTCTACTTTTTCTGCGTAATCCATCATAGAAAATGTAATCAAATGGAAAAGTCTCTTTTTAAAACTTGTTTTAATCTTTTAACTTTATGCATCAAGCAAACATTAAATTATATGCATCATTCTCTGACTGGAAGAAATTTGTTTAACATTTAAACCCTATTTTCTGCACATTCCAGCACATAAAATAAAATATTTTTTTGTGTTTACACTCAGTCTTTCAAATAAATGCAAGTGAAACACAGCAGAAAATAAATAAAATCAAAGACTCAGCGGTCCTGTTGCTCTATTTTCACCTGTATAGTAGGCGGATGTTTTCCCTGGTGCAGGTGTGCCGCAGCGGTCAGTGGAAGAATCCGCGAGTTTGTCTGTGAATTTCCCTGGTAGCGCACTCGGTGCTTGCACGGAAGTTTAGGGGTTTTTTCACTGTAAAAAGACGTTTTCTTCCCACGCAGTGAACAGCAGACGCTAATGTGTTTGTCACTTTTTACGGAATCAAACTCAAAGTAAGGTCAGTACTTCCACGCTTTAAACGCTGCATGCTCATACTCTCTCCCGCACTCGATATATTATCCATTGTTGATCTGCACACAGCTGTTGCCACGAACGTCGCACTCGCTTACGTCATTGTCATGAGACACTCTCGCAAAAAAAAAAATCACGGTTTTAGTAACGCAGTAACGCAGCGTGCTTACGGGAAAGTAACAGTAATCTAATTACCTTTTTTGCAATAGTAATCCCTTACTTTACTCGTTACTTGAAAAAAGATAAAATACGTTACTTGTAACGTATTACTGCCCATCTCTGCTTGCAATCACTTCAACACACTAGATGTACTTATGAGCACATATGATGAGCTTTCACTTGCATTATATGATGCAGTATGCACCTCTGATGCCTATTGCTCCTGTTAATAACTCATTGTTATACACACTGTGAGGTGTTCGTTATGATGGATCTGGACTGCATTAGTCAAACCCTTATAAATCTCTGTAATTGAATACTACAGGACATTTGTAATAATTTGTCTTATTCTGGCCTGTCTGTTCCGGGGCCACAACCTCTACTATTTGGCTGTTGCTCTGCCAGAAAATTCATGGGCATAGATCAAAGGGATGTACCAATTAGCGCACCACAAAACGGTGTAAAGCGGTCCAATTATAAACCAGTTGTGGCTTTGTAGAACAGTTCAAAAGGAAGCTAAGAGGTCACTTCAAAATAATTGCATCGGCTTTCTTTAGTGGATATATCAGGGCACTCATGTGGTCAAAAGGTTGCAGAAAAAAGAAATGTGCTTGTGTGCAAATGGGTGTTTCTCCTTTACCTGTCCGGGCTGTTCACACGGTGTCTGGAATTCAGCCTGCTGGCAAGTCTCTCTGACCTTCTTGTACTTGGGGAGACTGTTGCTGTGTTGAGTACTCGCTGAGTCATCCTTTTTTCTCAGGATCTTCCTACACGACAAAACAAGGAAAGCAAAACCATATCAAGTGGTGAGTGACGTCAAATGGCGTCAAATTCAACTGCCCTGTCCCCTTTTCCTTTACAACCACCACCACAAACACTGGCTAAGTCTCTGCTACGGCCATGCCAACACCACTGTCCTTCCTCTTCCATTATACCTCGACTAGTCACAGCAGTCACAGACAGAACAAAGATGCCAGTGGGGCACAGAACAGCCTGTCCCCTTACACAGGAGGGCCACTGCAGTGTTTAATTTTTTGTTGCCGTCTTCTTTGGCTGGAACCAGCCAATGTTCACACGCTAGCTTGGCTGACGTATCTTGCCTTCAGCCAAGAGTGATTAAAGAGCAAACAGTTGTTAAAGACCCTCCCTGATTGCTGCATTACGTAGATGGAGTTTTAAACAACGCAGTCAGTCCCAGCTGTCATTCAGCATTTCACAGGCTCAGATGTAGTACTGTAAGGTCATGTGAGGTTATTAAATCAGACAACATATCACATGACTGGTGCAGGAACTGCAGATAAAACTTCAACTACTGTATTTGTGTCAATAGAGTCAAGTTAATGGAGGCTAATCTTATCACTTAAAGAAAAGTGGACCTGTGGACGTCATTTAAAAAAAGTTTGGAGTTTAACTGAGAAACAGATTTAAAAGTCAGCAGGCTGCTGGCTGACATGAGCAGCAGTAAAGCTAACAAAAGCTTCTTTTATTCTCTTGATAACGTGTGAGAAATGATAGTGGTGATGTAGCAGTAACAGCAGCTGTAAAGAAGAATGTGACACTGTAATCTATAATATTTTTCATTTAAATTTTTCTCCTTTTACACAGTTAGACTGTGCTGCCAGCAGAATCTGCCTTCAGCCAGCGATTGTTCTCTTGCCTGTCGTTTTCATACGAGTGCCCTCATGGCTTTCTTTTCTTGTTTCTTCAACCTATGTTTTTTTGTAACCCTCGGGCAACTGTATATCATAAAGTCGAGCTTGACGGGATTATTTCTCTCCTCGGTTGTCATGTTTCTGTCAGTGTACCTCTGGCGTTAGCACAGCGAAGCATGTTCATTGAACAAAAGTGGACTGACAGCTTGGAGGTATCATTTTCTGCGACATATATCTTGTGGCAGAGGAGGTTAAATAAAGAACTGACAGGGTTTGTGAAAGGACACACACTGGATGGAATCAGAAAACAGCCTTGGGGAAATAGTCAAGTGTTTTCTGCAGTGTGGCTCCTGCATTCCACACTGGGAAAGCTGGTGACATGTCCTGTGAGTGGATTGAGTGTGAGGCTTCCAGCTATTCCTCAGGTAACATCATCCTGAGCTTGGCTAGCCTTTGTTTATTTTGCGTATGTCTAGTCCTCCCATGTTACTGAAATGTATCTTCCTCCTGTCTCCATCGATGCAAGCTAAGTCAAGTTTAGGACTATGATCTAGGATTGTGTACTTAATATATGCAAGCCCCCCTCCCCTCCGAGGAGACAAAGACTCGATAGCTTTTCTTTTCTTTTTTCCCCCCCTAAATGACCTGGTTACATGTGTCAGCGCCCCTTGCGTGAACTGTCATAATTTTCCAGGAATTTTAGCTTCGCCAAACAACTTACAACACTTTCAATTGGTTACACACTGCCGTCCAAGCTGAATGTGGTCAGGAAATGTCTGTCAGATAACAAATAACCGGGAAAAGCAGATGCGTTGCTCGAAAAGGGAACACGCACCGAGCCCTGCACATTTCGGGTTCATTTAAATGTTTTCATCAGGTTTATGTGACACACAGTGACACGGATGTGTTTGTGGTGTGGAAAGGGAATAAAGAAAGCCGGTTTACCCTCGCTCCACAAGGAATGTGTCTCTCCAGACTTTGGGTTTCCGGTTTGGTTTGAATCTGGGAAAACAAAACATACAAAGTTTATAAGCTTCATATGGCCTATGCACTCACTATCAGCTACAGCACGGTGGGAACAAAGCTAGTCAGAATTATGGAAGTTGATCACAGCAAGACCAGGACCTTGCGGGCGTAATGCTCTTTTAGTATTAAAGGGATTGTGCTAAGTTTTTCTGTAAAAACATTTTCGTGCAGATTTATTATAAATAGTGCAAGGCACAATAATCTTGCATTCCTTTTATACACGGTTAGTACAGTGGGTTTGCTGGAGACAAAAAATGATTCAGTTTGCAAACAAATTCTACAGGAAACCTCATAAAGAAGAAACTCAGTGTTTCCCAGCCAAAGTCCCACAGCCAAGGAAAATCTGCCAAATTGCCCCAAACCCACTCTGCCCAGCTGGAGCAAAAGCCATCATTTTGGCTATGGAAATTTGCATTTGCTCAATAGAAGTCAATAGAAAGAGTTGTTGCACATATGCACGCTGTGGAATTACATGTACATAGTATCCATTACAGCATGGCATAATGGATCCACACAAACCTGTTGCCAGTCCGTTCCTGTTCCAGCAATTTAAGGATGGGCTTTCCATCCATGTCTGGAGGGATCTCCAGTCCAGCAATGTGGAGAAATGTGGGAGCCAGGTCAATGTTTAGCACCAGATGAGGGTTTCTGGAACAGTACAAGCGTGAAAGACATTAAGTTTCAAGTGATAAAACTGAAGTTTACTCAAAGAAGACAACAAGAGTGCAGCAAAGACTTACTGAATGTTTTTATAGTAACAGAAAAATTTGCGTAGTTACTTACACTGCCCCAGGCTCCACATTCGGTCCTCTCATGAAAAACGGTACACGGATATCAAAATCATAAGGCATTGACTTGCCCTTGACCAACCCGAACTGACCAATGTGGTATCCGTGGTCTGCTGTATAAATGATGTAAGTGTTGTCCAGTTCGCCAGTTTCCTCCAACATGTCATAAATCTGTGTGAAAAAAAAAAGCATCAGTAAAATGATCCATGGTAGATTACTCAATTATTTACAGGAACTACATATCCATTAATAAGTACTCATACCTTCTGCACTGAATCATCCACAGACATAAGCGTCTGTAGCCTTTTCCGATGCAGGAAGTTGGTAAACTCCATGTGGATCGGTTTCATGGGGCCCGTGTACTGCATGATCCAATGTTTGTCCATATTCGGGGCATAGTTGTAGCTCGGGGTGCTGAAAGGGCAAAAGGAAAGGAGAAAGGAGACGGGTATGTTAAAAAAAATGCATTATTTGGGTTTCATTGTGTTGCCGTTTAACTCGCGTAGAAGTCCGAAAAACATTTTGGACGTGTCCACATCAGAGCGCCTAACAGCCAAACATTTAAGATGCCAAAAACACCTGTCTGCTACTTTTCACAAACCTCTGCTCAGCAGCAGGTGTCACAGTTGTCCACTGTGCTTGACAAGCATCAATAGCCGCTCAGTTTGCTGGGGCAAAATGTCTTAATACTTTGCACCCAGCACCTTGACTGTTTTTCCACACCTCTCTCAGACCAGATCTCTCCTCCTCACACAGACACAAGTCTCCTCGCTTCACTACACTCCTGGCAAAGACGAGTCATTTGAGGGTTGGCACATGCTTAAGAAAATAATAGGTCCAAAAGTCGGGTTTGCAACAACTTCTGGTCTAAAAAAGCAAAGAAGTCATGCTCATTTGAAATTGGGGAATTATAAGACTGGACAAAGGCAAGACAGAGAGAAAAGTGCTTGCGTTTGTCAAGTTTGTGTTCAGCTGAAGGAAAGTGTTCCCCTGCTTGCAGTAAAGGGAAGCGGAACATCTGATGTTGTGCAAATCTTCTGCAGTTGAAAGCAAAATAGCACACAAATTATATACACTAAGTATATATAATGTACGTAGAAACCCACAGAATCTCAGTAGCAGTGAAGTTGTGTCCCTTCAGCTTTAAGTAATCCACTTTATAAATGAGCAGCTTCTACCCCTGAATAAACAGCCCAAGCCTCAAAATCTGCGTACTTAATGAAGACTTGCTTTGGGAGCTACTTTGCCCTCAGTGACTGAGCTGCCTTCTGTCCTCGTCTCCTCAGGACTGCTTTGTGAGAAGGGTGAACTCTTCACCCACTTAGCAGGCGGTCTAATAAGACCCACAAAGGGACCTGTTTCTGGGCAATGGGCCACCAAGGTATGGGGGCGCTGAGCACCAGGGAACCAGGAATGTAGATGTCAGTGGAAAGACGCCAGTCCGTAGCAGAGGTCACACCTGCATACTGTTGCATATAGTGCAGGTCTACCTTATTGTCTACATTATCCTCGGCTTACAGGAGCACTCCATGCACCCTAAAATGCCTCCTAACCTTAAAACGTTAGGAGGCACGCTTGAAGATGAGAGAGTTTCCATAAAGCAAGTTTTTAATCTATGGCCAGAATAGCATCTATCACTCCCTGCAGGGAAAGACATGCCATTGACAAACCGCACCAAATCTACGGTGTTTAAAATAGGTCGGGAACATAGTTCGCATCTGAGAGAGAGTAAAAGCACCTGAGGAATGTTAATGACATTAACATCAAACCATCCCCAGCTATTGGTGCTGTCAAAAGCACAGACGCTTGTTTTGATTTATGAAGCGGCTCCTCCTTAACTGCCACGCGGTCTCTTTCCATCTCTGTGCATAACACACTAGCTGGAGATGGCATCTACTACAAAGTCATCTTTCCATAATCCAATTTAAAATGGAACAGTGTCAAGAATATTCCCATCTATAAAAAGAAATTTTTGAACATCGGAAAAAAAGTGTTCCCATAGCTGTTATGAAAGTTTATAGTCAAACAAACACCCAACCATGCCAACCACCTGGGCTCTCCTTAGTAATCTCACCACTTAATCTACACAAACACACACACAATAACTGGGGCAACCCCTTTAGTCACTCGTGGGCCCCAGCTCCACCCCCTTCACCCGGAGACTCAAGCTAAAAATAAATTAATAATGTCACAAAGGGTGTTCCAGAGCGCACAATGCATTCCTCTGGTCCTAGGAGCTCCAGGGCGAAACTGCTGATTGATATGGATGGGGTCAGGAAGTCCTTTGCGAATTGCACAGGCGGGGAGGAAGGGGTAAGCAGAGCGAGCTGGAAAGAGAGAAGGAGATGACACTGGGAAACAAGGAGGGAGAGGTAAACAGAGTGATAGAAACAGAGATATACAGATAGAGAGACAGAGGGGTAGTATAAATAGATGACAAATGTTAAGTGTGACAGAAAGTGAGAGGCAGGAACACTAAAACCTCTGGGAAACATAAAGAAAAGGGAGTATTGAGTCTTCAAGTCCAAATCTAATTCTCTAAAACACCATGCCTCCACACATTGAGCCGTGCAGTGAGGCAGTAGGGCTTGGTGCCAGTGAAACAACCCAAAGTACTGCAGCGCTGCCTTAACTCAATGAGAGCTGCTGGAGGCCGGTGTGGGTTTGGCATAGAGCACAGTGCTACGTTAAAAAACCATTCCCGATCTTCCCTATGGTATGTGCCTCAGCTACTCTTGGATGATAAATCATTTTGATTTCACGCTTGCCAAGTCGTCGCCCCCAGCGGCTTCAGAGCAACCTGTCATCTCGTGGGGATTGGGGTGCATACTTACTGTAATAATGTTAGGCAAACCAAATCGCAAAAACTCAATTTAGCTGTTAATGAGACAAAGGCTGAAATCAAAATCTGGGCCCTAAACACTCATTTTTCATTCTTCTCTAAGGCTACAATTCCTGTGTCAAAACCCTGATTAGTGTATATGTTTGAGCATGTATGATAATGTGAGCCTCAGTATTGCTTACATGTGCTGCGAAGCATTCGGGAAGAATTCGGCATACTGTGGCGCCGAGTCTTCTGGGCCGTGAGGAGCAGCGTGACTGACGACCATCATCACGGGACGGTGCGGGTACATCTTCTTGGACATGCGGAAGAAGCTGATGCTGTCGTTGGTGATTAGGTCTGTGAAATAGTCCTTTGAAAGAAGAGCAAAAATAAGGCCCGTTAAAAGGGCGAAAAGTCTAAAAGAAAAAAAAACCTAGAAATAAATATGGAACTGAGGGAAAATATACACCAAAAAAAAAGAACATAAATTACACAACACATGCTTTCATAACTCATTTGCAGTCCAATCACCGTGACATGTTGCTTGCCTTCGTCTAGTCACTTTCAAATAAATTGAGAGGGGCCATTGGGGATATGAAGTGGGGCCATTGAGTACACTACGGTACCAATCTGTCGAGTCAACAGCTGGCAGCTTGCCTGTGTGTGTGTAAATGAGTGTGCGTATGTGTATACAGTATGTGGGCAGTTGCCTCATCAGTGAATCTCTGCACTATTGAATGTGACACCACTTGATGGTGAGGGGCCAGGCCCTTTTAAATAGCATGTTGTGATAAATTTGCTTTCTGCTAACTTCATTTTATTTCGCCCACTTTCTGCTACATCTCCCTGCTTCCTTTTGTCTTTTTCACACAAAGTGACATCAAAATATCTTTTAAGAAACTGAGATATTGGCTTTGGGTAATATAAATGGTAAATGGACTGGTTATTATACAGCGCTTTTCTCCTCTACCTAAGCACTCAAAGCGCTTTATACAATTTGCCTCATTCACCCATTCACACCATTCATACAAGCACTTTTTCTATGCTTCTTCTATCTGACATTTACACACATTTATACTCTGATGGATGCATGGGAGAGCAACTTGAGGTTAGTATCTTGCCCAAGGATATTTGGCATACAGACCGGAGCAACCGGGGATCAAACCAGAAAGTAGACTCAAGCGCCAACAACAGTTCTCAAGATGCCAAATGCTGTGTTTCTCTAAATTAAACACCACAGACAAAGAGAGAACAACTGGATGAATGTAATTGTAACTTAATGTGAAGAGCTTAGACACAGGAAATGTGAAATTGTCACAACACTGTACATCAGTCCCACCTTGAACTGAAATTACAGTAGCATTCGCCAAGTTTCCAAGAGAAGACCAACCATTGTACCTGTTGTTGCTGCCTGGCATACAACAAATGAAAGGGAGTGCCAGGCTGAGAATCAAAGGGTAACGGGTGATTTCCTTGAAATGTCAGAAGTGGGTTTGGCTGATTCATCTTGTCTCTATTAATAGGTTTTACAGCTAGACCAGCTTTAATGGCCTGGCGGCTGTACATGCCCGTGGAGGCCGATGATTATGTGCACATGGCAAAGCACCGCCGTGCACTTTATTTTGCCAGCTCCCAAATCTGAGCCACTGCTGCTGAGAGCTCTGGCAGGTCAGAAGGAAGTGACAGTGTCGTGGGGAATGCCTGGCCAGTGACTATAAAATAGTCAGGGAGGTGAAGAATATCACTTTTCCCTTTTGGAGCTGATTGGTAATAGTAAGTGGCACTCACCCAACGGCACCCCATTAGTACATGGTTTCATTTTCCCAAATCGTTCATCTATTTAATTTGTAATCCTCATAAGTTTTTAAATGACCTACAGGACAGCCAATGCACCAGTGTTTTATAGGTTTACATTTACAACATTTATTGTTTTTTCAAAGTTACAAGAGTGCACATCTGTCAAATTAGCAGTGAGACACTTTATAATATCACAGCTGTTAGAGTTGTTGCTCTACTGTCGTGGGATTTGATATTGATGGATGATATTCTGAAACTAAATCTCACTCAAGAGTGTTTGACAAAACCCTTAACCTCAATTAACTCATCCTCCTACAGAAGAAAAATCAAACAGGACCTAACTGGATGAAATCACAGGGCAGGGTCTGTAGCTTAATCAGTGTCATGATGTGCAAGATGCACTCTGCACAGATACTCTGACCTTCTCACCCCATCCAAACCTAAAGAACTGCGGTTGTCCTGGTGGCAGCAGGTTGATGGGCTTTGGCAGTAAACAGAAAATATTGTGTCCATTTGGTTGTAAACCACAATCTGCTGACCAAGTCCGTGTCATGTAAACACACCGGCCCAAGCCTGTGGGTAATTTTACACCTTGGTCCAAGTTGGCAGAGAAGTAGCAATCCAAACATTTGTTTGCCCATCTCATAGGCCAGCCCGCCACATGGATTTCTTGTATATCCAGCACTGTGCAACCTAGGGAGATATTGGCACGGACTTGCGAAAACAAACTGACAGCTCTTACAAAAACATTTGGGGAAGATTGATGACCGATGCCATCTAGAGCTACAAAAAGACAGTGTAACCACAGTCATCCCCCAGCAGTAGCAAACAGTGGTGTTACAGCACAAAGTCATTCTGCAAAACTTGATAGTGAGACACAAAGAGGAAGAATGAGAGTGAGAGACAAAAACAAGTGCAGGTCGGTTTTTGTCACAAGTTGTCAAGTTGGCTTCTCATAAAGATGCACCACTTTTATAGCGTCTAAATATTGAGGAAAGGTGCATCATAATAAAAGGATGCTGCAGAAAGAGGAGGCGTCAACTCAGCTCGTTCCCTTTAATCCTCAAGAGAGAATTCCTGCCATCCTGAATCACCACACAGCCATAAGCTGCTTCACTGTCTGTATTTATAAGCGAGTGGAACCTGCAATTTGTCATGTGAAGTCTTAATATTAAGTCATAACGGCAAAACAAATTAGGGACTGAGCTAATAGAGCCTTTTCGTATGAATTATGAGAACACATACCTTGGCATAATCAGCACCATGTTTCTCCTTGTAACCATTCCGACAGACAGTATAATTATAGAAGCGGGAATTTTTGATCAATCCAACCCATTCGCGCCACCCAGGTGGGATGTAGCTGCCATTGTACTCATTGAGGTACTTGCCGAAGAAAGCTGCAGAAGAAAAGATGAGAGAAAGAAGGGAGAGATGGGCCTCTTTTAATATGCAGTTTCTTTATATATTCAGTCTTTACAAGCACTGCTTCCTTAAGGCGATGCCTGTAAAAAAACAAAAAAAAAAACATAATTGTGTGACTGTGCGACTTTATCTGCGCTTATGTGATGTTTAACATTTTTGCTTGTCTCCTTTTCCCTGGATTCTCTGACAACATTCTCGGATAAGCTGGGCAGGAAGCCAGGCTGTCCCAGAGACGGCTAATTGCAGACTAACGCAACGACTCCAAAACCACAAGTCGAGCTGCAGCCCACAGGACCCCATTGAGCTGCCCAGTTCAACGCCTGCCCATCACTCAGGCAGACAGTGTCTGATGAGACACGACATCGACCTGGCACGCTCAACGTGTTTGCATTTCTCACAGCAGACAGCCAGGCAGGCAGGCAGGTTTGTGGAGTCTAGCTTACTGTATAAATTTGCATTGACTAACATATGAATGGCGTTGCCAGGAGGAGATTAGAGCTAGTAGTGACTGACACTCTGTTAATCAGAACCGAGAACCTCATACAGGTGAACCATCGTCACTATCAAAACTGCCATTTTCCATAAATAAATAATAAGAGAACACCACAGGTATGAAATAAAGAGTCCTCAATTATATCTGTGTGAGTGTGCATTCACAAACCTGTTCTATAGCCAGTTTCATTGAGGTAGACTGCAAAGGAGCGCGGCTCATGCTGAGCTTGCCAGGAAGGGGAGGAACAGTTCTCATTGTTGGTGTAGGTGTTGTGGTTGTGGACGTACTTGCCCGTCAGCATGGAAGAACGTGACGGGCAGCACATGGGTGTGGTGACAAAGGCATTGGTGAAAGAAGTGCCACCATCCTCCATGATCTTGCGGGTTTTATTCATTACCTGTAGAGAACCTGGAGGGCGAGGTAACGTGATCAGTGCTGTACAGTTACAGTGAAATCTTATTAAACACACGCAAATACTGTTTTTCACTCGTATTTACTTAATCTGTGATTCAGTCCTCTGAAAGGCAAATAATTACAATTCAGCACACGAGAGACCAGATGGCCATTCCGGTGTGGCTTATGGCCTCTACTTAATATTTAATGTGCCAAGAAAGACTACAGAAGTCCTGATGCAAATCACCACAAAGACAAAGAAACACATTAGAACAGAGAGGATTGAAGACTGGGAAAAACACTGAATTTTAGATAAACTGTGCACTTTTTCTTTTAAATAGGGAAAAAAAATTGAAGCCAAATGAAAATTTCCAGGAAGACCAGGGGTTTCTGCCAGGCAGCCTTACCCAACTCAACATCCTGGTCGTCAGTCATGATGAGGATGATGTTGGGCCGGATGTTTCTGCGGTCTCTCTGAATGCGACCTCTGAGGCCCTGAGCCCTGGTGGTGGTGAAGGCCCAGCTGCCTGGAGCCCAATCCAGCGACAGGAGGGCCAACCAGGATAGCCAGTGAATCAGCATGGTGACTGAAACAACAGGCCAGAGGATGGGTAGATGGAGGAGATTAATGGAGAGAAGGGGAGGGAGAGAACCAGCCGGGCCGCTCACTCACACTTGTGCAGCTCTTGCAGCAGTGATGGACTGTGGGGAGACAAGAGGGGGAAATGTATGGAGACATTACAACAATAAGCATGGTGGGAGGTGAAACTTTAGGGTCAGTTTTGCAGTAGTGGAAGAGAAAACTGCATTGCACCTGCAGAAAGCCAGAATCCCTGTTGGAACATTTAAGCACATTTACTTCAGGTAACTTCTGTGCAGATGGTCACAAATCACACTCGAACAGAACAGTTTATCCATAAACAGGGAAGCCAAAACAGCTTTAGCCCTTAACGGTCCAGCAAGGAAAACTTATTCAGCAGTTCAAATATATGCTGTGTGCAGATGGAAACTCCATTAATACTGAACACAAAAATCCCTCAACCTCAACTCCCTGATCTGAAAGAAAAGAAAATACTCAACTCTGTCAAAGTTAAACAAAAACAAATAAACTGAAGATCTAGAAACACAGATCTCACCTCAGAGAATCCCGCGAGTCCCCTACTTTTACAGTTTTCTCTTTATCTCTCTATCGTTTCCTGGTTTTCCACTCTTCTACCGTGTCAGAGAACACACTCGTGCACGGAAAGTCTCCATCCCTACTGGACAGCTGCTGTTTAGCTAACTGTGATGAGATTAGGCCATTGGCTGCACACCCAGAACCACTTGCCTGCATGAGCCAATTGTGGCCCCCCTTTTACCTGCCACTCAAAAGTCACCCCCTGGTGAGTCAAGCATGACACAGGGCCAGTGGGGGGAGAAAAAAAAGGCACTGGAGGCGGGGAGAGGGTTCCACTACATTAACTGCAACGCCACTGTCGGGAATCACAGATGACCACTGAGTCATCACTTGGCAGCCTCTTGCTCACTATAACAGTCATCATAGCTGAATGCTCCAACTAAATTCCAGTGATCAGTAAAGTAAAACCTGAGCTCAGATTTTATTCCTGTACCAATGAAAAGCCAGTCTAAAGAAATTCAAAACATTATATCGGTAGTGTTGTGCTACAAATTAAAGTTAAAATGTAATAAGAATTCAAAGATGCCTTCAAATATATATAAAATATATGTGAAAGAATGGCTTCTGCTTGTGAGATGAACCGTGATGCAGCAATAATGAGAACCTCATCACCACCTGTGAAAAAGTGCCTTGCGGACAGCAGTCCCACTGAGTGGCACCACACTGCTCCCTATTCTGGGTTAATGGCCTGAAAACAAATGGCAGGTCTATGACACCTGAGCCCGGCCAAACCCCACTGGGTGGCTCCGCCGTTACCATCATTTCCACAAAAGGCCTGTCCGACTCAGCAGAGAGTAACAACCCTAATAAATGATTTGTATCTTGATGATTTTGATCTATCGCACAGTCCAGAATGAACTAACCTGCGTTGTTCGGATGGTAGTCGAGGACGGTAAAGATTCTGTTTGGTAATTTGCATCAGGAAATTAAAACACCTACTCTAGTCGTGTATCAGATAGATGCAAATCATCTCAAACACCCAACACCTCCCAATGTTGACCCTGCTCTACTACGCTGTTTATTTCAGCTGCTTCTCCAGTTTGATGTTAGATATGATAAGCAGAGCTTCAGACAGAGCTTTAAGAGTACTTTGGTGTACTGGGTTTCAGACAAGCTGTGTCTGGACTAGCCAGCCAGCCCAGTCATCGTGACAGCCCTGTGCAAACACTGGCGCCGTTTGGACAAACACCCCTCTGGTGCGAGGTGGCAGAGTGCACAGAACCTTGCAGTGAGCTACACACACAACACAAACTACTTTACAAACACATGGTGACACGCAGAAACTCATAGACGAGCCTTTATCCCACAAAAAACACACTCTCCTGCCGTGTGGATCCAAGTCCTCCTACACAAATTGGGAACGCTTCCCATATACAAGACACATAACCCATATCCAGACAAAGCTCAAGTCTCTGTTTCTATCAGAGCTGCGGAAGACCTGACATCAGCTGTAAGCCAGTCGGCCAGCGAGTGTAATGTTAGCACCCAGCGCAAATTCAATTTTACATGCCAACGATTCCAAGCAATGGCCTCTTCTTGCATCTTAGACAAAACAGACAAGAAGGTTCATTGTGGTGTCTGATGCAAACCTTGTGGTGCTGATCTACAGTGGAGTCAATAGCTATTCTGTCTGAAATGACTGAGACCGCAGGGCTAATAAAGCGCCACACAAAACCCCCCAATAGAATGAGGGCTGTTATTATGCAGGCCCCCTCCCCTTTTTCTGGACTACCGCTCGTAGTCCATTTCACCTGATCCACTTTGCTCACTAGGCCATCTGAGGTTCACTTAGGAGCAAAAGGACTTCTACAGGTCTTGAGTCATTCGATCATCCTTCTCAAAGTGACCCATCATCAAAGAAAACCCAAGTATATGCTGGCATCATATCCTCAGTGCCCTGACTTCCTCATGTTAATGTGACATATGGAGCGTAAAGCCTCTAGAGGAAATGAGCAGCTGAGTGACAGGACATGTCAGAGTGTCGAGATAAGCAACTGCTGTTTATAAAGCAAAGATGGCAGGCTATATTGTGACCTTTAGTTCATGCAGAAAGTTTCCAATTCACTGAGCAAGAGTGAGAAAGAGGCAAAAAAGTGATTTTACTTGAATTAAAAATGTAATTTGCCCAAGGATGCTTAGGAGATATTCCTTCCATGCACCACATCGTGGTGCTTTTATCAGAATAAAACAAGTAGCCCTGCAGCAATTTCTGCCTCAGACAGGTCCACTCTACATGAAGATTTAATTTGGCTTGTTTTAAATATAGAATACATCCTGTGAGCACTCTAGAGCAGCACGGTATGCTTTATAGTTTAATATGCTCTATTTAAAATGTATAATAAAAACATCTGCTCCAGATTTGAAAGTGTGTCTAAGCTTTACAGACAGGATAGTTTAAACACCTATTTAACTACCGCTAGATGTCAGAATGAACTCCATTAGTTGTGTGTGTACAAACACACGTGTGTGTGTATTTTGTTTTGTACAAAAGCTTTACAAAGTGTTACACAGAGTTAATGGCTTCAGGCACATTCAGGGATCGGCATAAATTAGGCACTTTGTACACTTTAAATACACAAAACAATATGAATGACTTCTGAAATGTGAAAGTTATTATTAGGCTTCCAAATCCATCTTCTGTTATCATCACTGATTCTTTTTTGCCTCCAGAGTTCAAATTCATGTTTCCAATTTCACGATCCCTTGCAGATCATTTTCATGTCATTTTCGCAAGCCTTTCATTTTGAATGACTCATTTATTTATGTCATGTAGCGTGATATCAGCAGAACAGGCAACTTCTATACATCTGTGGAGCGAACAAGAGGTCTTTATTACTGGACAGAGTCAGAGGACTAGGGAGCACATTGTTTCTCCTTCCTCATTGTTTTGAAGGATTAGCTCTAATGACCCTTTAAATGAGCCCTTACTGTACTCATCATGGTTAAGCTGGGGGGAGAAATATTGGGCATGGATGGGAGGAACGCAGCATGCCTAGGAGTTCAAAAGGACTGAAACAAAAAGGCCACTATGGAGTTTTCAGATGCACAGCTGCCAGATACATAAAAGATGTGCAATTTTCAGATTAATGGCAATCAACACTTTTAGCACACCTCAACACCGTACTAATCTTTGCTTTCATGAGGGTATTTTTTTTTCTCCTACTTGTAGAAAAACAGCTCTTTTACTTGCTTTCCTACAACACATGCAGCATTGCTCGGTAATTTGGTATGTCTATACAGACAGCTGTGCTTTGTGCATCGAGTAAAGCTGAACATAATAGAGTTGCTGCTTGTGTAGCCATGCAGGGCAGCAGTATTTGGCTGGTTGGCAGTTGTGCCCTCTTGTTAGGGCCTCAAACCACACACTGCTGCGTCCTGACCCTCCTCCGACCTGAGTGGTGTTATGGCTTTGATGGTGGCTTGTTTAACCTAACCTCAGCAACCTGAGGCTACCCACACACAGGGGTTAAGAGGTGAAAGTCTGAAGAGAGAGCGAGAGAAAAATAAAAGAAAACAGAGGTATGAAGGCAACAAAAGTCTTGTCTGGTTGTGATTGGCCCACATTTTCATTTCATCAATGGTCTGCATCTGGCTTAAGTCGTGTTCGTTCAGGAGCGGCAGTCTATACATTTATCAGCTGTGACTGAAAAGTAGCAGATTACCCAAGAGCGCACATGAAAGACTTCTTATGTAAAAAGGCAGGATGACAGCCGAGAGTTCGCGTATCTCTAACAGCCACATGTTTGTCCACGAGCGCATGCATGCTCACAGAGGAGGATCTTGCCCAAGTTAACACAGAGAGTTTGGAGGTGAGGGGGTTCACATTCCCAAAACAAGATGCAAGTCAAACACAAACCAGATGCCATGCTCCTCTAAAGTAAATCAGTCATTCATAAAAAGGCCTTGCTATTAAGGACAATGGCCATTTCAAAGCACCTCAAATCCCCCCTTATTCCTGTTCAGTCTCCCTCTTGCTCCCTCGCTATTTGCCTAGTCCATCTCTATGGCAGCCAAGTCACAGAGGAACAATGGAGGGGAATTATAGTCCAACAGCATAGTTTGAATTCTGTAGGCTGCTCTGCGACTGTAGGCTGCATGACTTGCAATAACAGTAAAAATCATTTAGTACATAGTCATTCCTCGACCATAGGAGAACTGCTGAAAGAAAGAAATAAACATCGCAGAGTCGGGATATAAAACATGCTAAACTACAGGCTGGTCTGATTAACAGATAAAGACACAATGTTTTGCACTCCTTCTTTCAGAGAGGAAAAAATGAATAAGACGAGGACTTAGATTAATATGGAGGTTTGTCCAAATATTTCTGTAATCTGAGGGAATTCAGCTGGTCTGCTGCCATGAGGGCTGACGGGGGACTTTTATACTGAGGAGAGCCTGTGTCAGGGCCTGCTGTGCCCGGCAGGCCAAGGGCAGCGCTTGTACCCATCAAGGCCCACCCGTCAGCCACACTGAGCCGACTGAAGGGGAGTTCTGTCCCAGTACATTTACTTGGCTGTGGGTAGGCACTGGGAAAAGACTCAAACCTTGGTGTTTTCAGACTCTTAACTCCATTGATTTGTTTGACCAAAATGCCCAAGTTGGTGTAAGATTTATGCAAAAATTCCAACGAGAAAACCCAAGTGCAAAGTAGTGAAGAGAGATCACTGTTCCAGCACGTTTATGGCTACAAAACCCTTTACTGTGACAGGCACAATCAGAATCTTTGTTTTGTTCAATATTAAAAACGATAAAACTTCAGATGTTTAAGCTTCCCGTTCACTGGAATGTGGTTTGTTTGGGGTACAATGCAGGCCACTTTAATGAAGAAGAATGGCCTCAATTCAGTGAAACATGAACCTGGAGTTAGTGCATTCACAGCTATTAGTTAAACCCCACATGTTTCTCTCGGACCTGGGGAGAGACCCTTTGTAGTGCCATGGCTGTCATTCCACTCCATCAATATTATGGATGCATCTTAATGTATAATTAAATGAATCCGGGTCCAAAATACTTCAAAGTGGGAATGACTTGTGGGCCCACAAGCAGCCTATTGGAAACATGAGTGGGTTTTGAGTACATTAGGAGGTAAATGATTAAAAAACACAAAAGGTCACATTTTATTTATGTATGGGTGTGTTCCCAGTCTGACGGTGGTCTGTATTTAAACATTCATATCCTCGGCTATTTAGTTCTTTGAGTCTAAACCAAGAACTTTATGTAGGCATCCATGGCAATCACTCACACACAGCTATCATACTTTCAGTAACCGGACTGGAATTTAGAAAGTTCAAGAGGCCCGTTTCTGCCTCCATGATTTAAAATTAGTGGTAATACTTAAAATCAGTATATTTTATATATAACGTTATGATGTGCTGGTGCTACACGTTTACCTATTGGTAACCTCTGCTGTACCATTGTCAAAGTATATAAAACAACTGTAGGTGGAGGACGGCTGGGCAGTTTTTTCTTTCTAATCTGGTGTTTTCCTCCATGTCAGTTTAACACAGTAATTAAAACAAAGTAGTGCCACAAGTTAGCGCCTCCTTTCTCTACTGTGTTGAGCTAAGCTTAAAGAGTTCCACACATGGCACATTGCTCTGTCGGAAGAGTCTCATTAAGACTTTTGTTAATGTTCGTGTGGAAAGTCCTATTATTGTATCTGACAAATTTAGGTTAGCAAGTTAAACCAGAGACCACACCAAGTAAGCTAGCCACGTGTTATATAATAGCATGTTATTGCCTTCGGCTTTCTTCCCCGAGGGCCTGAAGGGCGTCCTTCATCACGTCCTTATTTTAGTTTGTTTGTCTCACTAGTTTTTGTCTGGTTTAAAACAATTCAGTTCAATTTTATTTATATATTTATAATCACACTGATAGTCACCTCAAGGAACATTCAGACGACACCCTATGAGCGAGCACTTGGTGACAGTGGAAAGAAAAAACTCCCTTTCAACAGGAAGAGACTTCCAGCAGGGTTTCTCTGTATTGTTGCTTGGGCTTTACCTTACAATAGGGTCTTGAGGAGTCTAGTGTCTCGAGGAGACTGTTGTTGTGATTTGGTGCTATATAAATAAAACCGACCTAAACTGAAATTGCATACTACTCAGACGCATCTTCAGCGACAAGAGCAACAAGTAGTCCTGCCACAGATGGTCTGGCCCTTATACAACCCCAATCTCAGCATGATTGAGTTAGTTTGTGATTAAATGAAAAGATAGAATATCCAGAGAGCCAGAAGCTTGGCTTTGTATACGAGGTTCAAGTATACAAATGGAAAAGCTCATTTACTGTTCACGTGGGTAAGGGAAAAAGGTAAGGGGGGTAGGAAGCAGAGAAGAAAGTGAACAGAAGGGAAACCACTCCACTGATTTATAGTGTGATATGAAAACATGGAATCACAATCAGAGGATCAGCAACCACAGTTATATGAGCCTAAAGCAAGCATTTTCTTTTTTAAACTATTCTAAGCCATGAATGGAAACCATTAGCAACAGACGACCTCAGCTGAATGAAATAAAAACGCATTTTTTATTCCTCCAGCCACGTTCTTGTCAAAATCCACACTCCCATCAGAAACACTCTATCAGAGTACAAGTGCTCCAGAGAGTGAGAGGGAGCAGAATGAATTGCTCACTCACGGGTGGCTTTCTTGTCTCTTTGACGTGTCAAATATACCCCAGATAAATTATTTCTTTTACCACAAAAGAGAGCTATGGCAAATTGCTTCAATGGGTTTCCACTGAGGTAATTGTCAAGAATAAAGAGACTGACTTCTTTTCCATGAAATCAGCAACATGATGGCAGAGAGAGAGAAACACAGAGAGAGCCAATGCACCAAGCCCGATGGATGATTTTTGTTCCCTTATGTGAAAAGTGTGACTTTGTTTTTTTTTCTCTTGCACTCTGTGAATACTGAAAAAGCAAAGGATTTCTAAGGTGGTGAATTTGTTTAATAGGAACAAATGAGCTACTCTGTCAATGTCCACTAGTTAGTAATTGACAATAAAAACAATTTAATGAAATCTTTGTTTAGAATATGCTAATTCATCAGAGTTTATTACATCTAGCTTCTAGACAGGTGACTGTAAATGAGTTTAATCTTAGAAAAACTGTTGTGTTATAAACCCCCCTACTTCTGTGAAAGAGTGAAAAAGGTGGTAACAGTTGAGAAAGGAAACTTCTATTAAATGTAGTGCGGCTCCTGGCACATGAAACGAAACACCCCCAAAATGTGAAGCATGTGGAGGCATATTTTTTGGGAATCATAGACAAACATAGATCATGGGAACCAGCCTGTGTGACCGTGAATGTCATAAACAGACTTCTCGATGACTCAGACACACCAACATGATACCACTCATAAAAATGTATTGGACTCATTGCACCTGTGCCAGTTCAGCACTCCCCCCCTCTCACCCAATCATGCCTTTGGATATGTGTGTGTGTGAACGCTGGGTATTTGGATATCATGTACTCTGTGAGTGCGTGTCATTCACTCAAACAGAGAATGAATCACTCAGACTTGAACGCAGACAGACACGTAACCTGTAATTTGTACGCAGGGGAGATCTCCTTTCCATTGCCTCTGGCTTAGTGTGTGGCTTTCCAAAGCACGCAGCAACGTCATTTGTAATTGAATTAACTTTATCCTCTCAGGCAAAATTTCCATATTTAATTCCATTGTAAATAAAGAAATAATAAAACACGATTTCGATAAAAAGATAAATTAGCTCGCATAGCGTTGAACAGGAAGCTTACCCATCCGAATCCTTCCAGGCCTTTTACTTTTGAGCCAAACCTAGAAGAATGCAGCCACTACATCATCCAAACATGTTCAAGAGACAGCAGACAGAATCAGCTGAAGTTGCCACGGGCAACTCGAGAAAACCAAGACGACGATAATGTGAGTCATGCCATCATAGAGCTTTTCATTATAAAGCAAGTTGCTGTTCAAACACTTTAAAGATGCAGCCATTCTGCATCCACACGGCCGAGTCGTGTTGATCAAATAAGGTCAAACAGGACTGGAGGCGACCAGCAGAACACGGCCAAGTCCTCGCATATAAGCGCTTGTGCGTGTACGTACACAGAGGCAGAGGAGGGGAGAGCGCTGGCAGAAGCTGAATGTGTTTGCTCGCTCCAGGGGAGAAGGAAAGAAAGGGAGCAGAAGAGCTGAAACAAACGCATGCTGGCTTCTATTAGTCGAGCTGTAGAGCGCAATGAAGGGGTGAGGAAACATATTCATTCCCTCTGCCTCCTCCCCACCCAACAACATCCCCCCAACCCTCCCACCCCATTATATCCATTCTGGAAAGGCAGCGGATGAAAGGGGCAACCCCCCAGTGGCAGCACTTCTCCCTCCAAACTTTCGCCGACGCATTCTGACGGCTGCTTAATTGTACGTGATACAGGCAGGATCCTTTCTCTTTCAAATCTAAAACAGATTGCTTCTCCCTGGGGAGGAGGATTATTGGACAAGAGAAATGACAAAGCAGGGACTGTCCAGCCCTCTGGGAGGTGGAGGACAGAGGGGGTGAGCTCGTGCATAGTGTGCTTATGTGTGTAAATAGCTTTTCTGTGTTTGTCTTTTGTACAACCCTGTCCTGCAAGAAGATTATGTTTGTACCCATGTGTTTCAAAAGTGCACACATTATCCAACCTCCCTGCATCTTTTTCCACTTTAAAACTCTCTCTTTCGTCCCCTCTTTATCACACATTCACACCTCCCTTTCTCTGATCTTGGCCTCTCCTTTATCTTATCCCGCTTCCACTTCCCCCTCTGTGGCTCTCTTGACCTGGCTTTCTCTTTCTCACTCTAAAGTCCATGCTGCATCTACGTGCAGTGACATCTGAACAAACGCTGCTGTGAACATTACAGAAAAAGCATTAAAACCCTCTCTCTCTCAGTCTCCCTCTCTCACCAAGGATTTACCCATTAAAGTGCACTTTTAGCCACCATTAGCAAACCCGCATTTACCCCTGTTGTGTAAATTCTCAGTCCACAATTGCACTGGCTGTCTGGGGTCATTCCTGGCTTTTGTGTCGCTGAACCACCTACTGAACATTTTCTTCATAAAACACATCTTTCCTTTTTGACTAGTCATCAAGGCAGAGGCTCGAGACAAAGGGGATGAGAGCCATAGAAAACAGTAAAGTACTGAATGTGTGTCTGGATTGCTGCTCCTTTTACGGTGTCCTAAATACCACATCAAAGGTTGGAGGGATAAGGAATTCCCTCCAATAATGAGATGGATGTAATGTTTGCATGCCCTGACCTCTCTCATTCAAATAGCAAGCTGAACAAACATATGGGGTGCTATCATGAGCTCCCAAATACCCCCTAAAAGATTTCTTTTGAGATAGGTGCCTAAAATTTAAAAAAAAAGAAAGACTGCATTTAACGTGCACTTTGCAAATGGATCAAAACTCCATAACAATGTTTGATCAGTAAGGTCAACAAAGGAACTGGGAAAGTGGCTGACTCATCTAAAGATAGCCTTTCTGGATCCCACATAAATAAAAGCATGCCAAATGCTCACTGTTCAAATGCTGGTCATTTGCAGTGATAGGACTGTGCAATCTACACAAGCGCTACTATGCAATCAGGCTAGTATGAGGAACACTATCATTAAGTTGAAGAGATAAACAAGTTCTGGAGGAGAGAGGGTGGTTTAGGAAATCTTTTCTTAACATGCTCACACACACACACAAGAGAACACACACAAACTACAGTTATACAGCACTGCTCTCTGTACTTTCCAGAGAGGGAAAAAGGGGAAAAACTAAACTAGTGTCATCCCACTGGACTTCAAAGCAAAGATGTCTCAATCCAATTAAACTGATTAAGTGCTACTTGATTCAAAATAATTATCCAATACTAGAACCTGTGTCACCACAATCCCAACTAAACTCTTTTTTTTTTTTTAAATAAATGACAGAATTCAGACATCTGACTCCTGTCACATAGGATCAAGTTCACAAAGCAATGCAGCATGATGAATGAGTCGGAGACGACAACAAAAAGCAGAGTCAAGCCAAAGCTCATCTAACATGGTTCTGATTTGGAGGAACAAGTAAGGATAGAAAAGCTAAAAATACTGAGCACTCACCTGAAAGCATCTCCCCACACGCACACACACAAATGGAGAAACTTGGATCAGTATGACATTATATGTGCCTCTTTTCTCCAAAGTGACTTCCCACAGGAGCGTTACCTAAAAGTTTAAAACTGTGTTTGCATCCCATTTAAACAGAATCTTGTTCAGTCTATTAGACTAACACACATATATGCATATTTGAGCCATTTCCACTTCCTGCAGTAATCACTCTTCCATGAATGTGTTGGCCCTGTTCATGATGAGATGGCATGCGTGTCTGGGAAATCTCTGATCCACTGCTGGTATTTAAACAGACGCACACACTTTTGGTAGCATTCGCTTACACCCAGTCTCTCGGCATGCTTATCAGAAGAACAAATTAGCTCACTGAATACTTTCACACGCATAGAGAGACACACGCACATACATCCGCGAGCAGATCTGAATGATGGCAAAGCGACTACTGGAACAACGTTTGTCTTGGCAAGCGCCTACCCCCCAGAATGTAATTATTTGCAGCAGCTGCTCATGCGCTTGTTTGTACCACAGTTAAGCTAGAAACTGTTTAAAGGATCTATCTTCTTTTCTGCGCTGGCAATAAGGCACGGCGTTTTAAAGCAGTCCAAAGCTGCTTTGCTGTGTTCCGAGTAAGTTAATCAGAATATTGAGTCTAAGCGTTGCCTACGGATCAGTCTTGTCAGTAGTGAAAGTTTCAAGTTAAAGTTCCCCATCATTCTCCAGCCTCGCATTCAGTAATACACATGGACACTGCCAAAGTGTTGAAATGTAAGTCAGCCAGTCTACTCAAAGAACTGGATTTGAATGGGACCACAGTAAAATTTTGCCATCTAGGTCAGAAGGATAAATTCCCTGGTTTTTGCGGACTTGTAGGTGAGCACAGTGATCCAGTACACATTAAAGTCAAACCGTGGATGAACTTCAACAATGTACCACACACACAGCAGACAGGGGCAAAATGTACTCCACATTTGGATTTTTTCTTTATTAAGAAGTTTACTAATACTCAGTTTCACTCGGTGTCCCTTATAAAATTTAAGACTGCAAAAGCAACAACAGTCGGTCATCTCTCCAGCTGATTGATTCTAACAATCAGCTCATACAAACAACTCTACAGGTCTTAAAGCAGTACTAATCACTACCTGTTGGTGGTTGTGTTAAATACTTCGAGTAACAAGCAGGAAGTGTAGCTACGGCTGGTTTACAAAGGTAAACACAAATTCACACAGCAGCAGCTTTCACCCATACAACCTTCTCTCCTCTCAGCCCAGCTGCTGTTCACACAACTTTTCACAGCTGCACAGTCTCCATTTGCAAATGCCTCATACACACACACATAGTGCCTGCAGCAAGGCATAAATACTATACATCATATTCCCACTTCACTGGCAAGTTTCGCCTCTCACTTGACTTGAGCTAAATAGCTAAAGTGAGGTGCACATTCCCAGCGTCTCTCCCTCTCTGCTGAGCTTTGACAGTTTGTCCGGAAAGAACTCTTCAGCAGCTCATCCATTTAGCGCATACTGACACGATCTGCCAGAGGTGCACTCTGAATGAGATTTATGAAAAAAACTTATCTGGCCTGAAGTGAAGGAACATTAAATGCCACGCTGATTTATGGAAATGTCGGGGGAAAAAAACGTGTCTTAATTTGCTATTACAGAAAAGGAAAACAATTTAAACTCAGTACTGGATTTCTGTATGATAAAAAAAATGACACCATTAAAATAAGAACATGATAAAATACAACCTGTAATCTTTTATAGATTGCACCATACTGACAGTTACATACTTTTAAGTGAGAGAGCAGTTTAAAATGTAATGGAGCTACCTTTCACGCTCCTATAATCGGCATTCGGAAAATGAAAAATGAACTGATGAACGCTCATGTTTTGGGGGGAAAAATGACATTAATGGAATGTGCTGCCTTCTAATCCCTTGAGACGGAGGAATTTGCGACCGAGGGAATTCCTGTCATTCACAGGGAAAACTATGAGATCCTGCACACACTGAGCTGCTGTACGGGCAGCACAGACAGGCTGCAGGAACAGCGCAGCTCACAAGTCCAGACTTACTGAGTTATACCTGACTCCTGGACTGTAATGTGAATCAGAAATTTACTGCTAAATGAACAACAACATGCACGCTCTGCAAAAGAACTGGAAACCTGACAAAAAAAAGAAGTGAAAGAGTAAAAAAAGTTGTACAGTACCTGGAAGGCAGGAGAGAAAAGTGCTGGCTGACTGAGAGGCAAGGATACGATTCCTCTCAGTTTTATCCCCACGCTTCTTGACCAGATCTGCCTTTGCTCATGGAGGGATTTGTATCTTCGTGCTGGGACTTGGTTTCAAGAGTAGGGGGGACCACACAGCTCCTGGAAGACAACCTCTCTCCTCTAATCCTCTCCCCAATGTGATGACACTCTCTAACCTCGACCATCTGTTGAAACACGTCCCAAAGCAGTCAGCACCACGCTGTGTCAAGAACCCCACTCCCCTGCCCAATCACAGACCGGCTGCTGGGTGGCTCCTCGCTGCCAGGAGGCAGGGACAAGGACACAGCACAGCGCAGAGGGAGACACACACACACGCACAGTCGGTCACACCACTGCCTCCACCCCACACTCACACAGACACTCTACGAGATGAGAGCAAGAAAACCCCCCAGTCATCGTAACCTGAGAGGCAGAGTAGGACGGGGAGAGTGAGTGGAGGAGGAAGGGGAGGGGAGCAAGCAAGAGAGAGCAAGGGAGGGGAGAGAGGGTGAGAGAGAGGGGCACATGCTTAAGAGCTAAAGTAGGGAAGATAGAGAGATACAATTTGTATCTTTCACATTATGTTGCTGGCAATGTCGCTTAAATAACAATCCCCCCGCCCAATTCCTCTCCCTGGATCTATAGCGCATGTGGTCTAAAGAAATAATACTTTTCAAAAAATGCAATAAAATTCTATATTGGCTCCGAGGTGGGAATGCTGTTGGCACTAAACTGTTACATCTGCAAGCGTAGAAGCGCAGGCAGCAGCCCTCACACCTTAGTGTGTTAACTCCTTACGTCCCCCGGCCACATTCCAACCCTTCACCACCTATTGCCTTAAGTTAGAAAAGAGGGCAGAGGGGAATACACTAAAATGACAAAGCTAAGGGAAAGAGCAAGATAAGGAGAAAAGAGATAAGCGACGTCTAGATATTTTTGACTAGATGATGGCCAGCTGTTTAAGCAAACACCTTTGACGATCAGTCTTTCGATGGCAACACAATTACTACTCAGTTTCCTAAACAAATCAATCCAATTCTCAGTTCACGCGAAACACGAGGAGCGTTAGGTGAGAAAGGCTGTCACGTTCATCAGTTGGTTGAACTACTGTCCTACTCATTGATCCATTAAAAAGGGATTATGAGACCCTAATGATATTCAGGGATAAATTCAAAGGCAAGCACTAATGAGGTGATGCTCGTTTGATATGCAACAGCATCACCATGTGTTAATCAGAGTGGGGAAACGGCAAAGAAAGGCTTGTGAGTGATTCATTTACATTACATAAGCACGAGCAGCATACACACAATGCCCTCTGTTTGAAGTTGTCAGACAGGTATTAATCAAAAGTTTGAGTGCCACTTTCCAACTTCCCTTGATAATGAGTCATTTGGTGGGGGAGGGTGTGTGTGTGTGTGTGTGTGTGTGGGGTGGTTAATACCTAAAAGAAAGTTTCACCTTATTGCGTAACAGTCCCAAATCTGTATCAGCTTTATATTTTAATGTTATTTTACTGCACAAACCCACACAGAGTGACTTTTTTCAGTGGATGCTACTAGTTATCTCCCCTGCAGGTTTGCATTAAGCTAAACAAGCCCTAGACATGTAATGCTCTTCCCAGCACCGACTGATGTTTGAAACACGGGCAGTGGTGAGACAGAGCAAGAGCCTGAGGGGGGAACGAGCTCAAATTAGATTAACTAAATTTACAAAGACTGTCCCCAGCCCCTGCTGCACGGTTACACACATCCCAACCCACACCTACAACCCCAAGCCCCCATTCTCACGGCCGAGAGGTTTCAAAAGGGCCTTCAGGCAGGACAGGGGCGACCAAATCCCTGTGCTCTTTACTGGATTAAAGATGGCTGCCCCACTAGGGGAGAGGGGCTGTTTTTATACAAGCTGAGCACATCTGTAAACATCTTAAAAGGTGTGTTTCTGTGAAGAAAACATCCAGAGTCTTATCCACGGCTATTCAAACTTTCAAAAAGGTAGAAAATGGTCAATGGTTTATGCAAACAAGCTAACCATTTTGCACGACCGCCATTAATCTCCATTTTCCATTTTCACTTCCGCTGATGGACACAAGGGCAACAAAAGCGAGGGCAGGGGGAGGTCTATAAAACGGCCTCATCTTATGAATGACTGAATGACCTGCAGGGGGGCAACATGGTCCTCTGGTAACCCCTATTCACTCTCCTTCTCCCTATCCTGACTGCACAAATAATTCACCAAGCACATCAGCGGTGACATCAGGCACATAAATTACCTTTAAGATGAGTTGTTTTCTCTTATTTTATACGTATCTTATTAGGTACCTCTTGTCTCTTGTGCAAGCTTTGCTCTCAAACCGAATCAAAGCCTCTTCTGACCTCAGGCTCACTTCCCCCCTTTTCCTCAGAGCTTTCCAGCCATCAGTTGGGTTTGCAGGTGCAGGCACAGCCCAGTGTGGGGGGGCTCCTCGGTTCACTAGCTCCATTTTCTATGGTTGAATGAGATATATAGGGGTGTCATAGCTGTGATTCTGCCTCTGTGCCAGTATAAAGTGCTACAGCTCAAGCTGAGAGGTGGGGGGATTGGGCAGACATGAGGTCATTTTGTCTTGTTTTATAAAGTATTTTCAAACCATTCTAACCTCCAACTGTACTACAGTAGTGTCATGCAAGATGACATGCACAGATGGTCAATAAAGTGCAGAAGAATTAAAGAGAGCGGAGGGCAGAGGGGATATAAATATGTGATAGACAAAAGGCAAGAAGGTCTAAGGGAAAAAATAGAAAGTTAAAGTCATTGTGCAGTGAACGTTAAATACATACCACACACATATGGAAGAATCTCACCTGATGAACTAAAACTGATGATGTCAGAAGGGAAATAACTTCTTATACATCATTAGGGGCAAACTTTAATTAAATTAAACAATTTTTATCAGATTTGACCAGTAATTTTAAAACACACAGGTTTTATATTCCAGAGGCCATTAAAATTCATGTTAATTTAGATAATGCTTTAACATGATTGCTCACACAACGCTGGATTTAGACCTTTGCTGTAAACCGACTTAGTAACTTATGAGGTAACTGGAAACCCTTTTACCCTAAGCGGTAAGCTTCCACGTAGTGTCACGTGCACCTCCTGAATAGTGCAACTACATGTCAACACAGCCCGCAAATATTGTGATATTATTTCTTCTGCAGTTTAGAATTTATCACTTAGAGAATAACAATTACTGTCTCAGTATAAAGATGAATAATAATAGTGTAAATATAAGGACTCATAAATGTCAGCAAATTCCTGGGGGGAGATTGCCGAAGCTACCAAAATGGTCGTGAGGGAATGTACGAATAAGTAAAAAAACCTGAGGGACAAATGTGTTTGCCTCTGGAAAGGAAAAAACTGACCACAAAAAAGAGCCGTGACCCAGGAGGCAAAAAAGCCCCCAAACATGAAACATCGGAACAAGGCCACACAGTGTTTAACACGTAAACACATACAAGCACAAATGTAAGCAATGACATCGGCCCCTTACATTAGTCTCTACAAAACTCCCCGGGGAATTCTATACCAGAGGTAAGTGGCCAGCGGGGTTTATTAAGAAGGCTACCGAGCGGCAAGGCTTGCATTTGAAAGTATTTGTTGCTACTGAATTGGTCAGAGGAGCAGATAAACTAACAGTACTCCAGTGTTCATTTGTGCAATCTTGTTGGGAGTTGGGATGCTGTGTAAAATGAAAAAAGACAAGGACTTGCTTATTTTAGCAAGAAAATACCAAACTACATCATTCACGTAAATAAATCAGCATGGCTAATTATTAAGCTAAATTGACGTGGCTGCACTCAACAACAACATTTGCAGTATTTTCTGTTTCATTATGAGTCAAATAAATGTTACGATTTTTTAAGCAGCACAGTTCCAACACCCTGCAAGAATAAGACGACACCTGCTGTTCAAAAATAAAACGATTTGTCTCATTTTTCTTCTGCTCAAATAAAGAAAGTGATTGAAAAAGAGCATCTGAGATGTTCTCACTTAATGCATAAAGTTTAAAATCAGTAAATACTATTTTTGTTTAGATTTTCTACAGCTTCCTAACAATTTCTTATAAAAAAACGAGTTGCGATGTCACATGTAATAAAAATTCTACAAAGGCTCTGATAATTCTTGTTGGCTATAAAGCCATGGAAGTTAGCACAGGTCAATTTTTAGCATGCCAACTATTTTTACTTTGTGAAAAATCAGTCATACAGTATAGGGAGTGCTGAATTATTAGGCAAGTTGTATTTTTGAGGAATAATTTTATTATTGAACAACAACCATGTTCTCAATGAACCCAAAAAACTCATTAATATCAAAGCTGAATGTTTTTGGAAGTAGTTTTTAGTTTTAGCTATTTTAGGGGGATATCTGTGTGTGCAGGTGACTATTACTGTGCATAATTATTAGGCAACTTAACAAAAAACAAATATATACCTATTTCGATTATTTATTTTTACCAGTGAAACCAATATAACATCTCCACATTCACAAATATACATTTCTGACATGCAAAAACAAAACAAAAACAAATCAGCGACCAATATAGCCACCTTTCTTTGCAAGGACACTCAAAAGCCTGCCATCCATGGATTCTGTTGGTGTTTTGATCTGTTCACCATCAACATTGCGTGCAGCAGCAACCACAGCCTCCCAGACACTGTTCAGAGAGGTGTACTGTTTTCCCTCCTTGTAAATCTCACATTTGATGATGGACCACAGGTTCTCAATGGGGTTCAGATCAGGTGAACAAGGAGGCCATGTCATTAGTTTTTCTTCTTTTATACCCTTTCTTGCCAGCCACGCTGTGGAGTACTTGGACGTGTGTGATGGAGCATTGTCCTGCATGGAAATCATGTTTTTCTTGAAGGATGCAGACTTCTTCCTGTACCACTGCTTGAAGAAGGTGTCTTCCAGAAACTGGCAGTAGGACTGGGAGTTGAGCTTGACTCCATCCTCAACCCGAAAAGGCCCCACAAGCTCATCCTTGATGATACCAGCCCAAACCAGTACTCCACCTCCACCTTGCTGGCGTCTGAGTCGGACTGGAGCTCTCTGCCCTTTACCAATCCAGCCACGGGCCCATCCATCTGGCCCATCAAGACTCACTCTCATTTCATCAGTCCATAAAACCTTAGAAAAACCAGTCTTGAGATATTTCTTGGCCCAGTCTTGACGTTTCAGCTTGTGTGTCTTGTTCAGTGGTGGTCGTCTTTCAGCCTTTCTTACCTTGGCCATGTCTCTGAGTATTGCACACCTTGTGCTTTTGGGCACTCCAGTGATGTTGCAGCTCTGAAACATGGCCAAACTGGTGGCAAGTGGCATCTTGGCAGCTGCACGCTTGACTTTTCTCAGTTCATGGGCAGTTATTTTGCGCCTTGGTTTTTCCACACACTTCTTGCGACCCTGTTGACTATTTTGAATGAAACGCTTGATTGTTCGATGATCACGCTTCAGAAGCTTTGCAATTTTGAGACTGCTGCATCCCTCTGCAAGATATCTCACTATTTTTGACTTTTCTGAGCCTGTCAAGTCCTTCTTTTGACCCATTTTGCCAAAGGAAAGGACGTTGCCTAATAATTATGCACACCTGATATAGGGTGTTGATGTCATTAGACCACACCCCTTCTCATTACAGCGATGCACATCACCTAATATGCTTAATTGGTAGTAGGCTTTCCAGCCTATACAGCTTGGAGTAAGACAACATGCATGAAGAGGATGATGTGGACAAAATACTCATTTGCCTAATAATTCTGCACTCCCTGTATAGAGAAATTTGTTTGGATGCAAACGTTCTATTTCACTGCATGTAGCAGATAAAAAAAAAGGCTGTTCCTGCAAACATCAAAGGTGACACCTATTCTTCCAAACCCATTGTAAATTAAGCTAACAAGCAGCGCTGCAGACAACAAGAATCCACACACTGACGCATTATGAACTCATTTACAGGAACCTGACTGAGTGTGATGGTGATGGGATTAAGAGGTCTTTTCATAATAGCACCCATTAACAGGTTTCAATCAAATGCCACATATGCCATCTCCTCTCTGGCAGATGTTTACATGACATAACATGTAATAGGTCACAATCAAACACACTGTTATGTTTGGATAATCTAATCTTCAGGTTAGAACGTGACAGATTAGTTCAGAGTAGCTCATTCATTTTCATTCACGGAGACAAGTCGTTTCCAAAAACAACTCTTCTTATACTGTGAGGTCAGGCAATGATCAATTAGATTTCCATACAAATTTCCATCCATTTTCTTAGTATTGGTACTAATAAAAATGTAAAAAATACCTACTAACTACTGCATACGAGTTCTGAATTAACACCTCCCAAAGTATTTCTTTGTAATAAGGGAAATGACTTGGCTCTTACAAGCTACCCTCAGTTAATCCCTAAATCATATTCTTATTCTTCTATTTAGTATGTAAAGTATTTTATGTACAGAGTTAAGAAAAACAATAAAATTCACTGACAGTGCAGAGGGAACAGCAGAAATTTCACAGACCACCCACAAAGCTTTTTTTTTTTCTGTAAGTAGGATTAGGACCTTTCAAGGGCTTCTGAAAAGCAAGAAAACAGATAGCAAGACAAATCAATACTATCACAGTTCTGATCTGGTAAACCACAGGATGACGAAAATGTATTTGGGATGGCCTTAAGGTTCGGTAAGTGGCTGGGAACCAGTGCTGTAAACCATGAGATACAGAGAAGAGATACTGATCAATCTCCCTTGGTCAAAGTAAGATGAAAGCTAAGACAACGGTTATCATGTACTCACCGGGTTTCACAGGCAAAGCCCAAGGGACTTCTGACAATGAATTAATGTTAACTAACTATTAATGTCAACTAGTTAATTAACTTCTTTTTCTTTTGTGTTTTTAAGCAAGTGAAAAAAAGTAGCTCAGGCATGTAAAGTTTATATTATATATAATGATTTCAATTACACAAGTTTAAAACTTCATGCAAAAATGAAATTATTGCATTTTTGCCACATTCTCAGTCCCATATTTTGTCCCGTCCTCTTGGAAAGCCATCTAACATAATACATCTTTCATACAGTGCCATTTATTATGAAATAATCCAACAGCATAACATGCTGTTGCAAAGCTCACCTTTGCAACTTTTTATCATCCTGGTGTAGATCATGCATGAGTCTGACATTGAAACTCACACACCAGCATTTTCATGTTTTGGTACTTTCCACAATGAGACAGTGGCATCCAGGTAGATTTGGAACTATTCAGATTTTTCCCTCTAATAAAACATCCAACTCTCGCTTCTTGTTCATGTTATAAGTTTGGCTTTGGCTCTTAATTCAAAGCTGGCTTTAAAACGTAAGTTATTTCACTAACTTGTATAACTAGGCTATTCAAATTATTAGTAAGTGTCCAAAACTTTAAAACAAGCTCATCTAATTTGCTGATATTAACAGAACTTAACCCAGACGATCACAGTTCACTGAAGAGAGGGCTTGCAGTTTTGCACAAGAACTAGATGTCTGTTCAAAGAGTATTTCTGCTCACTGAGCCCAACCTGAATTTGAACCCTTTTGCTGGAACTGTCAATGGGACATGGATATTTTTGACTTTCAGCAAAGAATGCTTTTGACCATAAAGAGATTAATCAGCGATAAAGGAAAAAAATGTATTGGTAAAGCATATTGTTGACCTCTAGAGAGAGTTCCTCTGTAGCCACAAATAAACAGTTTCCACACCACTAAACAATAATGCATTCAACAAATAATCATTTCCCCTCATACCCCTGTGCTCCGCAGACTCCAAACAGTCTCTTGGGTCAGAAAAAAAATTGTTTGTTTACACTGATATTCCCTCTGTGTTAACTTCTAAAAACCGGGACTCATGAAAGACCCAGAGAAAGGAGTAACCGTTGTTATAATGCTCAGCTTCTTCGTGTCATTGAGGCGCTTTTGGAAGTCTCATCCTCACAGAGTGGTGCTCCATTTCCGGAAGCCTGACTTACTAATCCTCTCAGGCGAAAAGGTGAAAGGAAAGACCAAGGAGAAAGGGAGAAAGCGGTACGTGGGAAGGAAGGGCCATGTATGCTACAACATTCAAAATGCCTGGTTGAAAATAATCCCATAAAGCATGCCGCCAGCGGCCTGTTGAGAGGAAGAATTAGGATTTGCGTTAGCCAGATAGGCTGTTCAATTATCCCCTCAGAGGCCTTAACTGGCCCCAGGCCACAATAAGGACAGAATTTTCATTTGTCAGCAGAACGGGGCAAGAACGAGGCAGATCGGGTTAGAGCATACTGTAGTGCAACACAACAGCACTGCGAATGATATGATACGCTGAAACCATCAAACTAAATGCAATGAGCAAGAAAAAATGCCTGATGAAGAAGCAAACTGACAAGCCAGGAAACATCCACTGCAGCACTGCTGTCCACATGGCAAACTTGGTAAACATGCTATCTGAATCAGAATACAAACTATGTTTTCTGGGGGCCACTAAGATTAAAAAAAAACAAAAAAAAAAAACACAGGGTTGTGGCTGTGGCTTTTAACAGGGTGTTTGTTGGGTTCCTGAGAAAGGGGAAGGCTCTGTGTGATTTGTGATTCGCACGCGGGTGGGAAGAGAAGCCTTTTAATCTGTGCCCCTGGACTCCGCTTCCCCTCACTAGGGGAAAATCAGTAAGATGAACGGCTCAACCACTGGGATGTTTATGACCCGCTGCAGGGCCACACAGCGTAAGAGATCATTTGTAAGAGAATAGGTACAACAGCGGGTGCCCTCCCCTTTACTAAGCTGCCCTTTCTTTTATACTCCCTGGTCCTCTCCTCATATACCCTGTACCCATTTATTGTTCTACACCACCTTTCTCCTTTTAAGATTAACTTAAACATTTTTATATATCAGTTCAGAGCTCCATCCTTGGTTTATAAAGAATGTATACTTCACAACAAGAGCCAGCTTTCAGAAAAGAAGCCCCAAAGAAGCTAGGTCTCAAACAGGTGCAAATTCCAGTGATGCCTGCGTGCACTTGGACACTATTGTGCCTCTTTAAAACTGGGCCAAGCCACTCACTGAAGGTGATGGTCAGCAGAGATGTCTGACAGCTAGACCTGCTTTCTTGCAGGCAAAAGCATTTTTTTTTTACTGTGATGGTATGCATAAGTAAGGTAGACAAAGTGCAGCATGAACAATTAATATTTGTATTTATTATAACTTCTTATACTTATATTTTAAATTTAACGAAAAAGTAAATTGTGACACGGGCACAGGGTTTTCCATTTTATGCTCATCTTGCAGACTGTGGAGTCTGGAGGGGAAAAAAATGCACCAGACGGCCCTACCAAAGGAGAATTCAGAGGAGTCTGGAACTGTGTGGGTGGGTGAGCACTCATTTGAAGAAAACTCCCAATAATCCAATTAAGCACATAATTTCCTTTAGTACACAGGAACTGAATCGACTGTCAGAAAGCAGCAGAGTCAGAGAAAGTGAAAAGTTAAAAGGCTACGGATAGAGGAACGGGTAAGAAAAGACTTCTCTGTGTACTGTTCAGCTGCTGCACCGAACAAAACGCAAACAAAGCTTTAGAAAAAGAGGCTTTAGATCTCTGCAAACATGGTGGGGCCTCCCGTGCTCCACTTTGTAACTGTCCTGCTTGGCTGACGATCAGCTTCCTTGCCCGGGACTAGTTTTTATCCCTTGACCAAGAGCCAAGTTGTCTTTCACAGTATGTGTGAGTGCGAGTGCACGCGTGCTTGAATATGCATGAGAAGAGTGAAGGGGCTCCTTCACTGCGCAGCGTTCTATAGCTGGCCTCATATTCACATAGAGAGAGAACAATGACAAGATGAAGAATAATAAGAGAACGGAAATCTTCATTTGTCGGACAAAGAAACTTGGACCGCATATCGTCGTTAATTCTCTGATTCCCGTTACAGATCTCTGATTATGTGAATATTCTTGCAAAAAGAACGTGGAAATGACTGAGTGAATGCACTTCATCAAAGAGAAACAGAAGCTATAAAGGAATTCTGAACATCTTTCTTGCAAGTGATCATCTTCCCTCTTGGGGCAAGGAATCTCACACTAGCCAGAAAAGGAGAAAATGGGCATAGCAGGTCTTTGAGCTACAATTTTAACCTCTTCAAATTATTTTCTACATATCTGTTGGGTTAGATCATTTAAAACATACACAGATCAAAGTTTGCACAAATCGAAATCTAAAATCTCATCTGAAGTTTACATTTTACTTAAAAAAAAAAAAAATCTCAAGTAAGTTTTTAAACTTTAAGTCAGCCTTTATTTATATACGATGACTGCAGACTTTGTTTTGACAGTGACAGTTGTCCAGCCTTTGAATAAAGACAGGAAGGAAGGAGCAAATGAAAAATGAGAAAAGTACGAAGGAAGGTAAAAGAAAAGGGAAACGGGCTCAGTCTCTCTAAGACAAGCTTAAACTGTGAAAAGGGGTGCTCGGCTTTCTTTTTCAAGCCTTCATATCCTAAAAAGATCCCCACTTAATTCCCCGTTCTTCATTTCCTGTCCAGATGGCCAAGGTATCTAGAGTGCAAATGTAGCTGAATCACTGAAGACTTTCACGAGTGAGTTGGTGCAGGAATAATGTCGGTTAGAGGCATTTGCCTGGTTTCTTATACATCACTTAAACTATTTTTTCAAAAATAATAATTAAAAAAAATCCTGAACTCAATGAGGGTCCGTTTGAGCTCCCGAAAAACTGGAAAAATAACATCCTCCGTTATATGGTAATAGTGTTAGACATACGGAAACCACACACATTAGAAAGAAAGGGGTTAACATGAAGGCTTTATGGGCCCCTTGCCAAATACTGTACTACACTTGAGCTCATGGTGAAATCAAAACATCTGCTTACAGCATTAAAACAGTCATAAATATTATAGCCTATAGCTTAGAAAAACATGCTTTAGGGATTAAAAAAATACAAACCTTGCAGCTGTGGAGAAGTTTTTAGCACTTGTCTGCACGGGTACGTTTAGAAAATGACAGGATATAAGATGGTTTAAAGCTAGCAATAAAGACAAGTATTCTAATTTAATACTTTGAATCTTTATTTTTTTAAATGCAAGAAACAACTAACAAAATAACAAGATCTGTGAAAAAATGTTATTGGTCATCGTCATGCTTTTTAGTGTCGCCTAAAACAGATAGCTGTCAGGCCAAGCGGGGCTTAGCGAGAGGACAGCCTTAAACAACCGAGGTGTAGCCCAGGTAAAGTGGGATTGCGGGCTGCTAAAAAGATCAAGCCTTTTAAAGCCTTTTGCAAGCAGACATATTCCAGCCAAATGCTGCAAGCTAATTGACAAATCAGGTTAAATCATTCTGTTTTGGGAAGCTGTCTAAATCCCATTACGGAGAAACAGTAACTCAGCTCAACCACAAATATGCAGAGTCAAAAAGTGTGACAGAAATTGCCTATAAAGTGCACTCTCTGCACTTTCCACAACACATTGAGTTTGCCATATGAACCCCACGTTCTTGGCATCTTTGCTTATGCCATTACACAATAGTGTTCCATGTCAAACGGCAAGCTGGTCCTCTCAGGTCACCAGCCAAACAGAAATCACAACCTCAAGTTTAATATCCAAGTCAAAGAAAACTAGGCTTCTGGCCCCGCAAAAGTAGAAATCTAGATCAACAGGAAGTCAAATGGCTTTCACTTGAATGTCTTTTCTACCGCCGTTAGGACATCATAAATATATCCCAGAATATAAAACACCTAAAACTGGGCCCTTTTGCACTGCATCTGACTGACAAGACCGCTGTGGTCCAAATTATTCACAGGCACACACAGCAGGCAAATAGAGCACTTGGCTGAGATGTGTGTGTGGTGCCAGTGAGCTGTACACAAGCCAAACTTTTGGAGTCAATTGTCAAGGGCATGCAAGTCTTAGCCATGAAAGCCATCTGGAAAGGGGCAGAAATGCCACTATTTACAGCTATAAATAGAACAAATAAGACCCACAATCAGTGATAATCCCCAAACAATGCAGCGGCTTTGTGGTATTACTTAATGTTCCACATCAAGACTTGGACAATATGTTTTGTTTCACCTAACCGTCACATTGTTGCTTTCAGGCCAACTGACATCGAGTACATTTTATGTAGTCAGAGTGTTGGGTCGGCCACGTGACCTTTGACCTGAGTCGGGAGAGTCCGAGAGGAAGGCCACGACACTTTAGTTATGGATTCTCACTTAATCCCTTCATCTGAAAGAGTCCTCTTCAGCACAAATGAGGCGGAGACACATGCAGCAGGCGGATAAACTGCAGTCGCAATGTAGCTGATGAAGTCAACAAGGGCCCAGTTTATCATTTCATTTAAGTAGTTTCTTAAAATCTATATAAAGAATTTAATTTTGATCAGTGGTTTTAAATTTATACTCAATTGTATTAAAAAAGGGAACCAAATGTAAAGTATCTATTCTTCACCTCCATCTGGGTGCTGAAAAGCTAACTTGGCACCCCGTCTACCTCCAAGATCTAGTTCTGCATAGACAAACACATGAAGCGCTGCACTTCGGAAGCCGATTCTTTTTACCAAATAGCGTTTCCCCTATGGCATTGTGTTTGCTCCTTCTTCCTTGACATGGGGGCAATTTATTAAAATGTATGAGACTTTATCCTACTGTGTTCAAACAGAGCCAAGATGGGCTTGCCTAAACCTCTCACACACTCTCACTTAGACTCACACACGGAGACACAAGGGAGAGTCAGCTTCTGTCTCTGTCTATAAGTAGGAGCTGCAAATATCCATGCTGGAAGTGTGTTTGAGATGAAATGGCACACGGCGAGCCAAAACCGGCCTTTAACAAGAACAAGAACAAAGAAACCAAGCCGCAAAGCTACAAAAACAGAACTGCCAAAACCAAAGGACTTTGTGTATTTAAGGTAACCATCGATTTTTATTTGCGAGCGCTTTATTCTCTCTCAGTTTTTGTTTAATTACAAAACCATCTCATATTTCTTCCACTTTCAAGCACTCAAACACAGTTCAAGACTTACTCTGTTCCCATTACTGGAGCACACAGTGAGGCTGCACGCAAAAACTTTAGGGAAAATGTGGTTATTTGCTAAAAAAAAAAAAGTTTACTCCCCAAGGGTGGCAAATATACTCAGAGTTGATGCAAAACATATTCAAGAATTAAAGCCCCACTTCCTCCTAATGTTGGAAAAGGGTAAGCAGCAACACAAAAGAGCCTCATCAATGGGTTAAAAAGATCAGACGTTTGCGCAAATGTGTTGCAAAGCCAATCAAAAGCAGGCTCCCTCCAATATCAGCATCAGCTCTGGGCTCAGTTTTAAACACATACCACTCATTATTGGCAAGTTTGTTCTGGCCATCCACTGGATAGGAGACGATTATCAGATATCACCCCTCAGTGCTGCTTCATCCTAACCCTAAGGCAACCCTTTCCTCAAACAATAAAGGTGCTATAAAGTTATCTGTTACATATCACAGACCTGTACGCTGTCCTGGGAAGAGAGTATTTACTGATAACAGTGCAATCTTTGTCATTTTTATAGCAGACATGTTATTGTTATAAAACACTTTTTTACTGAGAAATTTTAGACATCAGATATGAAGCTTTCTGAGAAACCCTAAACATATGTTTTCATATCAGCCTCCCTGGCTAGCTGGTGTTTTGTGGATAAAGGGAAGCTCAGGTTAAGCTCAGACTGCAGATAAATCAACCTCTACGCACACTGCTCTCTAACTCCTTTCTTGTTTTCCGGGAACTCCTAGTTTCCCTGAGCCCAGCAGAGCCGCAAGCTGTCGTTTTGAAACAAAACTAAAATCTTCTCCACCACTGGTCTAGAAAAACAACCTGGCGAAAGAACAACACTAAATAATGACCTAATCTATAGAGCAAACCACAAAAAAGGCCATATTTATTTTTAAAAACATGTGCAGTTGCACTGTACACAGCCCCAGTCCCAGGATACATAAATGGAAGATTTCAGAAAGACGGGAAACACCAAAGAAATCATTTTTCATTGATGGTTATATAAAGCATATGCAACCGCACAATGGTTTCTGTATGCATGGCTTGTGACTCTGCAGCCTTTTCATGGAGATACACACAGAGGACTCTATGCACTGATCTCTATAGGTAAAGGTGATATCATCCGCTATTGAGGACTGAGGTGCCAGCACATGCACAGAAACACTCTTCGGACAGCTGCATTGTTATGCAAAAGCGCAATAAATGCCACTAGCTACCTACTTATTAATACAAATGCAAACCTCAACCTCACACCTCATATAGTTTAGAATCTTTTACTTCTATTTTACATGTTAAATTTTAGGAGAAAAAAACATTTTCTCGATCTGAAGTCGCATAGAAAAGTTGTTACAGACCCTACATCTGCAGTGCAGTTAGTGGTCAACTAGATAACCATTATGTTGTGAAAATTAGAGACATGCAGGTCAAACAAAAGGGGCACACTACTAAACACATAAAATGCTCAGGATCATTTATCATAATTTTCATATATATAACATTATATTCTCTTTAAATGTATGATCTTGTTTAGTTTGTGTGTCTCTGCATGGCATCTGTGATCTTAGCGGGGGTCGAGGACCAATGTGGCATTGATTGTTTGCAACTCTAAGCCTTCCTGGTAAGCCATCTCCGTCGCCCATGATCCTTTCCAATGAAAAGCAGACTTGCCCAGGCTTCCATTGCAGTGTAACAGCTCTAAGTGATTTTGTTCTTAACCCCAGAGCTTGTTTTGAAACCTCCAGGGGGTATTGAAAAATGAATTGCGAGTGTTGCGGAAACTTTGCCCTCCTCCCTTCCACTGCCACGGTTAAGAGAACAGATAGTCCGTGATGGGGAAGTGCATCTCACTTAGCTAAATTGACCGTGTCTCATCCCTCAGTACCTACTGTTCCAGTGGAGTAAATGAGTTTCACCAGGTGCGACGTAGGATCTTTAGAGTCCCAAGAATTTTCCGAACTTGTCCACACCCCTGCATTCATCCTATTGAAGTGCAGCTTGGTTAGACACGCCTGAATGGCTTTGGTCAACACCTCACCATTACCAAACCTTGCTTGAGTTGTGCAGCAGTATTTCTGATGAGTCATTCAATATAGCTCTGGCACAAATCTTCACAACACACAATTTCACTATATAAGGTGTCACTTTTTTTTTTAAGAATTTGGATGGAGGGCAAATTGTCCAGATGGCCCTAACTCAGCAGTAGCCATATTACCTTTCAAAATGCCGTCTCAGTCCCTGAGTTACCATTTACCTGCGGCAGCAGGGCACTTCCCTTTTGATTTCTGCACAGTTGCTCTGATCTGTCAAGCAGAAAAATAACCAGAGGCTACTTCAAAGGCCAGGTTTCCTCGCAGTGGCTGCGTCCTAAATGCTACTGGCTTCATGCAAGGAGCCAGAGCTAAAAGGCGTCTTTATATGAAAATTGGTTTCATTAAGATCACTGGAATCCTTTGAGGATCAGCGCAAAAAAAGAAAACACATGTTGACAAGC
This sequence comes from Simochromis diagramma, assembly GCF_900408965.1. Classification (NCBI taxonomy): domain Eukaryota; kingdom Metazoa; phylum Chordata; class Actinopteri; order Cichliformes; family Cichlidae; genus Simochromis; species Simochromis diagramma. The sequence goes on from NW_024387040.1 coordinate 4,456,374, forward strand.
ACAAATGTCTGCACCTTCTTATAAACTACTCTACACAATGCGTTTAGGGTAGTTTCCCCTCGTCAATTTACTAAGACGGTACACTACTCATAAAGCAAATGTTAAAAAAAAGTTTGAGACAGTTTCTAAACAACAAGACCCTGTTCTCACACCGGTAAGACACATTTATAGTCTCCATGTTGCTGAAAGCATGCCCTGTACTCTAACATTTTATCTTAAGAGGTGTTTTATAGCTTCCAGAGGGAGGCTAAGAGGAAAAAGGATCTACTTATGTTTTTAAAAAGCTAAGGTACATATGTTGCACTTATGGAAAAAAAAACACTAATAATCCTGTTTGAATCACCAATACTCCTTGCAGAGTAACTCAAAGCCTCATATATAAAAAAATGTCAGTACCAACCACATAAAAAGTCAAACTGGGTGAAAAAAAGTCTGACAATAAGATATTTACGTCAGACAGAAGGGTCAAATTCACTAACAGACAGGATAAAAAAGATCAAAGGCGCAGATTCTAAAGATTTAGACAGACTCAACGGTCCTTAATTTTTGGGGCTAATTTCAAGACACTTAAGCTGGAATGTGAAACTGAGTCAGCTGCTTATTCACACCCTTCAGGATGGCCTGAAAAGCTTTCCAGCTGTAGCTTGGCTGCAGAAATATGTCCAAATCCTGTCAAGTCAACTGATATCCAAGCATGGAAATTATTAGACATCATACACGAGGAGACGGGAGAACTCCAAGAGGGAGGCATTTTATCCAGGCTCAGGACCTGTTGTGCTTGTTCTCTTCCAAGGTTACAAAGGTGGGTAACCCAGTCCATCAAGCAGTTCCTTATCTGGCTGTTGATCAAACCCTTGGGAGTGTGCTGTAATTTCTTCACACTGACTTTGACACAGAGGGTTTTGGTGTGGTTTGGTCCTACCATTAAATGCAGTGCAAGGTCTATTCACCTATACATTATACAGGACTGAGATTTTTAAAAAAAAATGTCAGCAGTGAATGGAAAATGAGGTGTTTCTTAACACCACACGGGGTCTTGGGTGAATTGACTGCTATCAAGTTCAAGCTCTTTTCCACGTTAGATGCTTTGTCATCAAAAGCACACAGGGAGGATTTCAGCTCTCAGCTGTAGGTCTTGTATATAATAAGTTACAGTTAGGCTACCATAGCTCACTGAGCTCCTTGCGGCTTTGCTTTCAGAAGAAGTGAAGACATTAAAGTCATCTGTTTCTGGATGCATTTTGGAGGATGGTTGAGTTATGAGTTTGGCTCGTGTTACCTGGCTGTGCTGGAGCTGACCTGAGCGGGACCTACAGATTAAGGAACCATCTGGGAGCTGCAACCTGAGCCCAGGAGAGGAGGAACAGGAGGGCCTGGCCAGGATGTTGTTTTTCCTTATTTACAATAATGCATGGTGCATACACACACATAGAAATTAGCCACAACGTCATGTTTAAGACCAATTTAACCCAAAATGCCTTTTAAAAGACCAAAGCCAACCAAAGTGATAGTTGGTATGCACAATTCCTTCAACTCCACACATACACCACAGAGCTGTGCGTGTAATGCCAATCTAATTAGCTCCAGTGATCGTCACAAAGACTCAATGATATGAGACAGACAGATTAAAGTCAAATGGTGGCTGAAATAATTTCATTTGACTCAATTTATTTAAAAAAGAAATCACTTAATATTCCTTTATTCTACTCTACTTTTATTACAGCTTCTGCTTAGTGGATTCAGCTTTATTTATTAGTTTTTCCATTTACACATTAAAACCTAAACATCAAATATATTTCAAGAGAAACATTAAAGAAGCACCAAAAAGAAACAAAAGACAACTAAATACTACGAAACTACTTTTTCTACAACGTCAAAAAAACCGACAATGAAGCTGGCTGGCCAAAAGTCATTTCACGTGTTATATGTTCATGCCAAAATCCAGGATATACATTTTCATCATAAACAACGTGTTGTCTGTCTTTCATTACTTCACTTTTGCCTTAACACTGCAAAGAACAGTGGCTGGAGACCAAAGGACAACCACGATTACTTCGAACGTGTGCAGTGAAATTGTGATCTCATTGCTTTTGAAATAGTTGCTTCAGGGACCAAGTCTGCAACCAAGATCACAAAACGTAGTTGAATGATCATCGTACTTAACTACTTCAGCATATGCTAAATCATTAATAACAACTGAAACTTTTGGAACATCACAGGATATCTTCTTACTCTCCAAAAAAAGTAGATATCCCGAGAGTAAAAAAAAACTTTTTCTTATTCTCAGAAAAAAAAAAAAAACCTCTAACAGTGAGGCAGCTCTTCATCAAAGCAAGAAACCATAATGTCTAAGCTTAGCAATTAGAATATTTGGGTCAGTGACATTGAAAGCTGCAGTAAGATTCAAGAACACAACCCCAGCTACTTTCCTTTCATGTATGAACCACTGATCCATCATGTGTACTGAAGCAGTGTTAGCAGAATGCCATAGTGTGTAAGCTTGCTGTGCTCATGTAAACAGATCATTAATGCTAAAATAATTTATCTGACTGTCCTCACAGGTGACTTCCTCACCACATGGAGTATCCCAATAGATGTAGAGTCAGAATCAGTAAAACCTGCTTATACATTTCTAGATTATACATTTCTTTCCAAAGCTCTGGAAAGGAAAGCAGAGAAGCTGCAATCTAAAACATTTTTATTCCAAGTTTTAGATTTATATACCAGAAGATGTTTTATCTGAAAAGTGACTCTATAGTGTGCTGGTTTTACACATTCACCTAACAAGCAAAAGATCCCTGGTTTAAGAAGACACAAAGCCCTTTGTGGTTGCGTCGGGAAGTGCATCAGCATAAAAACATAAAATACGTTTCAAACGCCCAAAGCTGCCCACTGTGCCCCGCCCCCTTTAGAAGCAGCTGAAATGAGCTTTGTTTGATCCTATAAAGACAGAAACATCTTTCTTGCCCTTAAGACAACCCCTGAGGAAGTTGAATTAAAGCAAAAGTATACCATTGTCCAAAAGAGGATTTGTTTCTTAGCAATTCATTTCCTATTTGGAGAGGTACTCTACATACACCAAAAGGACCTACACCAAGGTAGATTTTTCAGTGAAGCAATTCATTTTTGATATTTCCCACCAGTATAATAAATCCTCTACCTCATTTATTCAAATTATATTTCAGAGGTCACCGCAAGTAGGAAAATCTTCAGCTTTGTAAAGAATCCTGGTTTCGCATTTAAGAGCATTTGCTGCAGTTCATAACAGTATGGCTAGATGTGAAATACAGTAGGCATGATGTTACATTTTCTGGCCCTTTGATCCTTAAAGACAGAGTACATCTGCTGATCATTTTGTTAATATATTATCCTCTATACAGTTATGGAAAATGAGAACCAAATGCTGTCTAACTGTATTTAGGGAGAGGCCAATTCATCTTTAAGGGACCAGGTCACATGTTATTAACTGCTGTCCCTTAACCTTCAATATGACTACACAATCTCAGGATCGGGTTAGGTGATGATGATCGTGCTCTTCAGAAGTTCAGAAGCTCCTTTCTAAATGTTCCATGTGATTCTCAAAAGGCTCATTTAGGTCTTTGTGGTGGCAACACTAATCAGTGTGTTACACACAGGAACCTGCCAGAGCTCTAGAGAAAGGCCTGGTTTCCATCTGAGAAAACAATAATGGCTCCTAATGCCATCAGGACTCTTTCGCTGTCAGAAAACACACAGTGATAGGTCCATTTATGGCAATTATTCTCATTTTTAAATGAGCCTTTTAGGTCTCAGTTAAAAGGCCCATTCTCCACAACAAATGCCAAAGCAAGTAACGATTAAAGATCATATGTACAAAAATGACTTCTTTTTTTTTAGATGCCTTGATTTTCCTTCGTTCAGTCAACAGACTGACTTAAATTTCTTTTAGGTGATTAGGATAATCATCTAAGCCCCCTGAATAGGCCTAGACTAGTTAAGATTATGAGTGAAAGAACAGATGCTGCACTTAGAATTTTACTATTCATAAATTACAATGTTCAATCCAATCCAACCTTACTTTTATGCCTTAGTTTTTAAATTGCCTGTCCCACAACTTAAAGAGATTTAGATTATAATTTTACAGTCAGAGGTAACAAATGAAATGACCACTGGTAATAATTAAAATGGGGTTTTAGTACTCCTTAATTTTGACTTGAATGGAAATTTTTGGGTGCGAGGTGTCACACTTGGAACAAGTGGGACAACTTTAAGCTTTAAGAGGGAATCATGACGCTGGTCAATTTGCCATCAACCCCACAGGCCACTGCACTCTTAAAATATCATTCACACCATTACAATAGAATGGTGTGAATGATACAACACAATACAATACGATTAAGACTCCTAAAACCAGGTGACATTTTTCAGAGTGTATGCAAATTGTAGCCTCAGTTTCCTGTTCTTGGTGTGGTCTTCTGCTGCTGCATCCCATCTGATCCAAGGCTTGACATGTTGTGCATCCAGAGATGCTCTTCTGCATACCTCGGTTGTAATGAATGGTTATTTGAATTACTATCAACTCAAAGCAGTCTGGTTATTCTCTTCTGACATCAACAAGGCATCTTCAACCAGAAAACTGATGCTTGATGATTTTTTCTCTTTTCCAGGCAATTCTCTGTAAACCCTAGAGATTTCTGTGTGGGAAAATTCCCAGTAGATCAGCAATTTCTGAACTTTGAAGAACAGGCCATCTACAACAACCACGTCACCTTTGAAGTCACTAAGTCACCCCCCAATTCTGATGCTCAGTTTGAACTTTAGCAGGCCATCTTGCCTTAATGCAATAAGATGCTGCCATGTGATGTGCAGTTAGCTATTAGCTAATCAATTATATCCAATGAACTGGATTCTGGGTGTATACTGAAACTATACTATATTTGACCTGTAAGTCTTGCTTAATCTTTAGAATCATTTAAGAATTAACAGTAGTTCTACGACATTTTGAGGACATTACGTCATGCGCATAACCTCATAACCTAAAGCATAACCACACTGAAAACCAGTCTAAAAGTTCTTTTGAAAAATCACCGACATACTTACCAGCTCTACACCACTGCACGCTCTCACAATGAGGCTCACATCAAGAATCTGCCCACCCATTAGCTGTGCCTACAAGGCACACAACCCACCAGAAAAACAACCATGGACTCCATCTTCCCTGTAAAGCCCCAGTTCTGCTGACAGCTGTGATAAGCACAGGCCTCACAGCTGTTGCACTTAACAAGTTCACCCAAAACACGAAATCAGGATACCATCTGCTACTTGTGTCTTTTCAACATCATTAATCAAACTCCCTATTGCCTCATTGATGGAGTAGAAGATATTGTTTCCATCACATCACTGGGAGCACAGAAGCACACACTGTTTTATATATGAAGCAGTTGATCTTTATGGGGTGAGGATTTTGCATTCTCATAAATGAAAGCATAAATCAGTAAGTCAAGAACTTTCAAAGTAATGGCATTTACACTCATTTGGCAGTACACACTTAAATTCATAAGGCACTGAATGAAGCGCAAACATTTCTAACATCAATCGTTAAACAAAACCTCAACTGACTATTTCGTCAATATAAAGACAGAGCGAGTTCTTAATATATGATAGTCTTTATTTTTCAGCAAGGCAAAAAAAAAAAAGATTTACTCCCCTACTTCCTGCTCTGTGGAGTTTGATTGTACCCGCTAAAATCTATGGCAGATACACAATCACCACAGGGCCATTACAGAACACCACTAATGGATACCAAAATCACAAGTAATGACTGTCAGTTGTTGACACACGCTGTGCCATCCCATAAACCTCAGACGCCCAACAGGGGGTTCTTTGCAGAATTTAATAACAAAGGAATGTTTTCTGTTGAAAGATAATTTACCCTCGTTGTGACATCATAGCTAGTTTGGAGCACTTCAAACCTCACACCTGTCCAAATACACCATTTGTGACATTTTATGATATGTCCATCGAAAACGCTAATGAGCAAAGACAGAAATTTGAAGAAAACTACCACCAGAATGTTCTAGTGAAAGAATTTGCATTATTCCAACTTTTACCGGAGGGTTGAATATGGACCACCAACATATAAGCGTGGGACATATTTTTCTCCCTTGTACAGAAGGCTGGATGTCACAAACAATAAATCAAAAAACAAAACCCAAAAAACAAACACACACACGCAAAATCTTGGCCTCGACTGACTTCTCTGACAATATCCTCAAAAGCAAATGACGTGTGACCACCCAGCAATTCTTCTACGGTAGGCCAGAAAGTGAATGCAACAGCAAAATCTTCTTCAGAGATTTTGTTTTGATGGGGTTTTTTTTGGCACATCACAGTTCAATGTTTGAATTCACAGAGCTAGAAAAACTTTCTACTCTTTACAGTCCATTTCCAAGTCCAGCCTTGCTGTCAGGGTTACCGCTAATATAGCAAACAAAGTATCTAACAGTGAACCTAAATTAAATGTAACAGTTACCAACAGTTACCTTTGTTCTCTAGACATTTCTGCATTAATGACAATATATCTGAAAACCTATGTACCAAAATTCTCTCACTTTCCAGTTATGTCCATGTTATGGCCTAATGGTGTGTTCATAAGAACTTTCCCAGTCAGGAACTACAAGTTTCCAAGACAACCTTGTTCTACAAGTTGCTGACCCCATAAGTTAGGAAGTGTCTATGCAATATTATTCAAGGACATGAAGAAAGGCAGTACTGTTAACAAAAACAGGGTCCTTATTTGCACATAACTGGAAGCTGGCAAAGGTCTACCATCTCCTCTGATTAATATCCGTGTTGTCCAGCCACTGAATCGATGGTCTTGTTTACCAATTAACTCACAAGCTCACAGTGGATTTAGCTGAGAGGGATACCAGCTGGGATCCACATGACACATGGATTTCTTACTCATGTGTCATGTAATATGATATAGGGCTCTGAAAATGAATTTGCCAACTTTCTGATTTCTTGTTTTTCTCACATATTTGTCACATTTAGATTCAGATAATCAAACAATTTTTTAATATTACACAAAGATAACCAGAGTAAATAACAAAATATAGTCTTTAAATATGATTTTGCCCAGGACCATCACACTACCACCACCATGTTTAACTGTTGGTTTGATGTTCTTTTCCTGTGTTAGTTTTATGGCAGATGAAATGGGACTTAAACCTTTGAAAAGGTTCAACTGTTGGGTTTTTTTGGTCGGAAGTGGTTTTCTCCTTGGAACTCCCATGGGTTAGCCATTTTTGCTCAGACTCTTTCTTATTGTTGAATCAAGAACTCCGACCTGGATGAGTCGTCGATGAGCTCTTGGAGGATTCTGGTAGGCTACCACTCCTGCGAAGGGTCAGCAGTGTCCCATTTGCGTATATTGGCTCTCACTGTGGTTCACTGGAGTCTCAAAGTCTTAGAAATGGCTTTGTAACCATTTCCAGACTGACAGATGTCACTTACTTTGTTTCTATTCTTGAGTTTCATAAAATTATGGCATATAGATATGTTGCTTTTTGAGATCTTTTAGCCTATTTCACTTCGTCAGACAGGCTTTATTTAAGTGATTTCTTTGGTTCAAAGGGTCTGGCAGTAATCAGTCATGGGTGTGGACAGTGAAATTGAAGTCAGCTCTCCAAAGAATGTGGTTACTCACAGTTAATTCATGATTTAACAAGTGGGGTCATTTCCCCCGCTTTTACACATGGCCAGGTAGGTTTGGATAAGTGTTTTAATAGATTAAATCATAATTTAAAAACGTAACACTAAAATTGGATCCAAAACATTTAAGTGTAACAAAAATTAACAAAAAATAAAAATCAGGAAGGGGTAAATATTTTTTCACAGCATTGTATCTTTCTGCAGGTGATACAACTTTGTTTCTGAACTTTAGAAAATATATTTTTTTATGTGATCTTTTCTGGTAGCCCTTGAATAAAAGTTAAAAATACATCTGACCTGTGAGATTTTTAATTTTGCCTTTCTTGGAACCATCTCAAAGCTTTTAGCTGCATCTAGCTGACACAGCCACTGAAGCAGACAGTTTACAGTCACAAAAGGACTTTATTAGAAGACAATATACTTGACTTGCAGCAACTTGAGGCCCTAAATATCGTTTCACAAGAGCTGCTGGACCACATCACAGCTACAGAGGGAGTGAACACAGGACTTAAATTTATCAGGTGGTCAGAAACATAACTCCTGTGGGATGCTTATGGCATTCGATGCTGGTGAAGCCACTTGTGTTATATGTTACCCAACTTTGCACTGTAAATTGAGTTGTCGCTGCTGTCCATATGAATCTGTTTTAGGGCCTTACTGTTCACTGGGGAGACAAAAAGGACTTCGCTGCAGATTTAACTTGAGAATAGAATTGTCAAGTTGAACTTTTTTAGCATTTATATTTTATTTATTATTTAATTACAGTATAAACAACAACAAGGCAAAAAAAAGAGCATGCATGGACTTTGACTTGACCGGGGGCTCAGAGGATGGCATGTACCATTAAATGAAACATCTGTGATGGGAGGTTCCTATTAGATAAACTCAATGACCTACTCTACTATGTCCTCCCCATCCTCAGAAATAAGCAGCTATATGAACCTGCATTAGCACCTACACAACATATACATCTGTCATCATCTGTGCATTAGTCCTTATCTATTACCAGAAGACTTTGTTCAGAATTCCCAACTGAGAAACCAATCCAGCTAAACTCACTCAGAAGAACTTTGAGCAGACTTTTGACACTGCTAAAGTAATGCCCTTGAGATCCTTTGTGGCTGTCCTGCCTCAAGCTGATTTATGAGAGTGCCAACTTTTAACAGCAGTTTTGCTGTGCTATTGCAACCGAGCCTTTAAAAATCTGAGCCAGGCTTGACAATAAATGCAGGAATGGAATTTCAACACAGACACAAACATTACTAAAAGGTGCAGGGAGTTCATTTCTGTGCATTTGTCTATTTACAGTGTGAGATGCATGCAAGCTGATGCATAAATGTTATAATTAGACGAATAATTGCCAAACATTTCAGTACTAGCACATTCTTTTAAAGGTTTCAATATGCAGGCTTATTGGTATATTAGTATTATATATATTATATTAGTAGACTCATACAAAAGTCATCATTTTTGACCCACTAAAAAATTGGGATGGTCCATTAATCTGCAAAGAGCCTACCCTCAGTTATTTATATTATTTTCATACTTTTTTGCTGTGGTGTTTTAAAACTGCAACATTTTGGCTGTGGGCGTATACCCAACAGGATGTTATAATTAGTAATACAGGACCCTGTTGCAGGGTTGCGCTAATGTGGGGGTGGCATGTTTATTTGCACTTTAATAATTTCATCATTATCAGAAAAAAAGATGTCTAATGTCACTGCTTTTCTCTTGCTAGAGCGGGTCCTTTGCTCGTCATTCACTCACTGAGCTGAGGCCCAGGTTTGAATCTATACCTTTAAAAACAGACATGAATCTACCGAGTATCCAGATAGGAAAAGAACCAGCTCTCTGGGACAAGGTTTGATCAGACAAACACCAATCCCTGGGAAGTAGGAGGATAGTAGCAGACAGATGGCAAACTAAAAGACTGTGTTAAGAACAACATCAATGAAAAACACCTGTCATTGCGTGTTTAAAACAAGACCACAACTGAAGAACAAAGTCCTGTGATGGGAGTACTTCTCAGATCTGTGGTGTAAACTGAAAACTACTCCACTACCATTAGCCATCTGAAAAGATCATTTTCCCTTGTTCCCACTCTCAGAATTTACTGCTTCTATGACAACGTGCTCTCTGTTTACTAAGCTTCTCAGAAACATCTGGTTGCACCGCCCATCAACTAAGGGCAGTGGATTTACTCCATTATGTATTCCTGCAACCAATCCATGATGGCAGATTCTTTTCTGTAATACAGACAATTATCAAAAGTGAAGTAAAAGAGAAGATAACATCCCCATCCCTGGGGGTTTCTAAAACACACTGTCTATAAAACATTATTTGCTAAATTAGTCCACTAATTGAAGATCATGTAGTCACTTGATACAAAGATACAAAAGTTAAATGGGTATAATGCTGGAAAAATTATTTTGCTGCCAACAAAACTACCAAGCTTAATGGCTCAGCTTCTTTAAAGTGTAATAAGGACTGGACATTAATGCTTGTCCACTTGTCATGGACAATGGAATTTTTGTAGGACATGTAAACGAGAGATGGACTTTATGAAAAACAAATACACATCAATCAAATCATTCCACAGAACAGTAAATGTTCACAGTTTAAGCATTTTACCTTTGGAGATCAGATCAGGCAATCAGGCATTTATCAATCGCTCAAATCAGAACATTGTGTTCTGGATCATTATAGTCAGTTCCTGTATTCATTTTGACCAAAAATACACCAAGAACCATGACAATCTGACAAACAGAAATGGAAATTAAACACACCTGTTGATATGTATACACATTAATATGGCAATTATCCCATGTATAATTCCTGACTAAGAGAGAACAGACGCTGGACCTCATGCTTGGAAATGTTTATTTTTGTGGCCTTGGTGTACAAAAAGGTTAAAGGGCTGCCTGTCTTAAGACGTGCAGATTTAAGAGTGTGATGAAGTGAGATAAAAGAAAGCAATGAGAGCGATGGACAGACTGGAGAAGTAGGTGGGACTGTGGCACAATAGGAAACAGAAGAAGCCTCAATTTTCTTATGTAAAAGTAATTAAACAGCATTTGTATTTAGCTCAAGGATGGCAGTCTATCATTAATATCTGTTACACTGTAATGGATCACTGCTGCTGTGGGCCAATTACCCTTGAATAGAAGAAATAAAGACATCCAACTATGAACACTCAGAGGACGATATAACATGATTTTATGTGAATAAAATTACTAATGATTAATACCGTAAGCAGGTTTTGGGCATATAATGACCTTTTATCTAGCTAACAGACTTGTGCTGTCAGTCTGTCAGTTGGGTGATCTTGACTTGATCAAGAGAAAACTATCTGTTAACGTTGAGACACTTAGCGAGCACATTATCCAACACTAACTTTTAGCTATTGGATGGATTGCCATGAAGATGTTTCGCGTAGCCACCCAGGATGAGTCCTAAAACATTCCCTGTCCCAGTGACTTCCTTTTGTCCTACCACCACTACTTCTGGATACTCACTCTCAACCATTTTTTAACTGACCAAAGCTTTCCTCCTTCCTTCTGTTAGCTTTCCGCTAATCCTTTCTGCCCTTTGCCATCCTTCCAGATGTTCACTGCTGTCACTGGTGCTTCGTAAATCCCACGTCTTGTCAAAAATGACTCAGTGTCCTCTGTTGCATCTCTTTTGCTAACCCCTCCATCCTCCCAGCCACCAAATCTGACTTCAACTGTCCCACCCATAGGTATCCCTGTATGAGGACTTGCTGAGGCAGCATGTTTTCCTTAGGAAATGACTCATAAATTATGAGAGCTCCCAGGCTGGCTGTGAAAGAGCCAGACAAGCATACACAAAGGTCCCTGATTAGTAAAGCTGGGAGAAAAGCCAGACAAGTCAAAGCTGGAGGACCCATTTAGGAGCGTCCCTGACTTGAAAGAAGAAAGGAAAACATATTGATCACATTGCACCGGCTGGGTCATATTAATAGCTATTTTAGAGGGATACCTGAGATACAAGAACGAGTCAAGCATCTCATAAGGACTGCTTAATATTTTCCTTTGTTGAAAGGAGATTTTAAAAAGATTTTTAGAAGGTCAGTTTACATACAAAAGTTTATTTACATTATGTCACATAAGAGTCCCAGTAGCCTTAGGCTTCCGAAAGCTAAGAGTTTCAGATGTCCTATGGTTGCACTTCATAAAAAGGATAATGTTGCAAGCAGTGGTGAAATGCATACTAGAATAATAAATCGTTTGATTAAGAGAAAATAAGTGAAAAACGGTTTCAGATGACAACAAAAGATTTGATATTAGCAGCTTTCTAAATGAGAACACTCACTTACTCTGCCTTTTAAATATATGTGTACTGAAAAATGTCTTTTGGCTGTTAGATGCTACAAATATTAATCTTTAAAACAAAACTCCTCCAGGAACTTTATATTAATTAGTCAGCATTTTATAGAGCAAATAGTTAATGGAAAGCTAAGATGCAAAACCTTTGGCATGGTGGAGGATATATATTTACAAATTACTTTAAACTGAAATGGAAACATATCTGCAAATAACTGGACTCTTATTTGTATATTGCCTTTTCTAATCTATTTGAGCAATCAAGCCACTTTCTTATTACTTATTCAAACAAGCACATTTTATATAAAGAGGATTTAAATCTAACATTTACACACTAGCATTAGATGCAATTCAGCCATCAGCATTTTTCCCAAGGATAGTGGAACATGCATGCTAGAGGAGGAACCACTGATCAAACTACTGACCTTCTGATTAGTCGACAATCTGCTTCATCTCTTGAGCCACAGATCAATCTATTCTAGTTAGTAATTGCAGGGTATTGCCATCTTGTCTCTGAGGCACAATACAGAGAGATTAAGCCTTCCATTGTCTAACCTTCATAAAAGCCTTCAAACAAATCATTTCTAAACTGTTATTTTTATTTTTCATTTTACCCACAAGCAAATATCCCAGTTTTCAACTTGGAAAGCACCTTATTTTAAAGTGCTGGATTTTTTGTTTCATTTGACATTTAAGTGAAATTGCACAGGGGTATACTCACCTTTGTCGTACACTGTATATTCAGAAGATGAATACCAGAAACCCTATATATAAAGTTGTAAAAACAAAGTCTGCAGATGAATTATAACAGCACTTGGGATCTGGATTTGTTTCACTGTTATAAAATGGGCTTTCCATTGAGGAAAACCAGGATCATGTGCTGGTGCTTATCTACAGTTAGAGTTCATCCTCAGCCAAGTTTATTAACTTATGAAAGCATAAAATTCTGGGGAACAGCAAATTTATATGAAAGACTAACTGGATATTTTTGTTTGTAGAGTCTGTAAACAGGGGCGGATTTCAGAAAAGGAATGCTTTGTTCAGTCCTGAGCTATCCTTTGTACAGAATGACAGGATAAATCAAGTCACATGAATGCACACAAGTATACCTCTTTTGAACTTGGTGTACTTTGAGCACACACGCAATATTTAATGAATTTCAGGTCGAGAACATTCCCCTCCTTCACATCTTTTCTGTCTGTATCTAAACGTTCTTTTTCACAGGACTCTATACAGAACTTTGCACTCTTACCGGTTCCATATGAATTACGAGGTAAGCAGCAACCAGATTAACCGATCATCAACAAGCATGACCACCTCTGTAAAAGCAGTTTTGGTACTTCTCTTTACAAAGAACAGGGCAGCATGTCTTAGGTTTGCAAAGTTGCATCTGTACAAACCACAAGAACAATATCCTCTGGACCAAAGGGAATATGTCTGGCTGTAATGTACGGCACCACATTTGGTGGAAACCAAGAACAGAATATCAACACAAACACTTCATACCAACTGTCAAATACGGTGGTGGAGGGGTGATGATTTGGGCTTGTTTGGCAGCCATAGGACTTAGTCACCTTGCAGTCACTGAGCTGAACATGAATTCCTCGGTGTAAATGTGAGGCCGCCGCTAAAGCGTGGCTAAAACTGGGTCGTGCAACAGAAAAATGATCCCACATCAGCAAATCTGCAACAAGAAAAGTGTTTCAGTGGCCAAGTCAAAGTCCAGACCTCAACTCAACTGACATGATGTGAGAGACTGATAAAGTCATGCAAACCTTAAGTTATTGCTGCTTAAGGTGGCTCTACAAGCCACTGAATCATGGGGGTGTACTTAGTTTTTCACAGGACTTCATAGAGTCTTTCTTTTTCACGTCTATAAAGGTGAGATAATCGAGGTGCTGCCTATGTTGCTGTTGTAAAAAAAGGAAACAGACCACAAATAGGTACTCCCATAATACATCTTATCGGCAGGTCATTATGACTAATCACACAATGAAGGATGTTAGCACTATAAACTAAACTTGCTCACATTAGCACAAATAGCAGTTTTGTGAAACTGTGGCTGCTAAGAATACTCAGGTATTTTCCACATTCTCACCTACAGCTTTTTACCACTTGAGCTAATTAAAACATTTTATAGGTCTACAGACAAAGTATGTAGTTGTGAATGGATAAACATGATGAACACATAAAACACAGAAAGAACCTTTGCTATGCCTCAAACATATGAACAACAGCCATCTATAATCTCTAACTTAGCAGACAGTCTAGGTCAATAACATAGTATAAAAGACTCAACACCTAACAAAAACAACCCTTGAATGCTTACCAAATGCCCTGCAATTTTCCACTCACATTTCCACTACAAGAGACAAGGGATTTCAGTTGTGAGAGGAGTTTGGGTTTATGGGCACTCCCCTGAGGATGCATAGGAGCATAACAGTTTACTTTAGCACATTCTCTGGGGGTTAACTTCAAAAATACTGTTCAGACAGACATAAATCCAATGAGTGCATTGTAAAGTACCAAAAAACAAATAACGCATTTAACACAAGGTATGCAAGTGCCACACATGAGTGGGTCAATCAACCCAACAGGATGCCATCCATCTTTATGCCCAAGCTTTACAGAGAATAAAGGCATGCTCACTTAAACATTCCTGGTTGTTCAACGAGGTATTCAGGACTTCAAGTCAAGCATGTTTCTCACACTATTAAATTTTCCAAGAATGTCCTTCAGAGCAGACGGCAATAAAGAGAGATGCGGAAAAGTGTGGCCCTTAAGACAGAGCTATATTCAGTCTGATTTTCAGAGAAGCCAGGTGACGTCTAGCTTTTTGAGACTAATTCCCTTAAAGCTGGAAACAGCAGAGGATCTGTTAGCGCTGTGACAGGGATATGATTCTGTATAAAACATGGAGGAGAACAGGAAATTCCCGGAGAAAGTCTTGAGACGACCATTGTCTCACAGTCAGTGAACTGGAGAGCATCTGTGCCTCACCTACCCCTAACCTCTCCAAGCCAGGTCAAACTCAAAGACAACAGGCTGCCAAATTAGCATTTTATAGTTGTGGGTTGTAAAGGAGGTGCAGCAGAGAACAAGGTAGGAGGAGGAGAAGATGGTGGGAAAGAGGAAGCAAGGGCTTTGAAAAAATACAGTAATGACAGGAACTGTCATTCACACTGTTGTAAAAGCGCACAGCTCACTGTAAATTAAATAAATGGATAATAAGGGAAAAACTGTTCACAGAGGAAGTAGAGTCTGGTTAGTTAAGGGTCAAGGTCAGTAATTTTTAACAGCATATGAAAGCCATATCCTTAAGAAATAGGATGGGTTAAGTTGTCAATATGTATGGAGGAGGTCAGGAGAGAGTATGACCGTGATCCCAAACCCACTGCCAGTGCATCGCTATCATCATAGATTGGTCTCCCCAGAGCCCAGACCTCAACATCATTGACGTTGTGTGGGATCATCTCGACAGAAAACAACAAAAGGCAGCCAACGCCCAAAGAAGAGCTTTGAATATCCTTCAAGAAGCCTGGAGAACTCTTCCTGAAGACTACTTAAAGAAATTATACAATCTTGCCTAAGATAGTTTAGGCTGGTTTGAAGAATAGAGGTGGTCATGATAAATATTGACTTTCAAGCTTGTTAGAATTGGCTAAATTGTCCAAAATGTATGTTTGGAGATTATTTCACGAAGTAAAACAGTAAAAATAAGTCACTGATAAGAGTTGCAATAGACCTGAAAGTTATTTCCAAACAGCTTAGACCAGGAATCACCAAACACTAACACACTGAAAGTAAAGCACACCAACCTGGTATCTTACTGGAACTGATCAGACAGGACTGCATTACAAGAAGGCATTGCAGGCTCCAGTAACAGACAAATCAAAGCAAACCTCCTCACCCATACTACAGCATATACAGTGCACTCCTGCTGAGATAGTCTGACTGCCAAATATCTCGAGAGCTGTGGGAAAGAAAACTCAGCTGAGTTGAGAGAAGAAAGGTTTTCCACATCAAGATGTCTTTGAATTGTCCAACAAAGATAAGCAGAGCATGGTGATAAATTATGATGTGAGACAGCGGCTCACACGGAAGACCCCCCACCTGCACTCCATCCCCCCAAAAATCCCTTCCTTCCCCTATTAACTGAAGACAATACGAAAGGGAGCATCAAGTTTTTCCCTATTGAAACCAGCTGTACGAGCAGTAGTAATATCTCTAATCCTAAAATCTCAAATGAGTCCATACAAACCCGATCACAAATCTGTAAGGGGGTATCTAACAACAGCGACCATTTATAGTTCTATGGCACAAGACGTTTACAAAAAGAAAACACACCCAATCATGCCGTGTGTTAGAGGTCTCTCAATCAGTGACAGCAGGTTTATTTTAACAGTGTAGATGAAACATGTGCACGATCTTTGTCAACTCTAGTGAGAAAAGTGTTTTTTCAGCTGTTTGAAACTTGTCATTTTATTTTTTTAAAAAGTGGTCAAATAAAGGAGAATTTATTATAAGACTAAAATAGAAATAGGCTGGCTCTC
Organism: Simochromis diagramma; assembly: GCF_900408965.1. Classification (NCBI taxonomy): domain Eukaryota; kingdom Metazoa; phylum Chordata; class Actinopteri; order Cichliformes; family Cichlidae; genus Simochromis; species Simochromis diagramma. The sequence goes on from NW_024387040.1 coordinate 4,472,962, forward strand.
AAAAACTATAGTTTACTATACTATAGTATACTATATAAAATATCTAGAAATGAATTACAGGTTTTTGAGAAATACACGATTAAAAAGATACAATATATCTACTGAAACCAAGACCACCAGAAAAAGCAGTTAAACTGGGAGTTCACTTCTTTTTCCTTTGCAACCACCTGTGCATACATCTTAAAAGTTTTGCACTCATTAACACATACAGAGCTTAAAAATATCATTTTCAGTAGCACAACAGGGCGAAGTCAGTTGATCTGAGGTGGCGGTGTTTGTATAAATTTAGAAGGACAAGTCCCTGTTGATCCCACCACACCCACTGGTTTCCTCTGTGAAAGGTAAATAACAGCAGGACAGAGATCATTCTGACTGCAGCGCTCCTTGACCGCTAATGCAAACACACGCACAACCGTCAGCTCGGCAAGTTGTGCAGCTACCCACTCTCCCTCTCATCTGAGGACGTACTCATCACCTTCCCCCGCACAATCTGACTTCCTCCATTTTGCAAGCCCGATAAACAAACACACCAAATGCTAACATTGCATAACCCAAGCAGCGACCCTAGCCAAATGTCACCTCTATACACACACACACACATGCACTTGGCAAAATCCTCCACACTGAGGGGGAAGAGATGCAACTGCTTCACAAGCTCTGATTTGAGGGTTCATAAATTTGCTCATCATTCAATATATGTGTCACTGCTTTTTTTCTCCCCCTCCCCTCCTTGCCCTCATTTCCATCTTTCCCCTTCACTTTTTTGGCCAACAGGTCCTTCCATCTGTTAGCCAGCTGGTGGAAGACGAGGATGGGGGGAGAGTGTGGGGTGGAGGGGGTTGCTCCACCCGTATTTTTGCTACTCTCCACGGTTTTAACTTTCTCACACTAACTAATGACTCTCCTGTTGGTCCCACTAGGGCTTGACCCAGCGCCGGGTATACCTCCCTGCAGGATGTTACATCCGGGGCACAGACAAACCTGCGCTGAATAGAGAGTGAAGTAACAAATCACTAACATAATACTTCCAGTTCAGAGGGTTCGCATAATAAATGCAGAGACCGAATATGTGGAAATTATAATCTTAGAGCACTGGGACTCCGCTTGTAGCACGGCGCATACACCTATATGCCTCAGATTAACACACTTTAAGTGGTTAATGCAAAAATACAGTGTGTAACATACTGTGAAGTTAAATCATCACTATAAAATATTCCTAACTCACTGAAGAAGACATTTTCTTTTACTTGTGTTTGTGAAGAGAAAAGAAAATTACAATAACATGATAAATAAAGTGATTAAAAATATTTGAAATGGTTTATTGTTCTTTTTCTTAATCTACTAATTTGTTAGCTCTTTTTAATAGTTCAAAAGACCAATAAAAGACACTGGCAGTGTAAAGATAAGAGTACGTATGCTTCTTATTCTCTTAGTCTTGTTTCTGATTTGAAACACTTCCAATACAACCATCAGGTCTGATTAGCCTCTCCTACTGTAAAGCCTAAAGCAGGAAACAGTCTGGCTGAATAGAAGCTATTGAGCTAAGCCTGCGTGTCAAAATGTTTCACTCGTCAATTTTCTTCCTCCTCGTCTTCACTCTCCTCTTACCCTCGGCCTCTCTGACAGACAGGTTCAGGGCAGGTCTGGGGTTGACAACATGTAACCTGACCCCGCATAGTGCTCTCACCCCCTCTCTAATGATCTTGGCCCCTTCCCATTCCTAATGTTGGTTTAACCTGATGTTAATATGCCCGCTCTGTGCTACTGAAACAAAGTTCTGTTCCACTATGCCTAATGAACGTCTAGCCTCGGTCACCTCCGCTGTCAAATAGAGTTTTAAGTAGCACCGTCTTAAACAAGAAAGACTACTTTCGTACATCTGTAGCCGCATGTGTTATTGCAGCCATGGGGGAGATATTGAGTGAACTACAGTGATTATATCTCTGACAACTGGCTGATTTCTGGCTTATTTTTATAATCAGGAGAGGGAGAATTTTCGCTCAGGATTTGATTAGATCCTTGTTGTCTTTCTAGATCAATTCAAACATTTATTCTTGACTCTTAATCTAAACACTAAAGAAAGGACGCTCTGAAAAAAAGCCTGTCTGTTCTTAGTTTTACTTGTTCAGCTGATCTATTTGTCACTTGATGGGCGTATGTGTAGAAATCCAAAGAATTCAAATACTGAATTTAAATTCGTATTGATGTGTAACCCTAATTTTAGCTCAACGTTGGTTTCTTGTAACACTATCACAACAATGAGAGACACAGCTTGTGATCAGGCAGGCAACTGTTTGGGGTCAGACAAACTTTACTCCCTAGCACCCTCTTGAAATGTGGCAACTGCTGTGAATGCAACAGCCTCTTATTAAATGTCTAATGGACACCTTTCAGTACCTGAGGAGTCCTTCAAAAGCTCTCAATAGATCCACGAGGAGTATAATAACCTCTGTCTAGCAATAAAACTCAAGATTGGCTGTAAGCTGCAATCAGTCTATTATGAACAGGTTTGATTTGAATAAGAAATGCTGGTGCAATTCAAGAAAAAAAAAAAAGAAAGACAGAGGCAATATGTTTTTGGTCTTTTCACAGTTCACTGCGAGCCAAATCCTTCAATCATGCCCCTCACCTACAGGGCTGCATATTAACCTACAATTTAGCTAACTGGCTTAATTGATAGGTGTATTCTCAGAAGGTGAAAAAGTAGGAACAGGTTTTTAATGTTATAATTTGTATCTCCAAAAGCCTTTGTTATCCAATGACAATGTATTTCTTTACCACACTCAACAGTGTCAATTACAGTAAAGTCAGGGTTTGCCTAAGGCAGGACCAAAGCACCTGTTAAAGGATTCAGTGGTCTTACATCTTAATCATTTCAATGGGGCAATGTCATGTTGTGTCAAACTGGTTTCTGGATCACTTGTTTTGCTTTGCTTGCAAAGTTTGAATATTGAACTGAATGCAAGCACTTGTCAAGCGAACTGTATCATGCAAAGAATGTTAAGAGGGCAGAAGATAAAAATGAAGGAAGAGGTGGTCATTAAGGTTTCAAGTCTCAGGCATTTGTGAACTTTGATGATACTTGGCTTGCTTTGTGAATCTGCACAATGTGTTTTGTGGGTAGTCTAGCTATTATTACCCCCCGCCAGTTACCTCAAACTCCAGGCAAACCCATGATTAAGTGTTAACACAATGCATAGGTCAGTCCTGTCTAAACATCAGGAAGCAGCTGCTGTTATTTGGACTGAGGGTTACTTAATATTGTTTCGTTTTTTCATTTTAGCTCCACTGTTTGTGATAAATAAGTGGAAACCAGATTGCCAAACACAAATATTAACTTAAATATCAATCAAATAGTGATCCTTGCATGTATTCAAAGGCATTTAACTACAATTTTAACCATAAATGGAGAAATAAAACACAAACATGACAAAATCAGAACACAAACAACAACACAAAGAGACTCCTGATCATACTACAAGACCAACAACCCGACTTGTGTCAGTTGCTCGTTCTGTCCAAGTAGCGCATTACCAGAAGCAATTCCAGGCTGGGACTGCCTTTAAAACTTCACTGACCTTTCACCCCTGGTTGTGCTACACCTGTTAGCAAGTATCAGTTCCATGTGCGATCCATGCCACCCACCCCCACGCCAATTTTACCCTCATTATAGGATAAGATCCTGACTTTTGTGAACTCAATTACTTAGAAGAAAAGTTCATGGTGCACAGGAATTATTTGCAGACTGCTCCTTTAAATGTTAAATTCATTTTAACCAAGGGCAAATGAGGCAATGACTTGAACTGAAGCTAGTTCCTCTTTCCATGAGGTTGCCCTTAGGTGTGTTTCTTGAATGCAATTCCTGAGTGCATGTCGTTTCCATTTTAAAAAAAAAAGTGCTGCTGTTCTGTGACTATCTCCACAGTATCACAGCTCCAGAAGTGCATGTAGAGCATGTAGAGAAACAATTCCAGATGATTTCTTAAGTCCAGGCTTTGAAGTTTTATGATACTGCCTCAGAGGGCAAATCCCAGACTCGCCCAAGTTGCATCAGACAACTATGGTGCAGACCACGATTTGCTATCACTCTACCACATGTTCTAGACACATAGTTGACCAAAAATGTGTTTTCTGACCCAAAGTCATTAGTGGAAGAACAACATGATGACAGCATGAATCATTCGCTTTATACTGACCTCATCCTAACAACCTCCCCCCGCTTTCACTGCCCGTCTCTTACGTCCTATTCAAACTATCTTTGGTGAAAGCCCTAAGTCTTCCCCTCATTCAATAAAATGCCTGTGCATTTCAGCTGGGGTTTCCATGTCTCTCCAAACACAGAGGGGCTAGGTCAGAAGAAAAGTCCACCAAAGAAAAATCCATTCTGTGTCCTCAGCCATTCGGCAGGTCAGGACATGAGCAAACAGCATGCTTTCACCACCCTGGCAACTCTTTTCACTTCACACTGGCAAACTCCTGGAGTCCACACACACACACGAATCAAAGTTCTTGACAGCAAACCCAACACCCTCTCATGAACTGAGAGATAAACGCTTTCGTAGTCACAACCAGAAAAAGACTTCCGGGCTCTTTGTGACACTGGTAGCAAAGCCGTCTGGGAAACTTGAAGGCTCTGACAGTTTCTAAACATTGCAGAGATCTATGGACCGCAGCATTTTGAGAAACAGATTGTTTAAAGGGCAAGCTTTAAACTATGGTGCAATGAGGATGTATTTGACATTAGCATATGGTAATCATTGACCAAACATAAGGATCTAGCTTATTTTTCAAAGGCTTTAAGATACTTTCATGAAGTGCATTCAATTCAATTAAATGAGTATGATCCACGCAAAGTTGCGTTGTTAAGAAGGAAAAGCACCTTTAGAAACACACAGAAGCTTGTGCCGATTAAAAATATTTAAATAAATGTGCCAGAAATTTCACAGAACAGGTGTAAAGTTTGTAAGTGGTCATTACACTTCACAACTGTTTTTTCCTTTTCTGTTTTTTCCCAATTCAAAGGCTGCCTCCTGCTCAGTTCAAAGCATTATTCCTCTTTCAATTACATGTCACACAGACACAGAGCAAAGCGATGGGAAAATTCAGTTCTCAATTGGGGAGTTTGCTTGGACAGATTGGACAAATATTTCTTTTATGTGGTCGTATCCACGCCTCAGTTCTGCCCTGACAGCCACAGAAGAGGGAGTGAACAATTCAAACTGCACTACATTATGGGCTGGGTGGCTGCTCCATCCAAGACACATGGCTGTCTCAGCAGCTGCCTGTTTGTTTACACTTCACTGCTAGGCCTTAGGTATCAATTAGGTTTATGGGGAAAAGGAGGCTAATAGTACAACATGGACTGAATTCAGATTACTGACAACACTGAACGGAGAAGGCACGATGATGACAAAAGAATTTAACAATGTACTCTAATGAAAAACATGATGGCTAAAAATATGGTTTAATGTATAAATTCAAGCCCTAAATTTCATCTAGAAAGATTATTGTATTTGACATCAGTTAGGCCAGTTTTAAATGTCAAGTCAGTTTAGAAAAGAAAAAAAAAATCACTTCCCTGGAACAAATAACTCCCACTTTTCACTCCAAACCAAACTCCAGCCACAGGAAGACAACTTTGAATGTCTTTCTTCACCATATGGGCCCATCTAAAGAGTCTAAGGCTTTGTAATAGCACACCAACTGCAAGGACAAACAGCAGCCCAGACCACATGCTCCTGTAAATCAAGCCCAGCCTGCGGTCTTCGGTGTCAACATCTGACATCCAGCACTAAAGGATAGGTGATATCATCATAATCACTGCATAGTAATGCATCATAGGCTGTTCAGCGAAGCACAAAGCCTTGTCCTGAGGAAGGGAAAAAAACAACAAAAAAACCCCAAACATTGTAGATGTGTCAAACTTTTGAGAGCTCGCCAAGAAAAGTCTTTGCAAATTCACACCACTGAATCGCAAGTACCAACGGTCCTTTATAATTTCCCTTGTTAAAATTCACATTTGTTTGGCACAAGTGATCCTTTTTGATAACCGATTAAATGATCTATTGTGTATAATAATTGTTTTTGATGTATTAGTCCCTTGAAATTTGTTTAAAAGTTTGCAATTTCCTAAAGCTCAATTTAAAAGGAAAAAAGAACAACAGCCAACCACCCACAACATCTGTACATATAAAAACAGATTATGAATTGAGCCAGACTGAAGGTTAAGATGAAGTTTCCGACCCACTAGACTTATCAGCAGAAACACTTTTGGGGAGAGGCTATCCAGCAACATCATCTGTGCCCTCTTGTGGATGGATGGCACAGTTCACAAACCTTGACTCCAAGCATCTACTAGCTAATCTGAGTCAAAAAGACCACAGCTCCTGGCAAGACACATTCATCAACAGCGATTCCAACCCCCTCTTATTTCTCTGCACGTCTTTTTTTTTTTTCCTCCCTCAAAACTGTTGGCAAGACCCAGACCCCTCTCAGCATGAAATACATCAGAGTAACTGGTATCAGCCCCAAACCCCTTATTGTTTGGCCTTGACTTGAAAGACTATTAAACTTCAGTGCGCTATATCCATAAACTTAAGTCCAACTATGAGCTAAACTTGTCACTGACATCATGGAGGAACAGTAAAATTGCTTGGTTATCAGTGATTTCCTTTTATTCGTTCACCGGTCTTTCTTTAAAATGAGCCAAAGCCAAATATCAAAAGCAATCTTAAGGGGAATTATACAGGCAGCTTCTCCCCTATGACATGAAGCAGGAGACAAAGGAGGACTCGGAGTGCTGATCCCGTAATGGGAACCATTAGAAAGGAGAACAGAGAACAGAATAGTCGGTACACAGGAGTCATCAACTGTGATTAAAAATCGTTTATGGCTCATGTTCAGTCTCAGGACTGAATAATTTGATAAATCTCTCTTTTAAGTTGTTAATGCCCACTTGAGAGGATCTAAAGAAGAGGATCATCATCAAGCAGTGGTTAAGTGATTTTTAAAGGTTGTAAATGATAAAGTGGGCAGACCTCTTGGTACTTAGGACTGGTGGATGTGCCTATTATACAGTCGTGTGTTTTTTTAAATGTACAATTGTAAGTGCAGAGTTGCTTTGGATAAAAAAAAAAAAAAAAAGCAGATTTGTTCTTTCTCTTACCCAATAAATCCTTTTTATTCTCTTGTTCGTTCTTGTGCCGACACCAATGAGATCATTTACTATTACATCTGCTCTCAAGCCTACAGTATAGTACATATTGTATAGATCACACTTGTGGGTTACAGAATTTTACAACATTGTACTTTTTTTTTTCACCTACAGTTTTAAATCTTTATGGTCTCTACTTAATAGGAGGCTAAACACTGTGTGGCTGCAAAACGAATCCAAAGTCAGTGTTTGAGGTAGCCTACCTGCTGCGTAATCTTTTAAGGCAAAATTTTCTTTCAAGTCACTTCTATCCCTGGGGTTTCAAATCACTTACTGAGGTTTCAGACCTGTTTAGTTTGAATAAATATTACATTTATAACCCCCAAGATTAAAAAAAAGCCCCAAATCGAAACAAGATTTAAGCCTGCCTTTTTGATGAAAAAATACATTGGGACAGCTGGTATGAACATCAAATCGTTCTTTGTTCAAAATCATGAAACTGAAACCCAGAAACTGGAAAGCGCTTTGTGCCGCCAGAGCAAAAACACTTATGAGTCAGACAGAATTTCACCGCGTGCTGGGGATTCATTTTCTTTGTATCTTGATACTAATAACATCCAAAGCAAATCATGACAAACTTCATCACAACAAATGTGACTGGTTCCTGTTCCAGTATGTCCATCGTGTTCCAATTCAGCAAAACCTAGCTAACGTATCATGACCCCTGAATAATTTCATTTTGCACTGCATTGCTGGGAAGTTGACATCAGACTCTTGGCAGGATAAGCCTTTGATGAGGGGAAACGGCGTCATCTTGATGATCGGGAATGCAAAGAACCAAACACTTCCAATGTTACTCACTTAGTGACAATTAATCTTTGCCATTTGTCCTGCTGTTACCTACAAGCCAGTGACCCTGAATTGCAGATGAATGAGTGTGAATGCACTGGATGCACAAGAAGGAAATAATTTAAAACAAAACAACAGCAAAAAAAAAAAAGGTAAATCATTCACTACTCGCTTGAAAGTAAAGGAACGAAGAAAGGGGAGCGAAGGCAGCAGGTGTAGTGCAGCTTTTTGGCATTATTACAGACATTTTCTGTCCTCCTGTGGTCAGGCGTTCACAAATTTACGAACAGAGCTAATCACGCAGCTAACCCTCATCTGACCAGCCGGCAGCATCATTTATTCCTGCTCCACCCTTTTCCTGCATGGGAAATCATTCCACGGAGAGCTGATAAAATAACAGGAACACTACAAAAGAGCCCTTATTACCAAATCAAATGATTACCAGCTGTGACAGCACGGCCAATATTGTTTTTTATCTTCTGAGTCAGTCAGCATGTCTATCCATGTCATCACAGCAAAAATCTGATCCCTGAGACCACAAAGGCAGTTTTAAGTACTTTAGAAAGTATCTGGACAGACAAAGTCTTTGTAGACAGTTGTGTCAACATTGCACTGTAACAATGCAACAGAGCTTGACAGATGTGCAGCTGAAGATGAAGGTGCAATGAGACTGGGTATATGAGCACTTAGTAGAGGCCGTCAGCGGTAAGGGACAAGGAGGTCTGCGCCTCCTTCCCATTTTATCATTCTGTCAAGCTGTCTTTTGCATTTGCAGCGTATTTTCAATGTGGAAACACAGCAGCAACAGAGGAAAATAGCAAATGTGTCAGGATGTGTCAGGGCTTCCAGTGTAACTACATCAGGGGTAAGTCCTCCGTCTTCATGCTTGGCCAACATTTACAGTTTGAATGCAGATATCGATGTATGCAAATGAATAGATGTGCAACTCCTCACATGAGGGATCCTAATCTAATGTACAAACATAATACCTGGAATTTTTTCTTGGCTCACAACAGGCTTTTCAGAACAGTATGAAAGTAAAGGCAATTAATGTGTTTTGACAGAATATTACCATGCATATTACTAATATTTATGAACATCCGATAAATAAAAAGTTCAGTATCATTTCAACCGATAACTTACCCCCTACAGTACATGGATCTTAAGTGTTACAAAAATCATCAGAGAAGGAGCCAAGACAAAAAATATTCTGTGAGTAATACTTCCAACGCTGTAATTTCCAGAAATCAAAATAAATACTCCTGCACGGGAAATGGACCGTCAAATATTGTTTAAGAATACAACTTTCATACAGCAGTTTACAGTTGGTTTTTTTGAGTGTAGACATAAATCAGGCTGCAGATGTGTCCAAAGTGATTAAAAAAAAGGTCTCGAGTTTATAAAAACAGTCACTTCTCATTATACAAAAGGCCACATTATTTATGGACCTGACAGTTCATCCCAAAATCTCTCCTGCTGACATCCTAAATATTTATGTCCTCACATCAGCAAAGGAACACAGAAACATGACAATGGCTTGACTTCAAGACAAATACAATTAGCATCTCAGTCAAGATGATGGTTTTGATCGTATGGGATTGGCAGTGGAGTATCATATGGACATGGAGACATGAGTGCAAAGCATCTGGATTAAGATAACCAATCTCAGCTCTTTTCTCCTCAGACTCGTTCGCTGCTTCTTACAGAGTTCCATTTAAAAAGAAAAAGAAAATTGAAGTTTTAATTATAATAAACAGCCTGTCCGAACCCCAAACTCCCTTCTGTTTTTATTCCTTCAAGAGTCATTGTATCTGAAAAGAATTATAATTGCACAATTTTGTATGCCGTGACATTTTCTGAGATGGTTATTACTCCGTGGAAATCTTTTATTGGAAATCTTTTATTGTTGTAAGTGGCGATGCACCAATCTGTCAGCCATCTGCCTGTCTGCAAACAGGATGACATTTACCAAAGGCAGTGGTAATATGCTAAAAAATACTGTGACAGAGACCTAAAGGACTTGAATAATGAAGAAAAAGGGAAATGCATACCAAAAAGTAAACAAACAACCAGAAAAATAAAATACTGACACTGGCCAAATAGTTATTTTAAACACCGACCCAAGCAGAAGGTTTGGATTAATGGGAGAAAACGCAAAAAAGCAAAAGTACCCTGCAGACAATTAGAACAAAGCACTATGAGAACGTGTAATAAATCACAGCTTGAGTAAAAAACACCATGTGCAAGCTCAATAAATTCACTGCAACTTTATATGTAAATGAAAACACAAAAGAGAAAGGAGCAGAAGGGATTGTTTGAGAGCATGATAGTGAAATGAAACCCAAGTATGATTTAACCGAGGCACTGAAGGTGATTTTCCTTAGCCTAAGGGAGCTTTGGTGGCTACCTACTGTCAACTACCACAACAGAAGGCGATATTCTATTTCAGTCCACCCCAAACATTTCCAGCACACTGTGCACCATCACACCATGATTTTAACCCTGTATTTGAAAGACTAATAACACTAAAGCTAGCACAAAGATTTCCTTGACCCAGAGACAGACGCTGAGTTTGGATGATTCATCTGATCCAGGTCTAAGCCTCACCCACCACAAGGCCTGGCAGTGTGTAACACACACACACACACACACACAAACACAGAGCTTTTGAAAAGATCTCCAAACATCTGGATACTGACCACATCACGGTCAGGGAGAAGAATCATAAATTTGTCTGCGAGAAAGAAAAGGAGAGATATAGACATGACAGCTCAGACTACTGTTCTCACATAGTGAGGTTTCACAATTCAGCCATAGCAGTCTACAGGGGTACTCTCAGGGCTCCAGAGCCTGTGATTCTTATGGAGATTTGACGGAAAAAGCCTCACGCTCAGCCAGAGATCACAACAGGATTTCTGTTTATCCATCCACTTTGTAATCCCTCACTAGTCCATCTGGATTTTCTTTTAAACAGCATTAAATACATGTTGTTCCAGTGGACCGTGCACGCATTTACAAACCCTGATAGGGATCTTTTTTTTTTCAGACACACTAAAGGAGATGAGTCACTTCCATGTCGTTAATCATTAAAATTAAGATCGCAATACCGGAAGAAAAAGAAAAAGCTCGTTAAACTAATGTCTCTGCTATCATTTGTAGCTGTTGAGCGTGGGTGCCAATAATCTGCCACGGCAGAGCAGCTGTAAACGTTAGGAAAACTGCTGAGCTAGAAACAACATCGCACTTGTTTAATACAGGCTGTATGTCCTTCAACGCACCAGGAGCCCGGCCAAACCTAACAGCCTCAACTATCCACACAACAATGATAGATATCTTCTGGTTTACAGTGTTGGGCTAAGGATGGTCAACGGTTTCATTCTGCTGCCTGGGGTAATAGCTGAAAATTAAATACTGGGGTGATTTAAGATGTTCCGTACACACGTGGACATGCTGACAATCAAAGGACATGTGATTCCCCCGCAATAACAGACTAGCCCACCGCCAAGCTGGAGGTATAAAACTTTTTTTTTTTTTTTTTTTTTTTTTTTTTTTTTAAATAGCATTTATAAAAGCAAACGAATTAACAGACCAAACCACATAATTCAGCTGGACTTACCTTCAAACTTCCTTCATTTTGAACGTCGCTTTGTCTCATTTCTGATGCTAATCACATTTCAAACTTTTTTTTTTTTTTAGCTAATAACGTTTGAGGAACTGAGCTAAGTTAACTCAAATACACAATATTTATTCAAATGAAATGATAAAGAATGATATTTTGAAGTAACATCCTTGTTTTGAGCGTATTTCGAGACAGTTTGGAAAAACGAAGACGTGGTTTAGTGCAGCGGTCCCCAACCCCCGGGCCTCGGACCGGTACCGGTCCGTGAGCCGTTTGGTACCGGGCCGCGAGAGTTGAGGCTCAGGTGTGAAATGTATAGTTTTAAGGGTTTTTATCGGTTTTCAGCGTTATTTTGTTATCGTTTTTATCGTTTACTCGGTTTTCCTGGGTCTTTTCATGTGTGTTATGAATAAATTCTCTTTTTTTTCGGTACCGGTACTAGTTTTATTTTGTTGTATTTATCCGCGACACCTTAAAGGCCGGTCCGTGAAAATATTGTCGGGCATAAACCGGTCCGTGGCGCAAAAAAGGTTGGGGACCGCTGGTTTAGTGTCTGTCAACCATTTAATTAGATGCCATTGACCATTCCTTTGATTAGAAGCACGCGAAGAAAAATGCCGATGTGTATGATATGGTTTTTTGTGTTGCTTATTGCTTGTTGTTCCTTGGAACCTGTACACATTCTAAACAGCTTTTAAATCAAAAATTATATAAACATTTAGATAATGTTACTAATACCTTTAATCATTTGTTCTATTATATTCAGGGAGAAATGTGCCACATAATACTCAAGACAATGTACATTAAATAAAAAGATAAATAAAGCTTTGTTTATTGACTAATTTTAAGCTAAATCTGTGTTATACATTGGGTACACCTGTTCATCCCCATGTTTAAGCAAATATCTAAGCAGCCATCATCTCTAGGGTTCTAGGGTGATCATATTTAGATTTCCAAAAAGAGGACACTTAGCCCAGTCATGAAGAATTTTAATAATACTGTCTGCTTAAAGAAAAGTTTTGTATATTTAAACGATGCCTTCTCTGTGCGGTTAATGAGTGGTAAAATTAAAAAATATCATATAGGCTTTTACAAGTCAACAAGTGCAAAAAAAAAAGAGGACGTTTGGTCACCCTAGTTTACACAGAGAATGGTGTGAAAAGGAGAAAATACCCAGAAAGCAGCAGTTCTATGTGGGAAAATGCCTTTGTTGATGCCCAAAGCCAGAGGAGAACGGCCGGACTGCTTCGAGATGTTCTGCAGAAGAGCATCACTGAATGCACAGCATGTCGAACCTTGACGCAGCAGAAGACCACACCGGGTGTCACTCTTGTCAGCAAAGATCAGCATTGTTTGTATTGTAGTAAAAGTGCACCAATGTGCAAAACACTTCTGGCTGTGCGTGCAGAAACCAGAAGTCCTGTCAACAACATGTGAACTCATGTTCTGCTCTACAAACAATGATGGGTGCAGTCTTTTATTGCTTATTGTTTCTTTTACTGCAGCTAGGAAAGTTTATTGCTCTAAATTTTTAGAAAACAAAGTGAATTGGGCCTGCTTTAATGGGCCAAAACTCCTACCTCGGCTTCAAATGACAGCACTTCCATGCTGATGACAGACTCAAAGTAGTAAACAGTTAAAGAACAGCGGAGGCTGATTTTTATTAGTTCTGTGAGAACAGGCAGTTCACTTCAATGAACACAGAAAACAAAATCCAGATTGATGATTATGTTTTAAATTACAGTTACCATAAAAAGGACCCACATAAACCTCCCCGGGTGATTCTGCTGAGGAGTCCTCACAAAAAGGGTTTAATATGGAGCTTCTCCATAATTATAGCCTACCACGTGTAGCGGCAGTGTAGAATGAAGTACTAGCTACTTATGCAGATTTCGTCCTCTTCATGTGAAAGTTCAAAAAGTATATAATACGTTTATCTGTGGAAAACTCAAAAGCATTTAACGTAATTAGAACATTTCACAAACAGGATTTAAACACTGGTTTCCTTTCTCATAACACCAAAAGGCCTTACAGTTTAACCAACCTGCACACACACACTCTGTCCACAAAAAGTCATACCCAGTCTTTCTATACACATCGTTTTCCCCATGTCACACATTCTCATGATATTGGGACATTTCAAACAACAAATGACTCTATATGCCTTCAAAGTGTACCTCCCACCAACCATAGATTTATTTGTGCTGTATGTCAAGATAATTCCCAGTCTGTTCAGTTGTAAATTAGGACATGGGTCAGCCTGCTGACCATTGATGGTGGTCTGGATCTCACGGTAAGTACAGCGGTGGCTGTTGCTATGCCTGGGTGGCCCTTACAGTTGCTTTGGGCCTGACGTATAAAGCCTGCACAATATGCACACTTTAAGAAGATGCTGAGGGTTTCATATTCCGCAGAGAAGTATTAATGATAAGCAATTTGATCTCTCTCTGATTGTGCGGCATAAAACTGACAATCACAATCATCTTTGCGGTAAGCATAATATCATATAGCTACAATCTGAAATATGATACTACGCAGCGCGAGGGTGTGGGTAATTTTATGAGACATTGGCAGACACAAAAAGCAGAGGAGAAAGGATCAGAGTGCTTATTTTGTGCGACATCTGTGGCAGTAATTGAAGTCCTCATCTCTCAGAGTGTCTTGCCTTTTTCCAGAACTCCTCATGCCTTGAAATTTGGCTGACACAAAACATGAAAGCCTGGAGGAGACACATGAACTCAAGAGAAAATATTGATAGTATAAACGGAGCTAACATGCCTGCGATCAGTGGAACAAGAACAGACAGCAGTCACATTCCCGAATGTTTTTCCAACATAGGGAAAATGGAATATGAAATACGAAAATTGAAATACGCAAAGCGATACATTTCCCTTCTCTGTTAGGAAAATATTGTTTATGGTGTTATAAAGATTATATCAAGGCACCACTGTGAGTTAATTATGCCATGCCCTGAAATTTTTCCACAGATCTGCGAGAAACCACATCCTCTTTCCAAAGAGCACACAATGTGCTAGAATGCGCGGGGCATTAATTCACATGCCATGTTTTACAGGATGGGAGTTTTGAAGTGATTAGTCTTCTTACACATCCTTTTTACAGGAATCAGCCGTTGTGAAATGAGGCTGGAGATCTGAGTAGTTTGCAACCACATCCCGAGGGACAGGCTCGAGAGCTGGCATTGCTCGGCGTACCTTACCGCAAAACTCAGTGGGGTTCGAGTGAAGGGATCAGACTGTCAGACTGAAGGCTGTGTCCGTGGTGCGCCTGTCTCTGGAGCTGACGTTGTCTGTGTTACTCTCAGACAGCCACAGTTTAACTAACAAGTGCCCAGGCAAACACAAGGTCACGTCTCTGTGCAGAACCTCCATGCACGTAAGAGACGCAAAGTTAAACGCTGGGGAAAAGATGGGGGAAAGACTGGATTAAACCAGGACTTCATTATTACACGTTAGGTTTAGAGTTAAGCTCTATGCACCACTGGAGGTCCTTGCACAAGGAACAGGCTGCATCTGGCCCAACTTTTCAAAGGTTGTCATGCATGGCACACAAAAAGTACGCAAAGTACGGCTATGAATATAATGGATGTTATCCTTCATTTCTGTGGACTCATATTTGGTGGAATTTTTAGGACCGTTTAAGTATCATAAGAGTTTAATGACTCACTACGAGGATGTGTGTACTCTCCTTTTTTCTTTTTTGTTTAAGGATTGATTTGGAAGGAGTAAAACTAAAATTCTTTCCTGGAGTTTATAAGAACTCGTTCAACCTGTTGATGGGGACAATGAGGCGTGTTGTATTACAAAATTCTCCCAAGCGCCTCATCCGTTGAGGCCAAGTTGTTTTTGTTTCTTTTCATTTTGGCTTATTTCTGGGGAAATTTTTGAACAAAACTGCCTCGAGCTTTAGGGGGTAAAAACTCCTCTTTCAGTGCTTTTCCCCCCTCCCAGGTTGAAATTCAGAAAGCGCTAAATAAAAATAGCAGAACAAGGTGTGTTACACTGGGGTAGAAAATAGAACAAGTGCACCAAATCAATATAACAGCATTCCACGGATACCCGTCAGAACTTGCGTATCTTTAAAAAAAACCCACACAAAATCTTTCACCAGTGCATTTAATAAACACTATCCTAACATAGGTGTGCTGCCTTGACAGTGTGAATATGCCACAGGCCTAGAAAAAGTCTACCGACAACAAAATGCATCTGTTTGCTGGACTCCATGTAGAATTTCAGTAGCATGCTATAGAGCAAACAAAAATAAATGGCATATTTCATACTCTCAAGTCATATTTTCACATTTTTATCGTACAGTTACAGTACAATGTGTATGAAATATCTGTGAAAAAGTATACAATCTTTTTCTTTCCTATCTATGAATTATAAAAATAATTGTCTGTGTATTCACATATTCAAAATGTCCAGCGGTTTGCATAATAGTTTGATTGGATCAATGTCTCTGGTCTCCGTCACTATAGGCCTGTGAAAAATGAAAGACAAAAACATCAGTCTCCTAGAAACCAAAATCAGACACATTTAACCGCTAATAAGAATAATAACTGGGGCAATTACTTTGAAACAGCCGTTTAATATTTGAGCATGTCATGGACAAACATGAGGTGGAAAATTAGACTTAGTGTTGCCCAGTGGAGGTTCCAGTGACCATATTTCACAATATGGAAGAGTTGTGGGAGAGCGGTGAGCTTTGAGTTTGGTTGCTGTGGCAATGCTCTGGCCTCTCTGATAGCCAAGCAGCAGCAGCAGCCTGTTCTCAGATCTGCCTCCAGACTGGCACACTGACACTGGGAGCTGTGGGCACCTCCGGAGCCACAAGAAGGAGAACCGCAGACAACCTCAAACCAGACAGACTTTCTCCTTCTCCCAAATGTTGACGCTGTGACTTGACGCTGTCTGCTGCGTGTAAACTCACAACCCAAGTGACTTAATGGAATTGGGCAACAGCGTCTCCACACACAGGCAGCCTCCGCCAATCGCATTTGAGAGCCGCTGTGCCCTCTATTTAGCCTGTGACTGTAACTGAATGGACCATAAATGAAGGTGGAGGCTACCAACTCGCCCATTGGTAGTTATTTGGGAAACATAATGTGGCTCTAAACATGAGCTCACTGACAGACGCTGAGGCTCTCTCAGTTTGAAGCAGTTACTTACAGCAGCAGAACTCTTGACATAGTTTGCAAGCGGTGGCAAAATTATGCAACACATTAGAGACTGTCTCTTAAGATTAAAACATCTACCTGTTCAGATTCTCACCTGAAAACACGGATCTCTTATTGGCGTCTCGTGAACCACCTGTGAAAGAAACGAATAAACGTCACGCAGGACGACGGCTCTTATTTGAAGTTACAGTAATGCAATACAATAAACGTTTATAGGCATTTGTGGCTTTGACAAAAAAAAGTATTAGCATGGTTCGTTTGAAATATCTTTTTATACAATGACTGACCCATAGTAGGTGTCACATTAAGCACTAGGCTGGCAGTGAGGTTGGCGTATTAGTGCTGAGCTCATTTAGCACCATTTACTGCACTACACTACACACACATGTAGACTCGGTTTCACAGGCTTGGGTTAAGTAAGTCTAGCCTTGGACTAAAAACCTTTTTCAGCAGAGATCCTCTCTGATTTTTATTCTTTTAGTCTAGGACTAAGCTGAATCCAAGCTTGAACCACTCGGATAGAGTTTCTAACGTAATCTCTATCCAAAATTACTATATTCTATATTATATTACTATAGTAATCTATATTCAAAATAATACACATGCAAGAAAATCAGAATTTTACTGGTATTGCACAAATTTATATATTGTCAGAGTGCAAGCTGCAACTAAGTTCATGGGCTGACACTACCCTATAACAAAATGTAAGAAAAATATCCATGCTTTTTCCCCCCTGTCTAGCTTTATTTCGTTTTCCAATACTTCTACTGGCTTTTCTGCAAATTTTATGACTTTTCAGTTTTTTTTATGATCATGCAAACTCTCGTAGTCTAAAACTTTAACTATAGCTTCACACTAAACCTGTCAAACTCTAGCCGACAGCTAGTTTTGCTTAGTACAAAGAATGAAAATAAGGGGTAAAACCCTTGCTTACTAATATTTTTCATGTGTCAGATTTTGCACACAAACAGCCAAAATGACAGGACCCAATTTAGCTTTAGCCATGTTAGCAGACAGAGACTTTAACCTGAAGCCTTTCTGTGTGGAGTTTGCTTCAGTCTGTTAGCTCTGTTCTAAACTGGTGACTTGTCCAGGGTGCACCCTGCATGTTACGCTGTAACAGCTGGGATTAGGTTCTAGGCACCTCGTGATGCTGACCCCGATAGGCAGAAGAAAATGGATGGGTTTTAACCCAAAGTAGCCAGCTGCAGTTTCAGATTTAAGCGCAGCAAGATAGAAAGCATAATGAGCTATACTAAGGAGATGCATGTTGTTTTATATATGTAAATGAAGGTCACTGACTATGTCTCCATGTATGTAAACTATTTAGATCCAGTGACATGCACCCCATATTGAAAAACACATACAATGAGAGCACTTCAATTTGTTTTTATTTGAAAATGATTTGAAGCAATTCCTAAATAAGCAAACATTAGAAGTTTGCTTTGCCTCTTGCTTCGTTTATAGGCTGTGATTTTAAAAAATCTTTTTTTTCCCCCAATCGCATATTTAGCTGTCAGTGCAGCTGCTGTTTAACAGTATTATTTCATAGGTCAAAAAATTCCCAGGAAAAAAAAATTGGATAAAGAGCGCAAAAGTGCTCTCTGAAAACAATTTTAATGCCTTGCACTGACTAATACAGTCGCTCACATGCACATACGCAAAGGCACACAAACCAGATTTCAGTGAACAGTCCCAGTGGGTCCTCTCTCACGCCAGAAAGTGCTTTGTCACGTCTTGTGGCTCTTTTTCTCTGTCAGTCTCCCTCTCCCCTGTCTGAGCCACGTCTAATTCAATATGCGGTTCATATCCTTTCTCAGCATTGCCATTACTACTGCCAAGACCCCCAGGGGCTATTAGGAAAATCCATCCATTTATTGTGCAAGATACACATTTGGCAAAACAACGGCCCTCTAGAGGAACTTGTCAGAAGAGTTATATTTCCATGTGACAACCATTCGCCTGCTTGATCTTTTGTTTGACTGGAATTCTTGTTTCATAGCATCAATGAAAGCGGTCTTTTTAAGTCCCACATGCACTTAATTTTCACTTTGTGTAGCTGATGATTCTTTGTTTGCTGAGAAAACAGGGCTTAGTTATTTTCAGAGCGTTGTCTTTTATCATTTAACTCATTCAGAAATTGGAAGCGTCTTATTTTTGGCTAAGCAGTCACAGGACCTCAGCGTGCCAGTGTTGGTCTGCAGCGCTCTGTACATCCAGCACATTGGTCCACTTCAAGAAGCTTTGACAAATACAACAAAGGATAGCGTGAGATTTGGTTTGAACACTTGATCAGGTTGTAATTGTGGAAACATGTTGGATGGCCCAAAAGGAAAAGATTTCATCGAATTTTGTCTGATTTTTAATGATCCAAGGAGAATTTATCATAATGCTTTAAATATACTGGGCATATTCATGTTTCCCCAGAGGATGAATCTCTCAGTTTGCATGGGATATTTCATGATTTACTCATTTATTTGTTCGTTTCATGCGCTGTTAGGAAATCTTCAGAGAGCATATTCATGCTCTCAGTGACATAAACCCTACTGGTTTTGTCTTGACCGTGTCGCCTTATGTCAGTGCCTGTATTGGAATAAGTATCAGAATGTCTTACTGAGTGGCTCTATAGTATAGCCCAACTTAAAGGTCCCAAATCCATTTGCGGTTACTTCAGGAAGGGCATCAAATCAAAAATGCAGGGCTACCCGCTGTGGTGACCCCTTGGGAATAATTGCGCAGCCAAAAATAAAGTCTTCTACTGATAAGGCTGTTATAACATTTGAAGCAAGTCCATTTATATTTCTGATACAGCAGACCTGCAGGAATATGTAATGTTTACATGACTGATTTGTCATTTAATGCAGCTACAATAACTTAAAAGTCTCTCAGGACCTAAGACATTTATCCATATGTTAATCAGTCATAAGGCAGTATAAATCTGACAGTTTCTTAGTGGATCACAGTGAATTGAAAAGTACTTAGTTTCACTCCGGCGAGCATGTGATTATCAGACCATACCACCACATGCACTCATTTGATTTATGGACCAGAACTTTCAAGGAGGTCTGATTTAATTCTGCCATGTTCAAAGCCAGAGTAACACACTGCACCGCATCCAAGCCAGGCCATTACTTTGACTCGATTTATGACTTTTTAAGCAAAAAAACCAAAAAACCCCTTCACATCTATGTGTTGGATTTTGATAAAGATATATTTCCTACAGGTGCCAGGAAAGGAAATTGTACATGACAACATCTCACCCTTTCAGAACCTCTCCAGGATTTCACCCAGTGATGAAATATGGAAATTAGCATGAGTCAGCCGTTTTGCTCCGTTGCAGAATTTTACAAGGAATATGTTTCTATTGCCAGTTTAATCCAACAGTTAATCATTGTGGTAAAGTGACTGTGCAGTGATGAAATGAACGTCACGTCTCACAAAGAAAAAAGAAAAAAAAAAATCAGTGGAAAGGTAAAAACATTAGAGGGCCAGATTTGTAAACGGTGCAAATGAAAGCTTCTAAAAAAACTCCCAGTAACTGAGATGCACTGTGGATGTTTGGTCTCGCCTGCATGAGGGGGAAAAAGAAAGAAGAAAGGTAGAGCAAGAAAAGTAACTCACTTTTATCCTGTTCTGGAGGGTCCAGGATGTCACTGTCTGTGTCACTAGGAATATGCCAAGGCTGTCTGATGGCCTGTAACTGCTGGTAAAACTCATCCTGAAATGGAAAAACAGATCATAATAGAAGAGAAATAATAGAGGATGGTAAAATATATACTCTGCAGATAGATGGACAGAACAAAAGAGAAATGGAAAACAAGATTAGGAAAGACAATCCAGGCCAGCCTGTCCGTTTAGCAAATCTGAACTCTTAAACAAACTGAAAATGGAAACAAATCTTCAACCGGCTTATGGTTGTCATTGTATTAATGATTATGTATTCATAATTGTATTCAATATTGAACATTTGGAACCCTAGCCCATCAAAAAGTGCAAAAGTCAAGAAATAAAAATGTACAAAACTAGTTGAATACCATGAACTGTGTCAGTGCGCCCCAGGGCAGCTGTAGCTACAATGTAGCTTGCCATTGCCTGTGTGTAAATGTGTGTGTGAATGGGTGTGTGAATGGGTGAATGACTGAATGTAGTGTGAAGTGCTTTGGGGTCCTTAGGGACTAGTAAAGCGCTATACAAATACAGGCCATTTACCATTTACCATAATGAGCACACATATACGGTGAAATATATACTTTATATGCAAGAAGTCACTGCTTATGTCTTCATATTTTGCTTCTAAGGAGCCAGACTTTCTCTCCAGTTTTAAAGAGCCATAGTTGTCGAGCATTCCTGAAAGTCTTTCAACGTTTTCTTTGGAAATTGGCTGCTTTTTCACTTTCTTCAGTCCAGTCCTTGTACCAAACCATTTTCAGAGGAATGTTTACTCTTGGTTGTTAAGTCACTGACCTATATTAATAGGTCATTGAAGCCCCCTCAAGGGATGAATCAGTGTTGTACCCTTTAGAAGTAACAAAAACAGGGGGGGGAAAAAACAGAAAAGACCTGACACAGGACCCAAAAGCTGCTTCTGGCCCATCAGTTGATCCATCTACTGTTCACTAAAGTCTCCTCAGAAATGGTCTCAGTGGAAGAGCGGCTGTTAAGAACCATTCTTAAAGAGGGGAAACAATGGCTGGGGTACTCAAGTTACACAAGATCTGGACTGAAAATCAGTAGCAAGAGGTCTTGTGAGTTAAATTTCTCTAACTAGAAATATATGTTAAAAAAAACAAAAACGATTTTCAATTTTTTTGTAGTTTATTGCACTTTTTTGCAATTTATGTAATTACTATGCACTTAATGCATACATATTATTAAAATTTGGGCTATAATGGTTGTATTTATGTATAGCAACTTGAAATGCTCCCAAAAATGGCACTACAGCATGTAAAAATATAATATAAGCTCTGGCGGACTTGGTTCTATGGTAGGTCTTAAAGGGTTCATGAATAAAATTTGGCATTTTTGGTTCAAATCATCATCTATATGTACGGAGGACTTTAGGAGAGAGGTACAACAGTGAACGTTTACATCCTATCTGTGAAACACATTGGAGGCTCTGCAGTGGTTGGTGACTGCGAGGGACCTTGGCAAAGTTGATCCAATTATGACAGCAGATAATTTTAAACACACCAGCAATGCAGTAAAAGCATACCTAGATGAAAAAACAAACAAAAAAAACAAACAGTGAAACCCTAGCAGTCCTGGATTGGCCTCCCCAGAGCCCAGAATTTAACATTATTAAAGCAGTGTTGCATCATCAGGGGCGATCGTGGCTCAAGAGTTGGGAGTTCGCCTAGTAATCGGAAGGTTGCCGGTTCGAGCCCCGGCAACCTTCCGGTCTGGTTGGACAGTCTCGGTCTCGACAGTCTCGGTCGTTGTGTCCTTGGGCAAGACACTTCACCCGTTGCCTACTGGTGGTGGTCAGAGGGCCCGGTGGCGCCAGTGTCCGGCAGCCTCGACTCTGTCAGTGCGCCCCAGGGTGGCCGTGGCTACAATGTAGCTTGCCATCACCAGTGTGTGAATGTGTGTGTGAATGGGTGGATGACTGGATGTGTAAAGCGCTTTGGGGTCCTTAGGGACTAGTAAAGCATACTACAGGATGGTAATGGTAAATACAGGCCATTTACCATTTACCATCATTTTGACAAAAAAATAAAATAGAAAGATTGCAAACATCCAAAAAAGAGCTTTGAATGTCTTTCAAGAAGCCTAGAGAACTATTCCTGAATACCAATTAAAGAAAACACAAGAAAGCATTTATATCCGTTGTTTTCTCTTTTAAGAGGTTAAAGATTCTCTCACTCTGGAACCTGGCCTCACTTTAAGGCTTCAGTTCTTCTACCTGGGACCAGGTGGCCTTAATAAAAGCCGACTGGGTGCAGTAGTGTTTTGGATAATGTGACTAGGTGTCAACTGGCATAACTGTCAGATTACACAAAGGCATTGTAAAATTCCTGCCCCACCATTAATAAAACCTTCAAAAAAAGGCTCATATTTAACAGTCCTGCTGTTAAGTAGATCATGAAAGGAACATAAGAAAGAAATCCCAATGAAAGTTCCCCTTTTATGCCAGACTCATTTTTCCACAGTGAAGTGACATCCTACTGTACAGACCTCCACGACTTTCTGCTAAACCCCACACGAAGTGGTGTGTGCCCGCAAAGGATTTGCACGTGTAATATTTTGTGCTCCTGGTGATCTCGCTCATATTTCTTTCTGAGGAAAGGCTCTCAGCTTCAGTGCCCGGCTTTACTTTTTTGGCTTTCAGCACACAAGTTCACTCTCAAGATGCTAAAACCTTTTCAGACCATGACCCAATTTTTATGACAGTTTTATCCTTGCAATGTGAAATATAACATGTAGAACTACATGTCTCATTAAGTGCTTGCATGACTTGTAAAAAACAAAAGTTTCAGTGTGGGGTCTTACCTCAGACAGATAGGCCCGTAGGCTGGCACCAAGGGTATCTGTGCTGCTTAGCCCTGGAGGGGTGAGCAGCGGTCGGGTAAGTATTGGCTGACTTGTGGGTGTAACAGGGCGGCTCCGCGACCTCCTGAAGGTCACCTCTTTATAAGAGCCGGAGTTAAAGGTGGAGCGTGTCAGCAAACTATTTGGGGTTATGGGCCTGCTGGGTGTTCTGGGGGTTTGAGTCCTGCTCCCAGGGTTGCTAGGAGACTGAGTCCTACCCATGGTGAGGGTCGTGGTCTTGGGGCTAAGCAAGGGGAGGCCCACACCACAAGACTTCCCCGTAAGGCTACCAGCTGGAGACTGGGGCCTGGACACGAGGCTGGGGAGGGGGAGTGTGTCAGGTAGAGTTCTGTGGCGCACTGGGGTGTGGTATAGGCTGCTATGTGGATTATTGGAGCTTCGGGTGGTCATCTTTCCTACTTCTGCCAGCTTTGCCAGGTCCTTCTCAACCTCTGGAGAAAGAAAGGCAATAATCCAAGTCAGTATCCAAACGCTTAAGGAGTAAATTTCCTATTTAAATCCTATGGTATACACACACATTGAAATAAAATTGACTTTATTTAAAGCCATGAAAATGCCCATAATAATTTTTAAGATAACTCTCCCAAATAACTCTGGAAAAGGAACTTTTAACATACCATCAGGCTTACTTTGAGTTTTATTCATCGACTGATTTGACTAATGATTCACAAACTTTACTGTGGGCGAGACTGCTTGGGTTAATCCCTTTTCTCGGCAATGATGACAATATTTATAGACCTTATAAACTGTGGTGAATCCAGCTTCCTCTGTCAGAAAATGTCCCAAGTTGATACAGTAAGTGCAGCATGGCTATATTTCTTCCCTTCTTCCTGACAAAAACACATTAGGCTGCTGCTCTGGTAGTCTCGAAAACATTTTTGTTTATAAAAAACGCGACGCTGCCAACTTCTGTGATCAACATCTGGGTCATTTTTTCCATGTTTTCTGCTTTCGTTCCAGATCTTGGCAATCGGGATTCAACAAACTGGGAGTTATCATTTAAGAGGCATGATTTAGAGGAATGACTCACTCGAGGTAGAGGGTACTTCTGGAAAACTGTATGTGTGACGTTAGATAAATAACAAGAGCAAGCAACAATTATTTCACAAACTCAAACTTCCATGTTTTTGAGCAAATTTCAGCTTTCCTGGGTTTTACAAACAACATTTGCAGAAAACATGAAACATGTGCTTCTATTCACTGACAAATATCCATTTAGTATGCAAACAGAAAATGCCTGTAATGCTATCCTAAATTTAGCTTTTGGACATTACTCCGGAAGATTCTGTTTGTTTAAAATCAGACAGTGCTGCACAAAATCCTTTGGGGATCAAATGCATATAATTATTTGACATGCCTGAGTGGATTGCTGTTTATGTGCTTAAGCAGCTCAGCGTGCATAGAAGTAAACCTTCATTTGAGACACAACGCTGAACATATGCTGCTTGTTGTTGGTTTTATGTGTTCACTAACTTGTGTCCTGCGTGATGTTATGTTATGTGTGTGTGTCTGTGAACCGTTAAACTTTACAGACGTAATAATTTCTAAATTATAAGAGCAGCGGGTTCTCAAAGTTTTACTGACTGAATGCCAACGCACACTCGGAGGACGCTTCATTAGGTACACATGTTCAGTTTCTTACACTGCAGCTGTCTCATCAGCCAATTGCATAGTAACAATTCAATGGATTGAGGCATGTAGAGATGGTAAAGACAAGCTGTTGGCATTCACACTGAGCATCAGCATTGGAAAGAAAGCTGATTTAAGTGGCTTTGAACCTGGTTTGGCTGTTGGTGCCAGATGTGCTGGTCTAAGTATTTCAGAAACTGAAACTCTCTCGAGTTTACATAGAGTGCCGTGAAAAAAAGAATATATTCAGTGAGCAGCAGTCTCAGTCTAATGTCAGAGGTCAAGAGAGAATGGCCAGACTATTAAAGCTCTTAGGAAGGCAACAGTAACTCAAATAACCCCACATTACAACCAACATATAAAATCTCTCTGAATACACATCAAATTTAGCCTTAAAGTAGATGGGCTACAGCAGCAGAAGACCACCCATGTCAGCTAAGAGCATGAAACTGAGGCTATATTTCGCATGGACTAGAAATCTGACAAAAAAGATTCGAAAAAGTTTGCCTGGTCAGATGAATCTCAACACATTCTACACATTAGTAACAACTAATGGGCAGAAATTGGCAAATTTTATTAATGGGCCAAAACGCGAAAGGTGAAATGGATGAAGGAGGAAGTGAGACGGGGAGAGGAGAAGGTGGCAGCCTCAGAGGCTAATATTGAAAGACATCTGTGGAGTTGAGAGTAGCTTGGTCACTGCTGAGGACGAAGCAATCAAATTACGGTAAACACTCAACCGCGTGTGCTGTTCAAGGCAGGTCTTGACATCAGCTTTTGGCAGTGGCAACACTGCTGTATGCACTGTAACCATGTGCTAACCTCCACAGCTGGATCTTGACCATAACAGGATAAGGATAAATAAGTGAATACCTTTAGACTGCAGTGAAATAAATAATACAAACATGCAAAGTAAAGTACAGCATATAATGATTTCCCGCTTTAAGTCCTTAATCACCCACACACTATGTCCACCCACACTGATGGCTGATATTATTTTAAAAAGCTGTAAACAGGATGTATTCCTTAGTTTCCATAAAGCTTATATTTTCATCTTGAGGTATTTACCAGTATAATGATAAACACCACATGTTTTTGCTCTAAATACCCCCCCACCACCACACACACCGACACACACAGAAATGGACATTCGACTCCAGCTACCTAACAGTAAAGAGTAGCCTATGAAAGGCAGCTTTATTTTTAAACTGACTTTGTTAAACACAGGAATACTTTAACATATCTCAGTGACACTGATATAAAGAGACATGCCATCAAAATTCATATACTATGAACCTTGAGTTTGAACCCAAACGCAAGTAACAACAACAGGGAAAAGAGGGTAGAAAATGAGACAGAGGGGGACAGAAAGAAAACAAGAAGAAATAGAAACAGATCTATTAAAGTCTTTGATCCAAAAGCAGTTGCATGTGGTGAGCGAGTACAAGGCCCTAGCACGCTATACGACCATTCAGAACTCATGAAATCTTTATTGGATCCTTCCACTGAAAATAAACAAGTGCGCTAAAGACATGTCATTTGTCAGCAGGCTTACAAGTATACAATATACTGTTTGCTTGATGAAATTAAAACGCTACCCTTTAGTCCTTGGATTGATAACGTACAAATAATGTGAAAGAAATGCACATTCCTCACACGGTGTGAATGGAAGTAAAATTAAAAGTTGGCAACGCGGTCTTGGAAAAATTCTTGGGATTATTTACTTTTACTCTGACGAGATATCCCTGGCTCTAAATGGGGGAAATTTTCTTTTACAAAAGCCTTTGTCACTGATGAATTGAGCAGTTTGCGATGTTTTGTACAACGGATGAGGAGGTTATAGGTATTATATAAACACAGCTTTCAGACTCGGGCCCCTCCCTGGCCTCAAACAAGCGAGAGTGAGGGAGCAAATGTGGTCAAGCAAGCTAAAGAGTGAAAGGCAAAGCGGTGAATCAGGAAGATGAAGGATTGTTTCCTGATTGTTTCAGGGTGGTTTTGTTCAAATAAAAACAGTCACACCTCTGCACCAGCTCAAGAGAAAGGGCCAAACGCCGATGGAGTGCATGTTTCATGACTGGAGGGCAATGAAACCACAGCAAGATGACTAAAACGGCTAAAGACATATAGCCAAATCAAAAACACTCTTGAGGAAGTAGGTGTATCATTTAAATTTCAAGTCTATAAGCAAGAGATGCTTTCATTAATGTAAATACAGAGGGTTTACAGTAAGGTGCAGACCACTGGTCACAATCAAGAACAGAAAAACATCAAAAAGAGCCTGGACAGTTTTAGGGGGAAAAAAATGCCTCCAAACTGAGATTAACTTGCACTACAATGATGGGAAGAGAAAAGTGTGGCAAAGGAGAGAAACAGCTCATGACCTGAAGCATACCACATCATCCGTCAAACATGGTGGAGCCAGTATTGTAGCATGGTCATGTATGGCTGCCAGCAGAACCGAGCCACTCGTGTTTATTGATGATGTGACTGCTGATAGAAGTAGCAGGATGAATTGTTAAGTGTATGGGGCTACGCTCTCTGCTGCGATTCAGCCAAATTCTGCAAAAGTCATTGAAGAGCGATTCACAGTGCAAATGGATAATGGCCTGAATTGTACTACAAAAGCAGCCCAAGAGTTTCTTAAGACAAGGAAATTGGATATTCTTCAACAGCCAAGTCACTGACCTGATCTCAACCCAACAGAGCATAGCTTTTCAGCTATTAAATACAAAACTGAGGGCAGAGGGACCCACAAGCAAGCAGCAACCATAACGCAACTGTAAACCGTAAAAATGATGCTAGTTTGTCCAATTGCCTTTGAACTTCTTAAAATGGGTGACTGTGTAATTTCTAAACGATTAATCCAATGCTTTTGTTAAATCTGTTGAATTAGAGTAAAACGGAAAGTCTGCAATTCAATCATATATTGATTGTTTGAATTAAAATACCTCGTGGTGGTGTACAGGCGCAACATTACAAACAAAAACTGTCCAAAGCTGTCCAAAAACCTCTGTCTCTGCAATATTTCCAAAATATACTCTTGCGCAACTGTGTGAAAAAAAAAAAAAGAGTCCCAGATTTTAAGCCCTATGGGAATGTCCCCAAGAGGGTTATGGACCCCCAATCAATCCTCTACCTAATCACACGAGC
Organism: Simochromis diagramma; assembly: GCF_900408965.1. Taxonomy (NCBI): domain Eukaryota; kingdom Metazoa; phylum Chordata; class Actinopteri; order Cichliformes; family Cichlidae; genus Simochromis; species Simochromis diagramma. Next base: position 4,501,108 of record NW_024387040.1, read on the forward strand.
CAAGGTGTGACAACGGGTGTGCGTCACAATCGGTCACTGTGAAACCTGGCCCCACCCTATGTGATTTACTGAGGTCAAATGGCCCAGGATGTGAGTGGGCGTTAAGGCTTCTGGGAAGGGATCTCAAAACTGGATTATAGATGGGAGACAGTTGGTGTTGTAAGCCGTCGTCCTCTGTTCAAAGATGGTTGTTCACAATCGACATCATTACTTCTTTTCTGTGCAATATGTGAACATAGGCATCTTCGAAATAGGGGGTGTATGACCCTCTTGGGGGACACCCCCATAGGGCTTAAAATCTTGGACTCTCCAAAAGTTGTCTTCAAGAAACTTAAAGAAGTCCAGACGCTTTTCTTTCCAAGCTACTTAGACTACGATGACCTGGCTGACTGAGAATCTCAGTGAGCACTAACTGGATACATACACTACTCAAATAAATTAAAGGAACACTTTTTAATCAGAGTATAGCATTAAGTCACTTAAACTTGTGGGATATTGATCTGGTCGGTCAAGTAGCAGAGGGGGTTAATAATCAGTTATGGCTTATTGGCCTCCCAGGAACATTTTTGGGCATGCATACAAGCATGTAGAGGCCATACAGGCTACTGACTGCTGTTTTGAGTTGCCGAAATGAAATATTAGCAAAACAGACTTGCCTGCCACATCATATTTTCATTTTGTGCTTCTTTTGGTGTTTTTGAATCATTGAATTCAGCCCCTCTGCATGTTGATACTTTTCATTTCCATAAAATGATGTGGGATCCTTTCGTTCCTAACACATTACCCAGTGTACCCATATCAGTGTAGACATCCAGCATGATTTTTCCCCATTGAGATTTGATGTGCTTTCAATGTGTTCCTTTAACTTTTTGAGCAGTGTGCATAAGAAAATGTCACAAAATAAAAACACAAACTGGGGAAACAATAGAAGCTCAACAGTGAGGCTCTGGCTCATAACGTGGAAGAGATTTAACAGCTAATAAAGGCTTTAAAGACTTGGATTAGCTTGTTTAACAGCTTCTACGAAAGGCCTGCTGGGAATCATCAGGCTGACTAGTCAGTATAAAACTAGAAATCAATAACATCTGAAAATTTGGTACATTTTTAACACAAACTTTATCTTTTTTTTTCTTTTTTGGGGTGTATTTACTGTCATTTACAGATGAGCTTAGAAGGTCATTCCAGCTGTGACCACTGCTGTTTGACAGAAACGAATTCACTCAGTGTGACCAGCATGTGTTTAATATATCTGGTATGCATAGAAATCTTTACACACTGTGACGCTGTTAAACAGACTGGGAGGACATGCATATACAAACAAGTGTGTGACACATGACGGTAAATGGCAAGTCTCTCCCTGGCTTCTATTCCACACTTTCATCTGATTCATACTTGATCTTCATGACAACAAAAGCAGTCTCTGAGTCACCCAGACGTCACATATATCAAAGCTCAGCCTTGGACTACATTAAGAATAATCATTTCCAAATTGCCACACAAATTCCATTTCGTCAGACAAATAACACTCCAACAGAGTCAGCCTTCGATCGGCTCGTATTGACTCAGCAGCGGGAGTGAGAGTTATTAACTGAACCTGTCAAAACTGAAGCTCAATGGGATTCCTGGCATGTGGAAAACATTTTAATTAGTTTTTCTATTTACTCTCCATAAAGCCCAGGAGGAGCAGAGAGAGATAAGAATATACATATCTTACTATACTAAGCGCACAAAATGCTATATAATTCATTCCCGTGTTATAGATTCATTTGTTCCTGTGATTTAAATAATTCAAAGCCAAAAGATACATCTTGTCCTCACGTTTTGGTTGTGTGCGTGAGTTATATAAGTGTCCCAAAAGAGCAGAACACCCTGTGCAAATAGATTATAATTTCCCTGATCAATAGCTTATAAGAAAAACGTTTAAACCAAAACAGAGAATAAGATAAACAATTGAATTTTGCCAGAACAATCTCTCCCCTGAGCTAGATGAATACCATCAGTCTTTTTTTGCTGAAGGTGAGTTGAGTGCATACAGAGAGTCTACACCGAGATGAAAAAATATTCAGTAACTTCAGTCCACATCCACATGTCTGGATGGTTTTACTACAGGGCTTTTAAGTAGGGGATTTGGGGGTTTTAATTTTATTGGAAGTAATTTTTCTCATTAGGACGAATGCTCATATTCTCCACTCTTACGCCATCATTGTGGACATGGATGCGGATATAGACAGCTGCAAATATCATGGGTAGATGCTATTAACTAACTGTTAAGCAGTTAACTGTTCACATATGCATTATATACATTTGAAAGAGATTGATCCAAAATCAAGGTAATTTCTTTCCAAGAGTTATTGTGCGGACGTAACGGACGTCTTCACATGCTATTCTCAGATTCAGATTTCTCTTTGGATTTGTGGTTCGTACGCAGTCGATGCCCTTGGTCCACAGTCACAGTGTGGATTTCATTAAAAAACTAACAAACTGCAATGAGCTTCATGTTCAGACCACCCTTGTGTAAAGTGCTCTTATATAAAGTAGTGTATAATCAGCCAATTATTATTGTTTCTTGGTGACACTACCTCATGTAAGAGTGACCATCCCCGTGCACTCATTTCATCACTGGCCACTGAGAGAAGGTGAATTGTTTCATGAAACTGCATATGGAAAAGGGTCGCTGCTTGAATTTTAACACTTTGCATATAAGTTACCGATCTTTGACGTTTGTATTTTACTATTAAAGGAAGAGAATGAATTAATCAAAACATGCTAAAACCTTTATACGATGTAATAAAATGGCTCATTTTTTCTCCAGGGCTCCATAAGTCTTAGTTTTTAATTAACCAGGAAATTCCTTCCACCAAAAGCTGTGTATTCTTTTACTGGATAGCCCCCCCACCCCTCCCACACCTCAAGTGCTATCTAAATCCCCTTCAGTTATATAAGACTCTATAGCTTTGTATGCCTGCATGTGTGCATGCTGGCACAGTGTTTTTGCTTTCAAAGAAAGAAGGCTTTTTGATCTGCCTCAGTCTCACAATTCATCATTATAGCTAATATCACATACAGACGCACACACACATAAAGCATGCAAACATACACATACAACTGCCTACCAGCAAGCTGTTTGCCCATGTTCTCCAGCTCTTTAGAAAAGAGGGAGTCGCCCAGTAGCAGGCCCGTCTGCCCGACAGAGCTCCCACCTCTCACAGCCTTCAGATCAGCCTCCCAGACAGCCTGACGCTAGTTAGCAAGGAAAACAGAAAGAGAGAGAAAGTCACATTAGAAGAAAGACCCTTCAATTAACTCTTTATATAATTTTCAGCTTTTGCTGGAAATATCTGAGCCATATCTGCTGGGGGAAAAAAAAGAGCCAATTATTATTTTACGAGCTCAAGAAAAACACAAGAAACCACAGCAAGTGTAGATGAAAGCATACATCATGGAGTGCACTGTGTTAACTGAGTGCAGGGTGCTAGACAGTCAGTAGTGGTTCAGAGCATTTTTGTGTAACTATCAGTAAATCTATAGGAGCGTGTATGCACACCAGTCTGCTGGCAGCGAGCCTGGCAGCAGCAAATCTCGCGCTGCCAGTTACGGAGCAATAAATCAGCCACTTTGAATAGTTTCCAGAGTTTGTTTTTTTTTAAATAGAGATGATCATATTCTAAAGCATATGAAATGAAAGAAATAAAAAGGCAGATTGGATCACTTATGTGTAGTTGCTGTGTTTGGCCTATTTTGCTCGTACCAATCATGGCCAAGTGTGTGATTTGGAAAGGGACCTGTTAGACAGTCTAAACTTTGCCAAGTTCTTTAATGCATGCTTAATCCTCCTATTTTTTTTCCTTTGATAGGACGCAAGTGGCCAGATGATCTGTTTCAGTGGACCGAGCGTACATGAGCTCCAAGCACAGGTGAACAATAAAACCTGTCAGCCGTAATTCCACCTCCTGTAAGTTTGGTTTACACTAGATAAGTTATGATACCTCTGATGCCAGCACTTACATCATTTGATGTGCTAAGCACTTAATGGGAGACAGAGCTGACTAGACAAAGTGCTGACACAGAGTGAGGTTTGGAGACATCTGGTGATATACATAGAGCGAGGCTTCCAGCGGTCTTTAAAGACAATCCTGGGATAATCCCTTCACAGCAAAACCCGAGCACACGGCTGCGCAATATCACTAAAACAGTGAAATAGTTCAAAATGAAAACATCTTGCTATAATTTTTATGATTTTTATTTTGAAGTGCGAGGTACTTGATCCTATGCACGACAGAGTATGAACATAAAACACAAGCCACAAAGTCCAACTTTAATAGAACAAATGTCAGAACACCTGTGACCACTGGAACCAAACCGATTCCACATGAAATCCTAGTTGAGGATAATTGCTTGAACAAGGTTATAAAAGAACACCTGTGAACACACACTTTCCTCCTGGGTTATATCTAATGCAACATAGCTGAGTGTGGTAAAAAATAAACAGTGTGAATGGGAGTGTAGGAAGAGCTGTGTTACCAGTAACGGAAGATGGAGTTGGTGACCTCACACAAACCTCCTATTTGGAAAAAAGACAGGCAAATGCTTTTGATTCGGCGAGAAGAATATCTGGGGGTGTCGGGCGCCGCGACGGACACTGGATAAAGTCAACCTCAAAAAAGCCATTACTCATAAAACTGCAAGATTTAACTTGGCCGAAGGATGAGAAAAGAAGCCTGATGAAGTGCAGAACACGCTTTGGTCAGTTACAACCAAAATAAATTTGTGTGGATCTGATGGTTTCCAGCATGTCTGGTGTGAACCTGGCCAATAACACCACAGAGGAGTGCATGAAACAAGGATGTGTGAGTGTAATGTTATGGGACTGCGTGAATGTCAAAGGTGCATGGACGGTCAGGGCAACTGAATACTAAATGGTGTTTTCATTCAGGGCAGCCACAAGAAGCTCGATAGGAAAGGAATTTTACAACACGACGGTGTTCACAAACGCACAGGGGACAAGGATCTTTACGGGGAAAACTATGAGCTGGATAAGCGTGTCCTCTCACTAAAATCAAACAGATCCTTTGGAGATCTTCAGTGATAAAACCTCTGCAGCAAAGAGCGACTGAGAAGAACTGTGTGAATAATGAAGGAGTGAAAAACTGGCAACCATCAAACATAAAGGTGGGCAGACAAAATAGCCTTTTTAAAAATAAAAATAAAAAGAAGAAGAAAATTAAAAAAAATTTCACTGATCAGATTTTTGCATTGGGATTGTCCTTTTGGGTTAAGAGGTGTAGTTCTTAACACATTCGTCTTGCAAAAGAAAAATCCCCTGTCTGGAACACAAACTCAGGGGGTTGCCATACTCCTAATGCAGGTCCCATGCCCGGATAAATGGGAAGAGTGCATCATGAAGGTTATCTGTTGTAAAATCTGTGCAAAATCAGAAATATAAAAATATGCAGATCCATGGGCTGTGGCGACCTGCTAGGTAACAAGCAGCCAAAAATCCCAGTATATGCACAGGAAGGAATACACTCTATTATAAGAAGACTCTCTTAACATTTTAGTATTCTTGCACAAAGGGGAGGTTAACTCAGTTTGTTCTACAGTAACAAGTTAAGCTCCCCTCAAAGAGGACTGCAATGCTTAAAGAGTAGGTGTAGTGAAAAACAAGGGAAGCTGCTATCCTCTGATAAATGACAGAAGATCATTCCCAGGATCCATGGCATTGATCTTCATGCCTGTCAGATACATAAGGCCTTCTGTGGTCATAGAACCACAACACCCAAGCCAATCTTTAATTACAGTCCTCATAAAGCAGCAAGGCGGGTTGAGTGCTACAAGTGAATCCCCTCCCCAGCTTTATTTCTTTCTCATTGGTGGTATCTCCCTAAATCCAACAGCATGACATCACACTGTCCTCCTCTTGCCTTTTATACTCAGCTCTGGCAAACAAGGCCACCAACAGATTCCCAATTTTAAGTGGACTTTACGTCGTTACATTTTAAAGCCCCGGTGCTTCGGATATCCAGAGTCCAAGTTGATTATATCAAAGATCAAATTTATCGTAGTGCCTTATTAAAGAGCTCGGTTTTATAAAAGCTTTTGATATACAATAGATCAACTATTATTAGCAACATCTACAACGCAACATCTGCATTGAGTTCTAAAGCTCTGCTGTAATCAGGACCATATATCCTGGAGACAGCAGACTGAAGGCCGAGGCTGATGGGACTCCACAGTCCCAAAGACCAGGAAAACCAAGCAAGCCTGCAAGAAATTCACCTCATCAGACAAGATCAATAAACAAACAGACAGTGCAATGAAAATATGACTGTTATTTCATTGGGTTTAGTGACGTCATACTAACAAAGTCACCTGGATGTAATCGTGTATCAATATGGCGTATTTGAAAATCATGTACAAAACAAAAATGCTACACAGGAGATGTTGGGGCACAAAATGGACTTGATTACACGGTGAGACGATACAACAGAATGATGGAGAGTGGTTTCATTTAGCCATGGTTTAGAGCATCTACTGTTCTTATAACAAACAGTGCACGACGTGCGATATTTTAATCCTAGCGGCCGAAAAGACAGGAAGGAATGGCTTTTCATTTGCCAAATAAAAAGTGATTTTGCAATGACTTATAGTGTATTAATGTCAGTGGTGCAAAACTGGTATGATCTCCCTCCCACTATGATAAAACTAAAGAAAGCTTTAAGAGAAAAGGGGAAACCCTTCTGGTAAAACTTCTGGCTAACTAACAAACATGGGTCTTGTTTCTTACAAAATTGATTCCATGTTGAGAGCAAACAAGACAGAAAGAGAGAGGATAGACGTCTAGAGTCAAATATTTTATAGCCTGCATGTGTGGAGCTATACGTGTGTGGTCAGCAGTAATAATCACCGCAATCTGGGGTTTGGTCCAACATGGCCCCTCCACACAACAAGGACTGCCGGGGGTGTGTGCATGCAGTCACAGGGGTTTGAGCGTACTGCTGGCTTTGCGAGCACAATTGATGGACTCTTGTTGTGGTCAGGCCTGGGTTGCATAGGGACTAATATACACAAAACACACACAGGACCTTGCACCAAGACACTCTATTTGATCATCTCTCATTTCAGCTTATTATTTGAGGTTTTTAACTGCTTCACTTGAAGTATTGGGGCTCCTTTTGGACTGCACTAAAGGTACAGTTTAAGTTCTCCTTAAACACAAGTGGATCACTCCATATAAAATCTACTAAATTTGAAGTCAAATGTTCCCACCAAACCACCTTAGAATCAGCTTTTCTTTTCTTTTTTTTTGGTGCAATAACTTTACTATGTTTAAGAAGTAAAACAAAAGTTTATCTTCATGATATAGCTTTGAGCTTTAATCATCAGGAGATATATCATAGTTCTTTCTGTGTCATAAAAAGCTGAAGCTGACTGATTTATTTGCAGGCTGATTTTGTCGGCTGCCATCTGCTACTTGATGACATATGAATGAATGAATATGAATGGCTCTGGTTAGCACTGTTGCTGCACAGCAAGAAATTCCTGAGTTCAATTCCACCATCAGGCCGGGGTCTTTCTGTGTGGAGTTTGCATGTTCTCCCCGTGTTTGCGTGGGTTCTTCCCACAGTCCAAAGACATGCAGTTAGTGGGGATAGGTTAATTGATCAATCTAAATTGCCCATAGGTGTGAATGGTTGTCTCTTTCTTTGTGTTAGCCCTGTGACAGACTGGCGACCTGTCTAGGGTGTACCCCGCCTCTCGCCCTATGACAGCTGGGACAGGCTCCAGCGCCTCCCACGACCCTGAAAAGGATAAGCAGAAGCGAATGGATGGATGGATGAAGTATTAGCGTTTATGAAAGCTGATTAATGAGACATGTAAAAATTAAAGAAGAGACAGGAGAAACAACCATGTTATGGGTGTTGGCATTACACAGTTTGGCCACCAGAGGGCACTTTGTTACCTGTTCGCAAGACACGCACGTGGAACGCCACAAAGACAACCGACTGATCCGAGCAGAGTTGGGCAGAGGGTAAAGAAGTACATAAAGAACTACACATGAGATTTTTAGTAAAATGTATTTGTCTTGTATGTCTGAGAGAAAAAAAATATCAGCAGTCATAGAGGAATTCCAGATTTTTTTAAATCGCCAAATATCGGTATTTATCTAAAAAAAATCTATATCAGTCAAGCTGTAATAACAATTTTGTTACATAGTCATGTTTTAGCACTTGCAAAATGGCATGTCTGTGAAATAAAGAAACATCTTTAAAATTCCTGCCACACACAGGCCGGGATCACCGAGGGTGTCAGGTTTAGTCTAGTGATTAAAGGCCAAAAAGCTGTTACAAGCTCATAACGCAATAAAGCAGCAACCTACAAAACAGCCCTCTTCTTTTCACCCTTCTCTTTGCTAACATGAAGTTTTGGATCAGTCACATCCTTTGCTACTTCAGCGGCAGCAGGAGATAACCATCGACTTTAGCCTTGTCTGTACCTCGTTTCCTTCATACTCGTTTTTAATTTTGAAAAAGCTTCCTTGGTTATAACTATCAACGATCGAGCTCCTGCCAGAAGCCAACAATGAGGAGCTTGGCCTGAGCTCTCTCTGCAGTGCGCTCGCACAAAATACTGTGTGCCAGGTGGTGTAAAGTAGACCTGCTGCATGAAAGACACTCTGCGGACCCTTATTTGGTGTGAGATTAATCTGGGCATAGTGAGAGCTGACATACAGACTTAAAACGGGTATCACATGCCAAAAGAAACTCAGCATAAAGTGAAGCATGACATTTTTCTCTCTGTGAATTTTCATCTCGAGCCTCATGAACCCTTTATGTCATCGGGCCTCAGGGTTGAAGCTCTGGTAAGCCAGTGCATTAAATACTGACGAGTACCCAGCCAGTCCTGTGTTTTTTATAGAATCAGGTGTAGTGATGCGTCAGTGCTGTACAGCTGAAAAGTCTTGTGTATTCTGGGGAATTATCTGAAGTGGAAAGAAACAAAAAGAGGGTCACATATTCTGTCATATTTTTACATGGATTAATCAGCTAAGCTTAACACTAAGAAAAGGAATTTATTACAGGTTTTCTAAATAACTCACTTTGCTTTTGCAGCCCCATCTAAGTTGCATGGCTGTGGGAGAATATGGGATGTGAGAGTTAGCACTCACACTTTTAATGAATTCCTGTTGTTTTGGCTTATAGCAGAATCACCTAATGGATTTTATGGACTTGCATACAGAGCTCAGAGGCTCACTCATCCAACCACAGCCAAAAGCAGACAGGATATTGACAATAACACAGTTAGGCTTTTACTCAAGTGCTCCAAAGACGGACTTTATGACACACTGCCTGTTCTTAAATCAGAGAAAAACAACGAGTGTCAATAGAAGTGCAAATGAGATGAGTCTTTACAAGAGTCTGCGGGAAAAAATATATTTTTACTGCATTGTACTTCAAAATTTAGCTGAAGCCTTAGAATCAGTGTGCCATAACACAAAAGATTAGTTTTTGTATGTGTGACATCTTGGAGTTCATTTCCCAAAACTTTAAAAAAAAAAAAATGTTAAAGATGTGAAAGTGCTTCAACGTGTTAGCCTGCAACAGACTCTCCAGGATGTACACTGCTTCTTGTCCTATGATGCTGGGCGAGGTTTCAGCATCTCCCATGACTCTAAACTGGAAAAATGGAGGAAAAATAGATAGATGGATCTATTACAAGAAATTCCCTAACAGAAATCTCTCCATCATTGTAAGCGAAAATCATTTTAGTGCACAGGCAAATAAAGAAAAACAGAAAATCCTGTAAATCCAAAACAAAGCTTTTGGCAGATTACACCAGCACTTGCGTCGTGTGGCTACGCTGTGAGATTTGCTCAGATGACAACCGTACATGCGTGTCTCTGGAGGTGTGGGGAGCAGACTGTTGCCAAATATAAAAAGCCGTACAGCCAAGATTCCTTCGGAAACAGAAATAAACCCTCATAACGGTTCTGCTCCGCATCTCTCACACACACAGCACTGCATCACACTAATTATCTTATTTCCAGCATACAAGTGAGCAGTTTCCCTTGGCATATTTTACGATGGTAACACCCATACCACTCAGAGCAAATCTGATTAACACATATCACTTAAGAGTTACAAAGGAAAGTGGGAGAATTTTGGGGGGAATTTACGCCTGGCTATTGCTTTAGGAAAGAATTTGTCTTTATGGGGCAATTATCACCTAAAGGGAGCTGGCAGAGACTAATAATGATAACCGTTAAGAGTGTTTACTTTCCAACATCTCCAGGGCATTTACTGCCCAAACCAGGGCTTGTCTACAATACAGGGCTCTACTTTATTTATGGACAGTTGTAAATGCTAATAATAAAATATGACTTCAAACTTTTAAAAGTCACAAAAAAAAATAAAGAAAAATGCAATGACCACTGCGACAAGAGAGGAAGCACCAAGACACTTTTCTACCAGTGTAATGAAATCTTATGTCTTTACTCTGTGCAAAGACATAAGATTTCATTACACTTTCATTCATTACTTTATTCGAGTTATTTGTACTCCCACCCCCCACCTCCCGCCGAATAAACCATAAAAGAAAAAAAAAATTTCCACACTGCTTAGTCATTTTACTCCACAAGCCCCTGGACGACTAGCTGAACTTACAAGCTATTACAAATTGCATTTGCCTTTCGAAGAGGGCCAAATATAAGCAATTAAGCACAAAACAAGCACGGTTACTTGCAGCACTATAGGTTACAGGAGATATTTGCACTTGCAGAGTCCATATGGGACCTATTAGCGCACTGTTCTCTAAGTTGCCAGACAAGGCTTAACCTGTGAAGATTGCGGTGTAGCGGCAGGATGGAGTGTCTAATCCCTTGTTGCGCACAGCTACAAACTAGTGGTTAAATGTGGATGTGAAGGTCATTGGAAAGGAGAAATAAAAGGCACAGGCTAAATTGATCGACTTAACTCTTTCAGATTTATTAAAACTCTGTTACTCTGTGCTGGTTGCGGTCAAGCCTCAGCTTTTCGGTTCTAAATCCTTCTGTGCGTTGTGTCAAAGAAAACACTTGTAAAATGCTGGGAATTAGTGTGACTGGCATGTTAAGGTCCAAATGTCTACAGTTTCAGGATGGAGGCTATTGTATTTGGCTAAATCCGTCAGAGCTCCGACTACTTTAGTCCTTCAGTTTCTAAAGGTCTGCTCCCAGTTAGTCTGGAGCCTCTCTGCATCTGCTCCACACACGGAGCACTGCACTGGCTCCTTTCGTTCTTAAAAAAAAGCAGTAAAAAGCCTTGTCTAACACTTAGATTGGGCAATTATATTTTAAAAAAAAAGGTATTGGCTTTTCGGAGAGGTAATTATACAAAGGTACCGGCGTCTTAGCTGAACGCTTTATTAACAGCATGTGCCTTTGACTGAGTCTGGTGTGCGCCACGTAAGGCCACTATAGATTTCTTCCCTGAAGCGTCTGAGGTTTATCACGCCACTTTGCTATTCAACAAACCTTTGTGTACCTACTGTAACCCAGAAATATTTAGATCCATTATCAAACCCATCTAAATCTCCTGCGGCTGTTACGTCGCTCGATATTCTTTTCGTGTATTCCTTTCAAACTGCACACAAGAGCTGTGAAAGGCAAGCAAAGTGATGCAGGGAGATTTTTAATTGGGGCTGTTTAGCGCTATCAGCTGTCGTGTAAGCTGAAATCCCCACATGAAGATGGATCACTTTTACTCGGGCCTTGTTCTGTTAACGAGGGGCTCGAGGTGGTTTTGAGACAATAGCAGTCGAGGAGGAGAGAGCGACGAGGTAATTGATGGTTGTAAAGCGATCTTAATTGTTTGGTGATGGATGTAGGGAGGACACTTACAGAGCCTGACATCTGAGATAAGGTGTCGCATTCCTGGAGTCGTCCCGCCACTGTGTCCAACCCGGGCAAAGGAGCTGCTCCAGACGATACGCACAAACGAGGGAAAAAGGAAGGATAAAGCAGAATGAAACGGCATAAAGATTTTATATATTAAGTATGAACTGCAACTTACAAGATATATCAGGTACAGCTTGTTCAGATATGTGTGGCCTATGCTCCTCTTCTGATCTGCTGTCTGATAGTGTGTCTCCCTGCAACCTGGAAAACAACACACAACATAAACTTGCACTGCAGCGCATGTTTGGATATTGAATGTCAGATAACAAAAAAACAAGCCAGCCTCAATCAGTCTGAGGTGATGATACAATGAGGAAATGTTTAGCGAAACGTTCGGCGAAATCTGGATCGGCACGGAGGTCGGTTTCAGGTCACAAACTTTTTTGTTTTTGCTGAAATTAAATATGAATAATAATGAAGAAACGACAGTAATGCACGAACAGACGATGTGTACACAGGCAGCAGCACCTCCACTATCCCTATGCTTATAAAAACATAAAACTGAAGATGAAGAAGAAAAAATAAAAACCCGCACGCAGCTACTATTTTTCCCTGACATCATTCAGTTACTGTTTTTTATCAGAATGTGTTCCAAGCCCCTATTGCTTTTTTTAAAGATAACACCGTGGACTGAAAGGGAAGTGGGTCTGACAGATTTGGCTGTCTTAAGGTAGCAAAAGATTTGGGCTGCCCAGAGATAGTGAAGTAAACTGCAAATGAAAGACAAACAGCCTTTTCTCGTTTCACCTTTCAGCAAGAAGAGAAAAATGCTATTTAAATGCATTTATGCTCTTCTAAAATGCTCTATACACTCACTATAGCTGTAACTGTAAATCACATCATATGTCAAATTTGTGCACGCACCACGTTGGCATCAAATTCTTTATACCTCATGCTGTTTCCATGTCATGAGAGCAACCATTAGCTGAAGAGAAAGGAAAGCAATCCCTTTATGGCACAGCTGCATTCCCAGCTGCAGGGCCTCCTTGTTTCTACCTCTACATCGAGACTAAAGGCGCAGCGCAACTTCTTAAAGTGGATTCTATTTCTTTCCTTCTTTAGACATCCCTCTCCTTGTCTCCCCCCCTCTTTAATGGTCTTTATAAGACCATTAAAAGTACCCAAGATGACTATCAAAAGGCCTTCCCATTCTCTGAACAAAAGCTACTCATAGCCGCAAGTCTTGACTACAATTCCCCTAGTGCATTCCTGATATGAAAGCAATTAATTTAATGAGAACGACAAGTCCAAAAGAAGTTTGTGGAAATCTATCCATTTCCTTAAAACCGCACTGCCAGCTACTTCAGAGCAGGCCTAAGATCTGGGATGCGTTTGCACACAGGAGATTTTGTGGCGGGAGTACATGCTCTTTAAATGAACTGATCAGGCCAATAAGGGAGGGGATGAAATGTTGGTGTGACCACAGTTATAGCCCAAAAGGCAGAAACGTGGCCACAACACACAGGCCACACAGCATTTTGCACTTCAACCAACCAGCAGAGAGCCACTGGAAGCTGCATGTTTTCAGACCTGCCACTGCTGGTTAAGAGGCACACTGGCTGACTGGAGCATTTGGTGGTGTGGCCAGTGTCTGGACAGAAGGGACGGAAAAGGACGTTGGCAAGGGAAGGTGTCTTAGAAGTCAGGGATCGGTTTCAATACGGGGTCAGTGAGTTCAAAGAGAAAAGCGATCCTGCAATGCAAAGTTGACATTTTGTTCTTATTATGGTGCCCAAATGGGAACGGAGTTATCGCCTTCACACTGTGGGTGTGAAATTAGGTGTCACTATTTCCTGGTTTGGGGTAGTGCATGGTAGAGCCAAGTGGTTCGGTCTCATTTGCGCAGACTGATAGACCTCACTGACCTGTAAAAGAAACACAAGGGAAGCTGGATTCGAATGTGTCTGACTGAGGGATGACGGGTATGTGAGGAATGCTTATCCAGCTTGGGCCAGTGTTCACAGTTCCCTGCTGAGCCAAGCAAGCCTCTGGTATCTTTGTGTGAGTTATAAAATATTGCAAAGATTCCCCTCAGTCATGTCAATATTAAAATGAACTAACATGAGCAGTACTGCAAGGTCACATCTCTCAATAAGTCTCACTGATGCTGAAGGACAGATGCATTACCACACGTGTTAGTTTTCTGAAGAACAATTTTAAAGCTTCAGCGAATCTCATCAAGGTAAAAGTAGACAGTTTGAAACCTGTGTCCAGGCTGCCTTATGTGTGCATCCATGAATACCTGAGTCTGTGCACGTATGAACTTCTGCACAACCCTAATTTGAGAAATCTGTCTTCTCAAAACAGCACAAAGGGCAAGCCATGCGTGCAGCACTTTTCCAGCTTACTGATCTGTTTATGGCCCTTAGACTACCCAAAAATGACTTTGAAAGACCACAGCTCCTTTGCCAATAAAACTTGGGAAAGATTCGGTGGTCAGGTTAAAGAGGACAAAACAAGAATTTGGCCTCAGCCGAAAGGATAAAGGAAGACAGAGAAAGGGAACAGATGTTTGACATTTCAGTAACAAAAAAAAAAAACCTTCACAAGAGCCAAAAATGACTCCAGATACAGATGCTGCTTTGCTTTGCCACTAATTCCACCATGGGACAAAAGGTATAAACAACTCGCTTAAAAACATCAAGTCGATAAACTGCCAACAAAATCCAGCGATAGCCTTCATCCTCCTGCACAAACCTTTGACAACAACCCGCAGCCTGCGTGTGGAACGAAACTGATAAGCTGCATGAATGAAAGAAGAGTTTGAAACAAACAAATTCCAGACCCCAACCAGTGGAGGCTGTGCAGGCAGATTTGTGCCTGGCGTCTCATCAAGAAGATACCGTTTATCTTTGACTGGCATCAAGGAAGAGTTTTGCCCACACCTGCCTACGGTATCACACCCAAAACTCAGAAATCTGAGCACCAGACTGACGATGTGAATCTGAGGGAAACAGGAAATGTGTCTGAGGAGAAAAACTGTGATAACAAGAGAGAGGGTGATAATGGAGACAATTATCCTCGCTAGAGCTGATTTGTGAAAACAAGCAACACTGGAATGGACTTCAGATATGATATTATTCTCTGCTACCTCTGATACAAATGCAGAGAGAGGAAATGGAGGGTAAGAAAAGGATAAGAAAGAAGTGTTGGATGTTTGAAAGAAAAAAATGGATGCAGCAGGTGCTACGGTATAGTTTTGACAAATGAACTGTAGAGGAAAATTTACGGAAATTGTTTAGCATTTCAGTCGGGAGATGAATTTGTTTCAGTTCTTGCTGAGACTTTGATGAGGAGATTATCTAGTAAAAAAAAAACAGTAAGTGTGACTTTGCGTGGGGTTAAGAGCTGAGCAATTTCCTGGATTTGGGCAATAATTTAACATAATCCTGGAAAAACAGCTATTTGTCACCTATTTACTGCCTCCAGTCTTTAAGCTAAGATAAGCAGTTATCGCAACAGCATTAATCTATTTACCTAACTACTAGAAAGAACAAGTCTTCTCAACTGGTTATACTTTCTTAAGGAAAGCTGTTTTATATTATTACAAAACTCAAAAAATGTTGTAAATAACACTAGAGACAGACGAGGAGTGGAGAGAGAGTGGATCCAAAGGCAGACTCTGGAGACGGACAGGAACTAAAAGCGAGCCTTTATTTACGGCTCTATGAAAGGCAAACAAAAAGCAAAAGGGAGACAAAGACTAAACCAACAAAAACCTAAACTGGGAAAACAACTAAACACTAAGTACATGGCACGTGAAGACCGGAAACCTGAGACATGAAAAACCTGAGACTTGTAAACATGGGGGAAGATGAGCAGGGTGGCTGAACAAACAATTCAACAACAGGCAGAGGAAGACAGAGGACTAAATACACAGTGGATAACGAGACGGTGGGAAACAGGAAGGAAACACAGCTGGAACTAATCAGACGCAAAGACACGCAAAACTGAACACGCTGAACCCTGGACAAGGGACTATCAAAATAAAACATGAAACATGAAACATACACTAAGACACGGACTAGACAGTGGAACCAGGGAAGACAGACATGGGAACATGACCGACTGGGGAGACAGAAAGAGAGCACACAAAACAGACACAGGAGAAACATAAAGACAAGGATGTTTAGGTGTGAGACACAGTAACAAAACCCTAAAAACTAGAATGTATAAATATAACCAAAGCAGAAAATAACTAAGAGAACTAGAAATATAAATGGAAAAGCAAGGAAACTGAACCATGAATAACACTAAATCAAAGAATATTAATTAACCAGCAACACAAACACAGACCCAGGACCATGTCGTACCAATACCAATGCCGCACCTTATGTACGGGAGAGCAGTGTGTCATGATTTATGAGATGAAGTTTTTTTCCATAGTTCATGTTTGAGGTATATTTCTTTCATCCAAGGCAATTATTTTACACATTCAGCGGGCTATGTACTGAACTTAGAGGATAGAAACAAAGTATCAATCCTATCATTTATCATTAGTCATAAATAATCTGTCATTGTAAAATTCATCAGCCTATTCTTTTTCTAAGAAAAGGTTAATCCATGAAAAAAATTTCCAAAAACACGTGACTTCATGCAGAGGTGTATACTACTCCTTTCACCACCCCCTACAGTCTGGCTTTTTTGGTTCTATTAAATGAAGTTGCAAGCAGAAAAAAATGAAACGTCTGTTTTTTAAACTAACTATTCTGATGTATTATAATGATTGTGTTGTTCTTTTGCTCAGTTGTGCCCTTGAGCCTCGCTTTTTCTTTCAGTTCTAAGGAGAACCAGTTTGATTTGGTCTTGTAATAGAGTAGTACACATCGTAGCTTAAAATCTTTACTTGTCTGACAGCTCCCACAGGGAACACCGTTCATCCCTGCTACCAGAAAAAAACGTTTTATGGAGCGGCATTTTGAGACTGTAATGGAATCTACAAACGATCCAGACACTTGACTAATGCAAACGGAGAACGATGAAGACGATTAAATGCTTTTAAAAACATATTCATGTTATTAACCACTGCATGTGTGAAGATGTTTGTGAAAGGTTTGTTGAGAAGACAGAGTACATACAGACATATATGCACACATATTAGTACTAATGTTTTATAGAGGTAAAAACACGGACGTTTCAAACTTTGGGGCAGAACTGTGCGTATATTCTCCGTCCACTGTGCCAGAAAAGAGAAGGTAGAAACATTTACCTGGCACACCTAGAGCAGATGTTGAGTGTAACTTTGGCCTGTGGTTCAGGCTGATAGGAGCTGCGTCCTTGGCTGAACTTACTGCCGGATAGAACCAGCCCTGTCACACCCTCCATCCGCAGGTCATCCAGGTCCTCTGGGAGCAGAGAGGGAGTAACACAGAGAGACAGCAACAGGGAAAGGAAAGCAAAGAAAATGGAGGGAAAACAAGAGACAGAAAGGACAGTTATTAATCATACTTTGGTATCTCCCTCCACTAACGATCCCCTGTGATGACAGTCTGCTAAGAGCCAAACGAGCAAGCAAGCACATCACAGTAAATAGACTCTCGGCTTGGCCCTGCTGCTGTGCTGCTTCACACACACTCCATAGGCATGGATCCACAAAAAAGTGCAGAATCATAAAGTTCACATGAATAACACTTTGTTATGAGGAATGATTTTAACAAGGTGATGACAGGACCGCATTATTCCTGCACAGAAACAGGAAGGTTAACAAGCTGAACTGGACAAAGAACAATATGGAGAAAAAACGAGTGGTAAGATGGAAGGAAAGGGTGATGGAGAGGTGGAAAACTGGGTTTTGTCTGATCTCTTACTGTGTCCTGAAGAGCAAACAGTTGCAGAGCACACACACACATAGACTCTCTCCCCTCTGTCTCTAAAGAAGTATATAAGACACAGAGCACACTACAAATGTCTTTAATAGACAGAGGACAAACACCACAGAGGAATAAATCACACCAGTAACATGATTTATGAAAAAAACCAGTGGTGATGTTGAATAGTTACAGACTTTAAACTGTCCATTAATACAATTCTAGTATCAAAGGGAAGAGTCTGAATCAGCCAGTCCATTTTGGTTTTGAGTGCATCCCCAAGAGATAAAACATACTGCAGTATTTTCCGTGTCACGGTCCTTTCCGTGAGAACGAATAGCGTGCGGGTGTTTTGGCGTCTTCTTCTGTGAAATGTGCTGTTCAAGTTTTTTAAATGTTTAAATCAACATTTTGAACGGTCACCATAACAATATTTCTCCCATTTTTCTCAGACCAGATGAATATCTGAGCTTTGCCAATTGGGGTGACGGGGCGGAGGTCACCTTCAGGCCAGACAGTGTACTCGAGCTTCTCGCTGCCATTGTTTCTGCTCGTATACACGTAGCACAGTACGTGCCTGACTGTCTGCGTATCTGTGTGTCTAGTTACTTGAAACCAACAGTGATACTTTTCATTTTGCGATTACATTACCTGGCCCCTGGTTTAGGGGGGGAGAAATAATGGGCCTCACACCTTGAAAGAGGAGAATGCATGACTAATCACCTGGATTAGATTGGATGACACTTGCTCATGAGAACTCTCTCGCTCCATCCATCAGCGTGGCACAAAGCCAGAAAATCTCATCTGTCTCTTCTCCCCTTTGTGTGAAATCATTGCAACAAGACGGCTAAAAGTCTTCCTTCGGTCGTATTTGTTATCCACCTATCCTGACCTGCTACGTAAAAGAAAGTCAGGACGGATGGCAGTTAATAGATTTTTTGTGTTATGTCACAAACAACTACCGCTAGCTACATTTTAAAAAGGAATGAAAAGTATTCAGAGCATCACCTTTCACAAAACAATTCCTAGAAACATTCCCACTGTCAACTACATGCCTGATCTGCAATTCTGCAGCTTTTTTTTTTCAACTTTAATTGTAGTTATGCACTGGGGTTGCTGTCTGTGACATCCTGTAGTCAGAAAGCCTTGGTATGAAGGATGCCCCTCAAGAAATATTACATGCACGCTTTGTTGGCTTTTCAAGTGATGGAGCAGTAGTACTAAGGGGCCCATTAAAGAGGAATAGTCATACTCCTGGGAGAAAAGATCAAACTTAACCTGACTGTCATTCACTGTATCATTTTAGTTACTTACAGTTAGTCCAAATGCTGTAAAATGTATTCAGAGTAGAGTCATTTGCACGTATTTTGCAGATCTTTTTAAACTGTTGAATTTTGACACCATTTCAAATTAAATATTGAAATACTGGCTAAATAACACTAAAATAAAGAGGGATTGCATTCTGGCATGTTAAGCCATTTGTATTCCTGCATTTGTCTGCGAGTGACTAAAAGGGAAAAGGTGATACTGTGAATATTCATTTCAATTTTTAAACCTGTTTTGTTGTTTTGAATTGCACTCTGATATTAGCCAACAATGCATGTATTAGCATGCCACAGCACTACATTGTTACAGCCTCAGTGGCCATAGTTAGTCCTGTTAAGAGCTGGTTAAAACAAAGCATTTCTTTAGCACACAAAAATACATATTTATATCCACAGAAACGCTACTGAAATCACACAGATCAACTGCCTCCACCTCACCCTATCCCTCTGCATCTCCTCCTTCATTACATCCATGAGTTTCCTTTGAGATTTTCCTCTTCTCCTGTCTGGCAGCTCCACATTTAACATCCTTTGTCCACTTCGTCCACTATCCCTCCTCTGCACATGCCAGCTTTGACTGTCTAACTGTATAACCAGTAGCCTTTATGAGCTCTCTTCTCTTTTATTGGTTTGTTTATTCCCACTTGTTTGCCGTCATAAAAAGTAAATGTTTTCATGGTTTCAGAAATATGTAAAATACACAACCACATTCTCTTAAGAAGCAGAACTTATGTGTTGGTCGTGGCACAGAATGTGTTGAAAATATGTCCCAGCATCAAAGAAACAAAGCAATTTTAAAGTTACCTTGTCAGTAAAACCCTTGTCTAAAATTATGTTAAAATCTTTTGCAAAGTTTTTTGGTTTTCTTCTACATTTGATAATATGTTGCTCAATTCCACACTGCCAGAGAAAAAGGGCTGTTTTAGTGTTTAGTGAAGGACAGATAGGATACACTCCAGCGATACCCTTAAGCAGCGCAATATTAAATGTCCCATTCATCATGGAATGCATTGGAGGGGTGGGGACAAAGAGAGCCACCAGCAATTTGAGCAATTTTCTGGTCGTGGGAACTGCTCCGTTTTGGGTCTTCACTCTTTTCCTATTTTCTCTTCATCCATTCACACTTCCATCCGTTCTTTCGGCAACTGACTAACATGGCATGCCGGATTTTCTTTGGGTCACAGCCTGTGGTACAAATCATTAGCTGACACTTGGAAATATTCACTTGTGAGACTGCAGCTTTCATGAAACACTAAAAGAATAACAGGGACCAGTTCTGACCCTGAAAAATGAACATGACCTCGGTATGCACAGCTGCTTGTCACTTCAACTCCCATTTTGTCTTTTCAACTTGTTTCCTTCTGGTCAAGATAACATGACACAGTAAGGAAGAGAGACCTCTGCCTGAAGAAAGAGGACTCTAATCTCAGACACTTAGTGGTTACTGAGATAAACGCAATTTTTGTCTGCATCTTACACAAAAAAAAAAACTGATTAAACTGCGGCTAAATGAAATGCAAGAGAAGCTCAAACATTCTGAAATGAGTCACCAAACCTGAACTTGACCTGACCAGCCAAAAGCACAGGAAACTAGCATATGCAGACAATATCAAGAACTGCAAATGGAAAGTAAAGAGTTTTTTTTAAAATTGCGTTTATGAGCATGTGCGTGCATGAAAGTGAAGCAGCAAAAATTGCTGACCTACTACAAAACTGAATCAGCGTGAAGACCTGCCGCTAGCTGCCCCGACTGTAGCTGTTCTATGGGTGCGCATTTTTGTGTCCTTATTAGCTCTCAGAAATAAACTGCATAAGTGACAAAGATGGCTTTTAGAAAACAAACAGTTCTTTCGTGAGTTAAAGTTTTGTCTTGCCAGGAACAGGCTTTGAAGGAGGGTGCTTCCCTTCATCTGTGCAACAGCAGTCTGAACTGCATCCATGTCGGCCCTCACGCTGAATCCAACTTTCCGCTGGAGAGAAGTGACAGATTTCTGTGTTGACACCATCCTATCTCTGAGGAAGGCCTGTGCATGGAGCGCTAAAATGATGAATTTGTATCCCGTGGGATAAGGTTTGGGTGTTAACGTTATATATGAGTCCTTTTATAAGCTGGGCTTGAGGTCTGAATATGACAGCAGAAACTGTTTATTAGTCAGGAAAATTTGATTTTTGTCATCCCGCACGCAAACTCATAGAGTATGACACCAATTAATATTTAATTTGCAAAAGGACTTTTTGTGTTGGGACAAAAAAAAAAAAATAGCATATGTCTGGAAACAATATATATGAAAACATTTAAAGTTGTATTTAACGGTAACAGCTGTTCTACACACAAATAAAAAAAAGTGTTACATATGCCACCTATACTGTTAACACAGAAATTCAAGTGACACTGAATGAATTATCATCAAACCAACAAAAGTGCCAAAAACTGCAGTTCCTCTAATGGCCACACGAGGCTGTAACATTTTTACAGCCAGAATAGAAAATTTACTTTAGCGTCTATAAATTATTTAATTGTTTACAATACGACACTCATACAATGGGTGACTTTTTTTAAAGACGCATCCATCCATCTATCTTCTAAAGCAATTATGCAAAGAAGCTGGATCCTTTCCCAGCTGTCTTAGGATGAGAGGAGGGGTACACTCTGGACAGGCTGCCAGTCTATTGTATTCGCTCTCACACTCACATCTACTGCACGACCAATATAGAATTACCATTTAAACTAACACCATACATGTCTTAGGACTCTGGGAGGAAGCTGGAGTATGTGGTAGAAGCCCTCACAGGCACACAACGAACACGCAAACTCCAAGCAGACAAGCACCAGTAACCCTTTGCTAGGCTTCACCTCCGCTAATTAGAGTCACTGAACAGAGGACTCGCAGCTGTGTTTGTTTTGTTGGCACCTTCTGGAGCATTTTTAATGCAATTATCTGAAAAATAATATGCTTGCTGTGCATTACAGCATGCCCAACATGTTGGAATTATAGTACTTCATTAGACTGTTAATTAGCGCTAATTATCCTGTTTCCATGTCTGTGCACCACACCCCTTCAGTCTATGGATGCTGCTTGATAACCTAGCTTGCTAGCGTTAGCTGATAACTTAGCATTTTAAACTTTTCTTTTTATTTATTTTTTACTTTTATTTTTATTGCACAGAAGGACAAGATCATGATGGTGAAACAACTGCATTATACTGCTAACAAAACTGTCTGTCTGCACAGACAGCAGTCTAACAAGAAGCTAGCCAAGGATTTGCTTTGTGTTGTCAGTTTTGTGTTCATGCATAAAAACTAAAACATCCCATCTGTGTCTTCATTACAATTAGGGATTTCTATTAGTGTCTGGACCTGTAAATTTATATTGCTAACTGGTAATTATGTGTCAATGTGTTTCAGTTCAACGTAACAATTAGTGTAACAAATTACTCAACTGGTGACATCATAGTGGTTGTGTCCATCTTTGACATACAGTCTATGATTATTACACATCACACAAGCTATACTTCTTTAACTTTTCTTAAGTTAATACCCAACTTCAAGCTGAAGATCAAAAGAATAGTACATTATGTGTGTGTAAATGTTATTTTCTTGTGTTGTGTAAAAGACATGGGTACTCCCCACGTTCACAGCAGAGCCCAGCATGTATCCCGCACAATAACACTATGATAAGTTTACAATGTGCCTCCTGTGAGACTAGTTTACCCAAAGACCAGGACAGCCTCATGGGCCTCAGTCTAGACACAACAAACGTCTGTCCACACTCGCCTGTTTGTCAGCCCTGTCACATTTTCACTCCCCAGGCACCAGGGCAGCCATGCGTGCTCCCCCCCTCGTCTAACGATGACACGGCAGATAAATAAAATGGATCTACACTGGGGTGGAGTATGGTGGGAGAGGAACGGAAACTATTCAAGCGATGCAATCCCAACAAAAGGCCCAAGCGCTCAGGAATTCCGTGCCGCAATCACTCACTTGCGCTACAGTAGGGAAGGAAAGGAGACGAGCAAAGCACGCAGATAAAGAGAACTTTTCTATCTCTAAGTTTCCATGTAATTTCATGTTGTTTGGATAGCGACGGACTGGCTGTCTCTTTCCTACTCTTCCTAGGCTAAAAAAAAGAGCTGAAGTCATAATTAGCACACTAGCTTCACAAATAACATAATATACACCTTCTCAGATGATGCGCTGACAGATGTAATGGGTGGAATCAGCTCAACCTCACACATGGAGGGAAGGGACACGCACGCACACACGTACTCACTCCATCTCCCACATAGAATCCATGGCGTTTCATCAAGTGCTGTGAATTATTGGGTCTCATCGATGTGAAATAATTGAATTTTCCATTCTTTCATGAGCAGTGGTGACAGGTAACCACAAAACACTGGGCTCTAATTAATAGTCTCTATGTGACACATGCCTCGCTCCTTACGGTGCGCAGTCGAAAAGCTGCGCTTACTCACAGACGGGGACGCACATGTGTGAGCAACATACTCAGACTTACAGATAAAAAGGCGCGCGGCAACATATACAGTGACACTTGCAGACCCCACACTTTTGCTGGCCTCACACACACACACACACACACACAGCCAGCATTTGTGTTTCATTAAACCTCAAGCACCATGCCTCCACTCAGTGGTTAGTCGTCACACAGACATCTTTGATGTGATTCGCGACAAAGACACATTTGTTTGGCTTTGTAATAAAAACAATATTCCATCTTACATTTTATAATTATGTCTCAGCTTTCAATAGCACCCTCTCCCCCACGACCCCCTCCTCTCCTGGCCTAAAAATACGCCTGTTAGGCTCCAAGCCCTCGCAGCTCAGAGCGCAGCAGTAAAAACCCTGATCAGAATCAGATGGGGGACACACATGAGCGGGGTAACATCACAGCTCAGTGAGGCCTGTGGAAAGTCTCATCACAGACCTGGTGCAAACCTCCTTTTAACTCGCTTTCTAACCGCAAATATCGCCGAGATTAGGACGTCAGCGTAGACACGGCCAAGCTTGATGTATTGATGGATCACGATCCCAGTCATTATACTGGGATAAAGACTCTTTATTGGTGTTTTATTACACATATTTCAAAATTAACAGGACTTGATCGTCAAGAAAGCATTTCACGTGTACTACATAATAAAAATACATGGAAACATCTGTCTGCCAAGAGCAAGGTTGCCATCTACAGCTCAAAACAATGACGTTAATCACTCAGAGAGAAGTGTGCCTAGGCAAGAAGCAAATAGGAGAAATTACTGAGAAACAGCTATTAAAATATCAAAGATGAGTGATGGAATAATGTGGTAGGTAGCACCATACAAGCAATACATTCATTTGAGCTGAAAGCTCCTTTTGGAGATCACTGCTTGTTTTTGATAACTCCATAGATACAGCAACATAGTTTTAAATAACTTCACCAAGAAATGCACAGACACAGTTGTATTCAGTCATTAAAATATTAACACTCTAATAATTACTGCACAGTGTCATCAAGTCTATAACTCTATCAGGTAAACTTCTTCTCAGCACGAGCCAGAAAACGCTGGCGTGTTTAGCCGGTTGCCTCTACTAACACAATGGATCTATTCACACAACTGCTTTATCTGCCAGTCTAGATAACAACGCTTTCTACAGATTACATACTTGCGCACCTATCTATCATCTTTTGGCCCCGTCTAGCAACAGTAGTCACAATACAGCTTCACTGTATCAGTTCAGCTCGTTTCCATTCGAATAATCTGCTCATCTAAGGCGCTTATGCACACAGGAGGTACGTACGCTGGCTGTTATTAGGCTATGCTCTGCGTAATGACTACCTCTAGATTTATGGCATAATCGCAACAGTCTACTTGCCTATTGGTAATTGCTTCCAGTAATACCACCATAATACCGCAGCAATTTGCCCCTCGATTAACGTATCCATCTGCACTGTGGAGACTTTTACAGGCATCAAATTGGGCGCAGTTACGCTTTTAATGGGGACATTCTTTTCGCCATCAGGCCAGCAAAACCTTCAGAGGTGAGCACAGTCCTTTCAAGCGTCCAAGCGAAAGATTTACTGTTTAAGCAGCTTATGCTACTGACATATATGATCTCATTTACCTCCTCCTCTCGAAGCACCGCGATGATACAGCTTTGTTTTTGTTGGTTTACACCGTGTCCAGGGGCAACTGTTGTGTCTTTAGTTGTTTGGGCAAAGATGAGGGAAGCAATGGTATCATGAACCGGCTGTACCTCCTCCTCTTTCTCTGTTTCCTCTTTGTTCTCTTACTTTTTATGTCTCCTGTTTATTTACAGTCTCTCTTGTTGTCCTTCAGTTTGTGAGTTTTATGCACGACACCTTCGTCCCGGACTATTCGCCAGTGATTGTGTATGACTGTTTTTATAAGTTCATCCCCATCTTGTATATCTGTTCCAGTTCACAAGTCGTTTTCTACAAGAGAATTCAGCCTCAGCTCGCTCTCCGTCTGCCATCAGTCCTCTGTCTGCCCACCTGACAACTCAGTTTTCCCCTCAGGGCTGCACGCTCCATCTTCAAAGATCCATCCACTCCAATTACCTGACTATTCACAACAAGCTACTTTTAATCATTGCTAACTTCAGTGTGTGCGTCTTGCCTCTTGGGGTCCTGAAATTTTCAATCAACATAACAAATGGCGGTGATTAAAGTGTGTCTGCATGTGGTGTGCGTTGCAGGAGGTCTTTCCTGATGGTATCAGGAAACTGGAAATCTTAACTGACCTCAGTCAACACAGCAGTCCTTCTAGTACAGCAACTTGTATTAACATAGGTAGGATGATATTAACGGTGATCTTTAAAAATCATAGAAAGTAACTAAAAGTAGTGTACTTATACAAAGAAAATACTTTTTTTTTTAATGCACACCAATGTTAATTTTGCATACATACAATGTACAATGTACAAATTTAGACTACCAGCATAAATAAATAAAATAAAAACTGGTTTCTTTTTTCCAGGATAAAACATACAAAAAAAACTGTTGCCCTGGCCATGCTAGCATTCATTCACTGGCCATTTTATTATGTACCCCTGTTCACCTTCTTTTTGACACATGTAATCAATATATACTCAATACATTTAGGCATGTAGACAGGGTCAAGGCAACCTGCTGAAGTTTAAACTGAAGATCAGAATGAGGGCTAAAGGTGATTTAAGTGACTCAGAATGCTGCTTCAAGTCACTTATTAAACCAATGTACGCAGAAGAGCATCTCTTAAAGGACAAAACGTCAAACGTTGAAGCAGATGGGCTACAGAGGCCCACACCGGGTGCAACTCCTACGACTCACAAGGCTCACCAAAATTGGAGAATAGAAGAGTGGAAAGATGTCGTCTAGCTTAGTGAGAGTTCTGCTGCAAAATTCAGAATTTGGTGTAAACAACATGAAAGCATTAGGGGTGCAACGATACTCGTATCGATATTGAACCGTTCGATACAGTGCTTTCGGTTCGGTATGCATATGTATCGAACAATACAAAATTTGTAATTTATTTTATCAACTTTCCTTCTGACAATGCTGTCTGTGTTGAGCGCTCAGTGAATCTGCGTTCGACTACTCCGCCTAGGCTGCACTGTCAAGTGCAGATCCACTGAGCGTTCAACACAGACAGCATTGCCAGAAGGAAGAGCGCAGGGTAAGCTAGCGAGACAGAAGTTAAGCTCTCCTTGCAACATGGCAAATTTAACCTCCCCTACCCTCATTCAGATCTGGCGTTTGGAATTATTTTGGTTTTCATGTGACGTATGACCCTGAAGTCATGGACTAAAGTAAAACAGTATGTCGGATGTGCCACGCAATGCTCAATTACATGGGTGGGAACTAGTGTGTTAGCGCAGTTAGCTCGTTAACGTGTTGGCCGTCTAGCCCCACGCAGGGGTAGCTCGTTAACGGAGATTTGCCGTGTTGTGGCGTTAATGTCATTTCAACGAGATTAACGCTGACAGCACTAGTGGGAACACAATGAATATGACTGCACATTTACGCCGACATCATCCTAGTGCAAAGACAAGTGGAAGCAGACAAAAACAACAAGCATGCATGCTACAAACTTTACCCGAGTCATTTAGACAGCCGTTAGCACATGATTCTCCTTATGGGGACCTGATATGTTTAATATTGTGGCGAGCTCAGACAAGGAGGAGACGGAGGTGTCGTTTGGTCTTGCTTCCCGTGAGCTAGCCAGGGAGCACAGCCGTTTATTGACATCTGCAGAAGAACACTGCCGCTAGCTAACTGCTCAGAGCGACAACCGCACAGCAACAACAACAACAACAACACCACACAGGGCGCCCTCTGACCCTGGAAGGACACACCGTCGCAGCGAGAGGGCGTCACCCGTCACTATGGCAACATAAACAAAACATAACTGTACAAACAGAACCCCGAACAGCCCTGACCCGCTACATAGCCCCCCACCTAAGGGGTCAGTCGTCCCCGACGACCCCATTACCCCACACAAAGTCCTGCAAATGTCCAGGTACCTTCTTTTGGCGCACCGACCGGTCATGACCGGCGGGGGAAAAGTCACTCGGGTCAGAACATGGGGTGCCACCATCATCCCACTTCTGACACCAATGTGGCGAGCTCAGACAAGGAGGAGACGGAGGTGTCGTTTGGTCTTGCTTCCCGTGAGCTAGCCAGGGAGCACAGCCGTTTATTGACATCTGCAGAAGAACACTGCCGCTAGCTAACTGCTCACAGCGCGACAACCGCACAGCAACAACAACAACAACACACAGGGCGCCCATGTGGAAATGTACATACAATCAATATCAGACTCCACCAACAAAAAGGCTCTCAAAACAATATATGTATGTGAATTTTTGCGTGTATTCCTATAATTGTTACCTTTTTCTTTTACCCTTGGCTTTTTGTGTTCATGTTCTGTTGTTTTGTATACTTCATCTGTTCGTATGTTGTATACTCATTGTTTGTTAAATAAAGTTAAAAAAAAAAAAAAACAAACACCACACAGGGCGCCCTCTGACCCCGGAAGGACACACCGTCGCAGCGAGAGGGCGTCACCCGTCACTATGGCAACATAAACAAAACATAACTGTACAAACAGAACCCCGAACAGCCCTGACCCGCTACAATATGCTGCTGAGAATATAGCCCAGAAGAAGTGTATAGTATTGCTTTTATTTTGGAAAGAGCCATTTCTCTGTAATAAACTCTCTTTTCCAAAGATGAGTGATTCCTCAATCAGATACAGGTGTTACCGCGCCAGATCCGCGGCCCCGAACCGTAGTAAGGAAACCTCTGGCAGTTACTTGAAGGTTCCGTAACTGACTCGTAGCCGGCAACAGCTTACTATACAGGTCAACTCCGCTAGCAAAAAAGATCGAAGGAGGCGTAGGAAACTGCTTCACCGAACTTTATTTCTTCTCTAAGGCACGAACACCGCGTACAGTGGGCTGAAACAGTTTACTCACAGCGAGCATCGCCGACACAACTCTGGCTGTCGAGGGAGTTATTATATTCCTTTTATTTCTTTTCTTTTCGTCTCTTCTGTAGCTAACCGTTACTTTTTTCCCCTTCTCCGCTCGCTCTCTTCACACACACACCAGGCAGTCCCGCTACACACATCCCGAATACATTTCCCATCAGGCTTCATCCTTAAAGGGCCATGCCTGTAACACAGGGCTTGCAAAATCGCTAGCCCGACGTCCCGGGGCTAGCGATTTTTCCAGTCATACTACCAAAATCTATCTCTGCCCTGCCCGTCGGGCTATCGTAGGAAGGAAAAATATATGTCAATGCTTTTGCATTCTTTCGGAAATGTAGCTGGGTAATTATGTCATTGGCATCGGTGAGCCACTGTCAATATGTGACATATTGAAATCGCGTTTGAATTTGCGCTTGTTTTTTGCTTTCACTTTGCAAATGTCCAGGTGCCTTCTTTTAGCACCGGCCGGTCACGACCGGCGGGGGAAAAGTCACTCGGGTCAGAACATGGGGTGCCACCATCATCCCACTTCTGACACCAATGTGGCGAGCTCAGACAAGGAGGAGACGGAGGTGTCGTTTGGTCTTGCTTCCCGTGAGCTAACCAGGGAGCACAGCCGTTTATTGACATCTGCAGAAGAACACTGCCGCTAGCTAACTGCTCAGCGCGGCAACCACACAGCAACAACAACAACAACACACAAGGCGCCCTCTGACCCCGGAAGGACACACCGTCGCAGCGAGAGGGCGTCACCTGTCACTATGGCAACATAAACAAAACATAACTGTACAAACAGAACCCCGAACAGCCCTGACCCGCTACAATATGCTGCTGAGAATATAGCCCAGAAGAAGTGTATAGTATTGCTTTTATTTTGGAAAGAGCCATTTCTCTGTAATAAACTCTCTTTTCCAAAGATGAGTGATTCCTCAATCAGATACAGGGCTTGCAAAATCGCTAGAGAGCGACAGCACTGATTGGTGAGTGATGATAATTTGTGCACCAATTCCTCTGACATCGTCTTATTAATCGTTAGCTTACTATGCAAACATGACAAGTGAAATCTCCCGCAGCAAGCTTAAACATATGAGAGGTTGATCGCGCAGAGAATCGCTGACCGTTATGTGTGTGTGTGTAAAAGCAGCAGGATATATATTTTAGTTCTGCTGAGCCAAATAAGACAGGTCAGGGTGAAGAAGTGACAGCCAAAGAAAAGTTTACCACAAAACGGAAAAGTTATGACAAATCAGACTATAAGGCAAAAAGAAAGTGCAGCTTTATGGTTTCATGGACAAAAGAATTTCTGTGGCTGCAATATGACGAGCTATATAACCGGGGCTGCACATAAGTGGTCCGCAGGTGCACATTCGCTGTCAAAATAAAATAAAATAAAAAACGCGCACAAGATATGAAGTTGCAACGCGTGTTTGCATACATAAGACTTTCTGGAGGAGGACAGACATTTGTTTAAAACTCTTAAAGATGTCGAAGAAGCTCCTTTAAGCAATTACTTTGGTGTTCCTCCACCTCCAAACAAATGTCAGAAGGAGTCCGAACCACAAAAGAAGCACGTATTCTCGGAAAAGTGGTTGCAGGAGGTGAGCTGGCTTCAAACAAATGATGAACGCACAGAGATGTGGTGTGGAATGTGCCGTGAAAATCCCACTCTAGCGGACAAAAACAGTGCTTTTTATATGGACGCAAACGCGCGTTGCAACTTCTTATCTGGTGCGCGTCTTTTATTTTGACAGCGAATGCGCACATGCGGACCACTTATGTGCACCCGTGTAAATAACATAATGTTCTGCCGGGTGTGTTGTTGGTTTTCTCTCGATTTCTGAGTCGACAAGCGCCTTTGTTACTGGGACCAGTCATTTTAAGAAAGGCCCCCATTAGAACCCATGAGAAATGCAAGAAATGCATTATTGCTCAGTCTGCAATATCTTTCCCAGAACAAACACCAATTGCAAATAACATACTAAAAATAAACCTGAAAAATCTGTTTAGAACAGCGTACTATGTTGCAAAGAGTGAACTACCACTGGCACAATTTAGCAGTCTTTGCAAACTTCAAAAAGCAAATGGCCTAGATCTTGGTTCCACTTGTCTCTTACCTGTGACTTCAGTGGAAATTTCAAATTCAGGATCTGACACAGACTGATTCATGTCCTACACAGTTCTTACAAGTTCATAGAACTTTCTGTTCAATTAGAACCAAGTATTTGAGTTGATGATTGTAATTTTTATACAATGTTGTAATTTGTTTTTCAACAATTTTTTGATTAATGTTTTGTTTCCTTTACAATATTATACTTTAATGTATAATATTGTAAAGGAACAAACAGGAAACAAAACATCAATCAAAAAATTGCTCTCTTTTTTATTCGGGCTACTTACATTTATTTTGGGCTACCAAAAACTGAAGAGTCCCTGCCCGAAGGGCTACCAGGGATTTTGAAATTTTGAGAGCCCTGAGATATATTAATTTTTTAAATTACTTTTGTTTCAGCAACATTAAATTTAAAAACTGTACTTTTGAGTTAAAATATATATTTATAAGTTTAATAAATGACAAATTAAAAAGGCATGAACATTTTTTTTGTATCGAAAAAATATCGAACCGTGACACCAAAGTATCGAACCGAACCGAACCGTGAATTTTGTGTATCGTTGCACCCCTAGAAAGCATGGATCCATCCCGCCGGTCGATGGTTCAAGCTAGTGGTGGTGGTGTAATGATGCTGGGGATATTGTAGCACACATTTGACTCATTAGTGACTGTGCATCATTTAAACACCACAGACTAACTGCTTATTTCAGCAGGATAAGACACCATGTCACAAAGTTCAAATCATGTCAAAGTGCTTCAAAGAAACAGAACAACAAGTTCACTGTACTCAAATCGCCTCCATGGTCACCAGATCCTGTCAGATCCAGTCACCTCTGGGATGTAGTGGAATGGGAAAGTCACATCCTGTATGTGTAGCCAACAAATCAGCAACAACTGTGATGCTATCATGTCAATATGAACCAAAATATTTCCAGCACCTTGTTGAATCTGTGCATGTTTCAACTAACTGGTATCAGCCCTTAAATTTCAGGAAGAAAGTCGAGATAATGAAAAACATTGCTCACTTTTCCACACCTATTTTATTTTCTACAAAACACTGAGCTATTGTACTGCAGGCAGCACTTCATGAAAGGAAGCTGTAACACCAACAAAAGAGCCACACACAGCTATTGTATCTCATCCACCAGTCTGCGCTTAAGTCTATGTGTATCAAAGATCAGACAGAGCTTTATCATGCGCTCATCTTGTCAGCGTCAAATCTTCAGTGTCGCTGTAACTCGGCGAGCGCAGGTAAAGCTACTCTTCTCCTCTCTCGTTTCAGGATTCACGCCAGAGCGGGTTCACATACTGAAAGGGTCTGCTGGCTCGTGAAGGGGTGGTCTGATGATATGTCATATATTAGTATTTTTTTTACACTGGAGGCTCAGTTACCCTCTGCAACAATGGAAGCGTGTATGTGTGTGAAATGCATTCTGGCCCAAACAGCCTTACAGTCTTTTAAGTATAAAGTATTTTAGACTTTATGTTGCTGCAGAGTTAAATACACAATACGTCCTATTGAAAATGTTTTTTTCCCTTTTTTTTCTACAATAAAGTTTGTTTTTCATCGCCTGAGTTCATGTAAATCAAACATATTCTCTGCACATATTAATAAAAATGGAATTTGAGAATTCAATCAGCTTGCCCCCTGAAATGGAATACTTCCACCACGGATGACAACAACAGTAACCTTACAGCGGGGAACTGGCTAACGCGTCTCATTAACTTACCATAAAATAACACTGCAAGGCCAAAAAACAGGGTGTTTCTCCCCACACACTGAACTCAGCTTGTTTCTTGCTCGGGTTCAGTATATTGCTGCGGTTCCACTGCCTAGCAAAAGCTAGAATTTTGACATTTTCCATGGTTACACAATAACATGTGAGTCATATTCATTTTAAATATGGTTTGGACTGTGGTGAATATTAAGCGCAGAACTAATGAAAACAACTGGGAAAACACAGTGTCATCCCTGAGAACTACCAGAGAATCAACAACTGCAACCTCTAAGCTGATTTTATTTTCTCCTTTTGGAACAATGTGAACAAAACAAATCAAACTCGAGTCACGCGTATTTGGTTTTTTATAATTGCATCACATCGGAAAAACCTTGGCTAGCAGTACTGTAAGCCATTCCAAGGCGATCCTATTATTTTCTCATAAGCTCCTTATCCAGGTACTAGAGGAAAAAAAGAAAAAAGAAAAGAAAAACATCCAGTTTGCAAAAACCTCTTTCCTACTATAAAAATGCAGAGAAGTTGCAACTGCAACTAACTGTTGTATCCTCTAAGTCCATTTTTATCACACTCTTGCAGAAGTTGTACTTGTTCCACAGTAGGACAAAGCAGTGCTCCTTTCCTGCCTCCCAGTGGAAAATCTGCAGTATGTTTTACATTTACATTGTTCCCCGAACCTCCCTCTCTTCATTCCCCAGAAACTTTGGCACACACTAAACACGATCGCTCCCAGCAACATCACAAGTGTTTATTTCTCATCTATACATTTGCTTTCATTTGTATGCAGAAACTGCAGAAACTGCAGAAATGGCAAGTTACCAGGCGAGATAACAATGGCCGATCTGCCTGACAACATGGTGAGGCTTCAATGTGCATGTGGACCTAACATAGGATGTATTAGCGTCACATGGTAAATAAAGGTAATGTGCAAAAAAGGTTAAAAAAATACCTAAGTTATTAAAGTCTATAGACAATTTTCTGTCAGGTTACCTAAATTCAAATCATTGCACTCATCTGGGACAATGCTCTTAATAAACTTTAGACACAGCAACTGTAATTCAAGCATTTAGCCACTAGAGGTCAGACTGACCTAATGCTTAAACACATAGCACCCAACAATTTCTATTCCTGAAGCAGTTGCATTGCTGCATGTGAGAGGCCTTTAACACTGCGCACCATGTTTAGCATATTACCAGTCAACAGCTTATTGTTTAGTGATGCAGAATCAAGAGAAATGAGAAGATAATGTTGCATGTTTATAAAAATGAACAAAAACAAAGGTATTTTATGTAATAACCCATTACTGTACAAGGTTAAGTTACAGCAGCTTTTGCTGTGTCATCAAATTTGAGAGAGCACTTAATTCCAGCGATTCAACTTATCTGACAGCAAGTACCTCTCAGCTGTGAAGTCCTTGAACATGTTTCCAAATCCCTATCGGCTTGTGGAGCAGCTCTGAACAGATGACCACATGTTTTACCCTTGTGGACAGCAGCAGGGAAAAAAGATGAATATCTCCTTTAGGGATCAATATACTATCACAAGCTCACCAGCCCTGCCAAGGATCATCAGTCATCTTGGCATGCGTTTGGTCATAGCTACAGAGTTTTTGCCAAGACCTTCTTTCTAGTTGAGGCCCAAAAAATCCTCACGAGGGTCCTTCGTTTCACAAAGTCCACCAAGGCACCACATGATACGTGTTAGCATCACCTTTAATCAACTTTACAGTAGTGAGGCAGTCAACTCAGAGGCGGCGGTCTCTGGAGAGCTACGTGACCAGGCCTCGACAGAGGATCAGAAATGCATTCGTTTCTTTGAATTACTGCCATAGACCAAAGTCAAGCCACAAAGCCTGTGAGGGGTCATCACAGACCATCAGCATCCTGCTTTCTGGTTATATTTATTACTACTCTCCTGGGTCATGTCTGTTGAACCCTGCCTTCTAAAAATGGTGTTCCCAAACCAAACTGCATTCATAATTACTTTGCAAGAAGACCCATTTTCTCTAGCACAAGACTGTCATACACCAGACGAAGGATCAGCTACCATGTGAGGGCATTTTTCTTTCAGATTTTCTTTTCACTTTCCACTGTGCTCCAGATGTAGCTCACGAGGAAGAATGGGTTGTCTGCAACTCGGGAGGTCGGTGGTCTGATTCCAAACTCCTGTAGAGTATGATTAAGCAAGATATTGAACCCTGAGTTGCCCCTAATGTATCTATTAGACCAGGGGTGGCCAACTCCAGGCCTCGAGAGCCGGTGTCCTGTACGTTTTAGATGTGTCCTTGATCCATCAGAGCTGATTTAAATGGCTAAATTACCTCCTCAACATTTCTTGAAGTTCTCCAGAGGATGGTAATGAACTAATCATTTGATTCAGGTCTGTTGAGCCAGGGTGTTATCTAAAACCTGCAGGACACCTGCTCTCGAGGCCTGGAGTTGGCCGCCCCTGTATTAGACTGTAAATTTGTGGATGTTAGGTTAAAAACACGTACGCATAGAATAAAGAAAACATATATATGTGAATGGGTAAATGACCACTGTGGCAGAAATTACCTTGAATGCTCAAATAGGGCAAAAAAAGTGTTATATCAGAACCAGTCCGTCACATTTGGGCACAAAATTAAGGTGCTTAATTCAAAATTAAGCACCTTAATTTTGTGCTTTTGTTACGCACCTTTGAAGCTTCTACCTGAGCATGCAGAGTCCTGCCTCATTTAATATAGGAGCTATTCCCTGAAAACACTCAGAAAGACACAAAAGGAACAAGTATGCCTAAAACATATACAGTTTCCATCTAATTTTGTTACATAATTATACTGTAATATCTATGAGAAATTTACTTGGTTGGTATCGTTCAGTTTATATCAAGCATATTTTTCTTGATTAATTACTGGACCAGACAAATATTTTTATTTTTCTGTTGCATTTTAGTAAAACAAATATTATGTCATGTCATGTTATGAGGGCAAAGAAAGTGTTTTTGAGTGAAGGAAAGATACCATAAATGACAAGTATTTTGATTCTAAATATCTAATAAACATTAAAAGCAAACGGTATTAAAACTATACTGACAACGCTGTTCAGCTGATTGGAAATTTTTTGCAACACAAAAGAAAAGAAAAACTCTGTGTTTAAATAATATTTTCTAAAGATTTCTTTTATATATTAGCAGACTCACAAAAGCCAATTCAAGCCCAGGACCCTCCTGCAGTGAGGCGACAGCGTCACGGTTGCCGTGACGAAACATTACATTAAAAGAGCAATTAATTTGATAAAATGCCCAGCTTTGAAACCGAACACCTAAAATGTCGCAGCTTCAGTCTGTGTAACCGCGCGGGAATCGCTGACACGCAGTGAAAAAGAAATGCGACCCTCTGAATGACCCTGGTGAACGGATCCTGCTAACAAGCAGAAGTGTCTCACTGCTGTGACAGGAGAGTGGAGAGCACAGACTTGCGTAGATGTGTGTGTCACCACAGAGCAACAGCTCTAAGGAGACCGAAGAGAGACTGAAGCACTATTACTAGAAACCATGTTTGTCACAAGGAAATAAAAAGACTGCACTGCAGGTTGCCGTTCCTCAAAGAAGTACTGCTTGACAATCATTTGTTAGCTATGAAACTTTTTTGTAGTATTAGCTGTAACACAGAACTGTCGCGATTCAGATTTGAATGACATAAACGGTGTACGTGATGCTTTAAATCTACAAGTGTGACCATAAGGTACTTTACTCAAGAGAATCACCACGCAGATAAACATTACTACAAGACACAGACAAACTGCGAGGAACAAGTGACAGACGGTAGCAGAGGGAATGCTTCATCACAAAAAATATTCAGACAACACATTCAGTTTAGAAAGAGGCATTACATCCTGCATCTGCACGTACAGAATGACAAGCTCTCAGAGCCTCCACTGAATTAAACTTTACATCAGGTGTTCTTTCCACTGACACTCATCCATCTCAAGTCATGGTGGCAGAACTGGCGTGGAGGAACGTAAACACACACATGCACTCCTGACACAGGCGAAGTAAATCAAATGAGCCACTTTGCGATTCTACGCTTGTCAGAGAGAACAACAAGACTCGCTAGCTGAAAACATCTGGCATTCCAGTGCAAACAGGAAGAGCAGATTCCTTTAACAGCTACTAAAGTGCTCTTTAGTGCAAATCAAACCAAATTCCACTGCATACACAACGCATGCCTCTGCAGGTGTGCGTATATACAATGCTTTCCATCAGTTCAAGTCAACCCTGTTACACGTTGAAGAAAATGTACATTTTTACATCTTTAGTTTAGTTAACAACAGAATCTCTGCAACCATAAGAGAAAAGAGAAATTATCCAGTGAACAGCAGTTCTCTGGGTCTTGTTGATGCACGATGTAAGAGGGGAATAGCAAGACTGCTTTGAGCTGACTGGAAGGCAAGAGTAACTCAAATAACCATAACTTGGTTTACAACCAAGGCATGTGGAAGAGCATCTCTGAACGCACAACACATGAAACCATGAACCAGACGGGCTACAACAAAGCCGAGACCACATTAGGTGCCACTTCGGTCAAATTGAGGTTACAGTCCACACAAACTCGCTAAACTGGAAATAGAAGATTAGAAAACCATTGCCTGGTTGATGAGAGTCAATTTCTGCTGCAATATTTAGATGGTAGGGTCAGAATCTGCTGTAAAGGATGATGAAAGCATGGATCCATCCTGCCTTAGATGAACTTCAGGCTGCTGCTTGTGGTTTAATGATATGGAGGATATTTTCTTGGCACAATTTGGGCTCCTTAGTACCAGCTGAGCATCGCTTAAATGCCAAAGCCCAGCTGAGTATTGTTACAGACCATGCCTAACTCTTTTTTTAATGGCTCAACTTAGATTCTCATTGAATTCAGTGTACTCAAAAGGCCTCCACAGTCACCAGATCTCAGTCCAATGGAGCACTTTTGGGATGTGGTGGAACAGGTCATTCACATTATGGATGTTCAGGCATTTATTATTTTTAATTCACCAAATACAAATTCCAAGTAACACACACGCCTTGATATTGTGCAACCAAACTGTGTGCTTAGGAAGGGCAGATGTAGTGCATGCTCTTTGCATGAGTGGCTTGTGGGAAATTTGTGTACAGGGCTCATGGCCATGATAATCCATCCATGTTTGCCATTAACCACTTTCCCACTTTTAGCAACATTTTTTCCCCACAACTCATAGAAAATGTGTCAGAACACAGTGAATTTGACTGTATGCAGGTGGCCAAAGAAAGCAGCTGCAGTAATAGTAGTGCTGTAAAAGAACCAATTTCCCTTTTTTCCCACCTAAAAAAAAGCAAGAGGCACAACATCAACTGAACATGCCATAAGCCTTCAAAGTAAAGTATTTTTTTAAGTTGTGCTACGAGGTGTTTCTTCCAGTTATGCAAAAATACACAATATGCATATTTTTTATTCCACATAGCCTAAAAAAATATATAGTGAAAAATGTGTAGTTTCATCTGCAGACTTCATTTTAGTGTTATCTGAAATCGCAGTTCAGAGGTTTGCCAAATGCATCACATAAAAACACTCATACATGCAGACTCATAATCAGCAGTGGGATCAATGGTAGTTTTACACTGGAAAAACTAATGGACTGCATCTGCCTCGGAAAACCGTTCACTCTGCTCTATTACACAACAAATTTTTCACAGATTTGTAACTTGTGACTTTGTATGTAAGTCGTATCGGGCTGTGAGATTACCCAGAAGCTCCATGGCATCATCCTCGTCCTCGATCTCCTCTTCCACAACAGAGGGGGTGGGGCTGTGGACTGAATCAAAGGAGTCCTGGGACAGCATGGCAGCCAGAAGCTTCTTATGATGATGCTGCTGCTCCTTTAGCCCTTTGCTCTTCGCTTCCATCTTCAGGCTAAAGGTGAAATAAAAAAGTCTTAGCAAGAAAAATAGCATAAAGTAATACTTTTCAACCCTCATACAAACTGAATCACAATTAAATACTTATTAGCAAGTAATTACATTGTTGCTCACTTCTGTAAAGCATTTTAAAGTTGAATAGGTCATGAATCTGAAGCTATTATCTTCTGCAATAATATGCTTTGAGTTTCTGGGAAACACATGGAGAAAAATAACGGGTTTTATAATAACAGTGTTCCGACAGTAATTGCATACTCTCATCCTAATCTGTTAGAGTTGTATCTACGCAGACTCAAGCTTCCTAGCAAAAACAAAATAATGCATCTGCCCCAGTGCTATGCACATGCATGACTATACTTAAAAAGGTGTTTCACCAATCATTGCACTTGGTAGTCATTCCGTGGCTGGCACAGACAAAACAGAGTACAGTTATATGAAGTGTCATGTAGGTGCAGTGCACCTTGCTATACCTGAGTAGCAGGAAGTAGATAAGACAAGATAATTGCTCTGAGGTGAGCAACAGTTAAACACTACCCACAAACCATTAGGCGTTTAGAGGATGTCAGGTTGAAAAGGGAATCTAAGCTCAGAATTTATAAGCATGTAGGTGTTGAAAGCACCCCCTGCAGTTTTTACCCAACGGGGGAGCCAATGATCAAATCCAAACGAGTTACTTACTGCTTGAATCTTTTAAATATTCAAGAATGGAAAAGATATATCTTTTTTTTTAAAGGATCGTTAAATATTTATAAAATCTGAATACTATATTTCTAATATTATTTCTTCTTATATAATAGCCAATAGTATTACTGCTTTGTTCCAGCACGTCTGGCTTCTGTTTACATTTCAACATTGTCTTCAGCCTCCACTATTTGTTTTATCATAAAGGCATACGCTAACATTTCCCACATGGTAATTTATAAACATTACGTGCTGATTGCCACGGATTTATCCATGGAAATCACGATAAAGCCATCCATACGTCAACATTTGTGGAAAGAGGATCACAGTTCTGAGACTGTATTCAATTAAAATAATAACTATATGAAAAAAAAAGAATGCTTTTCTTCATATTTCTGTTCCCACACGCAACAGCGTCTTCATTTTCCTTTACAGTTAAGACATACACATACCACACTGAAGGCTGGCTTCCTCTTACCTCTATATTGGCGAAATTAATTTTCATATCCCAGTGGCCGAGGGCGTGGATTATAGGGGTGGAAGAGAATGAATTTGATGCTAATCTCAGTTTAATGACTTCTATTTACAGCTAATGTGAAAGGGTCAAAAGATATTTCTTCATACCCTCCGTGTGGTATTTATGCTAATAGTATCTGCTAATACGAGTAGTGTGGTTGGTATGGGGTGTTTTTTACAGCTTTTGTCTTTGGATGAAGAAAAAAACAAAAAAAAGTTGGACCATTTCGCTGTGATTGCAAACAGTCAGGTTTAACCTGAGGCTAAACTTTCCAACATTGCGGCGAGAATCTAAGATGAGAACAGCAAACAAAGCAGGAAAGTAATAATTGTGAAAAATAGAAGTAAACAAAAAAAGAGAGAGGCTGCTCGGCTAGCTTGTGTGGAGACAGTGTTATTACTTTTATGTGTTGTATAATGGGCCCACATCTAATATGAAAATCTCAGGCCCACTGTGCCTCCCTGTAGCTGTCCCAGAGTCAGCAATTCTTTTTCACCACAGGAGCCAAAACATTAAACACAATAAATATGACAAAAAATGCAGCTTTACGGCACTCTCTCTTCCTGTCTGAGTGACCAATAAGTAATCAGAACCCATAGAAGCGAATGTCTTTATATTTTTGTTAACAGAAAAAAACTTGTGTTCCTGCTATACGTTAAATGTGGAAGCCTCGCTCCACCGGAGAGTGAAAAAAACACAACTCCTTGAATAAACTTTGGCCACAGTTCGTTCTTGATTTCCCAAGTGCACTTTGCACTTATCCCTCTGGAAACTGCAGGCCATCATACAGAGAATGGGCACAACCTGTCACTATCTCTTATGGTCATAAATGACAGGTGGGCTGGAATGAGGGACAGAAGCAATAAGTTTGTGAAAAGCAAGTAAACTTGCAAAAGTCAGAGGAGGAAGATGGACTGCCTAGACGAAAAAGGTCAAATGCATGAGGAAGAAATAAAAACATATGTGCTTTCAGATTGCAGATAGAAGTTTTAATTTATTTTTTTGGCAGAGCTTAGTTGAAAATGTTACAATTTTCATTGGGAGTGTCTCGGATGGACAGGAGTACAAATGAGTATATCAGAGGGACAGCTCTTTGGGAGGTTGAGCAGACAACGTTGGAGAGGTTAGAGAGCGGTGAGCATGGAAAAAGAAGACCACAGAGGAGGTTCATGGATGTCGTGATGGGGGACATGCAGAGGTTTGGTGTGACAGAAGAGCATGGTGGGGGAGATGAAGTCATATGAACCGCTGACTCCTAAAGGAAGCAGCCAAAAGAAGAAGAAACTGAACGCCTATGATCACCATGAAGGGACGCCCCATTAAAGCTCACATGGGATTTTAAGCGAGGGCACTGCTATTCTTTGCCAGCGTTCCATTACATCAGTGGTCATTTTTAGCTTCTCTAATTATAAACCTAACCAGTGGATTTAAAAATCTCTAGCCACGAAATTTTATGTCATTTAGTATTATGACTTTTAATAGAAACATGACACTAGGCTGGGTCAGAAAACTGCTTGGAGTAATTGAAAGTGATGTGGATCCCCAAACAGAATGTGATAAGGGAGCAAGTTCCCAGTAAATGCAATTAAGAGTTGATATAAATGATCTATGTGATGAGCCAGGTACTCCTGTAGTTAATGAGAGAAGAGGCTGTGATTATATTGGGACACGACACCATCCCAAACAAACAGCGGCTCGCGTTTCTCACAGTCTTAATAGGTAAATACAAAACATCTCACTTACACGCACACACACAGAGCAGAGCTCATCAGTGAGCCCACACACACATCCCTATCTCCCAGCTCAGGGTTTAAACTAAGTGATTTCTCCCTATAATCCACCCATACAGTAACCTAATGAGATTAACACTGTGTGTATGTCAGCTCAGGCCTGAACATGATTTATGGTTTTATATCCATTCCTCCTTTAATTTGTCATATCAGAAGCACATGCATGCACTTGTGTGTGCGCACTAACACACATGTGCAGCCCTTGTCTTATCCATGTGGGGGGTAACTTGTTGGCATAATGCATTCCCAGAAGCAGAATATTTGTCCCCACGGTGACACATCTCTCCGTGGCTTTCACACAGCACCACAAGTTTGTCACACTCCTCATAGGAAAATACATAACATCTCATTTACACAAACACATATATCTGGTTCTGTTGGGACCATAATTTGTGTCCCCTTAGTGACAAAAGTCCTTATGGATGAGTGAGCAGTTAGGTAAAAGTCCCCACCAGATAGAAAAACATACGCATGAGTGCACACACACACACACACACACACAGGGCAATAGTCCACTTGACTTGGAACTTAAAGAGTTTTTTTAAAGATGACAAATGATTTGACAATGCAACGCACGACACAGTTATACTGTCATAAACGGGCCATTTTTAAAATAACAAGCAGAAAATTTCTTGGCCTTGAGGACACAGAAATGAGGTTAGCTTTAATTTGAAATTGGGTTGAAGCAGTATCATGGCAAGCATGTTTGATCGCGCCTTTGAAATGGGATTATCAAACCCATTCAGATGGGCATTCCTCAGGCAGCCAGAGTTAGAAGTCTACCTCCTCCTATTTAAAGAGCCAACAAGAGCTTTGTGAAGTTTCTGAAGTTTTAAACTTTTTGCATTAAGTGACTCAGACGCACACATACACTCATATAGATGACGTCACAAATATACTATATTCCCAATCACTAACCTCCCAGCAGGGCTGCTGTCTCCACTCCAACATACTTCAGTTTTAGACCGAGGGACGGGAGGGTGCAGCATTTCCGCAGCCAGCGGGTCTGCGTCATCTTCGTCCCGACCAACCCACTCCCCCACCACCCGAGGGCGCAGAACTGCGTTATATCCCACCAAGTTCTAAAACAGAAATGCATATTAAAACAGCAGGAAGTAGCAGACAGAAAGGGAAAGATTAAAATGAAAAGAAGCAGAGGTAGAGGTGAGAGGAGTCAGAGAACTGCTATGAATCTCTATCTTAACACTGTGTACTTTTAATTCAAAAAGAAACCCTTCATTATTAAATAATAATGGAGTTTTTTTAAATAATAAAGTTCAGAAAAAGAGCAGAGTGTTGTCTGATATCTGCCTCCCAAGCAGCCTCTGTACACATTTGCACGATTCAGTGTGCAAAAAGCAAAAATACTTATCCTCATCTTTCACAAAATCCAGAAGGAATTCTATTGTCTCTGCACGATCTCAGCAGGTATTTAGTATTCATTCCCTGTTCTGTTCCACAGAAAAGAGGGAAAATCTCTGGACTATAAGCCAAGGATGTTGGACATGGTGCGCTGAGCAAAAAGTAAATTCCCTGTCAAAACATATGCTGTATTTCTCATCCAGAGCCAACATTTTCAAAATCGATCTGTGCATCTCCAACCTGAGCAGCCGCTGCACTATTGTGCCGGGAGGGAATTTGGGCCAGGCGAGGACAAAGGCAGAGCGCAGGCAAAGCTTTGCGAGTAAGATCCACAACGAAGGGGCAAGGGAGAGGGAGATGGAGGACATGCTTTACTGAAGTATCACTCTCGAATATCAATCCCATGAGATAGCAGTTCATCATCAGAAAAAGATGATGTCTGTGCTGCTCTGTTGAGCAAGTGAAAGTTAAGAAATCTGGCTCTTTTATTTGATGTAGCATGAGTAATTCAGCAGGGGTGATGAGAGGAAGACCAAACTAGTGTCAATATAGGAGTGTTTTATTTTCCCGGCTAGTTAATATCTACCTGGTCAAGCTCATCAGAGATGGCGATGCCTGAGGAAAGAAGAAAATGGTTTAAAGCACAGAAGCATCTAATACGGTTTTACATCCCAGCTTAGGCTGCTTCTAAGCTTAGTGGTGAGCCTGTAAGATAAGCTGCTCTATCCGGTTCCTTCTCGGGATTAACAGTGACATTTACAGAAAGGTCTAGACTTTAGTTCTATATGTTAAGATGTATTAAACGCTGCTGAGTATGATGTAAGCATGCATTCTGCTGAGTTGCAGCCACTCACTGCGCGACAGGCTCTCCAGGGCCTTGCCGAGCTTCTTACTCTCCTGCAAAATGTGGTTGAGCTCATCAAAGTCCCTGCTCTCCCTCCAGTCCCAGGGCGGGTACTCGATTGACCGAGGCACTGGACATCACAGAAGCAAACATGCAATTTACGTCAGCGCATCCGAAAGCATCACAGATCCACTTTGTGTGAGTATTATGAAATGGATGAGAACTGACCCTATGAAATGTCCAAATAACCATACTACAATCTGCAAACACCCCTGCTTGACTTTCTATTTGCCCAAACACGACTTTGTGAATTACTGCAGGATGAAGTGAAATGGAAACTTTGGCAGAAAAGTCACAGAGTGGCTTCCAGAGGCAGAGAGCTGACTGGACTGAGGCCAGGGGACAGTGTCTGTCAGTCTCTTTGATTAACAAAATAACTCAAACAGGAGCAGGAAATGACCCACATATGTTACTGATGTCCTGCTCGCGTCCCCTAGCAGCGCTCCAAAGCTTTTGGCGGTCTCACTCAGACATGCAAGGAGCAATATTGTTTTATAGAGGACGGATTACTCGTTCATCCATATCAAACGTTCTTATGCTCAAACACAGCTGGACGGAAAATCAACATCAAGTAACAGTGAAGACGTGCCAAAAATGTGCCGGTTATCTACCAGCCTTCAGTCTCTGAAAACACACTGAAAACTATAGAGAGGAATTTGGATTAAACTTGATGCATGTTTGAATGAAACTAATATGTCCTGACAGGTGCAGAAAGTGAGTGGTCTGTTTCCCCACAAATAAACTCGAGGGCGAATATTTGTCAGCGCTGCAGCTACAATCTGCCTTCCCCTACACTTGTTCGCTCTGACTAAGCTGCTTGGCATTCTAACAACTGTAAACACACAGCAAATTCGTCTGCCAAATACAGACATGAGGGGGGGGGGAAAAATCATTACTTCCGGCAACGAGTGTCATTCTCTCCTATGCGTGGCTCTGTGTGATGGTGCTGCCCCAGCAAAGGGCTACGCTGCATCTTAATAGCTTAGATTAGGGGTTAAGAATTCAATTCTCTTTGGATCTGCCCATTAAACTATCAGTCAGGCACAAGTGAGGCCAAACCCTTTGCCAAACAGTGCACAGAAAAGGAAGAGGGATTCATTTTGATCAGCGTGTGAGTGGACCTTTAGTATGTTTTTGACAGCTGTTGTGCCTAGCTTCCTGCATACAAACTGTGCAATAATGATGAGAGACAGTTCTTTTGATTTCAATTTTTCATAAGCTGTGCATGCCAAAACACCTATGCATGTATTTTTAATGTGATTTGACGTTAAATCTAGCTTTGAAAGCTTCTTCCTCTGAAGGGGGCAACAGGAATGCTGCTAACACACCAAACCTCGATGCTGATGCACAGTTCTCCCGTTCACTCGTCCT
The DNA here is from genome assembly GCF_900408965.1 of Simochromis diagramma. Classification (NCBI taxonomy): domain Eukaryota; kingdom Metazoa; phylum Chordata; class Actinopteri; order Cichliformes; family Cichlidae; genus Simochromis; species Simochromis diagramma. Next base: position 4,546,045 of record NW_024387040.1, read on the forward strand.
CTTTTATGGACTTCACGAGGTTCTCGTGACACCCTCATCCTCTTGACTGTGAGCAATGCTCCTAACATAGTCTAAAATAGACTCGGTCTGGCAATGACAGAGCACAGCGTTACATTATTGAAGAAGTCTGTGGCGCCGCTTGATACCCATTTGACCTATTCTTATTGCCTCAATTGCCATACTTCATTCTAACACCACAGCTAAAATTACCCCAGGAAAATCATTTTCATATATTCTGCATGAACCCAAGAAATCTGTGAAGAATCCCTCTTTAGAGTGCGTAGAAGTGCACGGCTGTAAGTAAGTGTAGGCTATAATAGGTGGTCCTTAATAATGAACTCGTCTGCAGGGCTCTGAAAGGCTGGAAGGAGGACACTGGACTATACAGTGTGACTAACTTTAATTAGACATAATTATATCAAATTTAAAATGGAGATTAAAGTCAATGGAGCGTGTAATTGGGAAACAACCGATATCAACAGGTATCAAAACAGTGCTGCTTCACATTTAAAAATGGATTATGTGTGTCCGGGTGTGCCTGTGTAAGTAACGCAACCAGGAAAAAATTTAAGAAGTAAAGATTAAATAAAAATTAAACTTACGGGATTTGGATTCTGGTGAAGGCGGAGAGATACTTGAAACAGCAAGGTCGCTCTTTGATTTTTTTGGCTTCTTTGGGTGAATTTGCCACGGCTTTTCATAGTTGATGTACTCCCTCCGAGTGTTTTTGTTTTCTGTCAGGAAAGAGTCTGAATTTATGTTCAGCATATCATAGGACTATTTATCATGAACTGGGGGTACTATGTGCAAAGGTAAATACTTTGTTCTTCTTGTGTGTGTCTACCGCAACCATAAATGACAGCAAAGCACAGGAGACATTTATGCTAAAATGAATCAAGGGCAAATATATTAAACTTTTTTTCTTTTCTTTTTTTTTTGCGGGGTAGACAGGGAGTTTTGTTCGTCCAGGTCCGAGAGAAAGGCAGGGGACACGCAGCATATGTATAATGTGTTTGCATGTGTGTGTGCACCAACCTGGGGAGCTCTGTGCCCAAAGTGCAGCAGAACCTGAGAAAGCTCTGTGTAGCTTGCCAGGGCTGTCTTGCTTGGTCTGCAGGTGATCAATGAGAAAAGGGATTGGATGGTCTGGAGTCTCAGTTATCAATTTGGTCATCAACTCCTAGAGAAGAGGGCAAAGCAGAGAGCCATTAGAGCAAAAGTGGCACTGCAACAAGAGTGAGAGAGCAGGTCCGAGCAAGCGGAGTATCGGCCATGCTGATGCTGAGAAACACAATCAATCCCTAGAAGCATCCCAGGAGTTTTTTGGAGTTGAAATCACTCAAAGCAAGTGTGCGCGTCCAGCAAGTGGAGATTTATACCAAGCCCGGTATCACAGTCTTTAAATAATAAAAGATGGTACTAGTTTTTCCTTACAGACATGGAGCAGTTCCCTTCCGTGTCTATTAGTAAAACATGTCTGCAAGCTTGTTAAAAATCAGATGAGGCAAATAAGTATACAAGTAAATAAACACTGCAGGAATCAAGGGTGTTCTTCAGCAGCCTTTTCGCTGAGTAACATTTGAAATATGAAGGGCAATTTTTCAAAAATGCTCTAGAATACCAGAGAAAGCAAAAAGAAGGCGCAAGTTTTTCTCCAGCATCACATCTGGTGATTTTCCAAAGTTTGCAACCTTGAAAGTGTTATTCTGACCACGTGCATTTGCACAGTTGAGAATGTGTTGAGCAATCATTGTGTTAGTATTGTGTATAATACACTTTCAGCAGGCCCACAGTGACATATGGGACTTTTCAAGGTATTTTGAGGGTTAGATTTCATTTTACTGACTTAGTAGTCTGCCAATAACTCAGTATATATTTGTAATCTCTGATAAGTATGAGAAGGTGGCCCCTTCCTTTCTTTTTGAGCTGCATTTGACAATGGTACACAGACTAATAGAAATTTTTAAAGTATGACTAGCGAATATAGCGCCACGGAGACCTGACTCAGTGCTGCACAAAGCTCCACGGATATGATGATGGCAGCCAGTTATAAAATTCAATATATCACCCATGCCTAGATAGTTTTGACACTTAGAGAGGAACTTGGCATTGGCAGTCTGACAAATATAAGATGCACAACCCTGTGAATGTCACAAAAAGTGCACAACTCCTAGTTGTGCTCCTGACTTGGTGCACTGCAGGCTCTTCCAATCAGTTTGACACCGAAACAATTATTTACTCACAGCTTAAGTTAAAAATGGCAACCGCACGGACACAAGTGGCGTGCACAAGACTTCCGCGGATGGTTGTTCACGTAGAAAGAGCGCCCAGATATTACATGTAAGCATAAGGATAAACTCACATGTTTGACTAAGGACATTTTGAGAAAAAAGCAGCAGAAAATGAAGAAGTGTACCTCAGAAAAAAAAGAGAGAAAAACACACTGGTGGGAGTCACAGTAACAGGTGCTGAGGGTGGAGGCCATATCTCACTCTGCATGCTAATTTCAAATCCTTCAAACGCATGATGGGAACTGCTTCAAACGAACGATCATGTTCACACTAATCACGTCCTACCCGTTTACAACACATTCCCTCCTTGTACACACACACTGACAAAAAACACAACAACAGAAAAATATTAACACTGCCCAAAACACTTCTTAATACACTAGCTACGATACAAATGCAAGCGCAGAAGTGGGTTTTATTTTTCTTCACCTACAGAAAACCACAGAGCGAAACTCTTATATCACAGCTATAGGAAATAGCAGTCCCTTTGAAGATGATGGGTGCAGTGAAATGAGCATATGTCTGCTCCTGTCAGTGTATTTGTGTGTGTCGCTGCGATACGGTATGAGAACGAACTCTGTTTGACCAGTTTAAGCCAGTCAGAGCAGAGCTCAGGCTGACTTCAGGATGACTACTGCAGTGAAGCAGAGAAGCCATTAGTGGACTGCAGTGAATTGGCAGTAATGTATGGATAAGATGAGTGCGTCTGTGTGTATGTGTGTGTTTAAGTATTTGTGATAGGATACACTGTAGAGTTGCTTACCTAGCAGAATTGTATTTTCCTACGCTTTGATGGCTGGTATACATTTGCCAATATGAGTTTATTTGTATATGTGCGTGTTGGTGTTTTTTTAAGAGGTAGAGACAGGATAAAGAGAGCCTGCCTGTGTGTGTATTACAGCTGGCTAGTCTTGGCTGCACTATGTGTGCTCAGAAAGCTAATCAGGTAATTGGTCAGGGGGACATTCCTGCTCTGCCCCAGTGTCTACAGCAGCTCTGACAGGAAACAGCATGTGAATGGATAAACAGGGCGCATGCTGAAATGTCTCTCTGTAAAGGCCTAACAACACAGGCAACTCACGCCACTGTTTGCAGGAGTAGCACCACATGAGAGAATAGCGCACCGAGAGTTTAGCAAAGCAGCGCTCCTCACCATAGTCTAACAGTTTAAAACCTCTAAAAGTGGCAGATGGCAAAAGTTGTAATTACTGCTTAGTAGTTCCTGTGGGTAATTTAACTAACTTACCAACAGGAGGTCTATTACTGAAGATTGTAATTTGGAAGCAAATGATGAGAACTCTGTTAAGTGCCCCAAGTGTTCATTTCTTTTTGCAGGAAAGGGGTAAAGGGAAGACGGTTCTTAGTGCGATTGTGCATTCACAGGGATGCACAGACAAGAGAAGGAAGCGATGATGCAAAGAAAGACAAGATCCCATAGCTTGCAGCTACATGTGCATTCTGCACACGTCTGTACTGTACAGCACTCTTGTGTCAACGTGTATTGATTGCATGCACTACAGAGTGTTCTGCTTCCAGCATGACACATGGCTGTTTAATGAGCTAAAGCACCTCTTCGTCCTTTACCATCTACAATGACAATTGTAATAAGGCAAAACCTCACACTGTAAGCAGCAGATCCCACTAAATCTGCACGGTGGATATGCAAGCATTTGCATTGCTCACGTATGCAGCAGAGCAAAGTAACCGTGTCTGACACTTTCACGTTCTATGGTAATGAGCTGCTTTAAATAACACCAGTCTTGTTTTGATAAGCACATGCTGTTAGACGGGTAATCACATTTCCTTCGACAGGAACCACAATAAGATGTAGACTCAAATTTGGGTCAACATTTTTCGGTGCAAGCTGACTTTAATACTATTTGGTTTGGACTTACTTGCACCAGCAGAACATCGTCCTTAACGTATGGTTTTATATGTGTGAGAGAGATTTAAAGAGTGCCCGAGAGTTTCGGTCTGTGAAGCGGTGATCTCTAAGCAGCCCAACAGGTGGCGGAAGCAACTGAGACAGTGGAGTCTCAGTTCGTATCTGTGCAGATGCGTCGTTTGGCGGGATATCTGCGTGCCCCAGGCAGTTTCGTTCGGTCACAGTAATTGACAAGCTGTCAGCCAGCCAAGAGACACCCATGTCCTTGGAAGCTCTCGAGGACTCTCTCCGGGGACAATAGCAGTCATGATACGCTCACTGATGCCTGATACCCCACAACTTAAACAAACTCCCTGAATTAAAAGTGGAAAGAAGTCGAAAATAAGAGAGGAGGGCAAAGAGAAAGTTCTGGAGGTCGTGCACGAGTAGCAGGCTGAGACAGTTTTGACGGTGGCATTGAAAGAGGACAGGAAGAGAGAACTCTACCAGGGTGGTGGGTAAGGACAAATCTTCAAACTCTGGTGACACAGAGTATCCACCCTGCTCAAGTGTCGGTTGCAGTATAATAAATTTTGCCAGTCCCAAGGGGTTATTTTCCATTTGTTACCTTGGACACTTGGATAATGATTTCTCTTGTGCAAATCAAAGACGGAATCGCAAAGAACACGGACAAGAATAAAAAAGGCTGAAGTAAAAAAAACAAAAAAACACCAGATACCGACAGAGCCAACGCTGCTTCACAAGCTCTGTGATTTAAGCGACTTTGCCTAAGCTTTAGTTCTTTTTTGTCAACCTGTGAGCTGATGAATTTCCTCCTCAGCCATTGTAGACTCCTGGTGGACTATTTGAGCTATGGATTTATGGATGCAAGGAGACACTGAGCCTGCAGCACACAACACTTACTCTGCATGAGTCGGCTTTCTGTGATGTCTGTGTTCCAAAGAGGAAGTATATCTATTCACATATCTACTGAGACAAGCGCAGTGTGTCTGTATTGCAAGTATGAGGGTAGACATAAGAGGATTTCAGCAGTATAGAGCACATTTACACATTTTATTTCAGGCTTGCTTGAATAAAATCAGTGTCACCTTCAGCATGTTCTGGACTTGCAGAAACAGCTCCTCCAATACTCCCTGGAGGGCTTCCTGTCCCTGTCACCTATAGAAGAGGCCAATGGCTGCCAATGATTTACTTATTCTTTCTGTTAATAAAATATGTCAATGCAAAGTCATATCACAGGTTACTTAAGGTGACATGTGAGTGTCTTTATAGTTCAGAGCCAAAGTAGGTGAAGACACGCAGAGGGAGAGCAAGAGATGTGCCGGTGGAAGACATCCAAACCCTGAATAAGCAGGAAAGCAAGAGCAGAAGAGATCATGTGGAAGAGGAGACTACAGGAGAGGCAATGTCACCTGGCCAGACTGGCACCAGCAGATAAAACTGCTCTCGTCTTCCTCGCTGATATGCACCCTTCACTTGCTTTGTCCTTGCGGAGTATTTGCTGATTATGTTTGACCGGTTTCACTGTAGGGCGCTGTTGGATTGACAAAATTTGCCAAAGCAATTTTCAATCAAACATCTTCCAGTATCACATCTTTCCCTTTTCCATTTGCATTTGTTTCTCCTGCAGTTTAATTTGTGCCATTTACTTTTCTCTGTCACTTCTGCACTTCTACAACTAGGGAGAGCAATTATTATCACCCTCTATTTATTTCCGTATGGTTTCCGATACTGTTGGATTAATAACAATAAAATAATCGTGTAAATGCTAATTTGCTTATCATCTTTTTGGTAATTATCTGTGGTGCTTGCTGTGTTCCACAGGAACAGATTTATTCACAACATTCATACGTGACTTAACCTTTTCAAAACCTACATGACGATCTTTCTGCTGCTTAAAATAGAAAACGAAACGCACAGAGGCCTTGCTATGACTATCACTGCATTCAATGTATTTTGTGTTCTATATGAGAAACACTTTTTCTTCACAAAGCTCTTCTTTGCAAACTTCTTGGGTATCTTTTGTATATCTTTTTAACTACACATCAACTTCACACAGTCACAAGACTACCTAGCATTTGAAAAATCAGAAAAACTGAATTTTATTTACTACGCTCACTGAACACTTTATTAGGGACACTTTGCCCCATATTGCCCACACTATTACACCACCATGTGCCTAAACTCGTAAGAAAAGCCAGGATGGACTCGTGCTTTTATTTTGGTTAGACAAGCTTCTATCAGCTGAATGCTGCAGCAGAATCTTCTATTGTTCAAAAGTTTTGGTGAGCTCTTGTGTCAGTTTTTCGACACAGTGTGGACCTCTGCTGCTGTAGCCCATCTGTTTCATTCAGAGATGGTCTTCTCTGTTGCTTTCCTATCACCTCGAACCAGTCTGGCTATTTTTGGCTGATCTCTGGCATCAACACGCCATTTTCACTCAAAGAACTGCTGTTCTTTAAGTATCGTCCCAATTTTGCCACTTTTTTATCGCCATCACTCAAGGATCTCATCCACGAGCCAGCTCTACGTCAACAGTGTGTAGATTATCCTCTTCAAAATAACATACTGTGTAGCACAATACAATTTGGGAAAACTAATACTAGTTAGAGCTAAAGTTGGGAAGACACAGAATGAGCACTGTGGATTGTTTCCGCCATCATTTACATTAAAGCTGAGCTGGAAAGGTAATGGACAAACAGCCAAATGAACTTTGTCTTTGCAACCTTTAAAAACACACACACGTACATTATAGAAATACATACAGTATGAGCACTAATAGTGTCTGCACACTGTACACACATGGTCATTAGTCACCAGCTGAACAAACAGAGGGCAACTGTCAAGGCTCTTTGTATCACATGATCAGCTCTCCTACACCACCAGCATGACTATCAGCTTCACACATCAGTAAGCCCCCAGGATCAGCGGGCTGGAAATGGACGTGATATCTTTATTAGCATGCACCAGAGCCACTGTACTCTCTCTCTCTCCTGATTGTTTCCTGTCTTCTTACAAATACAAGGATACTCCTTCCCCCTGCCTAACACTGCACGCTTTAAGTCTTCCTCATTTTGGACTTCAATCATCGTGTCCCTGCTCGATCTTCCAGATACCACAGAAATGCTTTACCTTCCCTCTTTGTCCCCATCCTGCACTCCCTCAGGACCAACCTGGCCTTGGGCCGTGTGTTGAGCCGCCTGTCTCGCGGTAATTACTCTAACTGTGCCTGAGGGGAAGCCGTGTTAACCCGTGCATGACCACACATCTGTCACACCAAGTTACCAAACTCAAGACCATCACAGAGTTTGAAGAAAAAGATAACGTCTAATTGATACGGATGCTGCAGCACTTTCTCTGGCACATTATGATGCAATTTAACCAATCCTAACCTTCTCTCCCCTGAATTTTGATGCTGTTCATTTGTAAATGAATCACTTACCCTACCAGCCAGACATCAAAAGGGAAAAAAGGCTTTGTTTCAATTTTCTCACGGTGTCGTAATAAATTACCAAAGGAAATCATTTTATTCCTAATTGACAGGTATTTACCAAGCCTACACATTTGCTTAAAAGGATTCAAAGTGAGCAGATCTGTGTCTGCATGCTGTAATAACCCACCAACATGTGTGCATACAAATGGCTGAAACTACAACCAAAAGAGCAAGCGTAGAAAACCCGAAGCTATACTTAGTCTTGAAGATGTAAGGTAACGAGCTTATCTGGATTTATGATCAAAGCGACTCACTTCTCATACTGGACCGTATGCAATATGATATACAGAGTGTTTTTGATAATTAATGCTAAATATTTAGTAATGCCCACTGTTGCATCACCAGTCTTTAGGATGATCATTCATTAATTTTTGCTTCAGGTCAGTTTGGCTAAGTGATGGACGGAGAGGTTTCAGTGAAGTTACAGAAATCCAAAATAAAGAGAAGAAAAGGAGTTAAATTGGATCACTTTCCAGCAGGAAACACAAGGAAATAAGATATATTTAATCTTTTAAGCTATGTGTTTTCTTTAAAGTTACACCCTTTGTCATTAATGATACATTTTTGTCGATGTTCTTGTTTATTCGACCTAGATGAAACAACACTGTAATGGATGAAGTAACATTTATGTTTTGTAGTCCGTCTTCTGTATATTGTAGTTTCAATATGTCACACTGGCCTATTTTACAAGTGCTCGTTAAATGACCGTAACGCTGTTATCATTTGTGCTAGAGATGAAATGCAAACAGCTTTGGGAAAGAATAGAAGAAATTTGCTGTAAAAAAGTCAGCTCCACCTGGATTTTACCATGTGCTCGTCACATGATCTGACTCCTCGACAATTTTAATCTAAAGAGAAAATTAAAATTGTCCCTGAAAGATGAGAATTATTTTGTAATTTTACAGCCAAAATTACAAAACACATCCAGGTGACCTGTATGATACTTGGATGATAAAGGATTAAGGAGTCTAGTCAGATTCTCTGAGCACCGAAAGTCCTTTTGAATTTTTCTTCACAAATTTGCTTAACCCCATGACGTTCTCGCTCAAAGTGATTAGAAAAGGAGGTAGGAGGTCATTTTTTGGATTATTTGACGGTACCCTCTCCCTCCTGTCTGCCACATCCTGATTAGTCCCCCCGCCCCCCAAACACCTGTTCCCTATTTGCCAATTACTCACCCATCTCCCATCAGTGAGCTGCTCACTGCAGGATGTGCTGTTCCTGTATGTTCCCTGTCAGATCGTCTTACTTTCACCATGTCAAGATTTCCAGGCATTTCTTAGTTTTTCTTGTTTTCTAGTGTTCTTGTTATTTCTCATGTTTAGTCATTGATTTTCTTGTGTATGACCTTTTTGGGCTGTTTTATGGATTTGCCTTTTGCCTGCTCCCTACTTGGACTGTTTACTTTGCTGCCTTCCTTGTTCCTATGATCACTGCTTATTTTTGACTAAAAATATAGACTTTGGACATTTACTAAGCCTCCCCTGTGTTCTCTGTTCAAGTCCCGTCCTCTCGTTGTTACAGTGCAGAAAATACTGACCTTATTTCCTGTTGAAAGGGAAAAAATAAGTTGAAAGAAAAGAAATCAGACAGCAATCCAAGTTCAAAGAATATCAATTATATTAAATCCTGATCTGACTGACCTATGATACACATTCCTAAAAAATAAGACTGATGTTCTTCTATGTTCTAATTTATAGTTAATTTAATGATTTTACAAAATATACTGTTAATGGCATTTTCTAATCATTTGAATGACAGCTTGCAGTCTTACAAGAAATGGATGCAGGCAGAAACATGGATATCAGCATGGCGAGTGAAGGTGAGACAAAAGTTCTACCTCTGTAGGACGGATGCTGTTTGGTTATGAAAAGTATGACATGGACCAGAAAACTGTACTTTGCAAATTATGACTTACGTCAACTCAAATACCAAGTAGTCCCACACGCATTAAACTGTGATGCACTGTGTTTTCTGACACCTTTCTAACCAATTTGAGCTAAAGTAGTTCATCTGTTGCATTGAACAACTCAGCCTTAGCCTTTGGTCCCCACATGCATCAACGAGTCTTGGCCATCCATCACTGCTCCGTCCTTGGACCAGTTTAAGATACCGACCACCGGAGACCAGGAACACCCCACAAGAGCTGCAGTTTTGAAGATACCCTGATCCATTCATCTAGTCATTGCAATTTGGCCCTTGTCAAACAAATCTTTATGCTTGCCTATTTTTTTTTTTTTTTTTTTTTGCTTTTAACACATCGACTTTGAGGATAAAGAGGTTTGGGTTACATCTCACAGTCCTAGTTCCATTGTAAAGTCAAATGCTCAAAGTAATTGAGATCAAGCAATGTAAATTAATATTGTAATTTATCAAATTTTATGTGACTTTTTTACTTTTTGACTGATGGCTCTCAATTAACATGAATCAATTCAATATTTTAGGTCTTTAACTATTAAGCATTTTATTAAGTCTTATTTCAGAGTATTTGTTTGTATTGTGTGAATTTGCACTGTTTCATTGTTTCAGTGTCTAAAGTGGGCGCCAGAGGCGGAGCCAGACATTTGAAACACCCGGGGCTTAGCCCTAAAGGGTGTTGCATATTTTTTTTTTTTTTTTGGGGGGGTGAAATGACTTAAAGATTACTAGGCTCTGTTTTGAGTTTTTCAAAAGATGACTTCATAGGGAAAAATATATATCAACATCAGGACACCTAACTAGTTTTTTAATTAAGCAGCAAGGCAGAACAGTCGGGCTGTATCAGACACAGGGACTAACCCCATTCAACAGACCCGAACGATCCGGAATTAAAACAGGACTACAACAGTTCAAACTCATCACTACTTAGGATTTAACCAAGACAGAACCAGAATCAGAACTAGATGATAGCACTAAAAATCATCATAGACCTGCACTACACTTATTTTTTAATTCTACCAAAGTACAATATTTAGATTGAGAAAAGTTTATATAATTATTTAGCCTTGTTGTGCAAACAAGCCTAATAAATGTTCAAGCTTAATAAATGTAGAATTTGAAAAATAGCAAACCTAAAAAGAAACACTAGGTACGAGATACATGAGGACCTATGATACGGTGATACTTTTGGTAAATAACCATTTGACTAACATGTCTGTCTCACCTGCTCTTGTTCATCTCTGTTCTGTCCTCATTCTCCTCTCTCTCCCTCTTTGTGCTGACAATCATCAAATATACAGTTGAAACCAGATATTTATGTACTCTTCAGATCAAAACACAAACACTTTTTTAATTGTAACATCAAATCAGACTAAATGTTTATTTCTTTAGATTGATAAATATAAAAACCATATTTGTTAACTTTAAGAGTAAAGTGAGAAACTATCTGTATTTCTTAATTGTAAATGGCACCAAATTGTATTCAAAATTGAGCCACACTTATGGAGCTCCACAGTTCTTTTCCTGGTGTTTTGGTTGACATCTCTTGATTTTCCCATTTCAAAGAAACAGGCTCTGTGTTTTGCCTTATATGCATCCACAGCTGTGCCACCAATTTACTCACATGGACTCTACTAACCTATCAGAAGCTTCTTCAGCTCAGAATGGAATCGTCTGGAGTTTTCTTATTAATTAACAATAAACTTAGTGTACATGTACTCCTACATTTGATGAAAGTGATAAAAAACAGACAGCTCTGTCTCTCTTTATTCTGACATTTAACTAATTCAAAAGATATTTCAATATTTTTCTAAAACAAAAGTTTACTCTAAATTGATGTTGTACAGTAAAAATGTTTTCTCCCTAAAGTGTATGTAAATATCTGGTTACAAATGTGAATATCCTGCTGTGTACTCAAATCCCTCTTGTTTTGCATAGAAATATACTGAACAACATACAAAGCATAATATATAAAATAACATTTACCTGAGTTTTTTCTTTGAAAGAACCCTCTAATGTCCATTCTTATATTTCAGTACATAACTGAAACCGATTTAGTCGGGGAGGGTAAGAACTGAAAATATGAAATAAACACACGTAAGCTAAGACTCTAAAAAAAATAGCATTTGTTCGGCTTTTCATTTCGCCATTTGTTGATTCACTTGAAGAGCAAGTAACGTAATATGGGTCAAGTGATCAGTTTAATATCAATCTTTCGTGATGCACCGTCATATTTACATTATTTGTACAGTACGAATGATTTGCTTTGGTACCTGGTCAAACTTAAGCTCTCCTTAGTATGGCTGGCTCCGTTTCTCCAACAGCGCACACACAGGTAGCAGCTGCCCCGCCCCCTCGCTCAGTCGCTTAGTGCCTGAGCTCGGATCATACCAATATCAGGGGGGATTCACGCACAGTCGTAAATTCCCACAGTGTGCACTATGTGCTTCGAATATTGTGTGTACTTTTTGTTTTATACAGTTGTCAGCCAGACATCTAACTATGAAAAAATTACACTCCAAAATACCCCGGGCTTCTGACAAAACAACCCGGGCTTAAGCCCAGTAAGCCACCCCCACGCTCCGCCCCTGGTGGGCGCGACAGGACTCCAGGTTTGTAGTGGCTCAATTTTGGACAATAACATAAATAATATGCTCTAAAGTGTCCAGCACTTTAATTTACCTGCAATTAAGCAGAACATTTAACATGTTATAACAGTAATTATCTACCTGAGTTCTGCCATTTGGTTTTCCTATACAGTGTAGATAATCTTGAAATGGGAAGAAATCACAGTAAATGCAGGTCTGACACAGTGAACACATATTTATTAAGTTTAGGTGTATGTTTATGGCCAACAAGAAATATTAAAGTTTCACTGAGACAGAAAGATGAGGGATGTTGGTAATAATGTTGGTGAAAATAAGCTGCAAAACACTCAATCACACAGAGTCCAGTAAATTATCTCCAAAGGAAGTGGATCAATAGGTCAGGTGGTGTGTGTGTCTGTGCATATACGTGTTTCCCAGCCCTACCTGACCTCTTAACAGCACTGCAGGGCTGGACTTCTTAAACCCTGGATGCAGCACATTAGCAGAACTACACAGCTGAGCAAGTTGGAGTGGAGCTTTTCTACGTGAACGGATAAACAGTTCACTCAGAGAAATCTTGAGGGAGAAGCAAAGTCATTTAACTTCACTCGAAGCAGAAACACCAATAAGTAGAAACTGAGCAGCCTACTCGTTTAAATTCCTACACCTCGACCCAAAGCATTGGCTCAAACAAAGTTTCCCCAGTCATCGATTTCAAATCTGTCATTCTCACTGTGTAGAACTAATTGAACCTGATCAATACATACACAAACAAAATTATATGCATTCGTGTTGCACCGATATTTTAGAAGCAACAGTATTTTTCATTTACAAGTTTCTAAACACTGCTGTGAACAATCCAGACCTGTTCAATTTAATTAAATATGTATGTAAATCACTTTAAATACAGTCTACATCATTAGTTAACTTCATTAATATCGCCGAGCAATCACAGCAGCCTCTAAACTATAACAAATACTCAATTCATGTCAAACTTGTATTCAAGCTTATTAAAGTCAAAAAGGAGAAAAAGTCAGACCCCAATTGCTTCACAGAGCAGCGCTGTATTTCAACATCTGACTGTTACACCAGTTTCCAGTTCAATGCTGTGACGTTTTTTTGATCCAGGCAACATTTACATGATCCATCAGTTCACAGTTCCAACAGAACCATTATATCGGCTAAGACATGATTGACAGATCACAGCGGGGAGGAATATGAGAGCGGGTTTTTTACACCGTCTGCTGATAAAGGCAAAGAATGCACCATTTTACACCAACTGTGTTACACGAGTTTAAATGTCAGAAGCTTGCCGGTAGATCCTGCAGATCCTCCTCCGATAAAGCAAAGATTAAAGAATTAGACCCATTATTTCATTCAATTAATGAGCCCTGTGTGTTGACAAATGTCAGGAAAGGGGGGCTTTTATAGTTTTAAAAAGTGGCATTTACAATGGAGTATCATACCGAGTATAACAACGAAACCTGAGCATGTGACCTTCAGCTTGCTTTAATGCCTAACACTGACTGGGATTTGTCACATTGCAGTGAAACTGCTAAGGCATTGGAAAAGGGCAGGTGTTTGAAAAGAATATCAATTTACCAAAACACTTTACAATACGTTAGAGAGCAATTACTTCAGTTATTATGAGAGGCTGCTTCACTGTTTTGGAAGAATATTATGTCTGTGTTGACTCAGCTTGCTATCTCTGCAAAGCAACCATTTCATTAGTGGGGTGGGGTGGGAGATCGATTCTCTGGCAAATCATAAGCTGTGTCTCATCAGGGCGAGTAAATGAACCCTCGCTTCTACTCACACTGTTTAAGACTGCAGCTGGGTATGAGGAAGGAGTGATGGCGCTTTGCCTTAGGAGGAAAAAAATTAAGCTGAAGTTGGATTTTTATGCAACATGAAAGCCAAGGGTAGATTGGTACAGATCGGAGAGTTCAAGGAGGGAGGGAGGACTTAAACATACATAGCCAATATTGTAAGAGGACTCTTAATGGAGACAAAGGACGTCTTTTATTTCCATAACAAACTTGTACACTTGCGTTCGGAAAGGCTCTTCAATAAATATATTTTGGCAGATCCTTCAGCAAACAAAGGGCGGCCTTTACTATGAGGAGTTATGTAAAAGCTGAAGGAGACAATCCATTTATATTTTCTGTACGAATTAGATCGTTCGCTAAAGAAAGTCTCTACAGAGTACTACCGCTACACAGAATTTCTGCACTAATGAGCTAAAAGACTCCTGGGAATACAAGTGTTTAAGTTCAATCATCATTAATTTAGTGGTGTTGTGACGGTTATGCTGCGTTTGGACTTTTTTTGTGTGGATGTGTGATCCACTTTCCACTGTTTGTGTATCTGAGAACAGTGTTGAAGTTTAGCTAGCAACGAGCCACCACAACAGAGATTAATTACCTGTGGCTAGTATTCAAGTATTCATCAGTGTTCCTGTGACAGTGCAGTGAAATGAATACCATGTTTTTAAGCTTGCTATCTTGTCATAGTCAAGGGCCCGAGTGCAGAAGACTGCAGTTCCTTTAGTGGCCCTTTGAGGCTGGTTCCACAAGCAAGTCAGCCACGTTAAACCTCACCGAGGAAAGAAACCACTTTAAAGCCCGCTACAATTTTTTGCTACTTCTCATCAACTCAAAGAACTAGATCTCTCAGTCGTGTTTGTGGTGTCGGTGCCTTTTCAAAGTACATTCTCTCTCCAAACTGTCCCATTCTGTTGCTTGATCACTAAGCCTGCTAGCATTTTATGTCATTAGGAGATGTCTGTTTATGTGCACTGCACCCATAGAATTCCTCTTGCTTTGCTAATGTAGCCTGACAGCTCGTACTGATAACTGTCCCCTTCACCTTCAAAACAGGGTCCCACAAACCAACAGGTGATATCACAGTGGTTACATCCAAATGGGCATAGTTCAAAAACAATAAAAACTAACCTCATAGCCAGCAACATGTAGCTTGAGAACCTGGTTAGTGGTTTTACACTCAATGCCCACTTTGTTAGTCACACCTGTTAAACTTCTTATTAACGCTTTAATTGGCCAATCACACGTCACCAACTAAGTGCATTTAATCATGTAGACATGGCTGAGACGACCTGCTGAAGTTCAAACTGAGCATCAGAATGGGGAAGAAAAGTGATTTGAATGTGACATGTTTATTGGTGCCAGACATAGTGGTCTACTTCAGAAACTCTGGATCTACTGCACAACATATTGAACCTTGTGGCAGATGGGTTACAGCAGCAGAAGACCACACCACGCAACACTCCTGTCAGCTGAAAATAGCAAACTGAGGTCGCTATTTGAAAGGATGAAGCCATCCTGCCTTGTTTCAAAGGCACAGACAGGTGTAATGGTGTAGGGGATATTTTGTTTACACACTTTGTACCAATTGAGCATCATTTAAACACCACAGCCTACATGAGGATGGTTAGTGAGCATGTCCATCCCTTCATAACTACAGTGTACCCATCTTAAATAATAATAGTGTCCAATGACTGTAGCTCTATGACACTTTAATATATTTTTGTACAAAACTATTTATGGAGATTAAAAAAGAAAGAGTAAAATGGCAACCTTACAGCTGGCAGTATTAGAGACTAAAACCTCTATTATATAGTGTGGTAGTGTAATATCTTTCACAGTAAGAGTGCTGCAGATTATAAAATGCATATTATAAAAGCAGCACTTTGGTGTAGGCAATTCTAGCTGGCAGCACATTATTGTAATTTAACAGGGCAAGTTTTAAAGTGTTTGTGATCATGATGGCTTCTTGTTTATAATGAATCTCTGTAATACAAGACCATTATACTGTAATAGTATCACTACATTTTGTTTTTGTAGTTCACTTTGCCATAACTGTCCACACTGTGCTCTTGTAGTACCTTAATTACAAGTACATTTATAAATTCATTTTACCTGTAGGTGTTGTATTGTTTGGATATCAAGCTTCCAGCGAGCCCCTTTTTTGGTCTGAGCAGCACAGAACAGCTGTATCATTCCTTCACCTGTATCAATGTTCTACATCTGATCCAAAAAAAAAAAAAAGGGAAAAAAAAAAAAGAAAAGAAATTACAGCGAGAATTCAAACCTCTCTTCAGGACTTGTCCAATAAAATATAAAAAAAAGAACTTGTTTCTTCACAACTGAAAGCACACGGATGGATTTTCTTTAGGACAACAATGAAATGGTCAAGGGTTTTCAAGCGCAGCAGCAGGGTAGCAGCTACATCATTTTTCTCATGAGGGGAGCGACAGAGCCAGGAGAGTTTTCAATGTCCCCCTCTTACTACACCTCTTTCTCCCTCCTGGCAGTTTCCCCAGAAAATCTACACGACACAATGCAGCCTCACAACACGCCATTCGCAGCCTATTTGCTGTGAACACCTCGCCAACGATCCCCGTCTCTGTAACTCAGAATAACAAGTCTGTTTGATAACTTTGGGAGACAACTCTGGATGTGAATGGCTCACTATAAAGTCTCATCACAGATGTTTGCAACAAATGCATTTTTGATCAGCGCGCCGAGCACTTCCTTGGCTTTAATCGCCTTCAATCGTCACATGAAGGAAACACAATTTAATTGAGCACGGAGCAAGGAATGAAAAAGAAATCACAGACAGGCGGCAGGGACGGGTGGGGAGGGGGGGGACAGGTGGAAGAGGAATATGGAGGGAGCAAAGACAAACAATCAGAGATTACAGAGGCCTTTCAACTGAGCGGTTTTGAGCCTGGTAGGAAGATTTTCTCTCTTCTACGCTGGTGAAATGCATGTTAGGCTTGATTCACTGTCCACGGTGCTGAAACAAGCCACAGCAGCTCCTGTAATCCATGCACTTCAAGCTCTGTGCGTTTGCTGCTTCCACACATGCAGCTGGGGAAAAGTGAAGCGTCAGCACATTTGTGAAGCACACATATAGAGTCAGTTCACGTATACAGCCATCCCTCTGTATCCTTGCCTTCTTCTCATGGTGATAAGTGATTCTTGAAATCAGACTTCTGCACCTCAGAGAAAAGCTACTTCTAATAAATCTGATTATGTCTCACACCCGTGCAGACCTGCTTTCAGCAATTAATCCAGGAGCAAACAAGGGATGAAGTCATGCTTTTCCTAACCCCCTGGGTTTCTTACTGTAGCTCTAACCCCCGATGAAGAACACACAGACGGTTTCAGTGACAAACACGCAGAGAGGCTGGCTGTGTCCTCTGTAGCACAACGTATACGGTAGTAAAAGCTAAGCCTACTGTGTCCAGTCTGAATTACAACTGGCTTCCCCCAACTTCACCAAACTGTAAAAGGCACAGAGAGGATGCCACATCCCAGTCTTCTTAAATGCAAATCACCAGCAGAAGGATGTAAGCTTGGAGATGTGAGGGCTGACAGAGCAGCCGATATTGCTTTATAGGGTTTGCAGTGTCGTTTAAAGGGAAGCGCAGGGGGAAGACATCGGCTGTAGAAGTGCAAGAAAATAAATGTTTTTATTTGAAACCAGTCCTTCTGATTTAAACTATACGCCGCATGAGTAATAATGCAGTAATAAGCCAGTGACAGTTCACGCAAACGCGCGCTCGCCATTTGGCACAAACTATAAATTAAAGCGAATAACGCAGTCCGGTGCACAGCAGTGGTGGTCCTTTAAACCGGCTGCCAATAACTTCGGAGTTGGATGCACATTCGTACACTCACCTCAAACAAGGGTCCGATTTTATTCTTCTCCAGATACGACTGAATTCTTGACTGTTGAAGAGACGCCATGGAGAAACTGCTGTGTTGAGCTTTTAGCGGGATGAAATCATGAGGTGAGGCGCTGTCATTCGTCCTTCAGGAGACGTCTCGGCGAATTGAAATGTAGAAAATGTGCACCGACCCACGTTAAGTTCAGGCAGGTTTGCGTCAAGTGCGGAGCGGGTGACTCTGAGTCCGGCTCATCCTGGAGGAGAGTCAGCCCGGGACCTTCCCCAGCTTGTCGCCTTACTGACTCTGTGGCTGTAGCTTCCCCGCATGAGCCAATGCCACAGCGGCTCTGTGACAGGGATTACAAATCTTCCGCTTACTGGCTGCCAGTTTTAACCGCGCCACGGCCACTCCCACTTATACACCGGGCACTGCCTAGCACTATCTTTAACGAGACTGTGGTGTGTGCGTGCGCGCGCTTCAGCATGATAATTGGGCAACAAATTCGTGCACTGACCACAGTTACTGCGCATTCTGCTAATTACCACAAGGAAACAAGCGCACTTCTCTCCTCGTATCTTTAATTAGGCCACATTACCTGCACACTGATAAGTAAAACTGCATGCACACCTAAATAAAGAGTTGTGGAAAGGCGGGTACCTTCTACACCAACCACAACCAACAAGGCCGGTGGAAAAATGGTCATTTTCAGGAGTAAATCAACTACAGAAGTGTCCCCTGTAATCAGCTTTAATGTACATTTTACAAACTGTATACATGGCAGGATTATTATTATTATTTTGTAGGATTTTGAAGGGAATATGCAGAAAACCCCCAATCATCTTCATTTTTACATTGATCATACAGAGGCATAGGTCTATGTAGGAAACATCACCCTTTGCATAGTAGCAAGCTAGTCATCCACTCTACAATGGATAGCATGTTTTAATCCTGAGTATTGTCAATATATATATAAAAATATAGGAACACAGAATATAGCTCCTAACTCTATGCTGTTTTATGTTAATACTGATAAAAATCACTGAAAAATCTTCATGTGCATGCCTAACAATCTGAACCCAGTGAGACAGTATGACTCTAACACGTTTCCCCCTTGTTTTTCCCTTTCTTTTTGCTAAATGCTGTGCATATTAACAAGTGAATAAACATCTTTTCAAGAAACACACACACAGTCATATGATTAAACAGCACGGAACTGACAAAGCACTGAAGTCAGAGCTGAACAGAAGCTGACAAATTACTGGCTAATTTGAACAAATACTGTGCCAAATTACATCCAGTATCCTTCTAATCATTTATTTCATATGCAAATAAAGCTAATACCATGAAATGCAAATGTCCCTCATAAAAACAAGAAGAATAACATGCAGACACTTAACTGATGGGATTAATTTTGTTCATTCATTAAGCTAATTTCGCTCCCTTCGCTCTGACACATTGTCTTGTCAGATGCATCACAGAATAAAAAGCAAATCAACAATATGTATCAAATACAACAGTGAAAAATGTAAAGTATTAAAACACAATCTAAGGTTTAGAAATTCTATTTACACTTTAGGCAGCTACTCTGGACATGTAAAATGAACCCAATAACTCTCTTTAATTAGATTAAGCTATTGGTGGAGGGAAAGCGTTGCTGACTCAAAAGATCCCCAAGACCTCTTCCTGGATGTGATGCATTATGGATCACCATCTGGGGGTGGAGGCTGGCACAGCTTGTACAACCTGATCAGAGAAACACATATGCAACATGACGCTTAATTACATTCAACCAAAGCGATGATTCTTCAGGCTTCAGGTCTTTGTTTGGAGTTACCGGATATGAGGATGCGTACTGGAAGCATGCAGTAATAGCTCTGTATTACCAAGTAAAACAATATTAAATATGCAAAGAGAGTAAAAAACAAGCAAACAACTTGTACGTACTAAATAAACTATGCACAGTATCTTTGTTACACTTGATAAGACTGCCCTCTATACATCGTAATGTATAATATAAAGTACTCATGTATAGGGATGGGTACCGGTATCCGGTGCCATTATGGCACCGGTTCTGACATAAACGGTACTAACCAGACCGAAAAGCAGCGCACATTTTGGTGCTTTATTTCGGTGCTTTTTTCCCCCCTGACATGTCACACACTTTGGATTCTAGCCAATCATTTTACCTTTGCAAGCGTAGTAGGCGGGCCCAGGTACGTACTTTCTTTTAGAGCAGAGCTACAGATTAAAAATGCCCAAGGCGAAGCAAAGTCTGGCTGTACTTCACAGCAAAATATGCAAACTCAGCAGCCTGCAACAAGTGCTTTAAGGTGATACTGTGCAAAGGAGGTAACACCTCGAATCTGATGAAACGCCTGGCGACGCATAGCGGGGGGTTTTTAAGCTGAGAAATGCACCGTATTTGATAGCTTGCTGCAAGACCGAGCACATCTTCTGCAGGTGTGGTGCCTGTTATCAGAACCGGAGTTAGCAACATCCCCCAAGAACCCGAAGAGGAGAGTCAGTGTAGCAGAAATGATGACAGATGATGATGGCAGCAGCAGCCGTTCTTCTCTGCGTGAGTAGCTTAATGTTGTTCATGTGTAATTTACGTTGAGTAGGCTAACCACGTTATTACATTAATGCATGTAAGGTGAACTAGCAAACACAGTCGTAGTCATGCGGTCTTTGTTTGGGATTTTCACCGGCCAAAAAGGCTAAAATTCCAAAGAGTAGGAAACAGCTAACATGAGAGTTTTAAAGTTTGTGTTTTTTACCATGTTACCGTAAAGATGACATATTTTAGCTCAGAAAGAGTAAAAAAAAAAAACGTAATTGAGAAGTTTGTTTTTTCTATAAGACTGCCTAAACCGTGGTACTGGTATATATAAACAGTAACTCATGTATAAGTCCATGAGCTGTTAAATCCGTATTCATTTGTTAAATTATTAAATGTAAAAAGTGTCCTAATAGTTTCCATACTTCTCCCAGTCAAAGCATGGTTTCTTCTGCCACCTTGGTGAACAGAAACATTGCTGAAGCAACACTTTGATTTGCTCTTGTCCGTGATAGGTCACTTGTAATCCAAGATCAAACCCGAGCAGCATGAGATATGATGAATTTGTTGGAGTGGACCCCTCTATTCTTCAGGTCTCAACATTTTAAAAACGCCTGAAGGAGGTCAGGGACAGCGGAGCACGGGAACCTGGCCGTCTTGTTTGCACTTCTTTGTTTTGCCTCTAACAAAAGTCTTGAAGACAGCCTAGCTGCTTGTTGATTGTGTAGGTGTGCACTGTGTTCCCAATCTAAATGGTGGTATCAAGAAAACTCTCTTTGCCAACTGAGAATATGAGAAGCATTTGCGCTCGTCTCTTCTCCGGATTCTTTTTTATTTATTTTTTTAATAACAAATGCATTAATATTTTACACTTCACATCTGCATCTCCTGAAAGATCATTTCTGCACAGTAAAAACGCGGTCTCGTTATATTTTCCACAACATCACGTGAATTTCTCGCAACTTGAGCGTTAACAACACGTAACTACGGGGCAAAATGTAAGAGACCCTTCCATCTACAGATCAGCAGGAATGAGAGTCCATCTTGTAAAGACCCTCAGAGGATACATGCATATCCCACAGTTGTGGCAGCTACTTATGCTGCAACACTTATGACATAAGCCTGCAGGGAGTGCAGTAATTTTGCTGCATGACCACAATGTCTCAGTGTCTCAACACTAATCATCCAGCCACTAAATTTTATTTGTCAATTTCACTAAGAGGTTCAAAAGGGCTGCCTCTCACACAAAACCTATATGCCATAGCCAAATGGCTAGAGCAGTCTTTGCCCTCCTGTTAAAGCTACTGAGCAACAGGAATCTTTCTGCTAATATCCCTAAAATGACCATTTGGTTCCAGACCTGTTGAAAAAGCACAGGCAGAGATCTATAGCACTACAGTCCTTCTGCTTAATTCTTCTCAGCTACTCAGATGGACATTATGGAGGCCCTTTTTCATGCTGAACAACATCTTGCTGGGTCTTGCTGTTTAAAAGCACTCCAAAAAGCATCTTTTTTGGCCAATGTTATGTGCATAAATAAATAGTTTATTTTCTTACATAGCTTCCGTGTCAGTTTCCTCATTAAATTATTGGATTTAATCATAGACTGTATATAAAAGACATACATAATTTTTTGGTGTAAAATGTGAAGCCAATGAGGAAGTGGCTTGACGCTTGATTTGCATTTTTTTTTCACCATTTTTTTCAAAAAAGATAACATATGAATAACAGAGGCTCCTTTGCCATGCAATCTAGTTAGTTAGCAGTAGTTAATCAGCTCTACTCTGTGCTCCAAATATAGTCGTGTCTGGTTAATAAATATAGGAAACCCAGAGCTTCAAACTAATGGTCGACATTAGTTTGAAGCTCTGTGGTTAAATTCATTTTTTATGCCGTCCATGAAAAGAAGTGCGAAGAAAGATCCATAACATGAAGTTTGGAAAAATCCTAAAAAGAGCGGCCTCAAAAACCAGAAAAGCTAATGACCTTTAACTAATGTTGCCAAATGTAAAACGAGTGGTGCCTGTAGCTTTACCTTGGGACGGATGACGGCGTGCGATCCCTCACTCCCAGGTTCTTGGCAGAATTTTGAACTCTTGCCCCCTAAAAGACAAAAAAATAATAATAATAATTGAGGACAAGGACATAAATCCAAAAGCAACAGCCACAAACAGAAGCTGAATGAAACACCACAGAGAGAAGAGCTTAAACAAAGCTTAGACAATAAGCCGAAGAACATTTCTGCCCTCTGGGGGTTGAAGTTCTTTTTCCTAAAGCTACAAAATATATGGTTTGTCAGCTCTTAGTCATAATAAATGCTGAGCAATATCATTCAAACCGTCTACAATCTGACATCTCATGTGCTGTTCTTCCAATAATAGCTTATTGATGTTTATTTAATCAGGAGCACTGTGAAGTTTTGAGTCAGTGTTGACTTTAGTGGAATAGCTCTTCATGGATCTCTGGTTTCCCCTTCTCATCTTTGAACAGATTTATTTATGGTCATAAATTCAAAAACACAAGAAGCTCATATTTCATCTCTCCAGTGATAGTTTTTAATTAACAACATGAGGATCTCCAGCCTTGAATGACTTTCAGCTGTCTGCAGGGGAGAAATTACAGGTTCTTTTCTAAATATTGTATGTTATGAAGCATATGAGGTGCACGGTGCATGTATAGAGTCTAAATTTAAGCTGCTGCTGCCAGTGTGTAGCTCTTCTTTGTTTCTGTGTAGGCAAAGGAACAATGCGGATTAGTCTTTGTAAGGAATTGTAAACCAGTAGTAAGGAATCTGGAAGATGAATAGGGTGTCTGCCTGTGTGTGTTACAGAGTTTGATTATGCCCAGTCAGGAGTATGTCTGCTCTTTGCTAATGTTCCTTTAGTCTGCTGGCTGTGCGCAGAGTCGGCAGATAAATGACTGTAGGGGGGCAGGAAGCAACTTAGGCTTTCAATTTAGAGGCACGAACACCTGCGCTCACAAACACACCGTCTCTACATCTGCGCTGCATGCAAGTAAGCAAAAAAACCACATAATCAAATCTTTTTTTCTTTTTTTTAAAAGAGGTCATCAGCGGATCTGCATCTGCTCTTTGAGCAGAGAGAGAGCAAGCGGCCAAAAGTGCATTAGCCGACCTCTCAGTTACAACTCTGCCGTGCCCCATCTTACCGTCTGTTTCGAGTTACAGCCAGATAACAGGATAGCATCAGCAATTACTCGATGCCTATCACGGCCATCCATTCTGATGCCTCCAGACAGAGATGAACCCTAATGTCCCTGAAGGACACAGCATACAGAGACGACACCAAAACTATATTAAAAGCAAATTAAATAAGTGGAATTTTGTTTACACGACTCTGAAATTATCCGAGGACTTTTACAGACCAACATAATGAATGTATACTTTCAAAGGATGGTTCTGGAGACGATAAAAACAAAGCGAAGAGAACTTTAAACCACAAATCTGTGAAACTTTCAGAATCTTATTGGGTTCCAACAGGATATTACACTTCTTGTTTTTACCTACTTCACAAGTAAGTAAAAAGAACAGGCATCTACTCCATCCACTTTATTAGGTACACCTATTCAACTGTTCGTTAAACACACAATCTAAATTCCAATCATGGCAATAGGCTATCAAAACCAATATGTTGGTAACAATAGGTTTATCCTGTCCTATCTATTGCTAAAGCCCCACAAACACTTAGTAAATGTTAAAGTTTAGGCTTTCTGGAATGTCTTCTTCACATCATTTATTATCACATTTTCTAATAAATAATCTTCAATTTCACACCAATCTATACTACAGTTATTAAGATATTGTAGTCTGGGCCACAGTGGTGGAAAAGCAGGCAGATTCTGCCATCAATAAAGCAGCCAGCATGTAATTATCAGAGACTCAAATACATATAATGCTAAAGAATATAAGATTAAAAATGGTTGTCCAGGAAACAGAGTTCAAATAGTGCATGCACAGTCCTTCGGTGGTTTATAATGAGCATCAGTTCGCTCACGCATGCAAAGTGCTGCCTGTAATCAGTAGAAATGTTTTCATTTTTCACATGTTGACTCTGCAAATGCTTAATAACGCACATCTGTTGGCTGTTTCTTTATGTACTGTGTCAGCTTCTAAAAAAAATGGGAGACGTAATATTTGCCCCCAGCTTTAATTGAAAGTAAAATTAATTATGATGAGTATTTGTCAGCATTTTCAATCTGGTTTAAAAAACAACGCTTACTTCTCCGCAAAATTAACTTCTTATAGATATTTTAAAAAGTTGAAAGGGACTAGATTTTTCTTTTTTCATGAGTTCATAAGGCCAATGCTATAAGTTATTCTTTACCTTTAGTATAAAGCTGTACACTGTTTGTATACAGAGCAAATATTGGACGTATTTGATGCAATTTGGGCAAAGCAGGTCTACTCTCAGCGTGATTTGTAAACCTCCACGCAGCATTCTCAGTCTGAATTACGTTGTCTGGGCTTGATGGATGAATCCTGCTGGGACTGGATTCTGTGCTGATAACCTTTTTTTGTGAGCAACCGTGACTCTACAGCGAGAAAGAAGATGTGTCATTCAAATCCTGTGTGATATTCATATTCACCAAATTCATCAGCTGATGTCTGAGAGCAAGGGTAGGCACACACACACACACACACACACACACAAACACACAATGCAGCTCAGATTCCCCAAAGCTCTCTATCTGGGCTGAACCACATCTCCTCAGTGTCTGTCCAGGTTAACAATGATACAAGGCAAGAGAAAATGTCTCACTACAGAATAAGGTTTACTTGTATTAATCTAAATAATAAATCCCCGTGCCTGCACTTTTCAGAACGGATGTAAAATATCCTCAAATCACAGCCCTCGCAACGAGGTTCCAAATGTTTGCCAGCTGCACACTAGACAACTCAAGGTCACACGATGCACAAAGTTGCATCCTGCTGGCTGCCATCCCATTTCTCTGAGAGGAGAAATTAAATGCCTCTTGTCCTGCAGGATCTGAGCCTACTGGGCAACCTCTCCTCTCAGTGAAAATAGCAATGAAACCACAACTGACACAACTTTCAAAGAGAGTTTGAGCTGTGGTCATGGTTAGAGCCTTTTAAAAAAAAAAAAAAAATGAGGTGATAATGTGTATACACTGAAAGACTAATAGGAATTTCTTCCTTTGACTCCTAATGCATATGCAGATAAACAAACAAGCCCCAGACTTTCAACGAGTCTGCTGAGTTTCTCATTACTCTCTCATTTGGTCCGATTCATATTCTGGTAGCAGCGAATGCATATCTGATCAGTTTGAAATCAGGTTTGGGGGGTGGAAGAGAGAAAGAGGCAAAACAAATTATAATGTAGACAGGAGCTAATGATTTTTCATGTGGACACCAGCTAATATTTCTTTCATTACCCAAAAGCATACTTACTGCCGGTTCCCTTTAAAAATATCATTATTACTGAAGTAATAGACTCTGTGAGAAATATTGACCAAAGAAGTTAAAATGGCACAACTCTTTCTATTCCACTCGACGAAGCGTGCGGTCTATGTGATGACTTCAGATGCAGAAACTGTTCTGTGAGTTGAGACACAAATTTTCTCAGAGTGTGAAAATGTCACCGCAGTAGACACAGCAGCAGCATCAGGATGCTGTGATGAAATTTAACAAAAGAGGCCAAGGTACGTTCCAGGTGTGGAAATCAGAGTAAGTCATTAAAAGATACCTTCATGATGCTGTTCTTTTAGTCATCTAAGACAATATCTGTCTATGTGGGGAAGAAAAACTACCCGTCAGAAGGAAAGACGGAAGAATTATGCATTTCTCCTCTGCAATGTATTGTGTGTGTGTGTGTGTGTGTGTGTGTGTGTGTGTGTGAGTGAGTATTACGACTATTAATGTGTCAGTTCAGTTAATTAGCTCTCTAGTTTCCTTTCCACCTCTATGAGTTTCTTCTTTATTATTACTATTATTTTTTTAACCTCAAATAACTTCCATTCACTTTACCCTTATTCATTTATAAACGCCAACGCAGTAGTTATTCTTTTTAAGTCATCGTGGCAGGAAAATGGATTGAGAAGATTTAAATGCTTTAATTGAAAGGCACTTATTTTTCCTTGTATAACAATACTATATACAGTTGGCAGTGTTTGTAGCCCTCTGTGCAACACAACAGAGGACTTTAAAATCCAACAATCAAGAGTTGATCGAAATGCGGACTTTCAGCTTTAATTCAAAAGGTTTAACAGAAGCATTGCATTTACTGTTTTAGTACAACCATTTTTAAAAACAGTCTTACATTTTCAGAGGCTCAAAATTGACAAGATGTTTAAAGGAAATGCGAGTCCTGTTCCCTCATTACTTGCTGAAAAAAAGAAAAGATTTGGAATTGATCCAGTTTTTGCAGTCCAATTCTGTGGAAATTCTTCTCCCTTTTTAATCTATTGACCGTTCTTCTCTTTTAAAAACAACCCTTTCTCTACTCTCCACTTGCTGCACTGTCTCCATGAGGTTTCACTCACAGGTAAAAGTTTCAGTCTTTAACTTTTTAGCTTTCCTGCTTTACTTTGAACGGGGTTATGTAATGTGTCCACAAACTGAACTGAAGGTCTGTAGTTTTGCTTTGTTTGCACAGCTTCCGGAGAAGCGATGAGGAAAAGACGCCACAAAAATATCCCGAGAGAATGAGGTGGCTGCCAGAGCAGCTTGTCATTCCCTATCAAAACAGAAGAGAAGCTGATCACTGTGGTGATTAATCACCTTGCATCATATAATCAGGGTTTAAGTCAAAGGCAGCCAGGTAAGCTCTTTTTAACAGCCATTCAAAGCACGATTATTTTACCTTCAAAAACACTCCCTCTGAAATGTCAGAGACATGTGTGTAAATGTATGGCACTGGGAAAACTACAAAGTGGACAGCGGCTCGTTATAGCAGACATCTGCGAAACACATACCTGCTTCCTCATGACATCGGTGGCCTGCATGATGCAGCGAGGTGGAAGGCCGTGGTTTCGAGCCAGCAGGATGGCCTGCTCCAGTGTCACACTCAGGGTGCAGCTGTTAGAGAGAAAACATGCGGTCAGGCTTATTCTCATCAAACAGTGCAATGATGCTTAATCATCTTCTTTACCATCAATCAAAATACAGTATCCACTGAGGAAATCTGGGACTAGGACTTTGTGACGCCTAAAACAAAAGGTTTTTAATGTCTTTTTCCCAATTCCATGACTCTGCAATATTAAAATGCAGTCCGTGTTTGACACAAGACGGCAGTCGAGCAGCCTTTGCAGCAGACGGAGACTGAAAGTGAGATCTGACACTGAAACAAACATCAACTGAGAATAAAATCCAGCTCAGCTAAATCACATCACCATGAGAGCGTTTTGCTCCTCTTGACACCTTGCCATTACATCGCATTCTTCCCACCTCACCTTCGCTCGTCTTCGCTCTAATGAATCACTGCACTTGCTTCTGAAAAGTCAATCACCGCGAGCAAACGCGGTGCATCAAGAGGATAACAAGTTCGCTGATCTTTGCCTTAGAACAAGCACAAGAGAGGGAAATTTGTGGCAGACCTCTGGGACTTGAGGAGACTTCCAGGTTTTCTTGTCCTCAGCCCAGAGAAAGAAGTCCAAGGACAAGTCAGTGCTTCTCCTTTGGCAGAGGCGCTATACTCTCACCACCATAAGGATGCTATATGTGTAAAATGAGTGCTGACACGAGTCTGTGATTCATTAGTTGCAGCAAACTTTGTTCCCAGGCACATACACAGCCAGCCTCTTCCTCTTCTGCCTTTACACAGACACACGCACACACAGATGGCAGTGTGGGGATAGATCCTTAGAGAGCCAGTGACGGGCATCAAGGCTGCTGGATGACCTTTCTATGATAACAAGCTGTACTGGTAGATCGATCCAGAGCCTTTTCACTGCAAATTGAACTGTCCAAAGTTCCAACACTGCCATGACGCTGCTAAGAAACCTGAGCTGTTTGTTTAATATCTCCTTCTCTCATGGTAGCGTTTCACATTGACCGAGGAGAACGGAAGAGAAAAGAAGAAAAAAAAAAGAGAGCAGATGTGAGACGGGGGACTTATCACTGCCAGAAGCCGTTACTTTGAGTCAATCAAATCAAGATTTAAAAGTCCCCTTGAGTTTCAGTTGCATAACTTTATTACAGGGAAACAAGATACGATAAAAGTAATGAACCCAACAATCATTTCCAGTATGTGCCGAAAGATATCCCAGGAGAGAATTGCAGAGGATGTCCTTTCACAGGCCACCCCAGAATATTTTAAGCACCCGCTTTGAGCTTCCCACACCGATAAAGAAGTGGGGAGAAAAAAAAAAGCTAAAAAGGGGGATCTTTAAATACCTCTTCTGCTGGAGCACGATGAAGGAAGTGCAGTTCTGTGTGTGTGCGCGTTAGCCTGCACATTTTCCCTTTTGATTATTGCTGGTGAGATAGTATGAGATGATTTATACCCATTTGTTTTATGTTGTTCCATCACATATCCCATTTACACTTTGTGTTTCTGCAGAGTGAGCCCATACTGATAAATTAACAAGAGAAAGAAAGACACAAAGGAATGAAAGATAGAATTAAGAGGAGAACTTAAAAAAGGGGGGGAAAGCATAAACAGGCCAAATATAGAATTAGTAGTAACTTTTTTTTTTGCTCTCAGTCAGTGAATCCTCATAATAACTGGAAAAAAAAAAACGGAAAACAGAAACGCTAGGGTTTGCTGATATCACCCAAAATATCACGCTTTCACTGTTATTAAAACTCATCCATCAAGCCAACTAATCCAATCAATAGTGCCTGAGAAGACTGTCACACTGATAATGCAATTTCCACGTAGCTAATCTACTGGCTTGCTTTCACTGGCTTTTCAATTGTTCCAGATTTAGCCGGCGTGCTCACCATTTACATTTTAACAATTCGTAGTCTACAGAGAAAGCAGCAAAAATTGCTTCATTTTCCTACAATCTGTGCACTGTTAATAGTAGAAAGGGGTTTTATTTATTTATTTATTTATTTATATATAAAAAATTTCCCCACTCGCCCCTGTGGGCGGTCAATCCTTCAAGCTCAGGTCCTCTACCAGAGGCCTGGGAGCTTGAGGGTCCTGCGCAGTATCTTAGCTGTTCCCTAGGACTGCGCTCTTCTGGACAGAGATCTCCGATGTTGTTCCCGGGATCTGCTGGAGCCACTCGCCTAGCTTGAGAGTCGCTGCAGCTAGTGCTCCGATTACCACGGGGACCACCGTTACCTTCACCCTCCACATCCTCTCGAGCTCTTCTCTGAGCCCTTGGTACTTCTCGAGCTTCTCGTGTTCCTTCTTCCTGATGTTGCTGTCATTCGGAACCGCTACATCGATCACTACGGCCGTCTTCTCATGTTTGTCTACCACCACTATGTCCGGTTGGTTAGCCACCACCATTTTGTCCGTCTGTATCTGGAAGTCCCACAGGATCTTAGCTCGGTCATTCCCCATCACCCTTGGGGGCATCTCCCATTTTGACCCCGGGACTTCCAGCTTATACTCGGCACAGATATACCTGTATACTATGCCAGCCACTTGCTTATGGCGTTCCATGTATGCCTTGCCTGCTAGCATCTTGCACCCTGCAGTTATGTGATTGATATATATCTATATCTATCTATTAGGGGTGCAACCTATTCGTATCGAATTGAAACCGTTCGATACAGTGATTTCGTTCAGGTAAGCATAGGTATCGAACAATACAACATTTGTAATTTATTTATCACTTTCCTTCTGGACGAGGCTGTCTGTGTGGAAGCGCTCCAGTGAATCTGCGTTCGACTACTCCGCCTAGGCTGCACTGCGAGCGCAGATCCACTGAGGCGCCCACCCAGACCGCATAGTCAGAAGGAAGAGCGCAGGCAAGCTGCGAGACCGAAGTTTAAGCTCTCCTTGCAACATGGCAAATTGAACCTCCCCCACCCTCATTCAGATCTGGCGTTTGGAATTATTTTGGTTTTCATGTGACGTATGACCCTGAAGGTAAGCGAGTCATGGACTAAAGTAAAACAGTATGTTGGATGTGCCACGCAATGCTCAATTACATGGATGGGAGCTAGTGTGTTAGCGCAGTTAGCTCGTTAACGTGTTGGCCGTCTAGCCCCATGCACGGAGCGATCGGCGGTAGCTCGTTAACGGAGATTTGCCGTGTTGTGGCGTTAAGGTCATTTTAACGAGGTTAACCTGAAAGCACTAGTGGGAACACAACGAATATGACTGCACATTTACGCCAACATCATCCTAGTGCAAAGACAAGTGGAAGCAGACAAAAGCAAGCATGCTACTAACTTTACCCGAGTCATTTAGACAGCCGTTAGCACAGGATTCTCCTTATGGGGACCTGATATGTTTAATATGCTGTGAGAATATAGCCCAGAAGAAGCGGATAGTATAGCTTTTATTTTGGAAAGAGCCATTTCTCTGTAATAAACTCTCTTTTCCAAAGATGAGTGATTCCTCAATCAGATACAGGGCTCGCAAAATCGCTAGCCCGACGTCCTGGGGCTAGGACGCTAGCGATTTTTCCAGTCGGGCTACCAAAATCTCTCTCTGCCCTGCCCGTCCGGCTATTGTAGGAAGGAAAAATATATGTCAATGCTTTTGCATTCTTTCGGAAATGTAGCTGGGTAATTATGTCATTGGCATCGGTGAGGCACTGTCAATATGTGACATATTGAAATCGCGTTTGAATTTGCGCTTGTTTTTTTGCTTTCACTTTGCAATCGCGTGAACTGTGTATAGAGAGCGACAGCACTGATTGGTGAGTGATGATAATTTGTGCACCAATTCCTCTGACATAGTCTTATCAATCGTTAGCTTACTATGCAAATATGTGAAGTGTGAAAGTGAAATCTCCCGCAGCAAGCTTAAACATGTGAGAGGTTGATCGTGCAGAGAATCGCTGAGCTTATGTGAGTGCGTGTGTAAAAGCAGCAGCATATATATTTTAGTTCTGCTGAGCCAAATAAGACAGGTCAGGGTGAAGAAGTGACAGCCAAAGAAAAGCTTACCACAAAACAGAAAAGTTATGACAAATCAGACTATAAGGCAAAAAGAAAGTGCAGCTTTATGGTTTCATGGACCATAAAGCTGCACTTTATGCACTTTATATATATCCTGCTGCTTTTTTAATTTCTGTGGCTGCAATATGATGAGCTAAATAACCAGGGCTGCACATAAGTGGTCCGCAGGTGCGCATTCGCTGTCAAAATAAAAAAAAACACGCACAAGGGTTAAATTTAAAAACTGTACTTTTGAGTTAAAATATATATTTATAATTTTAATAAATGACAAATTAAAAAGACATGAACATTTTATTTTGTATCGAAAAAATATCGAACCGTGACACCAAAGTATCGAACCGAACCGTGAATTTTGTGTATCGTTGCACCCCTACTATCTATCTATATATCTCTATATCCATCTATATCTATATATCTATATCTCTATCTATATCTAGATATAGATATAGATAGATATATAAAAACTTGCACCGGGCCAAGGATTTGCGATTCACTCTCCCGTCATACAAAGTCCAATACGCCCATCATTCTCCAACTTTGAAGGGTAAAACAGTGTTTAAAGAGAAAGCCTGTTGACAAATAAACCTCTGATATGGCAGGTGCTGTCACCTGATGTGTCACTACACTTAGCCTGCGTATCTGACTGAGTTGTAGCCAGTAAATGTAATTGCAAACACACAAATATAGGCTGTAGGTTCATAAACAGAACTCATTGCACAGACAGGAACTTTCTATTAGAGCTCTGTCAACCAGACCGCTCCATCCGCAGCCCTTTATCAAGCCATCAGTCACATACGGTGAATGCATGAACGAGCGTGTGCGAGCCTGCGCATATAACCGAGACAAAAAGATATGGAAACTGTCACACGGTAAAGGAAGAGGGTATCAGAGAGACGGGTGGGTGGGTGTAGGGGTGGGTGTAGGGGAAGAGCAGAGTACGAGATGAAGATGAAGGCTTGTACTCGGGATCAGCGGTGACAAACGATCTGGATATTTTTGTCCTCGTGCACTGATGAATGCTGCCCTCAGCAGCAGGTGAATTAGGAAGCTGTATATAGAGATCAGTGAGAATGGAAGTAATTGGTCCATCTCCTATGTATGCCTTCCTCTGGTCTGAGAAGCATGTCATTAACTAAAATATCCTGCTGTTAATTAATGCAGAGAAAAGTGTATTAATAGAAAACCCCAAGGGCAAACAGTGTGGGGCTCATGAAATTGAGATGTAGCTAGAGAATAAACTGAGATGCACGGGAGCAGGGAGAAACTGCGGTGGAAATGGGAAAGGTGAGAAGAGTGTCAACGCAAAACAGATGAAAGAGAAAGGAAAATTGCAAGTGCGCTGCCAAAAGAAAGAACATGATGAGCGCAAAACGTATAATTTAACTGGAGGCGGCCCATAGTGAGGTAGAAGACGCACAATACATGTGCCCACGCTCTTACCGATGAACGCCGCTGTTGCACATGACAATGTGTGTGGCTCCCAGACGTGAGCAGAGCTCAGAGGCCACAGAGAGCAGCCCCACGCCAGAAGCCCCGCAGGCGGTGTACTGACAGGCAGCGGTGCGGCGACAACTAATAAAACTTTCCATCAGACGGTAGAGCTCCTCCAGAGCGTTGAGGGGACGCATTAACTGGACAGAAACAACGCAGAGAGGTTAGTGTGGGATTAAATCACAAAGAAAAGAAAATAAACTGAGTAGATTATAAGGTTAACATTGGCGTTAGACCATTTCTGTCTTAGGCTGTCATATATACATTGTTACAATGCTGGGCATTCAAGGGTGAAGCTTCCAACCAGCTTTTTACAACTTGATCTAGTTGTTGGCTGATGGGATATCCATAATATAGTCAGACACACAGCCCACTGACCTTCTGATTATAAGGAAAGCTAATAAGTAGACATTTGGGTTAAAGGGAGGAGTCTACTAGAGCAGCTTTGCTTGATTCAAAGAATAAAATATGCAGCCATAAATGAAGATCAAAGTTTCCTTTAAAAGCCACTGCATTGACTGACTTGTTAAGGGTGCTTCATTTGTTTTTCATAGTGTGGCGCCAGCCTCTCTCAGACATCTGTACCTAGCAGATGTCTCAGATCCTTGGATACTGGCTTCCTACTGGTCCCACTGAACTCAGCAACAACACATGGAGAAATCAGCCTTTAGCCACTGTGCCCCCAGGCTGTGAAACAGTCTGAGCTTCAGAAATCTGAGGGAAGGAGCTTCAAGACAAGGGGTGGCTCTAGCTCAGGAGGTAGAGCGTTTAATCTTCAGAGGGGAAGATTGGGGGTTTGATCCCATGCCAAAGTATCCCTCAGCAAGATACTGAACCCTGAGTTGCTCTCCCACGAGTTTATCAGACTTTGAATGTTAGATAGAAAGCACTTAGGCGTACAAAAAAGCACCAATTTACACTGTATGGACAAAACTATTGGCCACACCTGTTAGCCCCATTATCACAGGTATGTAAAAGTCAAGCACCTAGCCATGCAGAGCTTGAGAAGAGACTCATGGTTTTAAATGGCTGAACAGCTGGATGTAACTTGGTTTTTCTTAAGGCGACTCTTCCTTTATACTTAGTAATTTCTTTCTCCTAATTACATCTTAATTAAATTGAACACAGTTTTGCTCTTCTTACCTTTTGAAGACCATAAATTTATTAAGAGAAAATGCACTTTTCTAGTTTCAAGGTTAGTGACTGGACTTGACTTTAAAGTGTGATTTCCTGCTGTTGCCCCCCTTGTTTGTTGCAACACATGCAAGACACATGTTGCAACATATTGCAGCATCTACTCCTGCTCTTTCGGCTTCCCCCCCATAGTGTCACAACTGTACTATGAGGCTGTGTAAGGTCGTTCTTACCTTATCTATGAGGGCCGCTTTTGGTGCAGAGCTAGGCGGCATGTTGGACTGATCGAGGTAGAAAGCCCTGTGTGAGAAACAAACGTTAAGTTAATACATGTAGTGAGAGAGAAAACGCCACATACTAAAACCCATCACATGACAGAAGACTTTCATTTAATAATCAATCAAAAGTTGTTTTTCTATTTAGCGGTTCCACTGCATGAAATCCAAACTGTTTCCCTACACCATTAGGTCATCAGGAGAACTGGCTGGCTTTCTGGGAAAACTAGGCCACTTGCTCATTATGGACTGCCACCATCTGACTATCAATCATGAGAGTAACTTGGGCACAGCTAAGCAGAAACACAGACTAAGCATCTCTTGTCCTGGGCATCACTCCAAATGCCATTCCCTCATTCATTCATGGAGCACAATCAATATTCCTCTTCCTCCACTGGAGGCAGCACTGCACTGGCGTCCTTGCAGATGGGCGCTGTATGCCGCAATGAGTCCTTCTGAGGTGGAGTGCTACTGGTGCAAACTCAGCAGTCTGTGACTCCATCAAATCTCAGTAATCCAGCAGCGTGCTAAAAATAGATACACTACACCACATTAAACACCCTGTAATAAAATCACATACTCCATTACCTCTAGCTAGAAGCAATTATAATGTTTAACGTACAGTCACCGATATATATCACATTTCTGAAATCTCTAATATAATAATGAAGCAAAAAAAAAACCAAACTTTTAAGAAACTCAGCAACTGCAGACTGAAGGAGGGGGACTGTTTACAAGAATCAGTGAAGCACATCTCATTCATCTGCATTCACTCTGCTATTAAGTGATTAAAATCAAGCCAAGCAGGCATTCATTATGTCTGTGGTGTTTATGCTTGACATAAAATTAATGAAATTAATTAATCAGGGCATAGTTAACACATCCCTGACTCAAGATTTTATAGCGATTATTAACTATTCCGGCTGAAATGAAAATTCAATGAGAAAACAAGCATTAAATATACACTATAGTCATACTGGAGGAAACCTGCACCCACCCGGGGAACCAACGCATATGTGT
Organism: Simochromis diagramma; assembly: GCF_900408965.1. Taxonomy (NCBI): domain Eukaryota; kingdom Metazoa; phylum Chordata; class Actinopteri; order Cichliformes; family Cichlidae; genus Simochromis; species Simochromis diagramma. The sequence continues at coordinate 4,581,457 of NW_024387040.1, forward strand.
AAAAAACAGATGAATTTTCCTAATCACTTATGCCTATTTAAATATTACACAGCATGCATCTATTCTGTGATACAGATGAGTTCACATGTAAATGTTTCCTGGTAACTAATGCCTATCGGCCGAATGATGCGTTAACTCGGAGGTGTGCTCTTCAAAAGGACTATGAGCAGACTTTACTAAGGGTTCAGATGCAGCTAACAGCCCATGTAATTGGTTCAAGATGGCCTTATCATTCAAATGATGCTCAAGACAGACTAGGATAGTCTGAGCATTTAAAGTGGCCAAAAGACCACAAATTGCCGAATAACACATGTCAGGGGTAAACGGTCATTTAGTATTTGGCTTAAGCTCCATTTGTAAGTGAGTGCATACTTATTGGAATACGAGTGCGGCGTTCAAGGACAAATCTGAGAAGTAAGCGAAGGTTACATTCAACAGCTTCCAAAGCAAACACTATTCACTTACCAAATCAGCAGCACGCATTGAAAGACTGAACGCCACACAAAATGACATTTATTGGAATTCCTCACCCTGAAATAGTTCCTGTTCTGTTATCTGTTTACTCCAACTGTGAGCCCATTCACCCTTGTCCTTATCGGTCAACTGCTCAGACTTTTATCTTCAACGTATATAATAGAATCTGTCCGATAGCAGTCGACTTTTGTGTAACTGTCCAACTCTACTTCGTCTGCACACAGTTGTTTATCTTTTCCAGACAAAACAGACGCACCTCATCTCGCCCTTGCACGCTTTTTTTTTGCAGAACCAAGGTCATAATACCCACTGATTATCTCATCCTGCTGCGGTAAGAGTTGTACTAAAAATACCAACAACCACAGCTCAAGGAGCGGGCCAGACTCTCGTGGAGGTCTCTCTAATGACAAAATAATAGGAGTCCAACTTACAAGTGATGTGTGATTTAAAAAGGACCTGCGTTACATCTCCTGAGCCGATGATGTTTTGTCAGAGCTTTGGAAACTGAGCACCTTAGAAACCTTTATTATGGGTGAAATATGACATTTTAAGGCCACACACAGTGCGCAAACATACCACCGTGCGGTAAAGAGCACACACAAACACACAGGGTTGAAAAGTCCACTGGGTGTTATTTCTTCACACTGTAACACACTATAACGGCTCCAGTTTCGACTCCCCTTACAGGCATCAATTTTCTAACCCACCTGCACGCTCTAATGTTAAAATTGAAAAATCTCAACTTCTCTTATTTAATTCTCAAGTGTTTTTTGTGTTGTTTTTGTTGTTTGTTTTGGGGGAAAACTATGCCAATCAAAGCTTGAGCCTACCATCTGAAAGTAAGTCTGTACCAAAAATAAAGGTTGCATTAAGTATGTGCAATCAAGCTTGTCGTGCTTACAAGAATTTGCCTGCCTCGTGTTTTTGCTTTTAGTAGAGACTGAGACAACCATAGGTAAAGCTTGCTTGTGGCTCTCTCTGAAATAACAACAAAACAGAAAACCGGACACGCACGCACGCACGCACACACACACACACACACACACACACACACGGCCAATAGCGTTTCACATGAGGCTCTAATGGAGAATTTGGCTGCAGGCCAAAGATGACCTGCTCTGCATGTAGCCGGTTTTCTTTCATTGAGCCAATGAGAATACTTAATTCTCTTTGTTTCTCTACCTTCATGACAATAAGGCTCTCGAGGCCCTTTACAGCACAGGAGCATTAGCAGTCAGCTGCAACGTCAACGAAGAGGAATCTGAGGCACAGATGTTTTCAGACAAGTAGCGTGGGAACGCTTGTATTAGCGCCACATCCTGCACATTAAACCGTCCAAAAGAAACATAAATTGCCCCCTTGAATTAAACGTCTTAATGTTTTCCGTGGGTTTAGTTTCATACTCATTTACACAAGTAAATTGTCTTGAATTTATGCCGTTACGTATGACCTTATGTATGGTCCGTACTGGTCCATGTAAATCACTCAGAAAGCCATGATTAATGACACCCTCCATTATTAAATTCTCCTCTCTGTGTGGCAGAGCTGCCTGGGGGCTAATGAGGGCTTCCAAGGGCCCTCGCATACCGCACGGCGATGTTAGCGCAATGACACCGGTGAAATGGTGTGTGTGAATGTGTGAGGAAAGTCATTTTCTTATCCCACACATTTGTCCTATTTTTACAAAGATGTAAAAGCACATGTTGGTGGATGTAATATGTACCTGATCTTTGCTGGTTTAAAACGTGAATACTGTAATGACAAAATGACATCTGTCAATACACTGCCATGTATGTCATGCCATATAATAAAGAGAGAAATTCCAATCCTTTTCAGCTAAAGCAACATTGTGCTGGATGTATCTTAATGCCACGAGTAGTTACTGTGTGACTAAAACGCTGTCACTGGGACACTGAGGACATGCAAATTTACTAAAATACAAGGTGAGCGACTTGCATAAAATGGGGACCAAATTTATGATCCTAATGGGGCACATAAATAAATGCAAAGTATTCCTGGATCTTTAAAACTAGTGCCGGACGTGGTACAGAGATGAGTCAAGGTCCACAGCATTAAGCATCACTATGTGCAGAGCTGTCATCATTACAGCCAATCAATGATTGAATCAAAGAGAAGTGATAAATGGGAAAAAGCTCAGCCCTCTGGGCTTTATAAACAGAGGTTCAGTGCACACTAGCTGGAGTAGAACGAAGCCTCTCCACCTTCCTCAGAGCTCTAGTGAATTGGGACTCCCTCTGCCAGAGCAAAAACTGCAGCATTTTCCAAAGTGGAGAAAAACAGAAAGAAAGCAATGATGCTGCTTGGGACTAGCATAGAAGACCAAAATATCTTCCTGCTGAAGTTAGGTTAATATCCATAAGCAATCGCTATAATAACACTGAATATCTAGAATTATCCATAAATACATAATATCCATAATAGCTCAATTAAGCCAAATTCTTCACTAAACTAAAAATACTCAAACAAGCTACACCGCTGCATGACTTTTGCTCCGCCCGGAAGCGTAATCGTTTTAGAGTTCTGCAGTGCTAATGCATGCCGAATGGAAGAATTTTCCACAGTAGCTACTGCTATAACTAACAATACTGCCGTGAGCCAAGAGGAAGGAAAAACACCATCGGTTAGAGGTAGAAACTGTGTTACTGGAACACAGCTACATACTGGTGATGTTGAGCACTGTGCTGCATGTGGAACAATCTAAAGTCATGTCAAACTACCCATCATCTCATTTTCTGGGCATATACTGATGATGTGTCCTGAGAGATCTACGCCAAGGAAGCTGCCCAGGAGGCTTTTATTGCTGGTATAAATTTACATGCCTTTTTTTGTTGTCGTTTTTGAGGATGCCAGCTGGAGTGGCTACATGCAGCTATCTAAGTATAGGATAAACCTACCTCGAGCTATTAACTAATCAAGTGAATCACATTGATGGACATTTGGCACTTTAACACATCTATGCTCTGTTCCAGCAGCAGGCAAGTGAAATCTAAAAAGGAATGAGGGAATACTGCAACGGTGTTAGACCTGAAAATATATAGCCTGTGACAGGCATTAAACACTTTTGCTTAAACAACGTAAAGTGCAGCGATATGATTATGGGGTCCATATGGCTGGTAGAGTATCTATATGCGCAAATGTCTTAGAAGAAGCTGTGGTGTGATGACAAATGACTGTTTAATTAACAAAACATTAAACAGTCTAATAATATAAACCAACAATGGGATAGAGCTATACATCTAAATTTATTGCTTATCAACCAGCATGCACAGAATCATTATACTGCATTTGTCAGACTGTGTAGAATTTTTATATCCACATAAATCAAGCTTTTTTTCTTCTTTTTAAAATCAGAGGGACATCAACTGCCAAACATTTTCCCCCGTTACTGCCAAATGTGTTTTAATTAGGGAGAAATGCTCAGTGGCTGCAGCACAACATTGCAGTTTCTCCACTGAGGCTTCCTGCTTACACTCTCAGTTACTGTTACACCTGCAACAAGAATATGTTGCACATACAATTCACAAGCAGACTACATTTAGCGATTGCTGCACCTTTATGTTCTTGCACTGGAAGGGTGTATCTACATGGAAAGCCCAGGTCCCTCCTGAAAGGTCTTGTCAATAAGAGCAAAATGTGATAAAAATCATGAACCTGCAATAATCTCTCCCCCTCTCTCTCTGAATAATGCATTTGCGTGCTCTCTGCTCTGATTCTCCTTTCTTCAATCTACTTTCCCTGACCAACTCTCTCTTGCACACACTGCCCTCAACCCATCATTCTCATCCCCTCTCTGAAATCCCCACCTTGCCATTTCACCATTTCAATCTTCCCTCTTCTATTATTACTGATCCTAAAGGGAGGGAGGTGGATAGGGTGGGGGGATTCTCTTCTTTCCATGTACTTCTACCCATTTTGAGAGTTTTCTTATTCCCTCAAATAAACTCAATATCTTTGTGATTTTTGCACGACAGGGAACTTGCATGCGATTTAAGCGAACTGCAAACCTGTGACTAAGGAATCTGTCACTTTTGAACACATCAGTGTTTCCGGGTCCTTTTAGATAAATGCACATGTCAGCTAAGATGGTTTATGCAAGCTTGAAAACGTGGGTGCAGTTTCTGGCTCTATATACCGCTGACTAACCCATTCTGGCCCATGAGTTCATGTTTTGTGGTTAAACTTGTGAGTGACTTCATCCGACATGATGGGTTGGCACAGATCATGCTGTGTCTTTTTGTGGGTACGAACAGTGAAAGCCATAGACGCAGATTGTGGTATTATTTACCGCTCTGAAATTGTCCACAACACATGCTGGCAAAGATCAGGGTAAGCACAAAAATATTAGTTGATGTAGACATAAAATATTACCTTGTGCTTCAGCATTTCACAATGAAATGCACCGCATGTACAAAATGATGCACGCAAACCCCAAATCGTTCCTGCAGAAAAACTTTTTTCTTTTAAACGGGATCCCACAAGAGGAAAATATAATGAGAAGCTCTCTTTACCTTTCATTCAAAATGATTCCACTGCCAGCATTTGATAAAGAAATGTTAGTTTCTTTAAAAAAAAACAAAAAAAAAACTAATTTCTAAATAACTACACCTTCAGGGTCCCAAATGCACATGGGTTCTTGGGAATAATGGGAATCTGTCTAAGGAGTTGACAGCAAGACAGCATTCAACCCTCAGTCCTGCAGTTCATTCAGTTCAGTAATGTGTGTTCAGCGCTCTGTCTGTCTGTCAGTCAGCCTCTGGCCCACAGCGTGGGTTTAACCCAACACTGCTGTGGCTGAACTCCAAGGATAACGAGGTGCTCGAGGTTGGAACTCTGCAGCGGAGAGAGGAGTGACATCACAGCCTGGTCTGTGGTCAGCCGGATGACACATGGCACCCGGCAAAAGAAAACTGCTGGTAATATTATACGGAGTGAGACCACAGCACTAACTACTGAAAACCACCTGGGACTGTTTACTTTGTGACGTTTAAAACAAGGAAACACTCTGGGTGGGAGCAGAAACGGGCAGTTGTTCACATCTGGCTTCACTTCACTTTCATATAAATGAATGACAATGAATGATTCCCTAGCATTTTTAAAGCAGCAGTATTGATTTGCATGCTTTTTGTGATCCTTAACTTGATTTTTCATTTCTGGATATACACATCATTTCAGTGACTATCGTTTCAGTGAGGTGATTAAATCCCCGCACTGCTCACCTCAGAGACCTAAAGTTCAGGTCTTCCACATCACTGGCTTTCACATGGCTTCTCTATTATTTTTTAAATATGCTATTAATAAAAAAAGAATTCACTTGGTTACATTTATACAGCATTTAGAAAAGGATGATGGTTTCCCACTTCTTCTGAAAGCTTTGTTGTCTTGGTTGCCATGGTGACGCCTCCCCACTTTCTTTAATAAATGAATATAGATCGGTTGTTTTTCACTATTTCAAATTCTCTTATGAAACTAGGGTGCAATAAAAACGCTGCCTTGAAATGCGGACAACCCTAAAGCTCAAACAAATTCAAAGATGACAAAAAGTTCATTGAGGATCATCACGTGTATTAATCATCGTTTATTCACTGGACACATTTCATTTTACAGTATTTTCCCACAAAATGTGATTTGTGAAAAAAGGATGGCAGCAAGAGTGAAAGGGGAGGTTTACAAGGGGGTGTCCGAAAGAAGGAGAAAAATAAGATTTTCTCATGACATGATTAATCCTGAAAATGATAGAAACATTATACATTCTAAGTAATGCACAACAGAAATAATTCCACCTCAGAGGTGGAAGCAGTTACTGACAAACAGTTGCAGTTAAGTTAATGTGCTCAGCTCGTGTGCTTTGCATTGTGATTTCTCGCTGGTGTTGCTGTAGGGAATCACATCAGCAGAAAATAAAGAAGTCAAACTGCTGCCCAGACTCTTTAAAGAAAAAGAAAAAGAAAAAAAAGTGACTTTTTGTAGAGTCGTTGCTTGGGAGCAGATATATTTGTCAACTCTACACCCCCTAATTCACCCCACTAGACTGCAGTATATATACAGCATGAGGCCTGAAAACTGTCTTGAGAGCTTAGAGAGCTTATTGGATTTCAACTGAAATAATCAGCCGTTTTATGCTGCAACAGGTTTTGCTGAAAAGCAGTATTTGAGAAGAGTACAGTCTCCAACAGTTTCACTCTGCTTGTATCCCTGAAGCACACTGCCTCTCCAAATCCCTACCCAGCACCCCTAATGCTCCCAAAATCACCAGCCACACTTGCTTGCCTGTAAGACACATCTGCTCTGAGTTAATGCTGGAGCCTGTACTGTCAATTCAATTTAAGTTTTTTTTTAAGTAAAGGTATAAGTGTACAGACATTTACAGTACATGTGCACACATGTCAAACCAAAGGCTGTCCTAAATAACATGGCTAAATTCCAGAAAGTTCCTACTCTATGTGTATGGTTTGCACCATTTAGAAACAAATGAGTTTGCTTGGATAATTCATGTGAAAAGGTTACAATAGAAAATAAGATGAAAAGGTTAGACTAATGACATTTTAGATACTGATAACCTTTATCTTCAATGCAGTCTGCAGAAATGGAGCTGATGAGATGAAAGAGATGCAACAAAATAGCAATATTTGACTATTAAAAAGGTTGTAGAGTCCCAGGAGATCTGACGCACAAAGAGTTAGGAGGGCAAGCAGAAAAGCCCCATGCACAGCAAAATCTTCTCTCCTAAACTCTGCTTTGGGCAATCTGATACTCAAAACACTCAAACTAAACACTGCAAACAATTTAAAAACTCTCCCCAGAAAGCAGTCCCAGTAAATGAACACTTTGCTTGAGTGGTTTGGTACTGATGTGGCACGGGACTGCTCAAACCTTAAATTATTCAACCCCCCACAGCAGCCCGTCCCTGAATGCTAAGAAAAAGTTCTGATACAAGATCTGCTTTGTATTTAATTATCCGCCCGACCTGCAGCAGATGTTTAGTCGACGCTGATATGTCAAGTCGTCGAACTTTCCAGGTATTCAGCGAGGGAAACATATTTTAACTGGGCTTCAAACATCTTAGCATGAGAGGGATTGTTCATTTTTATGAACCGAGGATAGTTTATAAAAATCATTATTTAGTGTTGATGTAACAGGACTCTTAGTTACACTGGCAGGACGTAAAGAAGGCTTTCTGCTATGATGAATTTGTGTCCAATCATCATAACTGAAAGAAAATCAGCCTCTATGTTTATTAAGCTCTCATCTTGCAACAGGACATTTGTAACACTTCAAAAGCCACATGTAACTTCTAAATTAGATAGTCTAAGAATTTCCAGTTTATACACAGCTGGTTTTAATGTGATTTCAGCTCTGAGAAATCACAAGCTAGCCTCTTCATTAAAACTGCAGCGATCCTCTGACAACATCGTGCAAACTGCAGGTCAGAAGTTCACATCCACTCATCAGGGGCATGAAAGTCATGGTAATTTGGGGTTTTTAATGATTTCTTTGAACTGTTCTTTTTTCAGATTGGAATGATTGTACAGATTACATCTTTAATGACTTTGAAAAACAAGAATTGGATGCACAAGTTTGAATTTATTTTGGATTTTTCTCTCATTCGCATGGGCTTAAAATGATACATATAGGCTTAAATGTCTACATACACTCACCTAAAGGTTTTTAAAAGTGTTGTTCTACAGTATCTTTTAGCTTGACAAGACCAAGTCCTGTTAACTACTCATAGGTGATCGTGATTGGTTACAACTCTTTGAAGCACAAAAAGGATTTGTTTGAGAGCACTCACCAATAATCAGAACAACGAGAAAGTCCAAGAAACTCATTGAAAATCTAAGAAGAAGAATTGCACATTTACACATGTTTTAAAGGTTTCTTGGAGGCATTTCTAAGTTCAAACAATATATGCAAATACAAACTATTCGGATGGGGCATCACTTTGCCAAGGTCTGAAAGAAGACCCAAACTGTCACCCTCAGATAAGAGGAAATTGGTTAGAATGTTAGGAACAACCCAGGAGCCTGTCTGTATTAGATAAATTAAAAAAATAAATTTGTTTTTTAATGTCATTAAAGACATGTGCTGTATAATCATTCCACCCTGGAAAAAGAACAGTTCAAAGAAATCACTAAAAGACCACAAATTACCATGACATTCACGCCCATGCTGAGAATATATAAACCGACCACAACTGTACACTCGTTCATTGCCATTTTCAGGAAGTTAAATAAAGTTAAGTTCTCATTTATTACTCCCAAAGGCATCTTCTCCTTGTTTCTTTTCATCGTATTTAATTATCCTCACTTGGTCAATCACAGAGGGTCTCACAGAGGTGTGCAGCAAACCAATGTGGTGCGAGGGAACCGAGTGCAGCAGCTGTAAATGCACTGCATCAGCAACGGTGACATGCTGGGCACCCTCATCCAATCACTGCTTCCCCCTGCTGAGTGCGTTCGCAACCAATCATAAAACATTCCCGCGGTGTTTCTCTCAGCCAATCACCTTGAGGCCCTGCTGGGTGTTGACACCCAAGTCTGACTGAATTGGAGGTCGTCTTGATTTATAACAGACTGTAAAAAAGCCAAATCACAAAGGGAACGCAATCTCAAAGTGTGAGTGTGTGACTCATACACTTCATTCGCATATTAGCGTAGCAGACATTCCAGTAGCCTTTTGTGTAACTCTTATTTATCCTTTATTTTTTTTAACTTTTAATTTACTTTTAATCCAGCTAAGAGGGTAAGAGGTTTTTTTATTTTCTGTTTCAAGGATTCTTTTTTGTTATTTGATGATATTTTTTGTATTATTATTGTATCATTATTATTATCATCATTATTACATTATTATTGGATCTATCTAATCCATCCGTGTGTGTGTGTGTCATTTACAATACCTCAGTCTTTTGTTGTACTGCTTGACCTTATCCAATGAGGCAGCATTGATTTGTGCCTGGTATTCCTCCACTGACACATTATCTCTGTAGTAGTATCCTTCCATACTCTCGAGGGCTAAAAAGGGATCAACAGATCAAGTGAAAGATAAAGGCATTGCATATACTGGCCATGCATAATGTGAGGACTGATCTTCTTACAGCAGCTAGGCTCACTTTACCTTGTGTGAAGAGCACTGGGTAGATTTTGACACCACCTCCGTTTTTCAGCCTGTAAGGCAGCTGAGAGAAATAGAAACTCTCAAGGTAGAAGCAAACTTTCAAGGCCTGGAGATTGCCCTCCACCTGGTATGAAATGGGCATGTCTGCCAGAGGAGAGGAAAGGAAGAGTTTAGAATTTATTAATAGCAATCAGAACCCTGTGATGATAACCGTCAGAAGATGCTAATGTGAACTAAAACAGAGTACATACTGGCAACAAGAGGCTCCCCTTCAAATTCCTGGAAGTAGAAGGTGACTTTCTCCAGGTCAATTAGGGCTACTTGAGTGTCTTCCAGCATGGCTTGCTCATCAGTCTGAAAAGAAAATTAGAGCACGAAAGTGTTTGTAAAAGGAGGAAAGTGTAATGGCCGGTTATCCACAGATCCTAAATAAAAGGGGAACTACTTCTACTACACATCACATCACCACACGCACCACCACACATTTCCTATAATTTATAATCCTTATAATCTCTTTCTGCTATTTGCACAGTTTTTACTGTAAATTTCGAAGTTAATTTGTAAATTTTGTAGTAACCTGTAAATTGTAAATACTGTAAAACTTTTTTCTGTCATTTAATGGTCGGGCATTGTACAGCTACAAGCATTTCACCCCCATGTCATACTGTGTATGGTTGTGTGTGTGACAAATAAAATTTGAATTTACTTGAGGGCACATTAGCCATTAGTATAATGTTTACCAGGTAAGATGCAGCCAGGTTGTGGGTTATGTCGATACCTGGTTTTCAGAAGGGAAAAAGCTATGGCCCATCCACCAAATAAGACATTTTAACCTTTAATCTGTAATGCGCAATGCATGCCTCCATCCATCCATTTTCTCCCGCTTATCCAATTCAGTGCCACAAAGGGGCTGAAACTCCTCTCGGCTGTCACCGGGCAAGAAGTGGGGTAGACCTGGACAAGACACCAGTGTGGTGCAGGGCTAACTCAACAGGACAGACAACCAGGAACGCTCACATTTATACCTACGGGATTAACTTAGAATCACCACTTAACACATCATCTAGCCAGAGTAGCTGGAGAGACCCCAGACCCCAGGAGAACATGCAAACTCCACATAGGCAGCACGGTGCTGCAGAGGTCAGCACTGTCACTTCACAGCAGGAGAGGCTGGTGGGTTTGAATCCTCCAGCCAGCTGCAGCATTTCTGTGTTGAGTTTGCATGCATGTAGAATACACCCCCCTTACAGCAAATATAATCTTCCTCCAGAGAAGAATAATGAAGTTCTCACATTCAAGTGGTGGCTTAATAATTTATAATACCTCATGGTTTACAAGCCTGCAAATCTTGTTAGCTGATACACAGTTCAACAAGGGTAAATCACAATTTAGTTTCACCATTAATCTGTGATGATCACAGTAGAGAAGTCATACTATCCAACCAGTTTTACTTTTTTCCTTCAGTGTTGGCTTTGGCTAGTTTGACATTTTTCATGTATCACTGTTAACATGCTACACACTTGAAGAGATGAAAATTAACTTTATACATGCATCTTATGTTATATGCTTGTAGTTTCTTACACCACCCCTGCCTACTTTAACTGATGAAGTACCTTAGATTTTCACAAACATCGAGTCTTTTAAGTAACATTTTTAAGCACATATAAAGACTACATGCATGTGAACCAACTGATGTAATCCACCTCCAACACTGCTCTCATTTTCATGCTGTATCTTTTTTTTTTTGCATTGTATCTGACCCATACAGTTATATCTATCTGATAAATATAAAAGTTGCCACTGACGCATGCTCTGCTCTTTACAGGGGATCCTGCTGTGCTCTCACCATCACTAACACTAACTTTTCATCTATGCAGATGGAAGCTATCCTCGTCCTTCCATACATGCATGTGGAACTTTGTGTGTCTGCTCAAGCCAAATACAAAATTACTGAAGATGGAAATGACAGTCTTCTTTTGACTGCAGTACAGTGGTCCTCACTGAAAAAAAATATTTAAGTGCACCATCACTCAGATTTGTAGTGGCACAGCACTTTAGCATTGATATGTTCATATTTGCTTCAGATTGATTGCTTATATATTTCTGACTGTGTGTGTGTACATGTTTCCATTTCAAACATCCACAGAGGCAACCCTAATGGCAAGCGCGTCTGCTTGTGGCCACAGTGATAGCACCTTGAATATTTTGATTCTGACACACTGCGCTCCTCAGTCACCCTTCATCCCATTTCATTTCTTCCCCAGTCTCTTCTGCTTTCCATCCACCACATGCAGAGGGATAAACAGGAGCAGCGGTGGAAGAGGATTAGGGCCTTTTTCTAAAAACACATTTGAGATGGCCCGACATGTGACAGAAGGGTACCCACTGTCCTGCCAAGTGACACCTGCTGTGTGTGGGCAAGTTTATCTCAGAGGATGTGACATAAACACATTACCCCCGACACACACGGTATTCAGTGCACACAAAAACGCAAACACACACACATTCACAACGTCCCCAGCTCCACTCATGCCGCCTTTCATGCAGTGCCCTGAAAAGGAACGTGTTGAGATTTCATTGGAATCACCTGCAGGTACCGAGGCCCTAGTTTGTTCCACAGAGACACTTGAAAGAGAAATTTCTTGAGACGGACAGAGAGGGGAAGGCGTGCAGAGAAAAAGGCAGTATGGCAGCAGGCAAGGAGAATCAACCATCATTTCCTAGGTCTTGACTTAAGCCACCTACCCCTCTAACTTAAATAAACAGTCATCCAAAAACAGCGGTAAAGAAGCAAATAACAGCTTTCAAAAATATATCACCAGTCCTTCAGCTACTTAAACGAAAATTTTGGCTTCTCGAGCTTGGTTGAAGACACATTTGAATTTATTATAAACCTTGGTGGGAAATGTTAATATTGATCCCACTGAGGTTGCAGTCTGTGTTTGGCTCGGTATTAGCAGCGGCTGTTCATAATGAACTCCTGCCTAGATATGTGCGATAAAAAAAAAAAAACAATCTGGCAAAAACAAAGTTCAAACAACTACGTGTTTTGGTTTTTAAGGCATTTGAGGTCTGCTGTCTGAGGACACCTTGAGTTAGCAGATCCAGCTTAAATAGTAACTATGCTGACCAGGAAGCTCTCCGATACCTGAGAAACAACAGATGGAGCACAGCTGTAGCAACTTGAAAATATTGCTTTAGTTGAGGTCCACCACACAACCTGGTAGTGGCGTACTGATCGATGATGATAAATGTTGAAAATCCACATAAATAGCATCTTAGTTGGTAGCTGCAGTTAATGACTGAGCTGTAGCTCAAAGCAAAATCTTGTTGCATAGCTCATAACATACAGTCATGAGAAAAAGAAGGTTTGAGAGAGTAAATCCTTACTGCTTCCATATGAATTGAGAAGAAAAGCAGTAACCAGGCACTACTAATCAAATGTACTTGAATAAGTGATCATAAGCAAGTGTGAGCACTTTTATAAGCAAAAGTTTGGGGATTTTGCAGCTCTGGAGCATTCAGATGTGTTTTAACACAATGCTACAATGGACTCACCCCAAGCTCAACCTGTGCAATGCTGGGAAAAACAGCAAAAAGCCCAAGAGCTGCATCTTAGGCTCAGTTAGCAAGTTAAATGTTAAAGTTCATGAGCAGGCCATACCACTTATTTATATAGCACTTTTAACAACAGCAACAGAGCTGACCAAAGTGCTGTACAATAACCTAAAAAACAAACACAGGCCAAAGGTCCTCTGCAACTAGTAGTTACTGAGTCAACATGTGAGTCCCGTGAAAACATATTTCACATGGCTGTAGAAAACTTTGAAACTCTGTAACCAATACTGGTTGATATGACTGATTGTTTGGTATGCTGTTTGTTTATCAGAACATGAAAGGTGCTCTGGCAAGATAAGTATATCACATCATATTATATGTCTAACCACCACATTAATTATAGACTAAAAATTAAAGTCTCAACAGCATTTTAGGTTCAAATTCAAGGGGGGTCATGTTGCTCCACAAACAGAGACCTGTTCATAGAAAGAGTAAATACAAACCATCAGAATCTGGAAGGATGTCCAAGCATGCATGGCAGGAGTTCACTTACCCAGGGAGAATGTGCCAAGCAAAATACAAATGTGAGCAAGGGGATATCTAAATACATGATGTCCCCTGATAGCACTTAGCTGACACGACTATGGTTATAACGGTCATTTAAAAATAACATTTACTTTTATATAATGCAAAAATATGCATAGTAACAGGCTTGATTATTTTACAACAAAATGAACAGCAAACTCCTGTTTTCACAGTGTCTATATCCAATCTGTTGCTCACCAGATTGGGCGAAAGGAGGGACTGGAAGTGGAACAGCAGCCCAGCACTGGCAATCTGCTCGAGCCATCGACGGCTAGCTTCCTGGGCCTCCTGAAGGTCCTGGGAGTCAGGGATTTCCTGGTCAACATCTTTCCCTACATTGCAGAACTGAGAGAAAATACAGAAAAGCTCAGCAGAGAGCTGAGGAAAACAACTGTATCTTAATTCCCAGTTCTAAACAAGTCACATACATAATTTACCTGGTTGAGGACAGCCAGCAGATGCTCGGAGAAGGCGCACACAGACGCAACTAGAGACTGACAGAATACCATATCGCGACGTAGCTGGATCTCTGAGTCTGCAAGGAAACAAAGGGAGGTGTGAGACTGAAAATCATGATGAGTAAAGAGCTCAAGCAGTGAAAGAAGCTGAGAAGTAGATTCAGGAAAAGATGACAGAGAAACAACAGAGCGAAGAGTCAAGATTAAAAACTGCAGTGTAAAGCAATGAGGGTCAAAGAAATAAGTGCCACAGGTCTATTATGGTAATTAAAGAGACTTTCAGTAAGGTGAACAAAAGGCTGCCCTCCCCCACCACTCCACATGTGTTGGGTATTAAATAATGTATCAGGAAAAAAACGAGAGCAAATGACAGGTGTGCCCAAGCGGAAAATAATTGGCTGCCATAATTTCCAGAGAAATAGGCCCCTTTAAAAAGTTCAGCAATCCAACTGAGTTAAAAATAGGTTCATGAACCTCAGAAATGAATAATGTGAATGTTGCAGGGAATGACCGCAAACTTTTTGACACTATTAACCCAGTTCCCAGGGGTCTGTAAATGAGAGTAATGTCTGAGTTTTATCAGTAGTTATTCGGTCCTGGCTTCTCCAGTATAATAGTGCCAACACAAGTAGTCCTATAGATTTTGATTTATAGCTTTGGCAACGTGGAAGTTATTTTTAATGGAGTGGTTCCCAACCTTTTTACTATGGGATTTTGTTTTTCTTTAAATAATACACCTGTAACTATAATACATCACTGTCCACCTGCAATGCCTTCTGAGACTATCCATAATAGGAATTATGCTCAATTTCAGGTCTCCGCTGTCGTTCCCAAAACAGTATTTCAAAGGATAAAGGTAGGGGTGGTTTTAGTGGTTTTTTTAGCGTTTGATGGGTCATTTTAAAATGCTATTATCCAAAATCCATTAGAAGTACTTGACCCACTTCCTTCAAAGTTTTCAGGGCAAATACCTGCTACTCTCTGACTACGGACTCTCAGGAGTGTAGCTCAAGTTAACAAAAGATGATGGATGCTCAAAATCCTTAAAATATTTGGATGTCCTCGTTATTGAAAGCAGATTTGAAGGCCAGTAGAAACCTCAGTTTTTAAGGGAGGGAACTGATATTTTATTTCACAGCTTCTCGTATACAAGACTCATAATATTTTTTAAATCATTGAAAATCAGGTGAATGGTTATTAAAGTTTTGTTTTGTTTTTTTTAAGTGACGGCCAGATCGGAGGGATTTCAATTTTTTGGCTCCTGACACCTTCTATTGTAAGAAACTGAGATCTAATCCTTAGATATGGCAATGTACTTCTGACTCTTATATTTTGCATTTAATCATTAATATAAATCTCTGGGTTGCTTCCACGTTGTGCCTTTTGTCCTCTCTCTCCCCCTCCTCAACCCCAACTCTTTATGATGTGAGGCAGCTGTTGTTGTGTTTTGGTGCTATAGAAATTAACCTGAACTGAATTATAACTGTAACACAAAGTGAAAAATGTGCTCTATAATTACAGGTGCACACATGTAACTATTTTCTGTGTTGTAGGTATCTGACTTAATTCTTTCCCCTTTCTTTCATGTTTTGTGTCTGCATGTGTGTTGCTTTTATTATCTTATCTTATTGAACTTTGAGTTTGGGTCACGAGCACACAGCAAAGTCTATGGGAGTGTTATTTTGGGTTTCACTCTTAAAAAAAGGCCTAAAATTAATTTGCTGTTGCAATCTGTATTTAAACAGAGTAAATCTTCAGTGTAAAAGGAAGGGACAAACCTGTATACTGTAGTAGGACCAGGAGCAGTCGAGTCTTCACCTCTGAATAAAACAAAAAAAATAACCATTAAATAAAAGAAATTCAGTGAGACAGTGGACAACCTTTTATCAAATCAAATAGACCCATTTCTCCTTAACTGAACTGACCTATACTTTAAATTTAAAGTCTTAAAGTCATAAATAGGACAACTCTGTGTAACTTCACTCCATCTGAGCATATAAAAAAAAAAACATAACATCATAAAAACAACCAGAGGCAAAGATAACATCATAAATCCTCATTTGTTTACAGCCATCTCAGAACTCCGGGTATACTAACAGGAGGCTGCACTGCTTGAAAAGCCATCATGGGAAGAGGAGGAAAAAAAAAAAAGTAGCATACACAGGGCCTCTGCTTATTATTAATAAGGAGACTTTTCTCAAGCGTGACCGCCCGCTCACCTTTCCCAGGAGTGTTGTGTGGCTGGCCTTTGTTTGTATCTGGAAATTTAGTGCTAGTGTGTCCATGTACAGTATTACTGTATGTGTCTGTGTATTTAATCTGTCTGCCAACGAACACAAAAGCCACACACTCCCGTTGGGAATAAATATGGACGAAATGTCTCTCTGGATAAAAATCAATAAATAAAGGAATCTCACAGAGCGCAGCTCTTTAACTCTCTGCATGTGTTCAGCTCCACCTCTGTTCCTCCAATTTATGAATCCCAGGATGGTTTCAGGTTTAAAGGTTAAGGAAAGTGCTGCAGTTAGTGGGACTGCCTGTACCCACACAACTGTAACAGAGGCTATTATTACATCTCATAAATGCGACGAGGTTTACTGGATACTCTGTCAATTTAAAGCACATTTCTTCTCCAGCCAGGCATGTTCTATCCATGATAAATATTTGATGTGACTGTGTGAGCAAGCTACAAGGCTTGAGCATTGAGAAAGCATAAAGTGTAAGGGGCTGGGTGTGCATGTTAACCATGTGAGGAGCTGCTCGGGTACACGCTGACCTTCAACATATTTAGTTATGGTTTGCGTGAGCGCCTGAACGCTGCTGGGAAGGTTCCAGGGATCCTGCTTGACGTGGAGACGCAACTTTTTGGTGCAGCTCACTCGGGGCTCCATCTCCTGCTGAAACTCTGACAGAAACACAAACATACACGGTAAATTAGCATCTACCATAGCTACATGAGTGCATGTACTCTATATCAGTTGTGAGGCACACTTGGCATAAAGAGATTACCAGTCAATGAGAAAAACTGCATAAAAAAAAAAATATCGTGCCTAGATCAGCCTGCTTAACCTCATCTTTTTCTCTTTCCTTGTCAAGCTGCACCATCTCGCTCAATCTTTCTAGAGAAAATTATAGGTCACTGATGTCCAGAGGCAACACTTCTTTTTTATTAATCAATTTTAAACTCCTGCCATCAAATCTTTTTATCACCTCGCCCAGACAGTGCTGAAAAATGAGTATAAAAGCATGTCAATCTGATGTAACACCTGTTAAAAGAAACAAAAAACTACACAGAATGACTTATAATAAAGTTTACTTTGAAAAACAACAGATCTCTGAGAGAAAGGTGGCTGTTATCAGGGGCTTTGTGTGTCTTAGAGCAACAGACAGGGCGTGAGATGCAGGAATGCTCTACTTGTCAGATAATCCTATTTGCTCTGCTATCAACCACACACATTACTGGAGTTGTGATGGATCTGCTCTGATCAAGGCGTCCTGAGGGAATTTATGTGTACAAACCCGCACACAAACAGGCGCGCGCACACACATACACACACAAACCCACACACACACACAAACCCACAAAGAGAAGCGGACCTATTTTCAGTTCAAGCATATTTGCACTGACTTGAGGACAGCTGTAGATGAGAGGGGAGGCTGTGCGCCAAATGGGTCGGAGTGTTTGCAAGCTTTAGTAATCAACATGACAGAATCACTGCATAATTTTCTATTTTTTTCCCCTCTTACTGCACACTGCACTTCATAAAAGTCACTTTCAAAAAGCATAAAATAAACAAACTTTGTCATATGAGAGCTAAGCACAATACAAACCACCGGGATATAAAACAGATAGCATTTTTGCAAAGACAGAAAGAAAACAATTGCTGATGTCAACCACTTTTCTTATCTTAAAATGGACTGAGTCATCCGAATAGCGCTCCACAGAGGATAAAAGGGCAATGTAAGCTAGTTTGAATTTGTGTGGGGAATGATAAAGGGTAAATTCTGTCCTTTTTCAGTAACATTTGCTACATTTTTGTTAGAGAGATAAAACACAACAATAGAAAATCCGGTTAAAAACCAAGGCTAGGAGGAGGTCAGGTAGCAAATAAACAGAGTAAAATTAAACGATCATATAGCATACAAGCTCAAGAGCTTTTATAGGGTCACATTTTCAATTGACTGGTAAGTAGCACTACAATAAACCGTAAAGTGAAGATGAGTACCCAACTAAGTGGTGCTATTTCAGTGCTATAAAGGGAAGGACACCACAATGACTGAAAGTGAAAAGAAGTGGAAAAGTGCAGAGGCAGAGGGGAAATGGCTGGGAATCTGTTTGTTTTTTTTAAAAACATTCTCAAATCCACCTACAACACTTTCCCCAAAGTCTGTGCACACACTCATTACACAACAGGAAGTTACTGCCCCTATGTGCAGGCGGCTGCAACATTTTTCAGTGCCTGTTCTGTTTTATGTCCATATTGGTGCAGTCGGTGCTCAGGAGTCTCTAGCATCATCTTTTTCTTTGTCCTTTCTCCCAAAACGATGCAAATATAACACAGAAGAAAACACATAAGTAATTAGCTTTAATGAAAAGGTTAAACTTTTTCTATTAACAAGGATGCAGGTGACGACATCACCGGCACAAGGGGCTGTCTTACCTTGTAATCCTCTTCCAGGTGTGAAGCATTTGGTCTGCTCAAATGCCCGAGCCACTACTGCTCCTGTCAGCATGCTAGTGATTGAGTCCACCTGAAGACAGAACAAGGGTCAAGCTGATGCACTTGATACAGTTTCCTCACACAGTATGGATCGAAAGTACTGCATGTGGGTGTGGATGGAAGCAAAAGACTGCCCAGGCATACCCAACACCTGCTTTTCCTGCTCTTTCTGCAACACACATACACACGCTGACAGAGCCGCAGTGAACAAAGTTTGTGCTTTGTTTACACACTGCACAGCAGAGACAGCCAACCATGGCTTGTTTTTTTTGTGCTTGTCCTCTGCCGATTGAAACGTCCTCATAAAACACGTAATAAGATTTGGTCGGTCTTTGCTCTAAAGGTTCCAGAAAGGTCAAGGATCATTAAGGCTCTTGCAATTTTTCCCTTCCTGAGCACAATTCAAAAATACACAATCCCTGCTTTTCATACCCAAAAGCCCCAATAAACATTTGACCTTTGGAAAAAACAATAAGTTACACATGAAACAAGAGCATCTCTTTGTGTTTGAAATTCATTCACTGTGCATTTTGGTCTCATATTTGTGTTAACACACAAGGAAATAACTATCACACAATACCATTAGGCGACACAATAACAAGTTTCTTTCATTTTAACCAGGCAACAAAAAGGGAGCAAGTGTTTGGACAATGACACCGATGTGATTGAAGTGCAATTGCTGTAACTGTTTTGTAATTACAGCTATTTTTATACACAGTTCCTAACAGGATTTTAAATATAAAGATTGTTTTTAATACTTGGATGAAAATCATTTGCAGTGACTGCCTGAAGCCTAGAATCACCAAATGCTGTATTTCCTCCCTTCAGAGGCTCTATTAGGTCTTTACTGCAGTCGCTTTGAGTTGCTGATTGTTTGTGGGGGTCTGCATTTGGTTTTGTTTTAGTCACTGAAAAGCAGGCTCTGTAGGGATGAGATCAAGAGACTGACTTGGTCACTGAAGAATATCTCCTATCTCTGCTTTGAGTAACTTTTGGGTTGATTTGCAGTAAGCTTTGGGCTATTGTCTATTCTTACTGTCCAGTCAGTTTTGCAGCATTTAGCTGAATCTCAGCAGCAGCAGTTGAAAAACACTAGTAGCCTCATCCCATCGGCATCTATACGTGCCCATGCTGTAACATTGCCTCCACAGAAAATGGGGTGCTCAAGAGTGTAACCGCTGGTTTGCACTTTGTTGTGAACCTCATGAATATAAATTGATTGTAGACCTTCACAATGATATGTCTACCTCCTCAAGAGTGTTCTTCACCTGGATGGATCTTTAAAAAAAATAAAAAATAAAAAAATCGTAACCATCCACTTTAGTTGTCTTCTGTGGGCTTTCAGGGCTTCTGGTGTTGTAGGCTCAGATGGGTATTCTGTCTTTTTAGGAATGTACCATATTGTTCATTTTGTCCACTCTTAAAGTCTTTGCTTTGTCCTGTTGGTTTTTTAGCATAGTGATGGCTTCTTTCAGTTGCAATGACACCTGAACAGGGAATCAATTTATCTTTTATCTTCTGAATTCACAGAATGGGATAAGAAGGTGGCAGACCTCACCTGGCCATAAGCCTAATGTGAACTACTATTAGCCACTTAAACACTAGTATCCTGGTTCCACTGAAGTGGCAGACTATGTATTATAAAAATGTCTGTCTCCACTTCAATCACACCTTGACTGCTGGATTTAAACTGTGCACTGTGGTGTTTAGAGGCTAAATAACAGAAAATGTGTCATTGTCCAATAACCAACATTAAGTCAGAGGAATGTCCTGGGAAAATAAAATTGTGTAAAAAAAAACTTAATAACTCATATTTCACCCACCTGGCTAAACAGGTGCTCTAGAAAGCTGTGAAGCTTCTTCTGCTTATCATGTGACAGCCACACACTCGAGGGCATCTCATCTCCTGCAGAGGGGGGATTACAACTGTACTGTAGTAAAAACCAGTGCATAGGTTTACTGTATGTGGACAGAAAGTCCAGTGCATTCTAGTTAGTTCTGGTTCAAATACACTGTTACCTGTTACAAGACAGCCTTTTACAATATTACTGTTGACAAAGGCTACGGTTTATGACACCGAGCTGAAACAGGGTTTTCCTCCCTACTGCTGCATGGTCACAGGTTACTTAATGTGATCAATCATGAGGATATTACACAGAAAATACAACTCATGAATGGTTTATACCGATAAGCTTTATGTGGAGGATAACAGTGTCCCTATTGTTGCATTTTGTATACCTGAGTCCATGTCGTCACTGTGAACGTAGGAGCTGCAGTGACTGCTGCAGATGCTGGTGAAGGAGGCAATGGAGTTTCGATTGCTGTTACAGTCACTGATAAGAAATTTGAGAAAAAATTATTTAAGATGACGTATACTTTAGAGGTGCACATAATAACTGATATGGATAGGTTTGATATCATACACTTTAGGTATGGAAAACTAAGCCATGCATCTGCATTTATTGTATGAAAAGCTATGCATAAATATTGCTTTATTTACAACTTTGCTACTTGTTTTTCTAAAATCTTTTAAATGATAAAGACTCTCAGAAATTCGATCACCCTATGTGACCATGTTTGACTTTGGTTTTACCTGTATGAGTCTCTGTTGCTGATTGTGTCATGCCCGGAGTCCTCCTGCTCATCCCCTGCCATATTAAAACAGACTTTCTTCCCATTCCTTTCACCCTTCTCTCCCTCACTCTCTCCCGTAATGTAGCTCTCAGGGGTTCTCACCTCTGAGGCTGGAGGATGGGTGATGGAGGATAGAAGGCTGATGGAGAGAGAAAGGAAGGAAAGGAGGGGGAAAAAAAGGAAGAAAGGCAGGAAGGGTTATTTAAAACTATGACGTTCATCTAAATCTAGAAACAAAGCAGCATGATAACAGCAGCTCCTTTGATCATACACATGATCTTACACATGTCCCAGCACTGAAACGTTTTCATTGGTGCATACAGTCTGCACTTTAGCCCACGCAAATGTAGTAAGCTTCCACAGCTGAGTGAGCAGGCCAAACTCAAACCCCAGTCTGTTTGTGTTTGACTTCCGCACAACAGCTTCAGATGTCAGGGATCGGCATCGTATTAATAGGTTCAAACATGTAGCAAGGTGCAGCTGTGTCAACACGCTGCAGCACGGCTGCAGAGATCAGCTCCGCTCTTGTTATTACCCTTGGCTTGCATTCTGTTAGACAGCTATCAGAGAAGCAGGAAGAGGCTACGTGGGATATTTTCACAGTTGCAGCAACACATGGTGGCATTTAAAGCCATATTCCAATAAATTCTAGGCTAGGGATTTTTTTTTTAGGGGTTTTTTTTTTGTTTTGTTTTTTAATCTCTCCCCATGCAAAACACTGGCACGCGATGTCTGTTTACATTTCAGACTTATTTTAATTTGTGTCTGCTTGCATTTTCCATCGTGTCACACCATTGGCCTCCAAGACGTTTCAGAGGCAGAGGGGAAGGGATTCATCAAAAATAAACAACCTGTCTCTCTGATGGAAGCCAAATGCATCCCAGTTTGATGCCTATTTTTATGATTTTCAACACCTCTCCTCACCTCCTCCCCCTCCCTCCCCTAACCCCCTTTCTACCCATTCACAGGCTGACTAGGCCACAAAGATGCCCTCATTAAGGTCCACTCCAGGAGGCACCACAATGCCCCTTGTAAAACTGAGTGACATTCCATCGCCATGGAGAAGCCCTCCAGGCTCTGTGATTGGCTATTGGTTAATAAAGAAGTGAACGCAGTTTGGGGCCTTTGGGGCAAGGGAGCAAAGCAGAATAACAATGACTGGATCAGAGAAGTGGCTTCAAAAGAGAGAGACAGAAAAAAAAAAAAAGAAAAAAGAGAATGAGAACAGGCCAAAGTACATCACTGCTTATTGCACCAAATCAGAAAGATCTCTTAATCTCCAACAGGAAGCTCTTTAACCCACTTTGACACATTAAACTATTAGACTTCCATCACATTTATTGCATCTGTAAGTGCGTCTGCATTACAAAAGCTCCACATCAGGCCGTTCCACAGTAAGAAATTTGCATAATGATTCGCTCCATAATGAGATAAATAAGTCAGTGGATCCTATAGCTCTCCACCCACTGCTAGTCATGGTACTTTTTTATAATGTGCAAAGAATAAGGAAAAGATATGAAAACGGGTGGTATGGATTCAGGAAGGGAGGAGGCCCTGATATAATGCACGTCGCCAGGAATGTCCTCACACAGCTGCGAAGCCTTCTCGGTGGCCCCGGAGACAAAGGTTCACAGGTCACAGCCTCAATGGATTCCTCGCTGGCCGGCCAAGAACTTGTATAACGTGGAGTTGTTTGCTTTTCCCAAATTGCTTACGGATATTTCTAATCTGCCACAAATGTACCGTAGACTTCCTCTGATGTTGGGAACGGAAGAGGACTGTGTGTAACATAATGCACAAAATAGTCACCCGAGTTCATTATTACATCCTTCATGTAGTGCTGTCAGAGCTGACCACACCCAGTACAGAAAAGGAAGAGTCACAGTGAGCAAAGAATGTCAGTCTGCAGTATCCATGCTGATGGGTGCAAATACATCAAGAGATAGGAAATGAGATAAAGAAAAAGACACAGACAAGCGTAGACAAGGGAGGAAAAGGTGCCTGTAGTATTTGTAGCAGTTAAAGTAGCAGTAATAATGACCCTTGGCCAATTTGTGAACAGGTTAATGAAAACTAATCTGCTAAAGTTCTCAAAGCACCCACAAAAGGTCAAAGAGATTCAGTCACACTGCTGATGCTTGCAGTGCATCCTATTAGTATCACTCGTGGCCAACCTTACAGCTCAGCCTTAACAAGCTCCTTAAGTGCTTGTGTGTATCCGCATGTTTGAACAGATAGCTGATGCTAAAGGTCACTTTTGCTTTGGTGGGTACGTCTTGGACCATTTCAGTGTGCATGGATGCGACTACTTTAATTGCCATCGACAGGAGCATAATGAAATTTGTCCAGACTCACTCATTACGAGCCCTGCCGTGGACTCCGCTCATTATGACCGCAGTTAGGTGACAGCTCCGCTTGCAATGTTTAATGTCATTCTCTGAATGTTGCTGCCTTAGCTGAGAAGACTCCTAATGACTAAATCACCCAAATGGCCCTTCTTCATCACACACATTATAACCAGTTAGCTTTCCACCAGTAAATATTACAAATTGCTGCAGCAGCAATCTGTAGATAAAAGTTTCTCTTTAAAGGCCACTGAGGAAAACGAAATCGAGCGTCACACCCTCCTACATGAGACAGTACTTCCTGGTTCACGGGTGGTGTGGCCAAGTTTGACAGGAGGAGTGTTTCCCATTTCCTTTCCATTGCCTCATTGACTCCAAATAATGAGTCCCGTAACAGAAACAAGCATGCCAAAATCCTGATTGGCCACACACTACTTTTCCAGCACAAATTATGTTTTATAGAGAAAAAAAAATCCAAATCAACACATTTCCGCCCAAATCTTTGTCACATGCATTGCGTTCATAGGTGCTGTATGTTTACTAATGCCCAGCTGTTGCACATTTATTATGCGTGTTACTTTGGCTACAGCATGCTATATGACACAATCTGGTTTCAAAGGTCTGTGATCATTAATGAAACATATTTCATTGAGAGTAGGTATGCACACAAAGCTCACTCATGAATGTGGGCGCCGTGTGTCTCCATCTCCCTGACAGCAGCAGTGAGTTTATAGAGAAGTTTCTGATATGCATCCAGGGTGAGCAGGTCTTCTTCTCTGAGCAGGAAACGAAGGCCGTGGCCCTCGGTCCGCCCCAGGCTATGACCCGATGGTGCTGCCATAGTTGTAATGGTGTGCTGCACATTTACCATGGGGTTCAGCTTACCTGAACATAGAAGCATGAAGAAAAAAAAACAAAACAGTAGAATACAAATAAAAATAAAAGCTGGACATGTGTGTGGTATACCACAGGGTTGAGTGGTAGGGCCAAAATGATCAATGATATGTGCAAAATGACTTTTTTAAAAATGTTTTCTATTTGCTGATGAAACAAATACCTTGAGCTCTGGTGTGAACTTGCAGCAACTTTTGAACCGGATGGTTTGACATAAATATTATTGCTAAATCTGAAGAGGAAAAACAGCACTACTAACCTTATAATGTAAGGTTAGTAATAACCATTGTGAATGTTTTGGGGGGTGGGGCTTACAATTTAAGAGGTGCACTAAATCAAAAGAAGCAGTTTTCTGAAGGGAAGAAGATGTTTTTCTGTATTCGTATTTGGTGTAAGATTGTGGAATAGTTTAAATGCGGAATTACGACAATGTCCAAGCATAACTTTGTTCAAGAAGAATTATAATTATATATATATATATATATATTGATTATACTATTTGATTATATATTGACTGATTTGTAATGATTAAATAATGTTAAGTGGTGTAGGATCACATAAGTGTAAACTGCAATCTTCTCCTTTTTGAGCTATTATTGAGCAACTTGATGGCTTTATGTACAATGCATTTAGTTATGTATTGTATTTCTATTTACATGTAACTATAAATACAGACATATCAATCAATATGTAAAATTCCTCCACTGTCCTGGTGGGTTTTGTTATGCTCACCCTGCTCAGCACTGCTGCGGCCTCCTTTCTCCAGCGTATTCTTCCTGTTGTCCAGCTGCACACCAAACGCACTTCCCAAAGAGGTTGTGGTCTTTGGATAGGACACCTCCATCACATTAATGTGACAGTTTGTGGGGCAGAAGTCACTACTATGGAGAGGAGACACCTTGGCCTTTGCCTGCTTAAAGGTGGGCCATGCCCTGTTCTTGAGTACCCGGGAAAACTGGAACAAGAGCAATAAATTATAATAGTTTCAACGATTTTCTTTCAGGATTTTACACAATCACAGCAATTACAGCAGTGAAAGCCACCTTTTGTTACACTGGTAGGCGGTGGGCACAAAAGGAAGAATATTTGAATTATGCAGCTCATGTGAAACACAACGGTGTATTTATCTAGCTAAATGTGCTGTTTTGTTTTTACATTCTATGCGTGACATCTGGTCCTAGAAGAAAAGAATAAACACCAATTTCTGTATGTTCTCAACATTCAAACTCAAATATTTAAACCGAATGAAAGATCCAAGACAGACTCATAAGATTATCATTATGTGAAGAATTCCAGACCTCAGCATCACCATTTATCATCTAAATTGATATGAACGGAGTTAAAACGGTGCATAGCAGCTTTTATCATCATGTTGTAATTACGACTGGAAGTTCAGCTTTAACGACATCCAGAGCAGTGGTTTTATTTTCAGTGCAGTAATATCAAACACATTTTAAATAAAAATTGTGTTTTTAGTCTGATTCGTCTTTTCTGATGGTCACTGTGTCAGCCTAGAGATCAGCGAGTCATAAAATCTTGCTTTTTTGTGACACGACAGCCCCCACATTCCTTCCCGACTAACCGTGCATGATATCATCTGTAAGAAGGTGTTAGCGGCAAAAGAATGTAAACAGAAAATGGCAAAACGAAAGCCTCGTGTCAGGATGGCTGCCTTGTGTTAATCCATTTCAGTTATACCTAGCTACACCGGTGACATCATTCCTCTTTCACTTTGCCATGTTTACAGCTGTGCGCAGTAGAAAGCAAACTGAACAGCTGGTGGAGTGCTCGGCGTTCATAACGGTCAAGCTCATAGAGGTCGGAACTATTGTAAAAGACCAAAAAAATTAATTCAAACATGCCGGTCTTTCTGTGGGGATGTTGCGATGGTGTCTCATATACCGTGCTGGTACAAGACAAAAGTTAACAGTAACTGCAACGCCAATATTCATTTTAATTCTACCCCAAACTGACCCTGTTGTGCAAGGAAACCTCTTTTTAAGAGTTGCACTTTATTTGTAAAAACACAACACGCAGTGACGTTGTCACCAATACAGCTGATACAGAATATCATGAAGGTATTTTTTTTTCTTTGCACTTTGCGTGAACCCGCCCCACCGGGCCTGAATCCTGTCTTGGATATACAACAGATGCTTTAAGCCATCAGATCAGGTATTAGCATCTTAGGCAGATAACACAAGCCTAACGTACACCTGAAAAAAAATCCCTTTAAGCAAACATTTCTCATCTTTTATTTCTTAAAGCTGGAGTGTGAAGCTGTTGTTTCAACTGAACAGATGATTCACATGGACAATGAAGTGACCTTCAGTGACCGAAGAGTCATTTAACACATCCACGCGATCTCCGAATAAGTCAGGAAAATTTATTCCAAGCTCATGTCTCCTAATCATTTTCTGTTCCGTCTTCCTGTCCCACACAGATTTCATTTTTCTCTCTACATACATTTCTTGCTCTTTTTCTCTAGGGGTCTGAGAAGGAATGCTCTGCTGCATGAGGGGATCTTACACAACAAAAAAATGCTGGCTGTGGCTATGCAGAGATATTTATAAGTGACTGGTAATGAATCCAAGGCACAATCGCATGTTGAGTCAGATCCTCTCTCCCTCTCACGCACACTTGCATGCGTTGTTTTGCCTATAGACACATGCTTGCAGATGTGAATGAAAAGTGCTGAAAATGCTTTGGCTCTGTCATTTACCAGCTGTAATTGAAAGCAAAGCGCTATATTGTGGACACAATCACAAAGTCAGCAATAAGTGTGGAAGTCAGCAAGACACTTTGGCTTAATAAGTCTTGAAGGTCAACGACCACTCATTACATGTGCCGCTAAGAAGCATTCAGATAGTTGAGCTCTTGGTTGAACTTGTTTGTACTACGGTCCAGTCCATTTACTGACTGATGCACCTTGATACTTTAATGGAAACAAAATCAGCACGGTGAGAAAAATATGCATGTGTACCTTGTCTGTATCTTTTCAGTGTGCTTAAAGTCCTTAACACTAAAGTTTCTTTTCATTTCCAGTAAGTATGTAGTGAAAATCCCTCTACAAGTCCTGTTACACTATATCTATGTTACACTATATCTATGTTTTATAGCTTTCAGAAAGGATTCCCAGTCTTTCTTTCAGGAGCAAAACTATGTTGTGGATCTATGCAAGCGTGTATCTCCACACCAGCTGCATCCTGTTTCTATTGTTGTAGGTCTTTAGAGAATTGTCCATACTCACACTTCCAAGCTGTACAGTTTAGCATGGCAACAAGAGACTGCTCAAGGCCCTCCAAACAGTTACCTTTCTGTAGTTAGTGATGCGTCGATTAATGTGCTCTGCCCTCTCACTATGCATGGCACTGAGGCGCACCCGCAGCTCCTCTGGGATCAGATCACAGCTGGAAATCAACCTTCCACACATCTGCACCAGCGCATCATCATTACGCGCCAGTACCTCCAGGATCTGATTTCAGAAAGAGTAAACAAAGTCAGGGTTGATTAAATGATATGCAAATGTTTCTATTTAAAAAAAAAAAAAAAATCCCTTTTGGGGGAACTAATGGGATGTAAATGAATGACCAAGCTCCTTATTCAGTCGAAAACAAGATCAAAATTGGACAGAGGGCAGATTTTTTTGCAGCATTTCATCAGGAGTTTAATTCCAATATGAATATTATTGTGATGCATGTACTGTTTATATGAAGACTGCAAATCAGAGATTAGATATGAAGACAATAAGACGCACAAAACTCTGAGCCTTCTTAATGAGATGCCCAGTGGAGGAGGGTGGGAAGCGAGGGAGGAAATGTAACAGCAGGAAGAGACTGAAGCACAAGACAACCCATGCACCCCGACAGCGTAACCAACATTAAAATTCAACATCACACAGATCTCAGAGGACGGTGTGGAATGCGGGAGCAGATGTTTATAATAATACTAAAATTTTACTTGGGAGAAAAGAGATATTGCATATAGTGAGAGAAGTTATGGCAAGTGTTGTTTTGTGCATGTCATCGGCAGTGTTTAGAAGAGAGCTTTCACACACTTTAGAGGGCAAGAACAGTAAATCTAGATCAACTTAAAAACATGTACCCAAATGTGATCTTGTCTAATTTACCATAAACAAGACAGATGTTGTTCATCATGAAATTTGGCAGAAATACGCTTCAAACTGTGTTTCATTTCCCACATCAGCAAGTGTGCATCTGTGTCTGAGTGAGTCTTCCATCCTCTGTGTATCTTAAATCAATAATGATCATTCTGTGAACATCACTGCTGGGATGTAAAAAGCATGCACTTAGCCCAGCTGAGAACTAACACGACTAAAATAAAGCTGTCTCTTTTCACTAGCTTCAAGCTCCACTCCAATCTGCACAGCAGGAAAGCTGTTGGATTTAGTGACAACAAAAACGTTACACTGGAATTTATGGTGGAATTTGTGTATCTTGTCAAATTTGAGGCGAAAAGTGTCGTGTGTTAGTAGTCTACTGCTCAAGAGCCGGCTAAAACACAGACAAGATGTCTGCTGCTATCCCTTACCAAGCAAGGAGCTGCTCTTTGGTAATAAGCACCACTATCCATCATATAAAAGGTAATAAAATGTCTCCCTCTCTTTCACTGTCGTCCCTCTTTTTGTCCACAACCATCCAGGATGAAAGTCACAGCTTAACGCAACATCTTTGCTTGATAAATTACGCTCAGGGGGAATTTTACTAGCTGAATAGGACATTCTGCTAGATGTGGATTTGCTAACACAGAGAACTTCAACTACTGGGTTCCCTGTCAGGTGGAGAATACACACCTCATGGGGGCTTTTCTGCATTTTTGCAGAGCACTAAACACCAAACTTTGCCTCCTGCCTTAGTAATAGTGAATCACATGAGGCCTGCAATTAATGAATCCATAGTGTAGAGGTTAACACATTCACCTAACAAGCAAAAGATCTCCAGTTCAGTCTCCAGAGGGGAGAAAAATCTCTCTAGGGTTGCATCAGGAAATGGATTTAAGTAAGGCTAAATCAGACATGCAGGGCTATGTGCTGTGACAACTCCTTGTAAATAAGGAAGGACCTGAAAGTAGCTTTATGAGTCATATTCAGTTAAACAAATACAATACATGAGAGAAAATGCTAATAAATGTAAGGCTGGAAAATTTGATATTGGACAAATATCTACTATAAAAGCTACCAACTAGCCTACCAATTATTTTTGCATTAAGATAAATAAGTAAAACACACACCCCTAATGAGAAAGGAAATGTAATGTATTCATGTAATTGCATTTTTACCTTAGCAGTGAGGCTGAAGAATCCCTTGGGTTCAACCATCTTCTCCAGTACATGGCATTTGGTGCCAGCTGTGCTGTCATACTCGTACACCACTCCGTACTCCAGGTGGACATTGTCTACTGTCAGACTTACATGGTCTGTTTTTCCATCAATGATAGCTATAGTGTTGATTTTGTCCATTACCTCTGAGGTTGGAGACACAAAAACATAAGACATAAAAAAAAAAAAAACATATAGTATAAAATATTTATGTTTATGTTGGCGAAGCAACAAGGCGGTATTTATGCCTGAAACTATTATAATGACATGTAATAATGTTCTACAATGCACTGATGCAGTTTTTTCCAGTGTTTTCATCACCACACTTAGAACTGTGGGAGGCCTCTGTTCACCAAATCTGCAGATAATTTCAGAGAAAGACCTTCTGCTCGTGGCTTTCTTCCATTTCCCTCCAAAAAACCAAAAAACAAACAAACCCCGGAGCAATTCCAAGAGCAGCAAGTTAACCAGCCCTACAGTAAAGCAGTGACCTAATGTAGTTATAAATCCTGACAGAGCTGTTTGCTATGAAGGGAATAGCTTTCCTGTTTTACTCTCTCATTGGGATGCATAAATTGCAGGGGGAAATTAACACTTGATGAGCCAGAGGGGGCAGCTGTTCTCACACTAACACATTCCAGATGAGCATGTTTGGAGCTATGTTTTACTTGTTAACTGAAGGAGGTAATGGGATTGTGTTCCTGTGAACAACCCTGCATTACATCCACAGACACTTTGAGAAAAGGAAAAAAAAAAAGAAGCACTTTGCCAAAATGACATATTCCCATGTAGCTTGTGAATGAGCATGTGTGTGCGTGTGTCGTCACCTTCGACTTTACACTCAAAGCCATCTCCATTCTTCTCAGGGATGGGTTTCTGGTTAGTTTTCTGGTTGTCCTCCTGGGCGTTCTCACTGCTGTTGTAGACCCACTTGATAGTATCTTGCTAAATACATTTAAGAAAAAAAAAAAATTAAAGATGGATTTCATTTGAACTTTTTATAACATTATTTTTGTATCATATTAGTGAAGAAGATGCTAAAATGAAATTTTCCCCCCAATTTACACTTTAAATTGACTAACTGTAGTCTGTGTCTTTTAATTTACAATTAATTTAACTGGAGAAATTATAGGCCCATATGTACACAACTGTCCACATGAATCAATCTACTGCAGCATCACTCTTATCCCTCCAACCCTGGTGTTTAACAGGTGGCATTTCTATTACTCTGTTGATTGTGTGCATGTGTACACAAGCTGAGGCTGGAGGTTTGTTGCAGCCCGTTTAGCTGATTCTGCCTAGATATGGTGTGCAGTGTCACAGTTGGGTTGGCAGAGCATACAGTGAAAAGTCTTCACAAACATATGGAAACATGGCTCTCGGTGAGACCGCAAAAGCAAACCCATGCCAAACTCATCAACCCACTCTAGCATGCCCTGTGTGTATTTGAGTGTGTGTGTCCTTTCTCTACATCCAAGCCCACAGAGGGTTTTCTGCCAAGGCTACATGCTGCGCCGTCCCATTGGTCTGTGGTTTTCTAGTGTACAACCGCACACGCAGGCACGCATATACAAACACACACAAAGACGCAAAGAGCGAGAAGGAGAGGGTGGTTCCTCCGGGTCCACACTTGATGGAAACCAGATCTCCAGGAGTTTTGGAACACTCTAGTGCACCATTAAGCCTGAGGTCCACACGAGGCTCAATTATAATGACACACTACACTAACTCACACCATACACACACCCTGGGGTTTCTATTTTTCACCGTTTCCCACCTTCGACAGGTGGACCGAGCTCTCCTCCTACTCTTGTCTGCTGTCTAGCCTACCCCGCACTATCCCCCTCTTTCCTTCCATCTTCAATCAGTCTTACTCCAAGGCTCTCACCCACTCTGACCCCCAGCCAGCCTCGGGATCCTTTCCCACCTCTGTCTGCAGCCTGCCAGTCTCCCACAACAAGCCCACCACTGTGAGCCAGGGGTCAGTGCTAAAGAAGCCAAAACTACTATTATTTTTGCGTAATGACCCAAATGAAGGAAAGGCAGAGAGAACCAGGGTAAATAGTTTCCCTTATTTTCTGCTCTTTTGCACTTCTACTAACAAATTTGCAGAAATGAATTCTATTTTTCCAGCAAGACAATCATTTATTCAT
Organism: Simochromis diagramma; assembly: GCF_900408965.1. Lineage (NCBI taxonomy): Eukaryota > Metazoa > Chordata > Actinopteri > Cichliformes > Cichlidae > Simochromis > Simochromis diagramma. The sequence continues at coordinate 4,613,745 of NW_024387040.1, forward strand.
TTTTTTTCTCTGCTCCACAGTGACACATAATAAAAATTAAATACTTTTTCATTACCGCTGGATGACATCCCACCCCCACCCCCCTTGACAAATCCTTGTGTCTGGTTAGATTTACTCTGCAGTTTATCCCTTTTTGCTTTTCCTTTCTTCCTCCCGTCTCACCTGCGTGGGTCGCCGATACTTCCTGCACGCTGTGACATGAGCGATGACGCTGGCATGGCTCTCCTTGCTCACATTGATACCGTTCACCTTTATAATGCACTGGCCTGGGTGGAGACCGGCAGTTGCTGCCACTGTGCCTGGCGTGAGACAGACAGAGATGCAAGGGGAAGGAGGGGTGACAAGAGTAAGAGCTACCGCACGTTATCTTGCAGGTGCATGCTGAAACCGGATGAAAAAAACATGAGCACATCCTAAAAAAAAATAATTGTCACTTTTTCCACATCCTGTATGCAAAATTAGATTGAACAACATTCTTTTTTTTTTGCTTTGTATTTACAAGACTGTTTCCTGTTTTTGGCAGCTCAGGAGGAGTGTGAGAGGGAGAGTGTGGTGCAGGGAGGAGGGAAGTTGTTTATCTGGGGTAGACGAAGGCCTCTGAGGGATGTGATTCAGACCATAGGAGAACTTCAAGGTTTACAGCTATCAGAAGGAAGTGTATGGCAGACTAAATATTCCTCCCATTTGTTTTCTCAGCTCCTTAAAAATACATCATGAAGACCTCGCGCTGCAATGTAAGGAATCTGTAATCACTTGGCCGAAGATTGCAGGGACGGACATATCCAGTGTACTTTCCTTTCCGCTTCAACTGAACTTATAATATATCAACAATAGACAAGGATATTCTAGTTATTAATAGAGTAGAAGAGAAGAGTCTACATATTACATTAAAAACACACTTAGCAAAGTCCAGTATGAATGAGTATTGTTCAAAACATTTTTATATTTTCTTTATGCTTTCTACAAGGGCTTCAACATCTTCTAAGTGGCCTTTTTGCCCAATCCCCCCACAGGCCTTGGGATTCTCTAAAAGGATAAACAAGTATTGCTAATGAACGATAAAATATAATGATCAATAACTCTCTAAGCACCCAGTCTCAGGTGAGTTGCTCCTTTAGAAAGGTCACCCCAACAGTATTAACATACTAGTGTTGAGCAGGTTTATTGCTTGCTATGTTAATTGCGTTTACAACAGCATACTTTAGTACTATTACACTATTTAGAGTGCATAAGTGTGTTTACACTGATAAGCACAACTAAATGAAGGGCAGCTCAAGTACCCAGATGGTGTACTAATAATGGTCAAAAGTTGAAACTTCAGTTGAATCCTCAGTAGTTAGCATTTTGGCTATAGCACCAAACAATTTTTAGAAAACTCAAGGAGGATTCAGGTAGTTAACTAGCTGAAAGATGGCTTTCTGGCCATGTGGAGTTGTGCTATGGCACTCCATAAGGCTAGTGCCTTCTACTTACACTACATTCAAGACCTTTCTAAGTGTTTAAGACATTTTAAGGTGAACAATGTCTATATCATAAGGAAAAAACAACCAACACAATAACACACATCCATCTAGACTCCTGATTTTCTGCAACTGTGGTCAAAAATTACGTGAAGTCATCACAGACATGAATATAATGATAAGTCTGGCGTTTTATTGATTTCTTTAAACTGTTCTTTTTCCACTGTGGAATAATTGTACAGCATACATCTTTACTGACTTTAAAAATACAAGACGTTTGAATTTATTTTGGATTTTCTCTAATCCCCACGGGGTCAAAATTATACATACGGGCTCAAATACTCACATGAACCCTCACCAACTATGATGAGAAGGGACAATCAACAAGCTTCTTGTCATCTGTTCTCATGGTGACATATCTCTGGCCTGATATTTGACCACTCTTAACAGAATCGGTAGACTTAATTTAAATTAGTTGCCTTCCTGACATGGAGCAAGCTTTACTTTACAGTTTGGGACTTTGGGAAGATCATTCCTGAAGCATAATGTTAGCATGCTTTATCTGTTCTAAAACCAGTTTTGATATGTGTTTGGGATCATCGTCCTGGAACACTCACCTCTGTCCAGGTTTCAACCATCTAGCTATCTGATTTGAGGTGAAGCTGAAGAATTTAGATGCAATCCTCCTACCATCCACTTTTTGCAACCTACCAGTACCACTGAGAGTAAAACAGCTCCACAGCATGGCGCTACCACCACCATACTTGACAGCTGACATTATGTTCTTAGGTTTGAAAGCCTAACCTTTAACCCTTTAAACAAATTAGATTAGAGAAAATCCTAAAATCCTAAATAAATTCAAACTTGTAAAACAAAAATTGATTGCACATCACAGCAGTGATGTATACTGCAGACATAAAAGTTTAAAGAAATCATCAAACCCCCAAACAAACCATGGCATTCATGCCTATGATGAGTGTAAGTAAACTTCTGACCACAGCTGTAAAAATATAGATGCCTGGTTCGCATAAACACTTATTTTACAAAAATGTGCAACACCGGTGTCAAGCAACGGTGCCAATACACTGAATTGCTGTGTGAAATTAATTTCAAGACAGAGATTTTTGTGCAACTGCTCTTTTTCTGTGCCTCGGTTTCTTCATCTCTAATTGGTATTACCAGCTCCTGTTGACCTCAGACACCAGGGAACAGAAGCTATTATGACAATCCAAGGAATGAGACACCTCCTATATATATATTGAGCTTTGTCCCCGGGGATCGCAGCATCCACTTAAACACACACCAGGTTCCCAAGCAACCACATCATCAAGTCAACACATGCAGGCGCACACATGCACGCTGACAAATAAAAGGAAAAATAAAAATAAAAGATTCAATTCCCTTAAGATGGAGACGAATTGTTTTTTGATTGGACCCTACCTCATGCCAGCCCTGATAGCAGTGCGACTAAATATGCTGCATTAGGTAAGAGGCCTGATGAATTTAGAGCAAAAAATGCAGAGTGCTTTCCTATCAAACTGATCGGTGAAGGAGAATTGCTGAACAAAGCCTTTCCTATCAAACTTTCCTATCCTAATCGAACTGCTAAGAAAAATGCGAGTAGGTGCATGGAAATCATTGCGATCATGTCACACCGCAGCCAAGTCACGCACACCCCCAAAGCTGGTGTAGCAGCTGCTCGCCAGCTGTGCCACAATAACAAAGAGGTGATGGAAAGACTTTTGCTGATGAGGCCAGACAGCTCAAGTGGTGGAAACTGCAATCTCTTACCTCTCCCAACAGCATGGACCACAGAAGGACCGAATCCACGGATCTGGAATCCCAAGCCATCGGCCGAGTCTGGAATCTTAATCGTCCTGGAAATGAAAGGAAAGAGTAAATTACCGAGCTGGGATATGCACACAATAAGATGAAATTGACATTGCGTGTGCGTGCAAAGATCTGACACTTACTCTCTAGGCTTGGTGCTGACCAGCACTCTGAGGGGTCCTTTGCTGTTAAAACATTGCTTGAGGAGAGCTTCAACTTCAGAGAAAGGCCTGAGGAACACCAGGTCTCCATTTATAGCAAACAACTTCTTCCCCACTTCCAGACCAGCCATCTTGAAAGAGAATATGAAGAACAAGAGAAATAAATATAAATTATAGAAAAGGATTAAGTCACACATTCGGTCTTAATGTGACGCAGAATCACAGTGGACCGTTTGAATCACAATGAAAAGCACGCACACTCCCAGCATTAGGAGACAACACTGGGTAACTTGTGTCTGTCAGCACACAGCTGGATCCTGTTGAGGATTTAATTTTTTTTTAAGACATCACACAAAACGCTATTCTCAATGCAAGCCAGACGTTCAAGGCTCCTTCAGTGCTACTTTAGGACTGGAGGGAATTATAGATCATGCGCTCAAACTGATCACATTTGCCTTCGAACCCTCTTCTCTCATTTTCAAATAGCAGATCAAAGCTAAAAAAAATCTGCCCCATATTTGTATGAAAGTACTAAAGGTAGCATTAGTGCCACATCACAATAAAGCAGGTTTAGAGGAAGGGCAAAGAGTCACGAGGTTATATTTTTCGTGACTAATGACTGAATCACATTTTAATAACAAAAGACTTCTACTGGCTGGCACATCTGCAACACAGCTCTGCCTTTACTTTCATCTTTGAAAATAAAATCAAAGCAATCACATTAGCAGTGCTCCTTCCTATTCTCTATAACCTATGATCTGCTAAATGAGGAGCAACTCGAGGAGAGCTTTATGCCTGGAATGCATTTTTTTTTTTTTTTTGCATAAACATTACTAACACGTTGCAAAAAGGCTTCAAAGAAGTACAGAAGAAACTTCACGATTGTGCTTTTGTGCATCTCTGTGTGTGAGACCGTGTCACCTCAGCTGGGGAGCCCTTCTCAACAAATTTGATTATGGGGACTCGGTTCCTCTCTTCCAGGGTAAAGCCATAGCCTCCATCACTGGGCCTTATCTGGAAAACAACATGTCTCGCATCAGCAAAATCCCAAGCGAGCAGACCGAGCACAAACACGGACACAGCAGAAGAAGATACTATTAAAGACCGATAGCACAGACATTTCTGTCTGCTCGCTCGCTGCAAAAAAACAAAAACAAACAAGGTTTGCTTACCAAGGTATAAAATGGACTTTTGCAGCGTTATTACTTTTACTTCTCACAGCTGTGTGCTGCATAATGATTTACAGTGTTTCCACTTTGCTCCAAGTTGTGAATAAATCCCAGCAAGCCACAGCATATCAGTCGGAGTGAGCGATAATCGATCAATAATCCACCAAGGAGCACTCACCAGGAGAGACTTGGAGATGACATTTTCAAGTATTTTCAGGTCATGCTTCATAGGTTTGTATTTTGTGTTGGAACCCTCCATCTCCTCATCAGCGAAGAAGCGGAACAGTAGGGGCTCGTCCTTGAATTCACTCTTCTCCAGCACTGAGGGAGGTGACAACAAAGTCACATATGAAAAGTGTGACTGGAAAGTTCAACAGTCCACAGATTTAGCTACAAATGCCAAATACAGTTTAATGTGATAGCTAAATGTGAATGTGTTAAAGCTTGTTATCTGACTCCTACCTATATCTGCAAGTAATAGGAGATCCTAATTTTAATTGTTTTTTAATGTATGCGAGTGTCGGAAAAAATTGTTACTTGAAAGGTGGATTTAAAATGTTGGACCCAGACAACTTCTGAGGGAGTAACCTCACTGTGTGGTGCTGTGCAGAAGCAGAACATGTTAAATTTAGCAAAAAAACTCTTTTTGCATTACGCTAAGAAGTTTAAACCCATTTAAGTGTGACCGCAGTAGTATTTGCACGCCTAATGCACAAATAGACACTTTGGGAAACAATGAGACCCCACTTTTATGGCAAAAGGAAAAAAAAAAAATCTTTTGAACAAACCAGGTCTCAGGAGCAACATAATATATCCACTATGACTTTCAATTTTAAACCAAAAAAATAGCCCTGAGGGGAAAGAACAGAGCTTCCTTCTAACATTTCCTCACTTCATTCCTCTCAAGATCAGATATAGCTACATCGTGAGGGCAAATAACTTACAGGCACGAAATGAAATTATGAAATTACCCTGTAGGCAGTGGAAGTGACAGGAAGTTTGATGGCTGGGGTTGTTATGTTCTGGAGATGTGCTGGTAATTTGTAGTGTGAGGCTTGAACTGCGGGTAGTTTGAAGCAGTTGCATCATGGGGGTACGAGGTGACATGCTGTGATTCATACTGTAGTGTGCATGATGTGGACTTTGGCACAGGGGAGGTGCGCAGTTAAAAACAAATCCGACTCTCATAAGCAAACTGTAACCATGGCCACTGTCTGTTTTGCACTTACAGATAAACAGTTTTCATGTATTTACCCATAGCACTTAGTTACTTAAGACATATACAGTGCATACAGTATATGGGAACATGCATACATGGAATTAATGATGGTATGCAAGCATCACACACGCACTTATATTCACTGGTTTGGAAAATAGTTCTATTCCTGTAGCATGTCAGAGGGATATTAAGTAGAAATGGAAAAAGAACAAGTGTGGTTATGTTCTAAAACAGGACGCTAAATGCCAGACGCCCTCTGCGTGGTTTCACCAAAGCATTCATCTCTCATTTACTCAGTGATGGAGAGGATTCCAAAGTTCTGCAGGATTTTTTCCCTTTTATTTTAATCAGGAGTGGAAAGTGCCGTACCGTGATGCATGAAGCCATTGTTGCAGAGCTCCACCCCCAAGATCACCGCTTCCTCCCTCGTTCTGCAGTCCCCCTGCACCAGAAGAGTGGACACGCGGGAGAAATAAGACAGATGTAAGCGTGAAGAGTGGGTATAGTGAATAAGTCAGAAGATAAAAAAAGAAGCAAAGGAGGATGAGAGAAAACAGAACAAAGGACATTGTGTGTTTAGAGTGCAGTCAAAATGTCACATTCACACCCCTCCTTTGTTCTTGCGTCCAAAAGCCCTCAAGGCCAGCAGAGCCACTGCACACTCGATCTTAAACAGAGCCAAAATCATGTCTAGACAAGTGAGAGCCACTCCACTGCACCGACTCAAACACATGCATATGGAATACCGCAATCACGCACATGCACGTTTACGCAGACACAAGCATGTAATGTCTGCCAGCGATTCTGTGGTTGCTGGTCGCCATATACGTTTCATCCCTTTGTTGTCGTCCCGAACAGGACTATCAATCTGTCAACCTCAGAACTTCCTGTCATAGTCAATAAAGCTTTGCTATCCAATCAATTCTGCTTTTCTTTTTTCGTTTCCTCTCGGCTCCTTTGAGAGCTTCATGTCTGATGGTGTCTTTTTTTCTGCTGCACATCTGAAGTGACTGACGTGTAACAACAGCAGACACTCCCAGAATTATTTTTTTTAAACTTCTATGCTTGAAAGGGGAAGAGGTGGGACATCTGTTTTCAACATGGCCAGAAACTAATGGAAAGGTGTCTTCTTAAAAAACACACAAGAAACTATATGAAAGTATCTGAATTTAAAGAAAAAAAAAAAAATGGTGTTCAGAATAATAATCTAACTTCATCAAATTCTTTGCACAAGCAAAATAGAAAAATTCAACAACTTGTATTCTTATTAAATAACATTTGTGAAGCAGCGAAAGAGCTTACCTGTGCTATAAGCCAATCTATGAGCTTGTTAGCCATGACCACTGATTTGTAGGTCCGTAAATGATAGTCCTTGTCCCTGGATGGGCACAAAAGCAGAAGATATCAATAGAGGGATCTGGAAAATAAAGTTCTTGGTATTTTTAATTTTACTATTTGCTTTAACTGTGAAAAAAAAAAAATGTAGGCAAAGAATATGTAGAGAAATAATTGCTTGGTCTATTTAAACACAATGCCCAAAAGGAGGGATAATAATTCCCAGTGTCAGCGAGACGTGGCCTCGTTTCAAGTACTGGCTGGTGTTTGGCCTTGGGGTGCTCCATGTCAGTATGGGGTTGCTTTTCTCAGTGTTACCCACACAGCCGCACTTTGCCAGACCCCGAGAATGCTGTTTGAAATGGAGCCGTGACTTTCCCATGAACACAGGGGCCTCCCCGGGGACACGCGGGGGCTGAGCTGCAGGGCCGGGAAAGTCCAGAACCACCGTGACTTACACCACTCCACCGCTTCCAGCACATGCAAACACTTACACACGCGCACACAAAACTAAACATACACAGGCCTTTCTAGCACACACAGTTCAGACAAGTCAAACAAGACTTGTGGGCCAAGTTAAAGTCTGATTTCAGACTCCTGGTACTCTTCAGAAAGTGAATTGTTAGAGGCCAAGCGCGGCCATGTTTGATCCATTCTGAAACTTTCTGTTACATAACTGTGCCTGACAGCCTGCGCTAGTCTCGGATGAGGACGGTACAGCTGGAAGCCATGTCGCACCATGCATAAACCACTCTGACAGAGGAACCAAGAGCCACCCTGCATTTCCCCCAAAATGGGATACTAGAGCCAGTGAGAGTTGGGCTTCAGCGGCTGGTGCAAAGTGAGGCTGTCAGAGTGAAAAATGGGGGTAAACAACGGCCCATTGGGCAGCCATATGTCGAGGATAAGGAAACAGCAGTTTGAGGAGTAACAGAGGGAAAGGTCAGAGAGGTGGTTTTTAACTTGCTGTCCAATGACAAAGTTTGTCTTGACATTTTGTGAGCAAACGGATGCAACTGTCGTACTTTCTAAGTACTCCTTAGAATAAATTACACAGAGGATGCTGAAAGTTCAAGCTTTAATCCACTGCTCAGGAGTGAGAAATTAATCAAGCAGTTTTCCATACTGTTTGTTATTCTGAAAATCCTACCCATGCATCAGTAAATATTAAGCTTCTGGAGGACTCCTCAGCATAATGAGGAAAACTTGTCAACATTTCAAATGCTGAGGTAAAAATGACAGTTTTTTTCCCCCCATTGTATGTAAAGAATATTTATGAGTGGCCTTGGCTCTAGTGTCCCTGTGTACATGATGAAAAATTGTTCTTATTATCTATTTCAACATATAACTGTGTACAACAGCTTAAGTGGGCATTTGCTCCTTTGCAGCGAGATCCCCTGGAGTGGCTGGATTCACTGATTTCTTGTAATGAAAGCAGAGGCTTAAGGGGGGCAAAGAAGCTGCAGAGGGTTATGGGGTCTGCATAGTATATACCCCCATCTTTGCCTAATCACTCTTACTCTGCCAGGAAATTCCACCTAATTAGGCAGGGGCTGGTTGCTCCAATTAAACTCTGGCATTCCCAGGCCCTGTGATGCATTGTACTGGCTTCCCAGGGAGAATGCGCTGCGCAGATATGTGAGCTAACAACGCACACAACTCAAGTTCACCAACAGGAGTTTTTACGTCAAGAGTTTTGGCCTCAACACAAAAACACCAGTGGACTGAATGCTGACAATCCAAACATACACACACAAATTCACCCTTTGGGGTTTTTAGTAGTTAGAGCAAACAAAAAAGTCTCTATGCTGGGACAGATGAAGGATCAGCGTGCCCCCGCTAGCCATGGCACAGTTTTATAGTTGTGAAATTCAAGCTTTTATTCGGGTTATTTGAAATCAGTATAAACAGCCAACTCTGATGTTGTGTTTCGCCATATGACACATTAGCAGGTGGCAATAGAATTAAAGTCAGATTATAAGAAGTAAAAACCAAAGCAGGCCAGCAGATTCAGCTCAGTTCAATCCAACTTTATTTATACTGCGCCAATCACAACAACAGTCGCCACCCTAAGGTAGAAAGCCTACATTAGTAGACAAAATTCCAACAATCTTCTATGAGTATGGGTTATGTGACAGCAGGAAGGAAAAACTCCCTTTTAACAGGAAGAAACTTCCAGCAGACGTGGGCTCAGGGAGGGGCAGCCATGTGCTGCAACTAGTTAGGGGGTGAGCACAGGAGGGCAGGACAAAATCCAAATTACGGAAGCGAGGAAGCAAAGAAGGAAATGGATGGAAAGAAGTCCTCATTATATCATGGGAAGTCCCTTGGCAGCCTAAGCCAATGGCAGCATAACTAAGTGATTGCTCAGGGTCACCTGACCCAGCCCTAAATACAAGCTTTATCAAAAAAGACATTTTTAAATCTAATATTAAAAACAGAGTGGGTGTCTGTCCTGAGTCCAAACGTGGAGCTGGTTCCAAAAAAGAAATCCTGAGAGTAGCTGAAGTCTTTGCCTCCCTCTCTGCTTTTGGAAAAACCAAGGAATCTGCAGTCTGAGAGTGCACTGTGAGGTCTCTAAGATATAACGAGGCCTGATTTTTCAAAGAACTTGTATACTCCAATAAACATTTAGGCACTCTAGGCAAAGCTTTAAAAACAAAAAAACACTTGCCTAAGTGACAATTTCTACATAGCCTACGCTGGATGAGTCCACTTTGGGGAGTTTCCAGTATTTTCCCTTATTGTAAGATACTGAGAGAAGTCACATTAGTTTCATTACTCATTCTATCCAGCCAGCATGCTTATTTTCCAAGTTTAATTACTGTTTTGCATCATGCTGTATGTCATTTTAAATCAGGAATGGCTCTGCGTGCCTTTCAAAAAACAAGATCAATATGATGTCAGTCACTCTAAATGAAATGTGTTAAGAGCTGTTTTTGAGACAAAAAAAATGAGGCACTGTTGAGCTAGCTGTGACTGGGCCACGTGATGCTGCAAGGTACAGAGACGCATCCGAGGGAAACTGCCTGTAGTCTTGAATTTAGAATCAGGAGAAAGTACAAAACTCAATTCAATTTAATTTGATTTATTTAGCGAAAAATCACAACAAAAGCTGCCTCAAGGCGCTTTGTAGTGTAAAGTGAAGACCTTACAATAATAGGAAGAAAACAGAGAAAAACCCAACAGTCATATGACCCCCTATGAGCAAGCACTTTGGCAACAGCGGGAAGGAAAAACTCCCTTTTAACAGGAAAAAACCTCCGGCAGAACCAGGCTCAGGGAGGGGCGGCCATCTGCTGTGACCGGTTGGGGGTGAAAGCTGAAGGCTCTCCCTCCCATTCTTCTTTTAAAAAGGAACCACAAGTAACCCCGCAGTCCGAGAGCGAAGCACTCTAATGGGGTAATACGGTACTATGAGGTCATCAAGTTAAGATGGGGCCTGATTATTCAAGACCTTGTATGTGAGGAGCAGGATTTTAAATTTGATTCTGGATTAACAGGGAGCCAATGAAGGGAAGCCAGTATAGAAAAAAATATGCTCTCTCTTTCTAGTCCCTGTCAGTACTCTTGCTGCAGCATTTGAGGCTTTTCAGGGAGTTTTTAGGACATCCTGGAATTAATAAGCCTAGAAGTAATAAATGCATGAACTAGATTTCCAGCATCACTCTGAGACAGGATGTTTTTAATGTTGGAGATACTGGATGGAAATGGAAGACAGCAGTCCTACATATTTGTTTAATATGCGCATTGAAGGATATATCTTGGTCAAAAATGACTCCAAGATTCCTCACAGTGTTACTGGAGGCCAGAGTAAAGTAGCCAGAGTGAGCATCTGGCTAGATAGTGCATTTCTTGGATTTCTAGGACCAAATACAATAACCTCAGTTTTATCTGAAATAGAAAGTTTGAGGTCATCCAGGTCTTCATGTGCTTATGGCATTCCTGCAATTTAACTAATTTGTGTGTGTTATATGGCCTCATGGATAGAAAAAGTTGGCTATCATCTGCATAGCAGTGACAATGCATGCTATGCCTTCTAATTACACTGTCTAAAGGAAGCATGTATAATGTAAATAGAACTGGTCCTAGCACGGAACCCTGGAGAACTCGCTAACTAACCTTTGTGTTTGAAAAGGACTCACCGACTCACCACTGCACAGTACCTTCAATACCCACAACATCTCTTATTGCTGTAACAGTATCGAACGCCACACTGATGTCTAGTGGGACAAGCACAGAAACCTGGTCATATATTTTTGACAAAACAATCTGCATGAATAACTTTAATTTTTGGCTTTATTTATTGAACAACAGGTTTTATACTGATGAAAATGTGGAATGAAATTAAGATCTCTCCACAAAAGCAAGTAAAAACACCACAAATATGGGAATGTTTGTCAAACTTGTATTACTACAACTACCAGATATTTAGAATTACCTTTTAAGCTGCTTACCATGTTGATCAAGACCATGTGTTAGGTTATAAAACACACACACACACACAAACAAAAAGGGGAAACTGTAGGAGGACCTTATTTGTAATCAAATGATCACCCACTTAACTCACATTCTTCATCATGACAACATTTTCCAACAAACTTTCCTCTCGGATGCATCAAAAGTGATGTGAGATTCATCACAATATCGCCAATTTTTGTTTTAAGCATGAATGTAAACATCGAAGGGAAATTGAGGGAATAGATTCAGTTTCTTTCAGCACATCTGTGTCTTGAGAACAGCCAGATAAAACCTGTCATGCTCAATCACCCACAGGAGCCTGTGCCAACTCCTCACAAGTCCTCGAAAACAATGAGCTCATAGTTCACAACCTAATCCCTCTTAGTCACTTTTTCGTATGTGGCAGGCAGGGGTTATTTTTAGGCACAAAAGCCAGACGCTGAACTACACGTGCCCCCACCTGGCTTGACTGCAATGGAGTGGAAAAGAAAATGACCGCCCACCTGATGACGGGAGTGAAGAGGCTGTGAAGACGACAAAACAGCCGAACACCCTGTGAGGAACAGGAGAGAGAGTTTGGGTTATTTCAGCGATATGCGCTTAAAGTGCGATTTTAAATCGACTCGCGTTTCCACCGCAGCACTGTTACCTTGGATATAACATCGTGCATGTCACTTCTCGGGTGGTAGGTGCCGTCGTCGTAGCGGAAACGGTAGAGCACGGGCTCTGGTTTGAACTGGTGTTTGTCTGTGACTAAAGAAATGCCACACATTCAGGCCCCAGAGTGAAGGGGAGCATTATTCAGTTTGCTTTAAATGTGAAAATTAAAAAAAACCAAAACACATTCAAACCAAGCAGGGCTGCACAGAGAAACAAGCTCTCCAGACAAGAAAAGGACTCCAACCCCACACAGAGCAGTCACAGATAGCACAGCTGCTCAGAGCTTCCTGCTTTTCTCGCTTCAGGGGACTGTGTGTAGACCCTCCAGCAGTCATAAAAGCTGGCTCCGTACTCTTGGCTGCAGCTGAGCGGGTTCCATTAAAGTTTTTGTTTTTTTTGTTGTTTTTTTTAAATAAAAAGATATTCTATCGTTTTTCGCATGGGGACTGCTAACTGCACCGTGAGAGAGAGCTCGGAGGGGCTCTGAGTTATTCCTCTCTTTCAGGAACAGCTCTAAAGCCCCATCTCATTTCTCACTGAGGAAGCAATAAAGTGCCCCTGAGTGATTTAAGATACAACTTGACTTGGGGCCCTACACTTTTGAGGAAAAAAACGAAAGAAAAAAGAAAGAAAAACCATGCAGGGCTGCATGCGCCATTTAGTGTGAATGCAGAGTGTTAGCCAGCTTAAAGTCTCATGCACTAAACACACTTGTTACCCAAAGCCACAGAACAGCAGCTGAGAAAATATAACACAAACATTAAGGCAAGAAAAGATTAATATTTATAATCCCTTACCTAAACATTGTGTCAAAGCTGTGTTTAAATGGGACACCTGCTAAGAAATAAATAAGAGAGCCACATCTACTTTGTAGACTCCAGCCAGAGAGTGAAAGCACAGCATTCTTCAGACATGTCTAGAGGTTAGGTTAGGGAATGGCAGGCATTTGCATGCTCTACACTGTGCAGCACAAAGTAAATTAGACTGTGGCAGATTTGATTTAATATGTGGGACAGCAAAGGATGATAAAGCGGGTCTGAGTGGGAGAGAGGACGGGAGATAAAAATGAAAAACTAACCGTGGTGGATGATACCATTCTCCAGCAGAGCTTGACCCAGGTGAACCCCTTCTTCTGGGTTGTCCGTTTCACCGATTTCCATCAGCCAGGACACAAACTCACTGGTCGGGTGGGGGAATAAATTTCAAAAAACAGAAGCTCAAAATAAAGAACTGGCACAGCAACATACGTGGCTCAGTCGCAACAACACAACACAAATGCACAGAAAACCCATGGGAAATTTCCTCGCTTCATAAAAGGGCAATGTTTGTGATTATTGGAGAGAGAAGAGAAGAAACAGCCTTCATAACTTTCTACAAACTGCATTTACTCTAAATCAACGTGACTATGGCAACAAACACCCGGGCTGGCAAAGGGGGAATGATTTATTTACAGTCAAGGCCCAGGTTTGTTTGTTAAAACAACCAGCAGGCCTCAGTTCTCGCTTTTTGTCCAGTTTGACTTTATTTAATTTAGACACATAATTTAATAACATCAATAACAGAGGATTTGACTCAAGCTTGGGAATTTCTTGATAGAAAAACACGTTTTTTTAGGGGGTGGGTTTTTCCCCCTCTGCACCATTTACAACTGGAAAGAGAAAAACAAACCAACCACTAAAAGGACCAAACACAGCATCCGATGTTCTGGCCCAAATGAACTTAATGGGATAATTCTTTATAATTTAGTGACTCAATAAAAGAGACAGAGAGTAAAGACAGAGAGGACTGAGCATGAACAGGCAATGCAGCGGCAGTCTATCTGATTACATCCTTGATGTCCCGTCTGTCCGCAAAAGCCAAACAAACACATCCAGCAGCACGACTGGAATTCTGTGGAACACACTTCCAGGCCACGATGGGGGCAACTGGTGTCAAAGTTGAGCCAAAAGCAGCATTTTTTAAAACGATTTTAGAGAAACAACTACTGAACACGCCACCGCCAGCTTGTCACACTCTTGAACCACTGATTGCTGATGTCTTTTCACTCCAAAATAAACCTCGGGGGAAACCACAAACCTATAACAACCTCTGTATGGAGAAATGATCTGAAAAGGTCAATGATGGGGTTGAATATGGCTTTTATACCTTCTTGAAATAACCCCCAAAAGGATTTGTGCATCTTTCTGGGATCAAACTGGGGCTCTTTCGCTCGTTAGATGAACACTGCTACACTATGGAGCCGCTAGTTACGAGTAAAAATGGAAGAAAACTGGAAACATCCTGCGCAGCCTTGGCCCAAGTGTAGAGCACACTGCCCACTAATCACAAGGTTTGCTGCAACTCCGTGCGCCAAAGGGCTCTTGGACAAGATACTAAACCAAGTTGCATATGATGCCAGGTAAACACCTCACGTGTGTGTGTGTGTGTGTGTGTGTGTGTGTGTGTGTGTGTGTGTGTGTGTGTGTGTGTGTGTGTGTGTGTGTGTGTGTGTGTGTGTGTGTGTTAAACTGGGTGAATTCAATTTTTTGTAACATTTCCTAGCCAAACTTGAATTTTTGTGGTTACTTATATGTTGTCATGGATTTTTTTTTTAAATCTCCCACTGAATCAAATATTTTACAAGGTTAAAACAGATTCGAAGCTTAAAGGTCAACTTTTTAGGAAATTAGGATAATCCTTTTATTTCCAGCAGAAGTCACATAAAAAATATTATTGGGGGCAGGGAGAGACGCTCTATGTAGAACTTCTGGAGGTCTTTATGCTTGTTTAATATGAGTAGTACTTGGCAGTCAGAAGAAGCGGTTGCCTCTAACTGAAGCTTCATATACACATGCTTAGGTATAGACTAAACAAACAAGATAGAAAGTGTTAATTAGTGCGCTTTAAAGGTGCTTCATTTAAATACATTTTAGTGCCTTCGGGCAGAGACGGCCAAGCTGTTTCCCCCCCCCATGTGGTCTTTATGGTGAGCTGAACAAACTACCCGCTGGCATAACTTCATATTTACAGAACAGGAAGAGCATTGCAAGAGATAAAAAGGCTTCTTACAGAACTCTCAGCAAGAAAGCAATTACGCATGTTTCTCCATTTTCCAATATCATTTCCCATGTCCATGATCATGGTGCATAAGGGGTTGCTCCCGATGCATTCATCCAAGTGTAAGCATTTATGACTGTATGAATATGTGGGTGAATGAGGCTTGTAGTATAAAGCGGTTTGAGTGCTCAAGCAGAGTAGCAAAGCGCTATACAAGAACCAGTCCATTTACCATAACTGTCATAGATACTCACCAGCATCTGTCACGACAATATACTGCTAGAGTCCATCATACGTAGAAAATGGTTTTTCTGTTTGTTTCAGGTTTAAAATTGGATGATAATGTCAGACTAGGTGGCTCTCATACACATTTTCTTTGATGAATTACCCTCTCGCAGAAAACTAACCTCAAATAAGATCATAACATTTTTCTGAGACACAGAAATAGCCCTCTGTTTTAAAAAGAAAAAGTCAGAAAGAAAAAGGGAGAGGCGTGGAAAGGGGATAATGGCAAAGCATTTCACAATGGAGGGAGTGGGCTGACTTGAAGCCATAGGCAATGTGGTTTTCATCAGAGACATACAATGCTGGTTTCCATAAGCCAATTACGCCTACATGTAATCATCTCCGAAATCAGCGCAGACAGGAGAAGTACCGAGGGGCCAGAGATGTCCTTTTACCCACAAGTGGTCATCCAGGTGTAAGGGGATAGGTTTTCAAAGAAAGCTTCCCTGAGCTTCTTTCTCACCATATGATCGCTTCAGACTCAACAAGATGACCGCATCGGACTAGTGTTTGATCCTGCTAATCTTTTCAGCTGACAGATCCATTCCTTCTCCGGACCGCAAGGGATCTGGTGTTGTCTGTGTGGACCAAAGGAGAAAGTAACCCTTCATTTCAAACCACCATGCCATGTAACTTGGCCACAACTATGTCCAATTGGACTTTTTGGTTGGTTTTTGCTCCCCTCCTCTCTCTTTATGCTTTTAAAAATAACAGGGATTTTGACATGACTGTATAAGCTCGGGAGATTTTCAACGTGACTGTAACAACTCAAGAAAAACAAACTGAAAGTACAATTTTATAACAAATGGAAAACATGGCTCATTCTGAATTGTACTGGAGTGTTTACAAGGCAAATTTGTTAGAGAGGATCAGAACTTGAACAGAATCCAACCCAGGCCGTCTTTTGGAAGCATTCAATGATTTAGCTGAGCCTTTAAAATTACAGGCGTCCCTCTGTAAACATATTTTTGGCTGCCACACGTCATCATCAGAAGCTTCTTGTTTTTTATTATCTTTATCCACGTTCGCCACCTTCTCAGTCACACTTTGTCCTCTTCCCACATTGGGGTACAATATGGGATAGATGCTATATAACAAGAGAGGATGCTGAACATGTCGAATGGACCGAGGGAAAGAGTTTTGCAGTTCCCAGATTCCCGATAAAAGTGTCTGTGCCCACATATTTGATCTCATTTGAAGTAGAACTACAAAAAAAAAAAAAAAAGTTTGTCCTTGTCAGGCATTCAAGTCTTTTATCTCATTAAAGCACACAAGTGCGCAGAAACCTACAACACTGACGTGAAACCAATTCGTCTGCATTTCACATTATGAAAGCAAAATACCCAAATGGTGGCATCAACTTCTGCTTACCTAAAATAACCCAAGGACGAGATTTTCAGCAAAGCTCCACTCACGGTAAATATTTTTCACCTGTCAGCGAGTGCAGGAGAGATAGTCATATTCAGACTCAAAAGTAAATATGGAAAGCACGCCCAAATTAACTGTGAAAATTCAAGGACAACGATGAGCGTGACACACTCTGATGGTAACACACGCACACACAGACAGAGCTGCCCTCTGGCATAATGAACCTTCTACAACAATTACCTCATGGATTTCTCTGCAGACAGCTTACTATAATCTAACATGGGCGAGGGAGCAAAAGGGGCAGTCAGCGGAGCCGCGCAGGGATATCTAGCCTGTGATTTATGACTGGCATTCAGTGGCCGATCCATCCCCAGACACCACACCAATAATCCTTAAATAAGATTCATGGGCTAAATCTCGCTGGATTTCATTTTCCCGTGACTGAGATGGCGGATCCACAACACAGAGTCTCTTGAGCAGAAAG
Organism: Simochromis diagramma; assembly: GCF_900408965.1. Taxonomy (NCBI): domain Eukaryota; kingdom Metazoa; phylum Chordata; class Actinopteri; order Cichliformes; family Cichlidae; genus Simochromis; species Simochromis diagramma. Next base: position 4,631,213 of record NW_024387040.1, read on the forward strand.
TGCCATTGCTTTCTTCTTTCCAGCAGCTGTCTTTACAAATCCTGGCCAATTGATCTTTATTATTACGTTACATTACTAATACCACTTCTTTTAACATCAAGTACAAGGTCCTATAAATCTTTAGAGACACACAGAATACAGATTTAATCTTTGAAAGGCTCCTGGCACAGTCATGCAGTCTGACCTACTCACAGGTAAAATGCTTACATGACACAGAGAAAACCCATAGGGCTGAACACTCGATGGAATAAACATCAAGACCAGCAGAAGGATCCTTACCTTCCCAGGAAACACTTGGGGAAGGTGGTGAGCTTGCGTTTCCGGTCCTTTATGAGGTTACCCTTGGTCATGAGGTGATAGAGCTTCTCTCCCTTCTCTGACACCATCACCCACGTATCCTGCTCCATGCCGAGCCTCAGACCTACACAGGAGAGGGTGCAAAGAGCCCGTCAGTATCACCGCATTAATAATCTTTGCACCTAGCTCCGATACTAAAAGCATCAATCACTAGACAGAGAAGGTTAATGTCTCCTAATTTGAAAAGATAATCAGCAGTTGCAATAGCCTTCATTATGTGATCTGCTTGAGGGAAATAACACAGTTACTCAAGAAACCCCCTTCAGTCCTAGATGCAGATCCCACATGCTGATCGTAGCTGGGATCTATTTGCGTTTTTAATCATTCAAGTTATATTGCTTTGTATCGATTTTCCCAAAACGCAGCCTATATTTTCAGTTATTTAAATCAAGACAGATGCTAAGGAGAAAACATTGACCAGCTTTCCCTGAGTGTAATAAAAGCCCTGACACTGACAAACAGTTGCTTACTTTTCCTGCGTTCCCTCTCTTTCATGATGGCCTCCAGCCACTCCTGCTTCTCCTCCGGGGTCTTGGCCATGCAGACGAACCACTTGTTCTTGGCCGTGTTGTGGATCTTCCAGCCGTTGTTCACTATGTTCCCGCTGCTGTGGTAGTCAGCTGAGGAGGAGAAAACACAGGCAGAAACAATCTCAGCTCCTTCTAGTTAGCTCTTTGCAAGGGGAGGACTTATTTAATCCCAGAACTTTTTCATATTTGAAAGGGGAAGGCCATGAGTCTGTGGGTACACTGATCGTGACACTGTAAACAGAGTTATTGAGAAGTTGGGTTCACAGTAAATAAGGGTTACCGCATGAAACACAGCAATAACATGGGGCACAAAGTGAGTCGCTGCAGAGAAAAGCAAAGCCGAATGACATAGTGACATTAGCGCTACTATAAAGGAGTGAAGAAAAAAAAAAATCTATAAATTTAAAAAAAACATGCCTCTTGATGAGTTATTGCTTTCCTATATAGCAGCGTGTGGTCTATTTTTAATAAAAAATAAATAAAACAAAACAAAAAACAACATCCAGAGAATATCATACTCTGTCTTACTGCAAATGCTGGACTCGGACTCATTTTTCCCTGCTCTACTATCAGACTTTCTATCGAGTGGTTCATTGATTATCGCTCTTCTCCTTTAATGAGATAAACGAGAGGGAACAAATGCAGAAGGAGGACTATCCATCAGCATTATTTACTACTGAGTCCTCAGAATACTCCTTCAGAGCTGGTGCGTACTTGTGATTAACTATGCCTGTAGTATATACATGTTAAGAAGCCTCCAGATAAAGGAAGTGAACTCTTGACCCATCATCATTTTCATCTTTTAGGAACCCCTTCCAGTCTCTTCCCAACATTCCTTTGATTTTTCTTTCTAAGCTTATCACAAAAAGCGACCCATTACAATCATCAATTACAATCACGTCTAAAAACACAGACGGTGTGGTGGTGGTGTCCTTTATATGGAATGCCCCGAGGGCGTGTTTCAACCTCAGGCAGCAAGTGTGCGCCTGGGAAAAAGTCGTGGCACTTTGTTAACATAGGAATCCAAGCTAAAATAATCCAGTCACCCTGGCTTTAAGATTGAGATCTCCCGCCTGTGGTGAAGAACACCCACAAGTTACTGCTCTGCCGCCTGCCTCGCCTGTTTATCCAGACCCAAGCCCATCCATCCCTCACCAAAAACACCCAATATTACTGCCCATCTAGGACCGTTGGAAAGGAAATGATGGCTTCTACAAATATAAATGCTAATCAGTGGCTATGTGAGGCCAAAAGACACAAGCGCTCAAGTTCACCGAGGACCAGCAGCAGCACAGCCCCAAGGATATGTAACTATAGACGTCTAAAAAATGTTTATAGGTAAGTCTCATTTTTCCATTGGCGATCCAAGTGTAAAAATCACACAGTTGTGCACCAGCTCACGCCAAGGACTATGTTGTCTACTTCTCCGTGTGGCTTATTATGGCATGTATTTAAATTCCTGCTGCCAGAACTGCTGTAAGTGGTCCTGGCAAGTTAGCACAGGCAATGACAAAAAATAATAAACTCAAACAGCAGCTGTCCAAAATAACCAGGGTATCTTCTTTTAGAGCACTGCTCACCTGTGCCATCATCCACATTTTCCACCTCCATCACCTCAGTGCTGATTCTTCCCCTGAACAGGTAGCGAGGGCCCTCGGTGGACGTCTTACTGTTTTTTAAACGCCTTTGACGGAGAGAAACAAGATGATGATTAATCCTTTAACATTTAAATCATATTTAATAGACAGTCACACTTACCAGCCTATTTTGACATCAAAGGTAATCAGTAGCAAAATACTTTACATTTAATACTTGATACTTTTCCAACTCCCTCACAAAACAGAACCTAAAATACTTCCCATAGTAAGAGGAAAGGAACGGTGCAGTGAATTATTTATAAAGTCTGTACTTTAAATGTTCTGTAGGAGGACAGACACACAGGAATTAGCACAAATATAATATTTTCATTCTCTCTGGAGAAGAGCAATGAATAAAAAGTCACCTATTTTTCTTCTTGCAGTAGACCAGAAGCTTGTCGAACAAGAAAAAAATCCTCTCTTGTATGTTCCCAGCTGAAATCTTCAGCAGGACACCCTGCATTAGCATCTCCGTGCATGTGTCTGTGATATTTGAACCCTGGAAATGGACAATGGTGCAGGGAAAAAAAAACAAACAAAAAAAAAAAACAGGTGAGTTGTCATTAACATGCATGAGAGACGTGGGAATTTGTGCACAAAGTTCAAGTTTTAATTTTAAACTATAGTAAAGTATATAAACTGTGGCATTTAGCATTCACATATATTGTCTGAACAGGAGGAGGGACTACAGAGCCCAACCTTTTCCTCTTCCCACTCTCAGGGGTCTGTAAAAACACCCCCGCTTCCTCACAGCAGATTGCTGTGGGATTTTAAAAACGCGCGGCCGTTAATAGCCTCTACAGAACAACATCCCGTCCAGTCCAACCATGTGCTGCACTGTTGCGTCTGGTCACCAGATTGGTTGGGGTTCCTGCTGCAAGTGATAAAGTGTGCTGTCTTTTCCCCTTACCTTGCCTGCTCTGGGAATTTATGTACCACGTTTGATCAGCCCTCCAGAGCTAAAAATAACCCCCATGCGCACAGAGGCGGAAAATGTGCTCCCAACGGAGACACGGGCGGGCCAAAACCTATCCCACTTTTTTTTCCCCACTTCTTTTCCTCCCTTCCCTTCTGCTGATCATTTTTCACTTTTCTTCCCCTGCTCTGTTCTTCGCTATCTTTTATTCCTTCCTCCACACTTTTCTTTTTAACTCTCCCACTCTTTCAAGGGCCCATGACCAGATGTTAAACTAATTTGCAGCTTTTCAATGTGTGCGCACCAGACACAGAAAGAGGTCTCGGTCACTTAAAGGGGCCAATGGCAACATCACACCGGTCCAGATTGTAAAGCAGCGTGTCCTTAATGGAAGAACTGACACTTCCTCTTTGTGTTAGACATGCTTTTAGCAGAGCCTCCATCCCATTCACTTAAATTTGCACTTCTTTTGCAGCATTTTTCACTTGTTCTTCATATTAACCGTGTTCCATAGAAAAAGCTTCACACTTCAAACCCTCAATCATCCGTTTCATCCAGAATTCAAGCATCTACTTTCATAGTAAGACAATGACTCATAACAATTGCAAAGCAGGATATGCCATTAATTAAGAGGGAAAAAAAATAAAGAATTAAGCTCTGAAGTGGTATTTGCCAATTACCTCGAGAGATGAGAGAATTTTTTAAGCTAAGGAAGCCAAATCAAGCAAACTCTACAACTCAAGTACATTTTAAGCATGCTAATTAAACTAGAGAACAGAATGTGAAATGAAACTTGAAACTACAACCCTCTAGTCTAAAATTAACATATTTTTATAGCGCACAGTGACAAAACACAGACACATGCAACACTAACCAACTGGCAATCACTACCCTGACGAATGCTGGCAGCACACAATCATGGCGACCACTTTGGGCCACAGCCCTGCTTCTCACACGGGAGGTGAACCTGCCAGGATGCCCCGAGGGTAGCCAGCAGTGAAACGGGTCAGCGCTAACAAGCAATCATCCCAGGAGGAGGAGCAGAAATGGAAAAAAAACAGCGTCTCTCACAATCACTCCTCATCCCACTGAAATACCTCAAAAACACCCACACAGAAAAACAAGATACAACCATCACTCAGTTCTTTCTCCCCCCGCCTCTCTTCTCTCCCTCTTAGTTCCATCTCATTTAGAGCCGGAGAGCCTGGCGTGCAGCAGTCGCAGGACCAGCTCCAGAATGAGCTAATGTTTACAATTAATAAAAAGTACTGAGGGGAAACTGCAAAGTAGCTACAGCCAGGATTATGTTGAACACAAGATGTCACCCCACCCAAAAACTAAGCCTGACTCTGATTACGCTATTCTTAGATTTGTGTGTGTTTGTGTGTCGCTAAAACCTGTATAATGGCCTTACATTGAGGTTTTGGGTTGGATTTAAACTGTATTAATGGATCCACTATTGAAGTTCCTGCCATATATTTTACTGTAAAGCAAAACACTCGCACTAAAAGGCATCCAATAATACAGCCACTCTTTAAAGTTGTGGGTGACCATAGAAAAAGTAGAACAAGTCAGTCAAATGCAAGAAACTCTAAATATTTTAGTCAAAAAGCCTGTTTTCTATTTAGAAACAAATATCTGTTGCTGCCTGAAAAGGCTCTATCAACACTGCAGCATGTCTCTGTGTGCATGTGTGCTGGAAGCCTTAAGGCCCTTTCACATGAAGCCAGGTCAATTACATAAGTATTCTGCCCTCTTTCTGTACAATTACCATCACTTTTTACACTTTTTCCAACTACTACGACCCCTTATTAAGCCTACCTACGGGGGGGGGGAAATAACCCTACATACAAAGAAGTGCAATCTACCCGATGGTGATCTGACTGCTCACCCCAAAGCATGACGGCTTTAACTCAACCATGCAGAAGAAGTATGGCTATTGTGAATACAAGTCATTGTTCCCGGCGAGTATACGAAAGCTTAAAAGGCTACACAAGTCAGGCCATGTGGAATTCTTGCTGGCACAGGGCTGAGTAACTTTAAATAAGTCATGACTTTCAGCTTAAGTAGTGAAAGCTCAGCTTAGGACAAAAACAAAACAAAACAAATCCCCAAAACTCTGAAATACAGCAAGACGTTAAGTTAAAGTTAATGAAATAAATCATTTAACATGCTTTACTGAGGCTCACCTCCCAGCCCTCGATATGCGACTGCCATTCCTCCAAAATCTCCAATTTTTCCATCTGTCTCTTGGCCTCATTGATGCTGGAGCACACCTCTTTCATCACCTGCAGAGACTCCTGTACCAGAGCGTAGTCGTTGTGCTTCTTCGGGGTCCTCTTAAGCAGCTCCTACGCATGTACAGATCACACAAAATGTCACATAATTTCACAGAAAAGTATAATTAAAGCGACGCAGTTGGAAGAATAGCTGGCAAATATTGCTCCATCATGAAAAGCACTTCACTTTTCACTCTCTCGTGGTTTTTGAGTTTAGTGGTTTAAACCCTTCTGCTGAAATGCCAATCTCATAATCTGTAGTCTAAACACTGTGTTTTAGCATGTCAGCTACTATTAGTGCACAATTTACACTCTTCTGGATGTATTGGTGTTACTTTACGGCCCTGGCAGCTGAAAGACTTCAAAAACGCAGCGCATCGGATTACCCCCTTATTATCATAACATCTCTGCGCATATGTTGGTGGCTGTTTAGAAAGCGCCTGGGAGAATTAATAGATCATAACAAGATAAATGAATAGGGACAGCTCAGATCACCAACTCAAACAAGCCTTTGAAAATGTATTTCATTTCACTCACGTTTCACATTCAAAAATGGAAACTTCAAAACTAACAACCTAGAGTGCCAGTGTGAATGAGCCCAGTCAAAGTGTCTGAAAGCGCAGCTGGGCCGCGGAGGTGATGATAGGCCTCGTGTTATTCCTGCAATGTGGCTGTGCCAGGGAACTAAAGCAGAGACGTGTCAGAATATGAGGCCAGTGTTTCATTAGCAAGGCAGAGGTTGATGTGAATAGGATGGGACAGCCCTAACTAATGACTAGGTGTGGTTGGACGAAAAGAGGGGAAGAAGTTGCTCTACAGAGGTGGCGCATGGGTGTGGTATCTCTTTAACACATGGTTAGCGTGCACAAGATTATACTCACTCTGAGCAACAACGGGTACTTGCAAATCCTCTGAATAGGAGCTACCAGATATCCCTCCAGTGGGACCTCTGTGTTTTTCCTGCCTCCCAGCAACATGTAGTTCTGGTGGGATTGAGAGGAGAGGATAACAGAGGAGAGTTAAATGAAATATGAAACATTGTCAGAGAATTCGTACTAATAATAAAAAAATAATAATAATAACATTACCAGTTACGAAGTGCTTTAAAGCTAGTAAAAGGTAAGTATGAATGGTCCAGCATACAGATTCATATATATATATATAGTGTTACATTCATTGCAACATACAACAAATGCAACCAAGTATTTGAGAAAGATTATGAAGAAGCTAACCTATAAAATGAGTTTTCAGCAGTCTGTTCAAGCAGGCTGTTTCAAAGTCTGGACGCTACAACCTCAAAAGTCTCCAGTTTTAAAATAAGAGCGCCGAACAGTTAGCAGGTGTCAAAATACATCGAATGCATACACAAAACTTTATGTGTTAGCATAAATTAGCAAAAAGCTGTGAAAATATTTTCATCTTCAATAAATTAACAAAATGATACAGAACTATTTAACAGCTGATTATTTCTTTTAAGTGATGTAACCCTTACAAATGTATTTGTGCCATTAGCTAACCATTTCGATGTTTAGCCATGATGTTTATCTTGCTATTTCAACTGTTAATCCTCAGAGTTAGCTAACATTTAACTTACAGCTATACTTTTAGCAAAATTATTGACAACTTTTTTTATTCCAAATTCAAGCTAGCTGGCTGTACTTCAGCTGTGTTTGTCTATGACTAGACTTTAGCTAAAACATTTCAACAGTTAGCCATGAATTTAGAAAGCTATTTGAAACACATAGCTAACTTTCCTACTCCAATTTGTTTAAGTCCCGTCAATTCTTTCATTTTAATAGGTGAAGTAATCTTTCTAACTACACTTTAGTAAGAAGTATTTTCTGGGTTATTTGTAGCCATGTTTTGGAATCACGACACTACCAACACTGCTATCCACAAACTATAAGTTTTACTTTTCTCCCTCAGCATGACAATTCATGTGGTAGGTTGCAAATTATGAGGAAATATTCAATCACACCTTTCTCTCACCTGAAATTTAGAAGCGGTACTGCTGAATATAAACACTAAACCAGATTTTATTGCTGTCAGCAGGCCAAAGGTTATAGTGGAGGTTATATGGAGTGGATATCCCCATCTTGGTCACTGTAGGGTCTGGGAGATGACCTGAAGTATATAAGCTCATGGCTGACTGGATCTTGGAGGGTAACACGAGACCCAAACGGCCCTGATGGCAGGCTAGGTTACCAAAGGGTCAAGGCTATAAAGACCACAGCAGATCAGTGTCGGTTAATATCTTTGGCTAAACTGCCTCCTTAGATTAAAGACACCAGTTTTCCATATAGTTGTATATAGTACATGCATGTGCACATTTGTCTCTCACCCTATCAATTACACTCTGAGCAAAGGTCATACACTTCCCCACAGACGTCTCCAATCAATACAAGCAGACCTGCCGTCATACTCTAGTTTTTCTAAGTGTTTAACTCTTTACTGGAAGAAGGCGTCGTCTTTTCATCGTCTCCAAACACAGGGTGTGATGAGATGCTTATAACTGTCACACACAAAAAAAAGGAGCCAAAATTATTAACAGAGGATAAAACTATGAGTGGGGACCTGTGCATAAACAGAGAAGAAAAATGTGCACATTTTTTGACCTCCCTAAACACAATCCAGCAGTGGGAACGTAGTCAACTTTGTTCTCGCAACACGATGCTCCCCTGTGGAAGTGAAAGTTTCTAAGAACGTCGGAACAGGAAGTGGGAGTCAGCCCACACACAGGGGCAGAGCCACATCAGCTGTCAAACAAACTGGGACACAGAGTAGAGGGTTTTACACTGTCCAGCTGCTATGTGTGGGTGACTGCGTGTTTGTATGCCTAGGAGAGTGTGTAGTGGCCCTTAGAAATCACCTCAGACGCTGTAATTGTTCCAGAAATCATGTTTCTGTTTTACCAAGAACTAAAACAGATTTCTCAGATTTAGGCTTGAACTTACAATTTAATCGTTACTGAACCTAAACACATACATTTTTAAGACTGCATACAGTTTCTTCAAATACACAAAGGTTCGGAGTCTCTTCTCACCAGTAAACATGTCCTGACATTTCTGATCTTATTGAGCTCCAGCAGCAGCCTCTGGGCCTTCTCGTGGTTCCCGCAGTATTCGTCATAAATCTGAAAACGGCTCCTCTGCAAGAGCCAGAAAAAGTCAAGGTGAGAAAAGAAAAAAAAAAAAAAAAAAAAAAAGAGGGACGTGTAAGGAGCAGAAATTATGGTCAGAAAGCAACAGAAAGAGGGCAACAAAGTCAAACAGAAAAATGGGAAAGGAGAGGAGGGCATCAGAAAACAAATGAACCCAGACAGGGCAGTAAAGAAGACAGGAAATCTGACTGCAAAATAAAGAAAGATGAGAGAGAGAAAGAGGCAAACTGACTGGAGAGCACATATATATAATTGAGAAGATATAAATTATTCGTCCCACTCATCACCAAATACATAATAGTGATCATATCCTGCCATCTGCCTTGCAGCCATGACCGACAACCTTCCACCAAAGCCATTCATATGACATCCATACTCATTGTCTTTCGCAGCGGGCCCAGACCACACAGCCTCTAAATCACTCACTACAAAGCAGCAAAAATAGTACGCAGTCTTCAGCCGTGCTGCTGTGCCGCAGAAGACGAAGCGGGTGATCTGAAGAGACATAACTGTCAAAACAAGCGGGAGCGCGTACGAAAACAGAACTTTATGATTAACTTTACAGATCGCCCGACTCGAATCGTGTTTTCGAGGAAGACTATTTACGAACACCCAAATTGTTTATGTTCTGGCCTTGCGATGGATTGACTGATTCCAATGCATTCCCAAAAGGAAAGTTTTCAGCCAGCATGAACTAATGTTCAGGCCTGAGTCACAGAGGGAGTTGCACTGCCCAGCTGGCTGGCTTTTTTGTATTTCTGGAGTAGATTGTAGTGATTTGTTGGTGCTATAAAAGTTTCATGAAAGAATTACACAGAGTAGGAAACTCTGAAAAACGCTGCATAATACGTTAGGCGTGTCTAATTTGTTTCATCTCTATGGACACACATGACTGCTCATGACTGAATTATGGTCATAAGTTTTCAGTATATCCCATCTTGCTAATGAGGTCATCATGTCATAAACCTAAATGTACCACTTATACTGCCAGGTCATCTCTCTTGCACCTGTATGAGCAGCAGCTAGATGCGACTGACAAACTCGCCTTATCCCCAACAGAAGGACGCTCAGATTTATTAGACTTTGAAGACCGTTATACGCCAGCGTGCCTCAAGGCTTCGCATCAAAGAACTGCGATATACAGTGGGAAAGAGCAGTATATCAGAGCTCTATCAGGCATATCGCACATGTGGGCACTCTCACCGTGAGTAATCCAAGGGAGTTAAATTGACAACACGTGGAGCACGTCGGCATAACCGTGCACCGAAGCCCCGACAGAGGGTTTTTTTCCCCCCCTTTTTCAGATCACACGCTCCAGTGAACTGAGGAATATTACGAAGGGAGGTAGCATCAGTGCCACGGAGCTTTAGGAGCTCGGACAAAACATCGTAATTAAAATGCGTTGAGTTGACATTCAATTTGCAGAAGCACGAGTTGCACGAGTTACGTACAAAGTGCAAGAAGCAGCGACCGATTTCATGGTGAGCGTGAGGGTCGGGCTGCAGGAGGTCCTCCACCATGGACAGGAAGTCTTTGTGAACAGCCAGAATCTCCTCAATGTTAGAGAATAAGACCTAAAAGAGAGAGAGAGGGAGGGAGAAAGAGAGGCAGAGAGAGAATCAATACTTTGGCATATGCTTCCTCTTGTGGTCGGTGGTGCTTTGATGGCCACGGAATAAAAAAACGAGGTTTCTTTGTAATGAGTATCTTAGCTTAAGATCTCTTTGATATTTGAATTTCAAACATAATTAGAGATATTTTAAAAGAAAGAAAAAACAAAGGAACACAATGTTAAGATCTGTTGTGTGGAAACTTAGCCTTCATGTGGTGTTGACTTCTGCCCTTATTTATGTCATTTTTGTGGCGATATTAAAGAAAAAAAAACTGTGCTGGATAAGTGAAGCGAGTGAAATGAAACCAAAGCATGAAAACCAGAAGTCTTTCATGGGCGTTCTAAGGCCAGAATAAACTTAGTAGCTAGTGATACCAAGGAAAAAAGGAAAAACATCTGGGCAAATCCGATCGTTGCGTTTTCATTTTGGAGCACTCTCAGCCGCTCGGTGGCATTGCAGCTGTCGGCCTTTGCAGCGATGACCCTTTTCGTTATCTAAAAACCCCGTCAGCGTGTTCCCAAACAAATCAGAACATGAGGGGACACGTTCCAAAACACGGGACTTCCAGTAAATATCCAGTGAATGCATGTTTACCTTCAAAAGTAAGCAAGCTCAGAGAAGAAACGCTCCCACTGTGAGAGAGCATCCTTTATTATCCTCCAGCTGGGATAATTTAAAAATAGAATATATTTACAGCTGCTTCCTGGATCGCCCACTGCTTCTTCTACAGTCCAGAACTTGATGCAAGTTCAGGTTGAAAGAACCCCCACCCCCCTCCAAAAGAAGCTTAATTGTTAAATGAAACTTCCCAACTGTTCACGGGTAATGCCGCTGAGTGCAGTGTCAGAGCGAAAGACTGCTTCTCACCTTCACCGTTTCCTCTGTGACGTTCTTTTCGATTTTGGTGGCTGCGTACTGATTGAGACGATGCAGGAACACCTGAAGCAGAGCAGAAAAGGAAAACAACAGTTAACACTGTGGAAACGGTCCCACGGTAAATTGCTTTTTGGCATTTGATCTCTTGAACCTTAAACGGGCTGAATAGAAGACAATATTTGAGGCTTTCTGTGTGCAGCTGCAACTCTTCACAGCCACAGTAAATTGGTAACCTTCACAATGGACACCTGATATTGGCGAAATACAATCTTTACACTAAATGGGGGGGTAGGGGAAAAAAAAAAAAAAAAAAATTGCAGCTCGTGGTATTTCAAAGGCAGCGTTAAGTGGCTTTGGATGTGAATTGTAAAGGCCAACAGTGTGTGAACTGAGATGGATGGAAAGTGCTCTTAACTTTCTTCAGTCTCCGAGGACGCTGGTTCCCAGGCTGCTTTGCTGCATAAGCGCCCGACAACCCATTTAATGCTTCAGAGAACTTTCTGAGAATGGCAAATTAAGAAGGTGTGCTTCAAATGTAGTGCTAAAATGGGACTAAGGAGAAATTAGTCATTTTCTGAACTCTGCCTACGGGAGAGCTTTTAAAGACGAAGACATCCATCAGTGGGTACCGGGTGAGAATCTTTACGTTTACTGCATGTGTGCAGTGCTTGGGATAGGGTTTGGCAGAAAGCGATCCACCTTCAATTTGCTGCATCGTTTTCATTTTGATGGATGCTCGTATACGACTTACGGGAAGCTGTGATGAAATCAGAAGCAAGGCTGAAAAATCGAAACTTTTATAAAATATTAAGAAGATGTGAAATTACTGTCAATAGCTAAAAATGTTGCAATTTTTTTCCCCCAAAACAAAACTTTTTCTTGCTGAAAACTTTAAATAAGAGTTAATTAAGCAGCACTCAAGAAATGTCATTGTTACAAAAATCATGAAACTGTATTCAAGAGTCAAAGAGTTTATTGTCATGTGTGCAAAGGAAAAAAAGCATTTCTCTGCTGTCCACACACAGATGCCGGTTAATATGTACAAACAGATAAAATACAAATAGCATGAATAAATAAATGGAGGCAAAAATAAAACTGAAGTATTAAATAGATTTATGTGCAAAAGAGCTGAGCTTAATATGCTGGTTTGATATGTGAGATGACCTGATGTGCTAAAATTATTATTACTGTTAAAATAGGTCAGCTGTTCAAGACTCTGATAGCACTTGTTAGGCAGATTTGTAAAACACTACAAAGGGAAAAAAGGATCTATGTCACTATCAGTATTAAAATCCTATATCAGTCAGGCTCTACTATTACGCCGATTAAACTGTGGTAAGATTCATGAACATGAAGGCAAATTTACAAAGATGAAAGAAAGCTGACGCAAAAACTATTTTTTGAACCAGATCTATTCAAACCACATCCACCGTGACAATATGATGAATTATAACTCAATCAATGGCCTGTCACACCAGTCCGAGCCAATGCGACATGGCAGACAAGAGAGACTGAAGTACAATACAACAGACTGACGCTGACATTTCAGCAGCCCATTCATTGGACAGAAAGCAACAACAGCAGTTCTGTAAACATCAACGTGATCAAACTCCACACTGATGCGCAGTCACCTCAAGCAACAAAAACCTACATCTGTCTTTGCAGTTAACCCTAACCATGGGCATCCGCTTACTGCCCCACCGAGGGCCATAATGCCATCTGTCGCCCACTGCAGCCACACAGCAGGCAGCCTGACCTGAGCAAGCTAACATAATACAACCACAAAGCATGTTAACAGGTTACTTTAATGAGCACACAAGCCAAGAGTTATTCCTTGCCACTGAGATCTAAGTGAGCGCCTGTGACTATAGTAAGCTTATTGAACAGTTTCACTTGATTAATTGTGAACAGATGGAAAGCGGGTGGCGCTAGATTCGTGGTAAAATCTACATTTCAAGCTAATTACAAAGCCAATGTTCTGTTAACCGTTGTAAGAAAACAAGCCGACGTGAAAAAATTACTGAAATCTTTTTAATCACACAGTACTGACGTCAAGCAGCACTTCAAAAGGAAATGCACAAGCAAATGTACGAATCTAGATTTGTGGTTGGAACGGGGAAAGAAAGAAAACGAGTGGGGCCTAAATAATCAGCCTTTTTGTTGTAGGCCAACTTCATGCTGATTACCATTCTGTAGCTGCCTTGCCTCACAACTCTGCCACTCACTAGCATTAGCATCTGATTAGCAATTCTAATATGTACAAACACTAAGCAGAATCCGCCAGGCATTCGCAAAGGCCCGCCGGGGCTTATAGTGTATGACCTCAGCTGAGCAATTTTCATCAAAACAGTGCTTCCTATCACCAAAGACAGCCTTTATGAAGTATCACTTCTAATAATGAAAGGTCTACTCGACAGGAAATAATCTCTATATCTGCAACTCGCTAATTATCCTGCATATCTGCAGTTAAGAAGAGCTCTGCTGCAGAACGTCAGGAGACACCTCGAGATGCTTATCAGATTAAAAAAGCATGAGACAAAATCGGATTGGACGGAGATAATAAACTGCATGACTTGTCAAATGAAGAAATGTTTTGTTACCATGAAAGGCTTGTGCTAAAAAAAAAAAAAAAAAACCATCAGTCTGGACTTTATTCCTAGAATTGTGGATGGCTCGGGCTTGATTTGTGGAAACGAACATATCTCTTCCGAACCGACTGCCAAAAGTGCCTTGTTGATGTTGTTAAAGAGACTAGCTCTGGAACAGCTCCACGGACAGTGAATGGGAATTCGACTGGCTGAATATATGGACACAGTAACAGTACCCAGGGTGACCATTGCAACACCTAACAGCATGTATCTAAATCGAGTACTTATGTCATCCAAATCCAGTCTCATTTGGTTAGTGGAGTGTCTCTTCACTGCATCTGTTTTGTGGCTTAAAGCTTTGGTTGTAATATTATTAACAGTTCTTGCCAATATGATAATAATTAGTAGCTTGAAACAAACTGCATTGAAAATTGATTTTATAATCATTTTTGAAGGTCATTTTCTTTAAACCTCAGGTATAATTTAATGTGAGTTCATTAAAACAAAAACAACAACAACAAAAAAAAAAACAACCTTCTCACTAATCTCCTTCTTATTTGCTATTCTGTCCTTGTGAAAAGTGAAATGAATTTTTTTGTAGGATGTGTTTTCTTGCAGCAGTCCACTGTGTCTGGGCACTGACCACTGTTGAATCGCAAACAGACTTCAATGGCTGCAGAGCTCAATGGGAGCCGTTCATGGTCAATGTCATGGCTTCTAAGACCAAAGATGTAAAGAAACAAGCATAAAATACTGAACAACAAGTTGTGTTTCTTTTATGGAAGGTCTTTGTGGTTTAAATACTCTTTTCAATCACTACCAGATTTCTAAAAGATACTTTCTCAGAATTTTAGTGAGTAATTTCAATTTTTAATCATTTACCAACTTTTTTTTCCTTCTTTCATGAAAATGAAGGAAAAGAGTGGCCTTCAATACTCTCAAGTATGTTAGAGTATTTACTACTGCTGTCAATGTAAGTATGAAATAATGTCAGATTTCAAAACCACAAAATGTCATCAATTAAAAAAAATCAAAAAAAAAATCAGTCTGCTCTTTTAGCCATATGTGCAAATCTCCATATAGGGGAAAAAAAACAAGTCTGTTACATTTGCTGAGATCAGCAGGAGACTTTCAGAGTTTGAGAATTAATATGTGAACATGATTTGGTTTTATAATGTGCTTTATGCCATCATGCATCACAGGTTCTAACTGAATGACGTAGTGAATGATGGTCAGGTTAGTGTTGCTTTTTTCAGGAGTGGGACTGTTCCTCCCTATCAGCACATTAAAGCCGCTGCAACATCAGTTGCAAAACCATCAAACTGTGGGAGAGAAATATCTTCAGAGGTGCCCTTCATAGCAAGACTTTCTAAATACTGTAGCTACTGTGGCAGATAGAACCTGCACAAGTTTACCTTTGCAGGGAGTTCTGATGTCAACAATCAGGCAAGTGAATGACAAAAAGTATTTCTAGGATTTATCTGAGTCTCCTGATGCTTTGAATCCAGTTAAATTCTGCTATATTTAGTTAACAATAGTTCTCACACTGAAAAAGTGGTGCTTGGTGTCTTAATGACAACTTAAAAAGGAATAGATCCATCACCCCCCTTCCTACTCATTTTCACCTCTAGCGTTACAGAATCCCGAGGGCTGAGAGTGAAACTCTGTTTCTGACATGATTGTTGATGCAGTGCCAAATCAGAGGAGGTTAAAAAAAATAAATAACATGTTAGCATGTACTTTTACTTGTGCAACAGTGTGTTCAAATCGAATACATGCAATGCACTACAGAGTACATGGATGGTATACTATGTATACTTAGCAAAGGGTAGGTTGGTTATTGTTCTGGAGGTCTGTGAGACTGAGGTTTTAGCAATCAGTTTTCCCCAGCGATTGCCATCAACCCCCTGCAACCATTCCCAACTGGATGTGGAAAACTTATTTTTCCTTCATACCTGATGGTTGCAAGATGGCCATGAACTGGTCTCTAAGCCAATGTGACTGGGGCCTTATTCACATGATCCTAGATAATCACCATGATTGGCAAACGCCCCAAAATAGCTGAGAAGTTAATGTCGCATGGTTAGTGGTCACATGTCTGTAAAACCTCAATAGAAGTCTAAGGGAAAACCACTTTTTGTCTTGACCACTGATAAACACTTTCTTGCTTAGTTTATGGGCTCAGTCACTCGTTTTGGGTGATACTGAAAAAATATTAAGTCTACTGTGTTAATCTTGGTCCTATGTTTTAAAATCAAGACAGAGTTTTGCAGCCAATGACGACAATGACAATACTCATATTGAGACTTTAAACAGGACTCGAGAAACCAACGGGTGATGTCATGGCAGCTAGGTCCATCTTTTATACCATCGCTAATACTGGCACAGTTTTTTTTCTACTCGTTGATGTAACAGATGTAGCATTGTTTGGTATTTATTTGTGTTGAGCTGTCACCTCGAGTGTATAATTATTCAGCTTTAAATGTGTGGTTGGAAGCACTACGCAGTTTAAGAGTAGTGTACTACATGGAAATGCACCAATAGAAATATATTCAAGCAAAGGTTGCTATTAGGACATACAGTACAATCTTTACGATCCATGAATTTCCATCAGCAGCATCCAACAAGAAAACTCTTAGAAATTGTGTTCCCTCGGGCCCAGGTATAATCACCTGGATTGTCACTTTGATGGCTGAGGGTGGGGACAGCACATTAAAACCCCATTAAAGTTTTCATTATTCTGCAGAGCAGATGGGTGTGATGAATAGTTCGGTGCAATCGCTGCATGTGGCCCTACATGCTATTAATCAGCAAAGGCCTACATGCTGTGGGCCGCAAAGGCACAGTAATGTAAATCGTTGCTTTGCTCTTGCATACAGTGTTGTTCTTATTTGAGAAGTTAAATAATCTGACACTAGGATTAGGAATAAGAAGCTGAAATCAGGTTAAGCAAATAAAAGAACTACCGACTAGACACTTAGACATGAGTGACAGCTCACTCAATATCTGCAGGAGTCGTGCAGCTCAGATTACACCCTGCGTCCTCTGGACTTCAGTGTCATATACAAAAGTAGAACAACAGACAGGCTAGCCAGAGGACCGAAGTAGTTCAGGACATTTTGTGAATGGATATTATGCAATGCTGTCCCCGCGGCACCTCTCCACCAGACTGGAAAGATACAATCGGCGGAACTAGCCCCTCCCCTTGTTTATGTTTATCTCTTTGTCAATGAAACACATGTATCAAGAAAAGGAGTTTGTCAAAAAACGGAGGTCACTTGCTTCCTCAAATAAGTAAGCTAGCAATGACATGACAGGAGGACAATGACAGACATTCTTGCGCTCCAAAATAAAGGATGTGCACATGAACGCTGTATGTGCCGAGCCAGAGCACATGCTCGTGTCAGAGGCTGCGAAGAATGTGAAGTGCATGGTTGTTCGGCATGCCCAGCAGAATGCGGTGGCAGGGTAGGAACCACAGAGAGAGGGGGGGGGGAAAAAAAAAGGAGTGCTTAAAAATAACCAAAAAAAGAGCGAGACAATGCAAACAAGCTGCTCTGATTAGAAAAGCTGAAAAAGCTATGTAGCTGCTTCGATGGTGCAAAAATGACTTTGAATTGAGTACAAAGCTAGCCTCAAACATCTGTTAATCCATTCAAGTTTGAGCCATTTAAAGAGTGGGCAGGAACACAGGGTGTGTTTGATGTATCAAATGGAAAACAACCATTTTAAGTCCTTGAGGATCAATTGGTGCAACTGTAGAACACAAAGCTCTTCCTAAAATTAAAGTGGTGACGCAGCTTTAATAAACAGAGTAAAAATATTATGTGAAGTAACACATCTGTCAGCACAACTTGTGCTCTTAACAGCATTACGCTGCTTCTGCTGTAATGTGGGATCTGTTGCTCACTACTGAAAAAGGTCCAATGGAAGTTCATTGGCAGTGGTTCTTCTGCAGCGCTCCAGAAGAACAAATAGGCCTTTCTATGAGCCTATTAGAGAAACTGGCCCTTTGTCCATGGACAATTGGCTGATCTGCTTTGTTGTGGTGACTGATAAACAAACGTACACATAAACATCCTGTGTGCACCCCCCCAAAATAAATAAAAAAATAAATTATAGGCACATCTCTATGCACTTGTTATCATTCCATCACAATCTGTGATCTAGGGTGTCTCATCAGCAAATAACAAAGATGAGACAAAAGCCATTCAAAGCTGGAGACAGACACATAAGCATGAAAAAGTCCACTGGAGTGAATCACTAGACTGTGACGCTTTGCTCATTAACATAACTGTGTTTTAGAATACAGTGTGTGTGCTTGTGTATATATATTGGATATATATTTCTGTCTACCACCACAGTAGTCTAAAAAGTAAAGCAGAGTAATAAAGGACAGCCGGTAACAATGGTGTGAGCTGTTCAGCACCCCTAGGTAAGCTTTGAAAGCACCTGAGTGTGTGAAGGTGCTGCAGTGGTGAGAAGTGAAGGGCAAAGATGGAAGGAAAGGCAGGAAGAGGCATTGAAAAAAAGAAGGAGAGAGCCTCTTTGACCTTTTTAACATCTCTGTAGGGAGGATATGAGTATATGTTGCCTTTGCCATTTTTCCCGTGCAGAAGAACTGCTTTTGAATTAAAACAGTATTAAGGGCTAAATTCAGAGTAAATCACCTACACACATGTCTATGACGCACACAAACACACGTATCCACACACCCCAAATTCCTGGCAAGCAAAAACTGAATTTCCTTCAAATACTGACTAGAGACAAACAGTCTCTGGTGCAGAGATCACACTGGGAGACATCCGAAAAGAGAGAAAAGGCTCTTTGTAGCAATTCCCGCAATAAGCCAGGTCCCTTCCTGGCTTCAACAGGTTCTGATGACACCTCCTAGAGGCATCCTGTGCTTCCCATCTCATTAGTCCTCTTTCCCAAGCTGACTTTTTCTCCTCCACTGGGAATGTATACAGGAAACACACGCTATAAATACAACAGGGAATGTTAATAATTCCAACTTGGAAGCAGCTATTAAAGCTCATCTTTACAACTCAATAAAAGCCTCTGGTTTTAATTTACAGCGGAGTACACAGTGAGAATTCATTTTACATGATCTTCTGGTAAACAAAAGTCCTTTTATCTGTATAATATGTGTTATTTTGGGAAGCTGTGTGTATAAGAACTGAGAAACAATTAAAATACTGTAAAATTTGACATTCTCACAACAGCATATAAAATACAGTGGTGTGAAATATTTGCTCCCTTTCTGATTTCTTTCTTTTTTTGTTTTTGCATTATTGTCACATATAAATGTTTCACATCATCAAGCAAGTTTTAATATGAGCCAAAGACAGACCGAATAAATACAAAAATGCAGTTTTTAAATGATTATTTCAGTTTTTATGGGCAAAAAAAGTTGTCTAAACCCACCCTGGCCCTATAGGAAAAAGTAATTAGCCTTATAGAAAAGTAAAAAAACCACCACAATCTAACACAAAGAAATACCTGAGAAACAACATTGTTGACATCTATCAGTCTGGTAAGGGTTACGATGCAATTTCTAAGGCGTTGGCACTCCAGTGGACCAAGGTGAGAGGCATTATCCACAAATGCAGAAGACTTTGAACAGTGGCCAGCCTACCAAAATGACTCCAAAAGTACATTTGGTGATCTTTAATGGCCTCCTCATTCAGGAAGCCATAAAAGAACCCAGAACATGATCTGAAGAAATGCCGGCCTCACTTGTCTCAGATAAGGTCAGAATTCATGATTCAACAATAAGAAAGAGACTGGGCAAAAATTGCGTCCATGGGAGAGGCCCTAGAAGAAAAAGAACTCAAAGGCTCATCTCACTTTTGCCAAAAAAGACATCTTGATGATTCCCAAGACCTTTTGAAGAGTTTTCTGTGGAGTAACGAGACAAGAGTTGAACTTTTTGGAACATTGGTTTTCTGATAATTTGGCATAAAACACAGCTTCACATAAAAAGAACATCATATCATCAGTCCAACATGGTGGAGGTAGTGTGATGGTCAGGGGCGGCTTTGCTGTGTTAGAACCTGAATAACTCGCCATAACTGATGGAATCATGAAGTCTGCGCTCTATCAAAAAAATCCTGAAGGAGAATGTATGGCCATCAATTCATGCCCTGAAGCTCAAGCACAGTTTGGTTATGCAGCAGGACAGTGATACAAAACACAGCAAAAAGTCCTCCTTTGCATGACTCAAACAAGTAAAACGAAGGTTTTGGAGAGTCTTACTCAAAGTTCGGACTTAAATCTGATTGAGCTGGCATGACCTTAAAATAGGACATTCATGCTCAAAAACATCCAATGTAGCTGAATTATAACAATCATGCAAAAAAAAGAGTGGGGCAAAATTTCTCAAAAGCAATGTGAAAGACTCTTCACCAATTATTGCAAATGCCTGACTGCCAAGGGTGGCATAACCAGTTATTAGGGTTAGGGAGCTTTCCTGAAAAAGCCCGGAACAAAGTTCTGGCTTGTGAAAGAAATATTAGACCAATAAGCAATGTGCTTTGAGGCATCTCTAAGAACTCCCAATTGTCTGTAAAAGTTAGAAAAATTCTCCACTTTGATGTTATTGCTGTCCTTTCACTGACCCTGGCACCAAGTACATTCATAAACAGCTGGAATGAAGCAATTTATCTAATGAATATGTCTGTGTCCAATGTCTCTGCCTGACTCAGCGAGCTGCTTTCACAATCGACACTGAAGCGAAATGAGCACATGAGCATAAAATGATCCTTGCGGTCATGTCCACAGAGCTTAATACCTGACAAGTTGTGGGTCTGTTTAATTTCACCCATCGTTGTACTCCAAGTGGTTAGCAAGTTTAACATGTTAGGAAGATTGCGAAATTGGATATTAGGTGGGGAGACTTGCCTCCAGTAGATGAGAGTACGTTTCCAGAGAGCAGGGCTTCAATCTCTATGTGCAGTCAAGCAAACCATCACCCACTGATTGCTGGCGATTCCCAGCAGAGGCACACACACAGCACACTGTATTGATCTCCGAGATGACTAAACAGAATTGTCAGCCTCCTAATCTGTGGCGCGCTCCCAAGCATGACTGTCTCACAGCCCGATTGTTCATTTGATTACCATTCAAACCTTCCAAACCATCTGCAGGAGGCCCCCCTGCCACCCATTTCAGCAGCACTGGCAGGAAAAATGAAACCTGCAGCGTCAGCCTCTCTCACACATGACAGAACTGGACATTTTGTCAAAGGAGAACTAAACAACTACCCTGCCAGTTTCTCCCCAACTCTCATTCTGCCCAACCACAACTGCTGAGTGTATTCCCACCCAAATAAATCTCCTTCCTGACAGGGTTCAGCTCATCATTGCTGCTTTTTGGACTGTTAATGACCAGATCAGAAAGCACCACACTGAAGGAACTCCATTATTTATTATTATTGTTCATAATGTGGTGAAAGTTTTCTTGCCAACAGACAGTACAGTCACCAAGACTCTAGCCTTGACTACGAAAGGACAGTGTAAAATTAACATGTCTAATATTGGGGCTAATTCATCCTTCATACAAAGTCCAGCAATTTTATATCTTCAAAAAAAAAAGAAAAGAAAAAAAAAAAAGGAAGAAAGCCACAGAAAGGATGTCTGCAGACAGAACTTGTTTAGAAACAGAGAGACACTTGTCTTACAGCAAATCTTATTCAACTGCTTAATTAAATAATTGACGCTAAAGTGGAAATTCCCGTCACGTCTGGCTAACTCTGGTTGTGTACAGAGTCAGAGCCCTGAAGTGCAGGACGGACAGAGACATGAATGACATGGAAAGTGTGAGTTTGAACCACAGAGGAAATATGGAAGCTTGTCTAGACATAGTCAGCAAACACTCCATCAAAAAAGAAAAAGACAAAATCGGATTGGAGAGTGTAGCAGCAAAGAGCCATAGCGTTTGTGAGATAATTGAAGACATGAAAACACATGGCTGGCAATTACTTCCTTTTTTTTTTTTAATGGCAATCGTTTAATCCGGCTAATGAGCAACATATGAATATTTTGTTTAGTTTAGAAACATGCTTTCATTTTTTCCAGGGGTGTTATCCAAAAGGATGGTAATGCTACGGGCAAGTTCACAGCACTGTGTCTACCTCAATCTCGCCCTTTTGTATTTGTCGCATGCAGGCACCATGTGACAACGCAGCTGGCACAGGTCAAATCACATCCTTCCTTCTCCTCTGCCCCCCCCCCGCCTTCTGAGCTAAGCCTACTCTATGGATTCAGCACAAAGGTTTATGCAGCCCTGACGCCTATGCAGTTAAGCCTCCTGGTTGCTAAGTGGCCGCGTGTACAGTAGCACAACACTGCTTTCCATGGCCAGTGAAGGCATCGGTGGGGGGATTGTATGTGTGTTTAAGCAGGAAACATGCAGCACAATGTAAAGATGGGAAGGTCCAAGAAGGAAGGAAATCCTGCTTGAAAAATGGCCTGAGACAAAAAGCAAAAAGTGCTTTCTGCTGTGTTAAAATCTGCTAGTGGGACTTTACACCAGGTCCTTTTGGAGAACCACAGAAACTTTTTCATTTTTGGATCTGCACTAAAAAAAATATCATAATATTTAGGGTCTTTTTGCAGCAGAAGAGAAACTCTGAGTGCCCTTTCCAAACTTTGGTAAGTATATATTGATTGGTCAAACACAGAAAAAAAAAATCCAATAAAACCAACTGTAAAGGATTAGCTTTTATGGTTAGCCTTTAAAAACGGACCAAGATACACAAGAATGAGCTGAGACTGGAACCCAGGCTTTATGAAGTGCATATTTCCCCTCAGCTTCCAACTACGCATTACAAAGCAAAGTAGAAGAGAACAAGAAGACACTGAAACAGGATTACAAGACAATATAAGTCCGCAGCAAGCAGTGACATTGCATTCAATTGGGCAGCCATTGCGTCACTTTCGCATTTCCTATTGGCAGTGCAAATTTAACACAGAAAAAAAAGGCTTGGGCATATGCGATTCCCACCATGTAACTCTCAAAACTGTTTGGTGGACTGATGACAGAGAGAAGGGAAGATCACAACTGCAAAGAGACTTATCGAACGATTTGCTAAATCTAGGATGGAAAGGTGAATGCATGAAATGCTTGCCAAAGACACTGATGCTACTCAACACAGCACTGCTCAGTAAAGAGAAGGACAAACCTTCCTTAGTGTTTTAATTGATCTAGGACTCGAGGCTCTTGTCTCTCCAAGCTAATCTTGGCTGGCTAAAAGGCAGATTTAGATTTAAGATATGCTGCTTAACATAATATATTATAATGAATATATTGTTTATACCATATATTGTAAAAACAAAATTACAAAAAGGCACAAAAAGTGCCAGCTTGGAGTAGTTTACAGCCAATCAGAGAGAGAATCACTTAAATTCAGGAAGAGAACCTATGAAATTGTTCAGTAATGTGAGAGGTACATCCTTGCAAACACAGCATAAAATGTAGGCCGCTTGTGTAGTGCCAGCAGCGTTGCAATTAAAATGCAAGTGAGCCGCTCCATCAGTTTGGGGGCCTCACAAGGGGGACACAAGAGAGAAGCTGCCTGTATTCTTGGAGAGGACAGCCTGACCAAATCCAATTAAAAAGAGTCAAGGAGAACCACGTCTCACCTCTCCCTCGCTTCACTTCTGTCTTCTAGTTAGTCTCTCACCAGCATACGCGTGTGTGTCTGCAAACCTGGATCATAGCTAAATGAAGAAAGTCTGAAGTTTAAAATTCTGCTCGGTGGCGAGGAAACGTGGCTCTAGCCAAACAGCGATCCATAAGTGGAAAAAAAAAAAAAATACTCTTCTTTAAAGGCTATCCACGGGTGGAACATGTGCAGCCACCACCTGCTCTGGGAGCAACGTTGAAAAAAAAAGGAATAACAGGGGTTTGTGACATATGAAAGGGCAGAGTGTATAAGAGGCAGGTGTGGAAGCCATAACATTATGAGGCTATCATCCGCTCTGGAGAAGAAAAAAAAGGAAGTAATTAAGGAATAAAGAGGGGAGCAGTCGGGGGAGATACAGCAGACTGCCTCTCTGTGGAATCGCTTATCACACACTGCAGCCTATTATAGAGACAAACTGATGTAAGCAACAGTAAATGGCTATTGGTAGGCTCTCTGCGTGAAAAACTCAGCCCCAGTCTCATAACTATACAATCCCAGTCTAACAGCATCATGCTGAAAATGCCCCGTCTTGTGTTACGTTTCATACACAACTTTGCTTTTGCACTCTTTGATCCAGCGTCTCCAACAAGACAACAGCTTTTAACATTTCTGGCTTCTGATCCCTACCACATGCACTAATTCGCTTTTTAATGTCAATAAAACGTTCATCCCTAGTATGTATTCAATAAATAATACATCTCACTTCATCTATTATTTAACAACAAATAAATAAATAAAAGGAACTGCTTAATTTACCTGCAGACTTCCATTAGAGCAAAATATACATGGCATTTTAATTCTTAAACATGGCGGCACTGAACTCTCAAACGCACACGTATACACGCACAAGATTGCGCTTTCTCTGTTTACAAGTTTGCTTTCTCATCTGATCAGGATGCAATGATCAGATCAACAGAATCTTCTCTTCCTGTTTCCATCATGCACAAGAGAGAGCTGAATTCTCAAATGACATCCACGGATTATCAGACAGGAAAGGGATGGGAACAGGAGGCTGTGACCTTCGGGGGTCATCTGCTGAGAGGCGACGAACCGCCTCCTCATTCGGCCGGTTATATGTTGCAGGAAAAAAAAAAAAAAAAGGGAAAAAAAATTCCTGGCCCAGCGGCACATGCCAGAGCAACTATCCCAGCCATGTAAATAAATCCAAACCCAGAGGGACCGCAGTGGAGCCTTCAAATACAAATACACAGACAGAGTTTACTTGAATACCTGGGTTTTCTAGGAGCTAACAGCATTTTCCATTAGGCTTCATTTCTAACTTCCTGCAGGCGTATTCACATGGAAGACACAAGTGATTTAAAGTGCGGACCAACAACTGCTGCACGTCCAGTCCAGAGAGCACAAGAATAACCTGTATGTTGTCTGTGCACGCGCATGCAATGAGGTTTTTCTTGAATTTCTTCCCTTGCTGATCAACAGTATCTAAGATAAAGGCAAAGGTACGAATTCTACAGCATTGCAAGGTCTAAAAACCACATCTATTCAATTTCAAGTTAGTCAAAGGATTAAAAATGTTTTAAACATTACACTCATATTACTCAGGCTTTTGTTGGGTAAGGAAGGCAGCAGCTAAGGGACCACTTAATGCACTGCAAAGCTCTTTGGAATATATTAAGTTAACTTGTGATCTCCCTCCAGAATTGGGACATGAAAGGTTTCCCCTATTGTAGCTTCTTGCATGCTTCTTCTCTTAAGTGCTTATCATGCAAGCAAATGGCTTTCATTGTCTCTCCATCAATGGCAAACATTGGCAGTATTTTGTTTGACAGTGTGGCTAAAAAACTGCAGACAAGCAAAGACCTCATTAGAATCGCTGTTTACATTATGCCTTGATTTGTTCCTCCCATTGAGGCTTTTCTAAGAATGACTATCATTTTATTGGCTCGTAGCTGTCCAAGATAAACACCACTGTCCACCACCACCCACTATCTCTTGCTATAATCGTTCATTATATAAGATAGGAAAGACATATTACGGACAGCTTCCCTGAAGCCTTCCTCTCACTGTCGGAATACTGGGGACGTTTAGTACATTAGGAGGAAAAGGTGGTGTTTTAATTCAGGACAATGCCCAATTTAAACTTTCCCAGTAGCTTTAAGATATAATCTACATATTTTCCCACAAGACGTCGGGTAGATCCACACAATAGGCGCATACTATCCTGGGACAAACTGCTCTAATCATCCTTGTTCTCCATGCTGTTTTCCACTACCTTAAAAGTGAAGTATGTGCGAGGTGCATTGTGTTTAAGTCCCACAGATCGGCAGCAACAATCTTTGCTCTTCAGTTCAACTTTGCCTACCGACCGGAGCCTCATTGTTCTCCAGCATTTCCTAACCTCAGAGGAATTCCTCCTCCAGGAAATATGCTTTACAAGAGAAGGCACCAAGCCCAGTTACTCACAGAGACCACCCCCCTCTACCCTTCACCCTCCTGGCAACATCTGCCCTGTGATCCGCTGTACCCTTTTCCCTCTCAACCCTTTAGCGATATCGTGCGTAAACATCTTCAAGGCCTCCGATGCCGCACAAACTGGGCACCTCCAACCTGACCTCGAGACATTTAGACTCTTGGCAGTGGAGTAAGAAAAAGACAAGTATGTGTTTGTGTGATCGGATGAAAGTTTTCAATGTGACCCTTTCTCCACAGGAGGGCTGTCTTTGATCATCCTGAGCGTTTCTGACGATGCCCTCCAGGATCTCCCAGAAGATAAAACCGCTGATAAGAGCGGATCTTTGTCTTCTTCTTATTCTCCTCCTATCTTTTTAATCATTATCACTCCACTAAACCAACTTAACTCACTATTAAGACTCCAGTCTGATGCTTCCAGCATGGCATTCCCAGCCAGAACAGAAAGCCCTTGTAGGGATCAGTCACCTCTGAAATCAATCCCAGTTCCAGCACTACAGGGGAGATAAAGAAGGGGAAGGGGGAGGCTACATTCCCCAACCCCCCATCTCCAGGACTGAGGACACATTCCCCTCATGTAATCACCTCCTCAATTTCTCCACTGATGTGCCACTTCTAAGAAAGGCTCCATCTCCTCTCTGGCTCCTCTGTCCTCCATTGGAAACATCTGGGCGGTGGCGGCGGTGGTGATGGAGGGGTCGGGATGTACACATTCATACATGTGGTCTGGGAAACTGCAGACCACAAAGTGCCCCCTCAACCTTTCTTCACAGCAAATTTCCCACCAAGCTGGGAATGCAAAAATATGGTGAAAGGCAAAAGGGCACAGGGCATCGCATTAAAGTGTTCACCGCCAGGATTAACGTCCTACACGGCCACTTGGGCACATTAAAACACTCGATAAGCAGCAGTGCACAATGACGACTTTTCACAGCTTTTTGGTTTCAGCAAAATCGCCACATCCTCCTGTCTTTGAAGTCAGGCGTCACTTCATGTAATGCCATTAAGTTGACAGCCATGACTCTGCCGTGCAGAAACCAAAAGTGTTATGCTTTAGTGCAAACCTGGAGTTGTGCTGCCAGCTGAGTGCTAACTCCAGCGGTTTGCATTTGAGTCCACCTGTGCTGTCTTTGGCAGAACTCACTCCTGCTGGATTTAATAAGAAGCTGGCAAAGCCGGTGACTAAAATGCCCTCCTCTGTACTTCTTATGAAGTGTGTGGCAAATTGGGTAATTACTGGACTGAACAGATGCTGTAGAGGGCACAAAATAAAAAAATAAAGAAAATACACACTGAGTAGAGATACAGATGCCATTTAAACAAGTTTCCTAAATGAATTGCACTTCAGTGACTCTGAAGATGGCAAATAAGCTTTAAGGTAAAGCTGTACACAACATAGAATGATGTACCTAAAAGTCCTGGAAACATTTATTTCTTTGTCTTGGTTGACCTGCCATTTATCCTAATGGTTTATGAGGGCCAGACTAACCACTGTGAGCTTAGAGGAGCCCATGAGCAGACTCCGAAAAGGATTAAACATCACAGTGGCTGTGCAGGAACTAAAGCTGTGCCATGCCTCTTTGTGACTGCTCTTCCAATTTCACACTTGCATTTTCAAAGGTAAATGTCTCCATCAGTAGGATGGCGTCACACAGTATTACAGACAACTTTATGGCTCATGTTATGCTCACAGCGCAGCAGCATGCAGGGTTTGTACAGGAGAACGCGCAACACTTCTTGCCCTGCAGGCTGATGCACCGTGCATACTAAACAGGCTGGCTGGTTTGTGTTTATTGCGAGGCTTGTTTTGTTTTTCCCCGTTAAAGTATGCACTCTGAGGGTTCTCTGTTTAAAACCGTTCTCATCACTCACCGAGAGAAACTCGAGCGTCCCGACATAGTCCCGCTCAGTCTTTAAAAGTTCGTTTAGGACGCACACTCGCAACCGCAGCTGTTTCTCCAGGTCCTTCCCGCTTTCAGCTCTGTGCTCACTTCTGCCTTCCTCAGTCATTGTGAGTATATATGAAGTTATTTCCTTCAGGAGTTCACAGCTTCACATCACACGGCGAGTTTTAATGGCAGAAGTGTAAAGTTTGCAGCATGGTCAAAAACAAAAAAAAGTCAAGGAGCAACCGGTGCCTGTGCTCTTAAATCCACAAAATGTAGGGAAAAGAGCGAAACGCAGTGTAAGAAGAAAAAAAAAAAAGTTAAAATAAAAACTTTTAATAAAATAAAAGGTTTCTGAAAAGCAGCTTCCAACAAATTGTGTGACTGACCGTTGTACAACAACTGGACACCACTTAGTGCACCGAGTCCATGTGACTCCTTAAATCTTCATCCTAATCCAGCCTCCCAGCAGCTTTTTACACGGAGGACCAGTGTAAAGGCACCAGCAACACTTGTCCTCTTGGTGCTGGTTTCAAAATAAAACCACGGGCGTTGAGAGGCAGCTAAACGCCAGATCAGATAAAAATGACCTCACGGTCATGAAGATGCTCTAAAGTTGATCTAACTGCCAGCCAGAACTGCGGAAAGGATACTCACTGTACACCCCGGTGCTTAGTGTGACTCTTTTTGTGCTTTTAATTTGAAGGAACGCTTAGTATTTTGAAGCCATCTCCAGGTAACTTGACAATCCTTGAAGCATATAATCAAATACACTTCAGATATATGAGATCATGAATCTAAGCTACTAAAGTGCAATCTACGAGAAATCTGCATAATAGTGTATTTATATAAAAGGTGAAGGAACACACTTTTATTCCAGTGAAATTTACTGAGTGAAAAATAGTTTGAAACCCCTCTGCAACTTCATGCACCCCCTCTGATACTGCTGCAAATCAGTGGTCACTTCAGAATGTAACCATGCAATATATAATCATATATTATTATTTAAATTACTTTCATTTTTCTACTTGTGATACAGCTCAGTAGTTGTTTAATGGCGTAATGAATTTCAGTCGTAACCCTTTGACTTGTATCATTAAGTTTTAAATGAGCTCATCACTACTATCTGTGAGCTAATAGAAAACGTATTGCACAGCCTGCGTACACCATCGGTTCTTTAAATCAGTGTTAGCTTTTGGTGACAGAAAGGACAGAGCTGTAAAGAGCAGCTACATGGGACACGATAGCCCTGCACACGCCATGTGTTTTAATGCATTTGCACATTTATTATCCTTTAAGCTTTCTGTCTGAGCACATTCAGTTTAAGATAAATGGTTTACACCCAGTCTGAAATCTCCCTCAGCTCTTAACCTCTTTACACAGACTTGTCTAATTCTTGCCAGCTGACATGTAGGGCAACCAGCGGGCTCTGATATGTGCCTGTGTCCGGTCAGTTTCTCAGTGATGCTCCAGCTGTGACTGAGAATCTTGAGCTTTGTTTCATATTCTTTTAAACATTATTGCGTGCACGAATACGGCTCGGATATGGATTAATAGATAAAAGGTGTCTTTTACTTTGAGGGTTTATGAGTGAGCTGTACAAGTGAAGAAGATATTTAGAATTTATCTGCCAAAATATAAAAAAAACAACAGTATTGAATAACAACTCATGATTTAACAGGACAACAGACTACCGGACGAACCAATCAAAAACCAGAGACCTCAGGGTTACTGGCCAAAGTCAGTCACCTGATCTCAAGGCGACTGAGCAGCATTACACTGAAGAGCAGACTAAAAGAGGCTATAGTGAAGGCCTCGGAGTCTCTGTGGATGTTTGTGACAGAGAATGAAATATGATGCATTAGATTCACTCCTGAAATTTGGGCACACTAAGATACAAAACTGCAGGCAATGATAAAATATTAAGAAGGTGAGGAAACAAACAAAAAACAACACCAATAATAACAACAATAAAAAAAGATGTGAGTCTACAGAGAAAGACACGCTTCCCCTTTGCTTTCATTCTCACGGGGCTTTCTTGAGCACAAATTGAAAGAAACACTTAGTTTCAGTGAAAGTGAGGCACAGGTGGCAAGAGAGGCTGACAGGAAATGTATTATCGTCTGTCTCTGGAATTCTCAAGGAGGCAGTCCACAAACACTTAAATTACAGGCGTCCCAAACACCACACGAAGCTCTTCTCTCCAAAACATCGTTTCATCTGGAGCACAATCAACAATTGCGGTTGTAGTCAGGTTGTTACGCCTTGCGAACCATTCAACTCCCTAAATACATGTGCATGTGCATGTACACACAATACATGTTTTATACGGGCAAAAGCAAACTAGAATGTTATCCAAGAAACAACAGCATCAACGTGCTCCTGTCAGATGTTTGTTAATATTTGAATGAAGAATTTCCTCTTGATTAAAGCTCATCCTGTTACATTACACTCAAGTTAAAAACATGGACCTAGAAAGATGCATAATCATATTTAATTAATCAGACTCTTTATAATTAGGTCAGAACTTCCTCCTACAGGCAGGTAAGATGTGTCACCCCCCCTCCCTGTTCGCTGCTAACACTAAATTCACTGAAAAAAGGCCTCTTGAGAAGCTGGTTAAGTGTCTTTATATTAAATTAGACACAGTCAGAGTCATTTTGTGCCTGGGTAAATATGAACGCGATCAACACTAAACCCGGCTTCGCTGCACCAGCTTCAAGGTCTTTTGAGAGGATTTTAGAGGAGCCATTTGCAACCTACAATAATGATTTAGGGATTAACATCTCAACAAGTAAGGATTCACTTAGCTCCCTTCTGTGGTCTATTTATAACCTTTCTTCCATATCATTTTTTTTCATGCATCTGCAAACCTAACCTGAAGAGTAGTCTGTGAAGTTTAGTGGCACACATTCACTGCAAGAGAAAAGGAATTTAACTGATGAAAATTCCCTTAATTTGTCAGGGCCAGAGGGAGTCTTCCTTTATCGAGCTGTTTTACGTCTCAATTACGGGTTAGTGTTAGTTTTGTGAGGTGAGTCGAGGACATGAAGCTTAAATCTTGGTATTTACTCTCCTCTGGTGCTCAAATGCGGTACTGCATGCATTCAGTGTGTTTCCAGATAAAGAAAGGATATCCTGCACTGTTTTCTTGTTGTCACCAGAGAGCAGTGTTGTGTTGTGTGTTGTTTTTTAAATGAATAATGATCCTGATAATAATCGAAAGACTTTTACCATTACACAGATTTAGATCATGGCTCATAATAACGGGTGTATTTATTAGCAAAGTCCTTGAAATTCAGAGCGGGCATTGGTGCCAGACTGACACTGAATGTACTCGGTTCAGTTCTTAGTCTGAAAAAAGCCAAAAACCACTAGTAACAGACCAACTTAATTATGGTTTTATATGGGCCCTTTCAGCATAGGTACATTTCCAGACCATCTGATTTTATTACCCATGGCTTTAGTCTGTGGAATTACCTTCTATTATTTGTTATCCAGAGCTGCCGGTGCCTTGCTGAGTGCTGCCAGGAAGTGTTCTGTTCTTTCTATTGGAAAAGGAGGGTCAGACTGATACGAGGGCTGCTTTTGCTCTGAATATTTTCATCTAACACTGAGCACAAGTGTTGATAATACTGTTAATTGACTGCTTATTTCCACCCATTTCCTTCTAGTTCCCTTTCGTGGCAGCCAAAACCAACGCTTACATGTCCTCTGCAGAGGTGTCACTTTCCCTTTCTGCTCATATGATGGAAAACACAAAGAGACAGAGAAGATAATTAAAGTCAAGGCTGGCTGAATTTTGAAATCAGATTTTAAAACACTGGTTTGAGACCGGGCTGTAGGTGTGTGCGCATCTAGATGCAGCATTTTCTAATCAAATAAAATCTTTTTTTCTGGGAGAATTTTAATGCACTTATGCAGCCATGTGAAAAAGGACGCATCCACAGGACTCTCTGCAGTCCTGTTTGAAAGGCTTTGCAGCTATATGGTCCAGATAAAAAGAAAGCACACCCTATTTCATTTTAGAAAATCATCTGGTCCTTACCAACAACAACCTCAGATGAATCTCAGTGCGTTCATATTATTTCTGTATCACAAACTTAAGCCAAAAGCAGAAACAGTGCACTTCATGATTTAATAGCTTGTAGTACCACTTCTTGCAGCGATAGCTTGAAGTAACTGTTTTCTGGATGACTTTCGGGCTCTCACATCGTTATGGAGGAATTTGTCTTTACAACACTGCTTCAGCTCATTGAGGTTTACATGCATTTGTTTATGCGTAGGTCTGTTACTGTCCTTCCACAGGATATCAGTCGGGTTAAGGTCTGGACTTTGACTGCGTCATTCCAACAACTTGATTCTTCTGTTGTCGATTTGCTGCTGTGCTTTGGATCATCGTTCTGCCGTATGACCCAATTTCAAGCATAATTTAGCTGTCAGACAGATGGCTTGACATTTGAATCATGAAAGTGGCACACAGAGGAGTTTGTGTGCGACTCAGTGACTCCATAGTGCCCAGGTCCTGTGGCTGTAAAACGAACCCAAATCATCACCCCTCCACCACCCTGCTTGATAGCTGGTATGAGGTGTTTTTGCTGATGTGCTGTGTTTGGTTTCTGCCAAATGTGGTGCTGTGCATTAACCATTTTCACTTTGGTCTCGTCCGTTGAGAGGACATTCTTCTTGTGGTCTTGTGGTCTCATCAGATCCCACTTTGCAAACCTAAGCTGTGCTGTCATGTTCTTTTTAGAGAAAGGAGACTTTCTCCTGGAAAACCTTCCAAACAAGCCACGCTTGTTCCCTCTGTACTGTGGTGAACTTTAACATTTAACATGCTAACTATGGCCCGTTCAATCCGACATGTAGCTCTTCAGGGTTTTTTGTTTCTTTGTTTGTTTGTTTTTAACAATTTTTCGAGCATTATACAGTCTGACCTTGGGGTGAATTTGCTGTGACATCCACTCCTGAGAAGACACCTGAATGCTGCTGAATCCAAACTGCCAAAACCTCTGCATTAACTGGTGACCAGTTAATCAAGTGCATTAGATTAGCAGCACCTGGATTCTACTCAGCCTCTTAATTTCTCTGAAAGCAGCAAAGCTTAGTGGAAAAAGTCCTGTGAAAACTTTCTGTTAAACTGTAAGATTAACAGTTTAGAAAAGGAAAACTAAACATTTACAAAGAGAAATAAAAGAATGTGTGAGCTACATGTTTGAGAATATAAATTCATGTCACAAAATACTCAAATTCCGGTTGTAGTGAGTCACAATCGCTGCATTGCAATTGATTTCCACAAACTTTTAATGCAACAAAAGGTAAAGATAAGTATAATAAAGTCTTGGCGTGTTGTTAACACAAGCCTACTTGTCTGTTAAAGTTCTTCAGTTCATGTTTCACCCAGCAAGGTGGCTGAACTGAAAAAAGTCATATTTTCTGAGCGTTATCACCAAAGTCCCCGCAGCTATAAAAAATGGTCAGTCTCCATCAGACATATAGAGCAGTATGTTTCATAGAATAACAAAGGAAGTAGCAGGATCTAAGATTTAGATTACAATCAAACGCCATGAAGGAATACCTTCTCACTCTATAAATTCTGTTGTTCCTTATATAAAGTGTTAAATCACCGAGAATAGTTTCTGAGCTTCCATTCATAAATTGGATTATTTCTGTATTTGTCTACAGGGAGTGCAGAATTATTAGGCAAGTTGTATTTTTGAGGAATAATTTTATTATTGAACAACAACCATGTTCTCAATGAACCCAAAAAACTCATTAATATCAAAGCTGAATGTTTTTGGAAGTAGTTTTTAGTTTGTTTTTAGTTTTAGCTATTTTAGGGGGATATCTGTGTGTGCAGGTGACTATTACTGCGCACAATTATTAGGCAACTTAACAAAAAACAAATATATACCCATTTCAATTATTTATTTTTACCAGTGACACCAATATAACATCTCCACATTCACAAATATACATTTCTGACATTCAAAAACAAAACAAAAACAAATCAGCGACCAATATAGCCACCTTTCTTTGCAAGGACACTCAAAAGCCTGCCATCCATGGATTCTGTCAGTGTTTTGATCTGTTCACCATCAACATTGCGTGCAGCAGCAACCACAGCCTCCCAGACACTGTTCAGAGAGGTGTACTGTTTTCCCTCCTTGTAAATCTCACATTTGATGATGGACCACAGGTTCTCAATGGGGTTCAGATCAGGTGAACAAGGAGGCCATGTCATTAGTTTTTCTTCTTTTATACCCTTTCTTGCCAGCCACGCTGTGGAGTACTTGGACGCGTGTGATGGAGCATTGTCCTGCATGAAAATCATGTTTTTCTTGAAGGATGCAGACTTCTTCCTGTACCACTGCTTGAAGAAGGTGTCTTCCAGAAACTGGCAGTAGGACTGGGAGTTGAGCTTGACTCCATCCTCAACCCGAAAAGGCCCCACAAGCTCATCTTTGATGATACCAGCCCAAACCAGTACTCCACCTCCACCTTGCTGGCGTCTGAGTCGGACTGGAGCTCTCTGCCCTTTACCAATCCAGCCACGGGCCCATCCATCTGGCCCATCAAGACTCACTCTCATTTCATCAGTCCATAAAACCTTAGAAAAATCAGTCTTGAGACATTTCTTGGCCCAGTCTTGACGTTTCAGCTTGTGTGTCTTGTTCAGTGGTGGTCGTCTTTCAGCCTTTCTTACCTTGGCCATGTCTCTGAGTATTGCACACCTTGTGCTTTTGGGCACTCCAGTGATGTTGCAGCTCTGAAATATGGCCAAACTGGTGGCAAGTGGCATCTTGGCAGCTGCACGCTTGACTTTTCTCAGTTCATGGGCAGTTATTTTGCGCCTTGGTTTTTCCACATGCTTCTTGCGACCCTGTTGACTATTTTGAATGAAACGCTTGATTGTTCGATGATCACGCTTCAGAAGCTTTTCAATTTTGAGACTGCTGCATCCCTCTGCAAGATATCTCACTATTTTTGACTTTTCTGTGCCTGTCAAGTCCTTCTTTTGACCCATTTTGCCAAAGGAAAGGACGTTGCCTAATAATTATGCACACCTGATATAGGGTGTTGATGTCATTAGACCACACCCCTTCTCATTACAGAGATGCACATCACCTAATCTGCTTAATTGGTACCGTAGTAGGCTTTTGAGCCTATACAGCTTGGAGTAAGACAACATGCATGAAGAGGATGATGTGGACAAAATACTCATTTGCCTAATAATTCTGCACTCCCTGTAGAATCTGGTGTGAAACACAATTTAAGGTTTTTCACTGACTCTGAATTACACCTTTAATATTAAGCAAGTTCAATCCCCAAGTGTTTGTAATAAATGTAAGTCACTGTCTGATGTCTGATGTGTGTGTGTATGTTCGTGTGTTTTAATCACATTTCCCAAGACACCATCAATCTGCCTTTCCCCCACATTATTTATAAAGAAGGCAGACCTAAATAAATCTGAACACAAACTTTTGAGGAAACTCGTGTTGCTTGCCAGCATGAAACAGTGCAGGAAAGCCGAAAAACAAAACAAAACAAAACAAAATGGAGAAACAAGATACCTTTCTGTGTTTTTTGCTCAGCGTAATTCGTAACGCTCTTGACAGCCTTTCTATTTCCATGCTGTGTAATGTAAGCAGACTTGACGGCTGTACCAACAAGCAGCACTCTGCAGAAATCCTCTTCCACTTTATTGACTCATCTCATATTCTCTAACCACTACACTCTTCTGCCAAGGTCTCCTGTAACGCACACTGATTTCTATTACTGTGAGCGAGTCTTTGTGCTTTGTAATCAAACAGATGGAGATCTGTGAGCTGCAGATGTCTGAGCAAAGATTAGTGCACGCTTCATCAATGCATTTCTCTCATCATAATGGATGATGTTCTTGCTTTTTGATCTGTAGAATGGGATCATTAATTAAAAGCAAGTCGTCGTCACTGAGATGATGTTTTTGTGGTAAATTCTTCTTTCATTATGTAAGTGACAAATTTTTCTGGTTGTTAAATGCCCCACTTTGTGCTGCCTCTCAGTGTCTGCATCATCTTCAACCCCTGCTAACCTCTCTCTTTCATTTCTCCCTTTGGGGTCAAATGGTCAGAGATGTGCACTCACAGCTCTGCTCGGGGTCAGCTACCACCTTTCAGATCCTGCAGAGGCCCCGTGGTTTCACCAGACCCCCACTCAGCGCCACCAACCCGGCAGACTGCACGCCTATCAAAGGGTTCTTTCACGCCCCTCAGCACAGTTTCGGGACTCAGGGATGAAAATGGAGATTTACTGGCCCTGGATGCCATGCTAAGATTGTACAGCTGTAGACTTATGGCTCTGAAAAAGGAGCTTGAGCCTCCACCTTCAGTCAGACCACAGCGTAAAGGACTGCTACACACCCAGGTCTGTGTTCCTGAGTATTAAAAATAACACCAAATTGAGTGTTGGCAGTGCCCTCTGTACCAAACATGTCACGCTTAAATGACCAGCCAGTGTAACTGCCTTTACACACCAGTGTTTTCACTGTGCCTACAAATCCCTGAACATGATATACGTGGAAGGCAAAGCAAGCGTTTTATGAATAATACTCCTGTGTGCAGCTGTCATGGTGCTCAGGCACTTTCATGGATTTTATGTTATTTCTTTAAGAAAATGAAAATTAAAAAAGTAGCCCTGTCAGACAAACATCTTGCAAGGAAATTTTCCAGTGAAGAGCAGGATCTTTACACGGCATGGATATTCTGACCAAGTGCTCCTCACATGGAGTAAAGGCAAAAACCTCAGCTGTTAAAAAGAAGGTCAAGCTCCATCTTGATTGAAAATATGTTGCAGCTGCAGAGCAACGTGTCATTTTCTGTTTTTTACTTCTGAAACATGTTGTTAGTACAAAATCATAGAATAGAATAGAATAGAATAGAATAGAATAGAATAGAATAGGCAAAAGTCAACAAAGTCCTACATGGTAGAGGTTTCAGAATGGATGTGCATGAGTCTGTGGACAAAAACAGGCACTATCTCAATAATAGCTAAAGTCAACACCTTTATAATGAGTATCCTAGGACTGATTTTTGAGTGATCGTGGCAGGATACAAAGTTAACAGCTTTGTGCAGTTGTCTTGAGGCACCCCTATTTTTTTTCTCTCCAAGCATCCAGGCTCTTTGTAATGTTTTAAAGTGACCTTGAGCAGCAGTTCGTTGGGGTTTCTGAAAGTCTTTTTTTGTTACTCATTTTTCAGTCCAGTCCTTGTACCTGATCATTTTCAGAGGAAAGCTTTTTCTTTACTTTAGAGCTAACCTCTGAATCATTCAAGCATAAAAAGGCACCTAACTCAAGGGATAAACCAGTGTTGTGTCTACACATAGGACACAACTTAGCAAAGAACCTATTTTAAATGACATCATTCGGCACTCTGTTACCAGCAGCCTGTCTCCAAAAACACATAATTTGTTCCCATTTTTTAGTTGAATCACTGAGAAGTTTAACACAGTTTGACAGACATAAAATACTGTTTATATGCCAACAAGGTGACTCTCAAAGCGCTATTAGCTTAAAAAAATCAGCATATCCCAGCATGGTGTGCAGTGTCTCCTTAAAAATGTGAGGAAACTGGACAAAAGAAAAATTGGCAGAACTAAAATCCATCTATTCACGGTGGCTCAAGACGTCTGCACAGTAATGTATACATTGATGTTATTATATAAATTTAGGCACAACAAAGAGCCTTTAAAACAGTAATTATCAACCTAGAGCTTGTAACAAGCCAAATCTGAGCTCTTGGTACAACTAAAACGATCCCATTTTAAGGTCCTAGTTTTCATGTTATTCATTTATATCTTCACTGCCTAAAGTGAGTGCACACTTTATTCCTCTGTGTGTGTGTGTGTGTGTGTGTGTGTGTGTGTGTGTGTGTGTGTGTGTGTGTGTGTGTCCGGGGGGGGGGGGCTGAAAAAGAGAAGGGTGTGTTATGGAGACTGTTGTAGAGTAATTGGTGTAGAACAGGTGGCGCGCTGTTGACACTGGAAAAAAAGTATGTGAAAAATGTGCTGCTGCCATGCAATCACAAAAGGAAAAGGCTGGCGGTTGACTTAGACATTTAATCACCGTGCTGGGTGATAGGTAGTGGATCAAAGGGAGGCACGAAAAAAGCCTAGAACAAGGAGAGTCATCTACGTCTCTTCAGAGGAATTCCTCCATGGTGGAGTCAGGCCAAGGCACTGACAGAAATGCTAGCTGGTTATTATGACACTGGCCTCAGAGTACAGAGATGTAAGTAAACAGGAAAGCAGAAGGTTTAGGATCTCAGAAGGTTCCTCGGGTCTGAATGAGAGTCCTCTCATGTTGTTTTCCGGATTCAGCATTTTCTTGTTCTTCTCCTGGCTCAGACTCCTCGTTTTCATACCAAGCTCCACCTAAAGGTACACACTGTGGTACTGTAACAGGATTCTCACTACAGGGGATACAATTAATAGTATAAAAAAGATCAGAGCGCTGATGAAAATTACTTGTGAGAAGAGCATGTGTATTGTTTGTATGCGGATGAAGACGGCAGTAGGATGTTTAATCGGCACCAAAAAAGCACCTGAGCTGAACACACTGGAAGAAAATTTCTCTTAAAGTTTA
Organism: Simochromis diagramma; assembly: GCF_900408965.1. Classification (NCBI taxonomy): domain Eukaryota; kingdom Metazoa; phylum Chordata; class Actinopteri; order Cichliformes; family Cichlidae; genus Simochromis; species Simochromis diagramma. Next base: position 4,669,797 of record NW_024387040.1, read on the forward strand.
GAGGTGAATTCAATCAGAACTTTATGCATCACTTAAAAATTAAAACATATATAAATCTCCTTAAAAAAATAACCTGAGGCGGACGCGGGTTAACGGCTGGCATTAAAGCTCATTATCCTCTCAGAGCACATTACGCACCGGAGAGGGATCCAGTTACCGGCTTCGCCCACACCGGAGCCACGCGATTCAGGTCCTCCTCATTTTAAAAAGAGCTGCTACCCTGCAATTCCCTCCAGAGCTTCAAAGAGTTGATAAAGTATCTCTCGTGTCAGTGGACTGACTTTTTGCACCTTTTCCGTCAGTGGAAGAACTGAACGAGAGTGCACGCCAATACGCGACTTTGCCAAACTGCTGCTGCTGTTGCTGATGGTGGTGGGCTGAACCGAGAATCATCAAGTTTCCATTTTTCTTTTAGTTTATTTGCATCCTTCAGAGTGTCTCCGTCTTTGATCAGAAATGTCACCGGACCACATGGGAGCATTTCGCGCATCGGTTTTACTGACTTGGGTGATAATCTGCAATAACGTGCTGTGTCCCGTCCTCGGCTATCTCTACAACAACCGCTACGCAGGGTGAGTGAAATGCCCCCCCCCATTCATTTCTGAGGCTACTGGGATTCCCATTCACGTAAACACTGAGAGGGAGACAGAAGTGTTTAGAGTGAAGGAAAGGCGCACTTTGACAAGTCGTCTGCAGACACTACCATTTATCTTATGAGAGACTGAACAAAGACAGCCTTTGTGCTCGCCATCTCCACAATCCATGTTTCTCGTTTGAGACATAATGCCATGTTTAAGTTTGCTCTAAATTTTTCCCAGAGTGTTCTTGTTGACTGATGGCATTTGTATAAGACCGTGTCTGTTGTGTCCAGATTACTCAAAATACAGCACAGATGACAGTGGGGATTCTTGAAGCTGCACTGGCTTCCAGCGCAATGTTTTTCTAGTACTAATGCTATGAAGTGTTTTGTTTTTTTTAATCAAAGGTCTTAGTTTATCAGTCTGTCTGCAGGTTCATGTGACTGAATGCAGGCAAAGCACCCCATCGCCTAAATTACTAATATCACTGTTTGACCCCAGATTAAAAATTTGGGGGGCACTTGGACAAAGAGATATTTCCTCTAGGGTTTATGTTTTGGTATCATATAGAAAAGGGAGGTTATCACAACTGGAAGCCTCCTCTTCCAAACTTTTCATTTAATATCATGTAATTCATCAACAGAGCATTATCAGACACTGAAATTTGGATTCTCCAAATGGAGGAAGGCTCAGAGTAGTTTGTTTAAATATAAAATACTACTGAGAGCTTTTCGGTTTAAGGGCCTGAGCGTCTTAAAAACAAATTGCTTCCATCCCAGAAAGGGTTCTGCTGTGAGAATCAACAGACTGACAACTTAAGGACAGCTTTAGCCCCGTAGCTGGTAGAAACAAAGCAAAATGTCTTTGCCAGTCCAGCTTTGTAACAAAAACAGGCTGTCAGCTTTGAGAATCATTAAAACATGAAGGAATGATTTGGCCTAAAAAGCATTGGGATGCTAAAGGCTGTCTTTGTTTACGCCATGCTTATATTACTGTACCAAAGTCCTGTGAACCTTCTTCTAAACGCATGTTACTCTGATGTTTCAGGAACTGTGTTTCAGTATGTCTTCTGTCATTGCTCTTTTCGTGGAAACAGGCTGGGTTTCTTTTTTTTTTTTTAGCAGCGTGAAATGGGGCAGTCACTCATGTGGGACACCCAGACGCCTTTGTTGCTCAGACCTTTAGAATGGCCTACTGCCACCTTTGTTTAGGGGGGGGCCCAACTTCCTGTGTGACAAACCATTAAAAGACTTTTGAAAGAAGTGAAAGACGAAGATGCTCAAAGAGAAGGTGGAAAAGTGTGAAAACCAGGCAAACAGACAGGTTTCTCTGCAGATAAAATAAAGCCTATCGTAAAGAGAATGTAATGAAAATACTGCCGGCATGTTAACTTTAAGGTAAAGTGAAGACGCTGAGATCTGCAGATTTAATGCAACATGATGTAAGATTCACATTGAGGGAAAAGAGAGCCTTTGTTTTGCTGCCAGGCATAAAAACGTGGTTTGCAGACTGGATTAGGAGCACTCACAGGGTTCGCGGGGTTACAGTTTTTTATTTCATTATCTGTGAACATGTCAAGAATTGTATGGGGGTGTAATGATTGCTGTCTCGGTGGTGTAATTTTTAACTTTTTTGCAGTCAAATGTATTCTTGTTTCTTAAGTTCACTCGGGTTTTGTTTTAAATCTCATTGAGTCCATTAATTCTAGTAAGATAAATCTCATTGTTAAATATCTATCTGTAGTTTTATCTGTGTGGATTTATCTAAAATTACACAACTGGAAAAAGGGTTTAACTATATTTTTAAAAGTAGGCAAATGCATTAAACTAATTGATACTTCTAATTTAGAAACAAAAGATCATTATACTATGCTTAAATGGTAAATACATGACATCAGTCCATATTTACAAGATGTACTGATTTGCAGTATGAAAATGTGAAGCAGCTGCCGCTGCTACTGTATGAGGGCTGCCAGGGACTCGTTCCAGGTGCAACCTGCAGAGCTGGAAACGATGAAATATAATCCTTTAATGACACCTCAGACAGATTGTTTGGCTGGGGTCTGATCCTTGTCATCTATACTGAAAAAGGACCCACCCATTTCCCCCCATCTAAAATCTATGCTGCTTTAAGAAGTGTCCTCTTCTATTGGCACAAAAGCCAGTTTCATTACCTGACACAATGGCCCAGATGTTTTTTAAATGATGTGTTTTTTCCAAAACAAAAAAAAAAATGGATCAAAGACCTGTTACAGAGCCATAAAAAAACTTTAGGATACTTTAAAAAAGTGCTTACAAAAGCTTTTCTCTTCACAGTGATCAGGTCTTCAAGATCACGCCGAGTAATGATGAGGAGGTCCGAACCCTAAAAGAAATTCTCGGACACATGAAGGTTGGCACTTTATTTTGTTTCATGTACACCTTTTATATCCATTCCTAGGTGCTATATATTTATGTGATGTGATACTTTTAGCATGTTAAAAGTCTAATATCTGTTATTATTCAGCCCACATGAATGTCTGACAGCTGAACATCGGCCACAGACAAGCAGTTAGCCCCGATGCCGGTGGGATGGTGGGCCGACAAGGCGATGTGACAGTTTCAATGAGGCAGAAAGCAATCGAGTGTGTTCATCTGTCACAGTCAGGACACATTTGCAATCTGAGAGACTGAGATACTGTCAGCGAGACACCCGGCAATCATTTTTAATATGAAACACCAAAAGAAAATTGGATGAAATACAAAGGAGTTTGTCATATTGGGTCAAACGCCTGGATGTCTCACAGCTTAAGAACTAAATGAACATGTGTTTCAAAGATACTGAAATTACAGGGGGGAACCCCCGCAGGACACAACAGCCCTTGCTTCTTTTCCCATATTCATTTGGAAGTAATTACCCATCAGCCTCAGAAACAGCATGGCCTTCATTATACATTGTTTTAGTTTGCTAATGCAAAGCTAAATTGTTTGCAAATTCATAATTCATATCAGGACTCTACTATTTTGTAAGATTAAGACTTACAAAGAGAAATCCAGTGATCCAGTCATCCTCTGTGAGCAGGAACACAAAGCGGATCTATTATCCTTTTCCTTATTTTCTGGAATATATGGCATATGGCTTGTTAGAATGGTGGAGCTTCATATTAAATATGGTTTCAAATAATGAGGTCAAAGTATTTGTAAGTAATATGTGAGCCAAATGTTCAGTTTAACCAGTTTTCTCTTCTGTCTCTCGCTGATGTCAGTGAGAGTGGGTGTTGTTAATACGGCCATCCTCGGGCACAGTTGGTGAGAGATTAGAAGAAAGTTAGTTTACAGCGAGAAGGCAGGGAGCTTGTTTCAGACAGTGGATAGTGGATCAACTGCATCAAGGTCCAGGATCTCTAACAGAGTCAAAGGTGGCAAATGTGGAGTTGGGAAGGAATAATAACACTTTGTCCCTTCTAACAGCTGTCAAAAGGTCAAAAATACACTTAAATTTAAGACTAAAAACGAGAGACTGGGTGCACCTTTTTCCCATGGCTAATTATGTTCATATATTCACAGATGTACAATCTGAGGGTTATTTTGTTTGACAGGTTTGCTATTACATAATAATTACCTTGAAAGTCTGCTTGTAGAAATAATAACTGTAGAGTTCATTTAAAAAATTGAGCCTTGGTGGTTCTAAAATCCTGGTTTTCAGACAGTGTGGTCAGTTTTAGCTTTCTTTGGTATACCATTCACCGCAAGTGGTCCAGGAACGCCAGGCCAGTATGGCCCAAAACAGAAAAAGGATTGAAGAGAGACAAAAAACCAGAGAAGTACTTAGTAAATGCTTTTTGATTTGTAGGGAGCGACACTAAGAGAGAGCCAGGTTCCTGGTCGGGCCTCAGTTTTCTGTATGAATGGGCAGTGGACAGGGTGCTTCAAGGCCACCCAACCAAAGCAGCAGCAGCCACTGTTTGGACAGCTGTGGACATGTGTTTTCAGTAGCTTGTTCACACTGCCATGCCTCCAGTGTCAAGTCAAACTTTTCATTTTCAGGGTAGGCATGAGGTCGAATACACTTCAGGGTGCAGGTGAGTCAAAAATCGGACGCATCACAGACAAAATAGCATCATTTTTTAGAGATCTCCTTTTACCTGGGCTCCTCATTTTGGAAAAAGCTCGGCAGTGTCTTCAACTAAGGATTTCTTTCCTCCCTAAAATGTTAAAAAAAAAACAAAAAAACAACATATATAGAAAAAAAAAGTCAAGAACAAGCTCTTAAAGTTAAATACTCTCATATTGCTTTTGTGCTCTGACCAACTATTTAAAGCTCGAGAACATTTAGTTTATTTGTACATAAGAAAAAGCCGGAAACCCTTTAGAGCTGAGGAGATGGAAATGGGTATTACACTTATGATAGCTTTGCATGAAAACACGGGCTTTACGTGGTTACTGATAGTTTTCCTTTCAAACAACGGATAGAGTAAACCGCTAACAGTTCCAGCTGTAACAGCCGAGACTAAACTGAGATAAACAGAAACATTCAGGGCCTTGATGGGAGCTACAAAAAAGAATTAGCTTCGGTTTCTTTTGGGGCTCATGTTAGATTTGTTTGAGACATCCACAGGCTAATATGAAACTGATATTCCTGTCATATTGAAATCATTTTATATGTTTGTAGAGAACTTTCAGCGTTTTCCTATAGATGACATCATCATAAGTGGAAAATCTCTTTTCCACAGCAGGAGAGACAGTCTTTGTTAACAGGCTGTTGCTGAATTTGAGGATAAAACTGTCACAATCCATGTGGGCCTTACAGGTTTTCAGAATAAATATTGATTGCTCCAGGTATGACTGACCTCCAAACAGATTTAATGCATTTAAGATGCTATAGCTTGTCTAATTCAGCTTAGACAGCCCCGTTAGCATTGTTGGCATTCTTATATTAAATCTACCTTGGCCAACTTGATTTCATTTACTTGATTTCACCTCATCTGGCCCAAGGGGAGCCAGCTCCATTTTTATTGAACCGTAACTTTTTCTTTCTTGTTCTGCCCGTGTCTGTGCTACATCAACCAAAACAAAACAAATCCAATTTATGGCTACGCTGCAAATAAACAATCAAGAGATAAAAGATTTATAAGGCAGACGAAGAATGCCTCTTTGAGGCACATAAATACAGCTATAAAATGTTAACTTAAGGAATTGTATTATCTGATCAGGGACATTTGAGTGCCTTCTGGCATATGTGTTTTGGATTTGTTTTGCTAAAAGACGAGCGGTGCTGAAACATTTGGGGTACTTAACCATTTGGAAACACCATAAAAGTGCAGGAATAGAGAGGGGTTCACACTCAGGGGCACCATGCATTCCAGCTGAGGGTATTTGACCCTTCTGGCTCTAAACGTAGTTAAATTATTCTGGTATGCATTCTGTAAAGCATTAAACCAATTGACACATTAACAAGCATGTGCATGTTTTGCCCCCATGCAGAAAATGAAAGCCAGCTGAGGGCGTACACATCTGCAAACATAGAAACAGCAATCTCTTTACAGTGACTACAGTGCTTTTACTGGTAGATCAGTTGCTTCCTGTTTGTTTTAAATCCTTTTAAATTCTCGTCTTCTCCGCTTTTTTCCACTGTTTTACTGCTATAGTTACTATGTGGTTTATTATTTGTTTATTTGGTTGGCAAGGATATCTGGCTGTTAGGACTCTGGCTATCACATCGTGATAAGTACTGAAAGACCTTGTTATCAAAGATATTTGAGGTCATATAGTAGAGGAGAAAGCCAAGTGAGGTTTATTTACTCTGGATTGTGCATCGGTTTTTGCTCCGTTGAATCATTCCCCAAATTTGCTTGATCACGGAAGTAGGAATGGTTCCCTGTTTGGGTCTTAATAAAACTGTGTGCGTGTGCGTGCTTGCATTTGATAGAAAGTGTTTAAAGGTGTAGAATAAAGTATGAATGAGTGAATATGGTTTGTAGTAAAGTGCTTTGAATGATTAGTTAGGTTAGAAGAGCACAATATTATGAAGCCTGAATGCGGTCCAATATATTGATTGATTAGTTTGTCCAGCACGTGTTTGGAACACCACAAACACAACAACTAGCTGATCGTCCTGAGCATAAATGAGTAATCCACGAGTAGTTGGGAAAATAGAACAAGATTATTTTAAAACTGCATTGTCATTAGCACTCCTGGCACCTTTCATGGGAAAGTTTCTATCGATAAGCAGGGCTAGTGCATGGAAAATTTCATGAATTAAATTTGATACTTTTTAAGATAAAACTGTCGTTTCAGTGAGGCTGCTTTTGCCCAAGAACACTTTCACAGTGTAAGAACTTTTACATTACTGCTGGGTGTTTCTGTCACTGTAACCCTAATATGTTCACTGTGTTCCATTAGGTGGATTTCTGGCAGCCCAACAGTGCTTCTCTAATCTGTCACAATGCCACAGTGGATGTCCACGTGAAACGTAACGACACGCAAGGTTTACACAAACGCTTAAAACGGGAAAATATTGATTATCGGTAAGTATAAAAGCATGGACACTCATATTTACTCTCATGCATGCACCCTTTGACACATCTGTTATCCAAAGGTTGTTTACTCAGCTTTCTCATAACAGAATATGTGATTTGCACATGCAGAATAGGCCATAGTTTGCACGCAAAGGCCCTCATATTTCCACAAAGCTGGGACACACACACACACACGTACATCAGAGACACTCTATCAATCTGCTCCAAAAAGCAACGCTTTCATCTCTCGACACCATCCCTCATCAAAATTAGCGCTGAAATGATGGAGTTTTATCAAAGCAGCCACAGCTAGAAAAAATTCCATTGTCATCTCAGTCCTCGGGGAGGAATTGAAGCGCAGAGGAGGATTTTTTTTTTTTCCACTGTCTGTTGACTGATTGAGGATTTTTCACAAAATGGTTTACGCGGCGGGGGGGACAGGCTTTGGTGGGTGGTTAGGGGTTTCATTTTGTTCATCTCAGTATATTCACAGGATAATGACCCAATTTTTAGCATCATTAAAGGAGTTGTGGATAGAAACTGTTATAGAAGGACGTTATGAGGAAATGTATTTTAGTACGTACCTGCTATAAAAAATGCTTTGAAAAAGATCACATGATATGCTTTAGACTCAGGTGGGAGGTGAAGAAGGATCGTATGTGTACAGGTAATGATGCTTATAACTGTGGTTTAACTTCAATTACACCATATTTCGTAATTCATAAAGAGTAGCAGCATAACTGCTATGATTCTTCCTACCAGCAGGGAGATTGATGAGGTGGAAAACTGGTTTAGATGTTGCAAGAGATGAGAGAGGGTGACCTTAGTTATATGCATGGTCTCATCAATGAGTCAACAATAAAACCAGGAGTCCTGATTTACTGCCTCATCCCAGCACCCCCAAATACCTGTGTGCTTCATTCACAGCGGTAGTGCAGTCAATAGGGACACAATTTATCAGGTATTTGTATATACAAAGACATCATCTCTACAGGCAACAACACATGAGAGAAGCAAAATTAAAAGACAAACTCATACAGACCCTGCTTATCATTAGTTTGCATTATTTCCAAATGTGAAATGTGTTTTCCTGGATCCTGGTAATTTGATCAAAAATTACTTTTGTCACTAATCACCTGTGTTATTTGTTCCATGTACAGTCCAACCCCCTGACAAGCCAACAACAGACATGGTGCAAGATTTATACAGATTTAGTCCCTTCAGAAGCTTACGTATCCACAACCATGTCGGTTGTGGATACGTAAGGTTAGTCTAGAAGAAATAACTGAAATTATACGATGCATTTCAAAATGTACAACCCCAATTTAAAAAAAAACATGTAGACATGTAAAATGTAAATAAAAACTGAATGCAATTTACAAATCTGGTAAACACATATTTTATTCACAATAAAAACAGAAAAGATGTCAAATATTTAAACTCAAATGCACTATTTTAAGAAACAGTAAGGTCATTTTGAGTTTGATGACAGCAACACATTTCAAAAAGTTGGGACAGGGCCATGTTTGCCACTTTGAAGCATCCCCTTTTCTTTTAATAGCAGTCTGTAAATGTGGGGGACTGTGGGAACTGATGAGACCAGCTGCTGGACTTTGGGGAGACGAATGTTGTCCCATTGCTGTCTCATATGAGATCCTTGGATTCTAGCTGCTCTACAGTCTTCTGTCTTCTTTGTTGTATTTTTCATTTCATGATGTGTCAGATGTTTTCAGTAAATGGTCTGGACTGCAGGAAAGATGCAGTGTGCAATTTAGCATTGTAGATCTATCATCACTATTAGATAAGATAAGATTAGACTTTATTGATCCCACGACGGGGAAATTTTTGCGTTACCTCAGCTCAGGTACAGATATCAGACGGAAAAATATCAGAAGAAAAAATACAAATAAAGTACAAATAAAAAATAATTGCGATAATACACTATATACAACGGTAGCATGCACAGTATATGATTATGGATATCTATCTATCTATCTATCTATCTATCTATCTATCTATCTATCTATCTATCTTAAATGAGCCCAGAGTAGATGGCAGTGTTTCTGGATCATGTTTACATGTGGCTTGTGTGAAAGCGCTTTAACCCCCATTTGTGGATGCCACGGAAAACCGTGTGTACAGTGATATCTGGAAGTGTTCCTGATCTCATGCAGTGATTTCCATGACATATTAAGCATACCTGTTTTAATGCAGTGCTGCCTGCGAACCTGATGAGAGCGGAGTTAGCTCGGGCTTAGCGGGGAATTAGCTCAAATGGTAGAGCGCTCGCTTAGCATGCGAGAGGTAGCGGGATCGATGCCCGCATTCTCCAGTATCATTTTGGGGTGGCTGTAGCTCAGGAGGTCGAGCAGGTCATCTATTGATCGGACCCCAAATATTCTTGGGCAAGATATTTAACCAGAGTTTCTCTCCAATTCAGCCATCGCAGAGTGAATGGTAGTTAGTAAGCACCTAAAAGCAGAGAGGACCGTGCTTGGGTGAATGTGGCATGTTGTATATAGAGCGCTTTGAGTACTCCAGGAGAATAAAAATGCGCTATATAACTATCAGTCCATTTACCATGTCATTTTTAGCTTAGTCCTTTACGCACAGATTTCTCCAAAATATATGATAATAATTTATCATCAACTGTAGATGATGAGATATTCACAGAGATATTCACTTGTGAGAAACTGCCTCTCTAAGATGGTCTTTTTGTCATATTAACGATGCATTGATAATTAATAGTTTCAAAATGTCCCTTCACTTGTTTCTTTTTAGCACCGCTGGTTTTGACTGCCTTTTGTTTCCCCCACCAGTCCAACTGTTTTGAGACCTTTTGCTGCCATCAAATTAAAATTATCTTATTTTTTTTTTTATTAAAATTGCATTTTATCAATAGAATATTTTGTATTTTTTCTGTGTTCTATTGTGAATAAATGTTGGTTTATAAGATTTACAAAGCATTGCATTCTGTTTACATGGCATTCCAACATTTTTGGAATTGGGGCTTCTAAACTTTTGAGCTGAGCTCACGAGTTCTTTCCTGAACTTCTCCCATTTTACAGAATTGCAATCTCTAAATCCCAGCCTCCTATTTGGACTGAATTTGGATGGAAATTTAAAGTGTAGTGACTCATCACTTACAGAAAAATGCTCCCCAGTGCTTCCTGATATGAATCTCCACACATTAGCTGCACAATGAGACGTAGGGCAGCTCTGTTTCTGTATTCTTTAGATTACATTACTTATGTTTCCCTTTGGCTAGTTCACACCCTGCTCTATCTTTGTATTAACTGTCTAATAAACCATACACCATACAGTCAGAGTACCAAATGTGCCGATGGGAAACATGCTACAGTGGTTATAATGTGTACTATGTTTGTCTGCTTCATTCTCTTTCATTCACGCAGGGTATTTATCTCCAATCTACAGAAGGAAATTGAAAAGCAGACGGGATATCGCTCCTCTCGCAAGCGGAGGTCAGAGGCTCAGTATGACTACGAGGTTTACCACTCTCTGGAAGAGGTAGACATGAAGCCCAACATCTACCTAACTATCTCTCATTCCCCTCTGCTCTCTAATCTATTGCACCCACAAGGTAAACAGAAAACCTCTCTAAGGGTGCTTTCTCTCAATTACACAGTTCCACATGTGTCTTTCCCACGGCCTCGCGCTTTCACACACCGAGACGTGCGCTCCACTTCAGACACTTCACAGCTTTAGAGTGTTTATTTTCCCAGGTTGATCAGGCTCCTGGTTTGCAAATCTTTCAAGCCCTATGAAACAGCATAGCTCAGAGGACAAATCTTTTGTCCTTTGAGCTTTCATCCTCTCCCTCAATGTACAACACACGTTTACAAAGCACACAGATGTGCAATAATGCATAGTAATTACTTCTGAAAATTATGTAAACAAGTCTTTTAAGATCCACTTCCCTGCATCATTTCCTGTCCCTCAGATCCAGAGCTGGATGTTTATGATGAACACAACCCACCCCAATCTGGTTGACGTGTTCTCTGTTGGGAAGTCATATGAAGGAAGACCGCTTTATGTGCTTCAGGTAGGAGAGGAGGCACATTAAAACTAAGAAACACACTGTCTTGTCCTAATCTAAAGCTAAAAATGCTCGTGTCCTGTCAGCTAGGAAAGAAACGTCGTCTCCAGAAGAAAGCTGTGTGGATCGACTGTGGTGTTCACGCCAGAGAGTGGATAGGACCTGCATTCTGCCAGTGGTTTGTTAAAGAGGTGCTTATAATGTCTGCAGATTGCAATGTATATCCCGCTGATTGCCTGCTGTAGATCATCATTCAGGCTATCTGTGACATATGGTCTGTTCATCAAAGCGCCAACATCTGTTCACTTGTCATTTACAGCTATCCAAATACTTAAGAAAATACTTTACAGCTAAAATGCTGGAAATAACACAGGCATTTACGCAAGTTCCTTTGCACCCTTAAAGTCTCCGTGCTCTCTGAAGTGAGGACGGTACCAGACCAGAGCCAGACATTAACTGCAAGAACATTTAATGGCTCATTTTATAATGCTTAAATGCCAGATGAGTGGGATTTTCAACACGGTCCAGCACAATAAGTGCCAGAAAGTAAAGAAAATTAAAGGAAAATCTGTTATCTGTAAAGCTAGAGCGCTGACTTCAAGTGAATTCCAAAGGATTGTTTTGGGTGTTTTTTTGAATGTTACCTGTGAGGTGCATTAAAACCAGCTGTTTTAAAATCCTCTTATTTTGAGGTGTAAATAACTGCTTAAACATCAGCTAGTAAAAAGTGTATTACACTGAACCTTACCGTTCACAGAACAATGATTTGTTGCACTAACATTCTCCGGTATGATGGTTCAGTTCAAATTTCTAGAAAGGCAAAAGTCAAATACATGACTGTTTCACCTTAAATGGACTCATGATGAACGGAAATACAAATGCGCTGTGGTGTAGTGACAGAGGTAGGCCACTGGAGGTCAGGGTGCCATCTTTGTTCAAGCCTTAAGCACATTAACCTTGGCCTCAGTCTGGTTAAAAGGCAGATATAAGCAGCATTAGCCCAGTGCCCAGGTCTCATAGCTCCAATCCTCTTATGCTGTCAGACTCAGTTGTTTGAATGCACAATAGATAATGAGCCTGAATACAATATAAAAAGGATACACTGCTCAGAAATAATTAAAGGAACACTTGATCATCACAGTGTAACATAAAGTCATTTAAATTTCAGGGATATCAATCTATGCAGAAACCTTTGTGAATCAATTTCAGTTGCTTTCATGCAAATGAAAGTGACAACAAGTGCACCGGAGAGGCAAAAACAAAGACCACCCCCCAAAAAAGAACGAGTTTGCAGGTGGTAGTCACAGACATTTGCTCTCTCCTTATCCCTAATGACTGATTTTTCTCCATTCTTGCTTTTTGCTCACGTCCCTGCCACATATGGTAGCATGAGACAGTACCTGCAGCCCATTCTGCTTGCACAGGTAATCCGGCTCCTCCAGAATGGCGCATTCACAAAAGAGTATTAGGGTCACTGGGGAAAAAAAGTGTGGACATCTTTTTTTTTTCCAGAATTTTGGAAAAGAAAACACCCCAAAAAGAGAACAAGTTTGCAGGTGGTGGTCACAGACAGGCAAACACAGACAAATTGAGGCATCTCTAAGATGTGCTCACTGTGAGGCCGCTCTGGCAAATGCCAATCAAGCATCCTTATAAGTTTCATGGAGTTTGAATCTCAAAATTTGGTCAGATAAATGCATGTGGAAGTCATTTTGTGAGGCGTTGGCAGTGCTCCTCTCGGCCCAAAGGAGCAGTTACTAATCCTGATGCCCTTCCACCGCCCTGTCCAGCTCTCCCGGTATCTTCTCCACATTGAGACTGTGCTGGGAGACACAGCAAATGCTCTTGTGATGGCACGTATGAACGTTTTGCCCTGAGAGAGCTGGGCTATCAGTGCAACCAGAAGGGGCTGCAAGTACATGCCTCTTCAGTTGAGTATGTTTTATAATTACACTGGACTTACATTATATTATTATTACAGGCTATCAACTCATACCAATATGACTCTGTGATGACAAGACTACTGAACCAGCTCAACTTCTACATCATGCCTGTCTTTAATGTGGATGGCTATCGTTTCAGCTGGATTACGGTACTGTAGGCTTTTCTGCTGGTCTTTCTATATATACATTTTTAAGAGGAAGCTTTTCTTAGAGGGGAAGCACATTTTACATATACATTTTATTGCATTTTTTTTGGACTGCTTGCTAAAACCAAGGCAAAGAAGGGAAGCTGGAAGCTTGTTTTTTTCCACCTACAGATTGTAGAATAATTTTAAAGAAAGAAAAAATGTCTACGTATAAACAGGAGAAATAATAATGCAATTTATGTTATTACATGATATTACATGTTATTATGCTGCTTAATTTATGTTTAATTGTCTATATTTTTTGCTGCATGCAGGAAGAATGAACCTGTTGTTCAGATGTGTTTTACTGCCAGTGGACAAGAACGTGTTTTTTTTTTTTTCTGTTTTGTTTTTTGCCTGCAGGATCGGTTCTGGAGAAAGACACGGTCCAAAAATCACAAGTTCCACTGCAGGGGAGTGGACGCTAACAGAAACTGGAAAGTAAAATGGTGTGGTAGGTAAAATAACACCTGACAAATCTGACTAAGAGTATATATGTGCCCCTATGTGCGTAGGAACAACTACATCCATTTGTTCTCATTTATTCTCTAGAGAGTGAGGACATAGGCTGAAAATAGAATAAAGTTTTTTTGTGATACATCTAGACACACAGGAGTGGAAGATTTCTTTATACCTCATGAAGAACATCTCTTCAAGGGAACGCTCGGTCATGAATTCACAGCATTTAGAGTTCTGGCATATGACAGTTTGAGAATATGTGCAAAATATATGATAAAAGTCTGGAAATGGTGTGAGAAATGTACCATAATTAAATGAATTATAGTCTATTTGATTAGTCAGTAATGGACTGCTGTAAAAAGGCATGAAGCAGGACAGAGTGAGCCCAAAGATAGCATTCAGTCTGACTGAAATTCATGGTTTTTCATTTGCCTCTGCTATTTATAGATATATTTAAGAAGGACTTTCAAGTGTAAATGTACATCATGATAATTGAGCCTTAGAAAAAGTATCCCTGAAATAAACTTTGAAATATGCCTTTTTTTCTCCCATAATTTCTAAAGTAACAAACACATTTCAGACTAATACTAGTCACCTTAGAAGCCCTTTTTACTTCGTAGTTTTAAAAATACGGCTTTAATTAAAACCAGCATGTGTTCAGATGCTTTTCTCTTTACTTTTTTGGGTCAAGGTGAGTGAAACAAGGTTGTCTGCAAAGGATTATAATGTGATCATATTTCAGTCTGTGTCTTTATTAGTTCCCCTTCACGCTGGCATTTGGTTTTCTAGACTTTTCCAGTCTTACTGACCACTCAAAGAGCTTTACACAACAAACCCCATTCATCCATTTACACACATTCACACAGCACTTTATTCTGTGCTCTTAATGCTCTCTAAAGCTCTTTTTTCCCCTCTCACATGGCCACACGTGTGGCCGATTTAGAATCACCTATCCACCAAACACACTTATCTTTGAACTGTGGGAGGAACGCACACACGCTCCACGCAGAAACGCCGCAGGAAAGTTTGTGCCAACAATGCGAACTACTGCTCTACTTCCATTTCTTTACACTTACTGCTTGGTCACTGTTGCTGGATTAAGGATGCCACTTAAAGCATCCTGGTATGGTTAGAAGATATGATGACGTGGTTTCATCCTTTCTCCCTTTGCTTCCCCAGATGAAGGTGCCTCTTCTCATCCGTGCGATGACACGTATTGCGGTCCCTTCCCCGAATCTGAACCTGAAGTCAAAGCTGTCGCTAAGTTCCTGCGCAAGCACAAGAAACGCGTGGAAGCATACATATCCATTCATGCCTATGCACAAATGCTGCTTTACCCATATTCCTACAAGTATGCCACAATCCCCAACTTCAACTGTGTGGTAAGATATCTATTGCTTAACACTCACTGAGTTTAATTTTTTTAATTAATCTGAGAGAGCTGCTTAGTACAGATCCTTTGATAGTGTTAAAGAAATGCAGTATGTGAGATGAGCTGGCCTTCTGCTTTCATGCATCCAGGAGTCAGCAGCTCACAATGCAGTGACAGCATTGTACTCTGCCTATGGCGTGAAGTACAGATACGGACCTGCCTCCACAACTCTGTGTGAGTTCCTCGAATCCTTCTAATATTGCGCTCTGGCAATGGAAATGAGCTGTTATTCATTTTAAACTTAGGAGAAAAATGCCAGTTTTCTAATATACAAGATCAATTCAGAGTTGCCTTGAATGTTGCTCTAGAGAGGAGCGATATCTAAACGCTCACCTGCAGCAACAGAAATGGAACGCTTTAAAATCAAAGCTACTTAACTTAAGGTATTCCTGTTTTAAGCTTTCCTTACCCTTGTCTATTTTGCACTTCCTTGCAGACGTCAGCTCAGGAAGCTCTATCGACTGGGCATACAGGAACGGGATCCCCTACGCATTTGCATTTGAGTTGAGGGATACGGGATATTTTGGTTTCCTTCTACCCGAATCCCTAATAAAGCCAACCTGCACTGAGACTATGAGAGCCGTGAAAGCCATCGCATCAGGAGTGCTGAAGAAGTGCAAGACAGATAGGGAGAAATTTCCATATATATGACCACACCCTCCGACTTACCTATCTTAGCACCTAATATTTTCCTGAGATTTCATATTCCGCTCAGATGTTATCAAGCGAAGAACTGACAAAGATCCTCAGAGCGTGAATTTGAATTTGTCGTTCATCTTATTCTCCTTTTTCTGATAACAGCTGATGGTGATGTATTTTTGTGTGCAAACAAACCAAACACTAAACAAACACTTGAACCCTACAGGATCTTTTAAGTAATGCATCTTTTAAAAAAAAGTTTATTTTTTACAGTGAATAGTGGTCATGCGATCACTCATTATGCTACAGCAGCACTTTTATGGTAAAGATAAAGCTAATATTTTTTATGTCTTCTAAAATGTGCTTTATTAAATACAAGTTTAAAAAGAACAAGATCTTTAAGCCTGTTTTTATTCTGGTTGTTTTTTTTTTATTCTAGGAAATATTCTTACCAAGTGCCACTCTAGATTTTCATAAAATGCGTAAAAACCTTTATTACTAATAATAAATATGCTCAAAGTGGTAAATTTCAGTGTAGATCTTTTTTCTCTCTTTCATTTGGTTCAGACTAACATTTAGAAAGAATGACCTGTGACCTCAGCAGCTTACTGTGTCATTACTCAGGCATGGAAAAAGACAGTGTCTGAAATGTTTACTTGTGCTTGGCTATGTTCTTATCATGAGATCTTTTTAAGTGTCTGACCTGAATAAACGTTGTTTTATAAAACAAAATATATTTTTTGTAATTGAATTTCTGTCTTCTTTGCCTTTCTGCTTGTCCGCTTTTACAGGTGTACATTTTGTTTTGGCCTATTTTCATTTAGTTTGGCCTCTGGCTGCAACTGACATCATTAGAAATAATTCATTCCTAATAGCTTTCATGCAAACATCTACAAGAAGGTTAAAGGTCACGCTTTCAGCCCTCATTTATGTTCTGTCAGTGTTTTGCACACATACTCGTCGCCATGTTTGATGATAAACATCATTGTAGTCAGCAGATGTTTATAATGAATAACGTTCTGACCTTTTTTGATTTAACTAATAGCATTTAATGATCGATTCAAACATCTGCCTCTTATTTTAGTTTCTTCGTAGCCAGTCTGCAGATTCTGCAGCTCTGCTCTTATTTATGGATTCAGAAACGGTGGGACTGACACGCGGGACAGTCCGATCCGAGTGAAAGTGAACTATACCGCCCACAACTGCCAAATCTGTGTTGTCAAATTGCCAGATTTCCTGGATGTGTTGCACTCTGCTAAAGGCTGTAAAATGCAGTGTAGCACCATCTGAATGTGTGGATATGCACAGTTATGTATGAGGTAAGGCAATAAGCAAAATACCATAAAGATTAAATTGACTGGGAAATTATAACGGAAATTAACCACAGACAAATAAGTTGCCATGTGCAGGGATTTAAAATTGCTCTGCCACCAAAAATGAAGCCTGCGATCACTCTTGAACTGATTTGATACATGAGCAAAACAAAAAGCAGCAACTTGAAATTGTCTTTTTTTAAGGTTTTAAGTTCTGCTGAAATCTTTAAAGAAAACTACATTTGCATTCATTCACGAGTAAAGTGTGTTAACCCCCTCCTCCAAAAAATCTGTGGGTCCTTACAAGGATGACAATCAGATCTATTTACGCTGTATTGTTTCTAAATGTAGAGTTAAGTGGGTCCGTTATGATTAACTGAGAATCCCAAAAGGATCGACTTCAGTTCTGTTTGAGTTAACTGTATCATGATCCCTTCATAGGCTACTACATATTTACTACAATGAAAATGTTTAACAAAATGCCCACAGGGATACCACACACAGGTTTGCTGTAGGTCATGTGCATGTCATGTCAGAGGAAAGTTATGTTTTATTCAACAAAAGACAGCAAACTCTTCTGCTTGGTGGTTTAAGGCACTGTGGCAACATGTTACGCCAGGGCTTTCACACATAGGTTTAATACGACTATGAAGGTTTATATGCAAAGACAGTTTTGCCTCTGTAAACCACCACAGTGAATTTTAAAATCAAACTATCAATATGTGACTGAAGTGCATTAATTACAGACATTCCTATACATTTAATATAAAATTATTTGGACAAACTAATATAATTTTATATATGATGCTTTTAATACTTAATACTCTAATACTTTGCAGCCAATGAGTGACTGAAGCCTGGAC
Organism: Simochromis diagramma; assembly: GCF_900408965.1. NCBI lineage: Eukaryota > Metazoa > Chordata > Actinopteri > Cichliformes > Cichlidae > Simochromis > Simochromis diagramma. Next base: position 4,687,762 of record NW_024387040.1, read on the forward strand.
CCTTAGTGCTGTGTTTCCTCTCAAGCTGCTGCTTGTTTGTGGTTCTTCCTGCATTCAGTTTGGCCTTTCATAACTAGAAAGAAAAAAAAGCTCTTCTTGGTGGAAATTAAGTGACTGAATTGGCCTTTAAAGAACATCCCATTTCTTTGATTTGAGAAACTCCTGGGTTGCTTTTGCAGTATGCTTTGGGTCATTATCCACTTGCTCTGTGAAGTTGTGTCTGATCAGTCTTGCAGTATTTGGCTGAAGCAGAGCAGAGAGCGAGATAGAGAACCTTTTACACTTCAATTAAATGAGGTGCCCAGTGCATCAGACTACTGATTTGGCTGACTGAAGCTTTTCCTGTCTCACTTATGGGTTTGTTTAGGTTCCCAGTCCAATAATAACCTACAATACCTGCGCTGTAATCTCTTTGGGCCTCAAATGTGAAATTCCAGTGAAAATGTATTAATTTTGAGCTTCTGAAACTTGGCAATTTTTAAAAAAAAATGGCTTTAAATCCTAAACATTTAATGCAATTTTTGTGTAAAACCCCTTTAAATGAAGTCTGCTCCTCAGCGGCGGTGCACAGAACCAAAACTACAGAAAAAATGTGTCTTGGTCTAACAAATCGTGGATCTCAGGTGTACATGAATGTGCAGACACAGCTCGGGTGCAGGGACACTCTCATCTCCGTCCTCACTCCCTACTGCCTCACTGCGGCCGCTCTCAAACGTACGTGACGTCGTTTCCTCTCTCAAACATGGCGCAGGAGGCAGGTCGTTAATGGCAATCTGAGGGATTTACCCCACCTTCTGTGTTTATTTATGTTTGTCTGTTAGGGGCTCTGCGGCTGACATTACTAAAGGAATTACATCTCTGTTCGAGGAGGCTGCAGCCCCCCTTGGGACCAGGCACACCTCGCTCCAAATTCCGGTGCGACATGTTTGAGGGCAAAAAGACGAAAAACATGTTCCTTACACGAGCTTTGGAAAAGATCCTGGCCGACAAGGAGGTGAAAAAGGCTCACCATTCCCAATTGCGCAAAGCCTGCGAGGTGGCACTAGGTGAGTTGTGTTGTTTTAGCGTCACGTTGTTGCTGTCTTGGACTCATTGATTTAGACACGTCATGCACCCTTTCACTTATTAACCGGTTATCCTGCAACAATGTCGCAGTGTTTGGCAAGGCACCGTGTGCTTTTCGTTTATTACACGCTGGCTCTTACTCCGGTCTTATTGCCCTGCGTAAGATTTCAGCAAAACCTATGCATTTAATTGACGTGGCACAGGCTCCGTGGAAATGATTCCGTATAAAACACGGAAATGGTGCAGGAGGGGTGGGTGTTTGCAACGCCGAAGCGATGCTGCGAAACTAGTAGCGATCTGTGCACAGGCCGGACATCACAGGGGAAACAAAGTTGTTTAAGGCTGTGTTTCTCTTTAGTCATCACCCTGACACACAAGCACACTCCATATATTCGTCGAGCGTAAACTGTGTTTCTCTAAACTACATGATTTCACCCCATTAAGGTGAGATGTTTGCGTCTCTTCCTGGTACAAAGTGGTCAGTACAGGAAGGGCTGAAGACTTTTTTTAAATTTTATTTTATTACATCTGTTATTTATTAACCTTTTTACTCGGGTGGCCTCGTCTTCTCTGTAAAACTAGACAATGAAGTCGACTTGGCGAGAAGCTTGAGGTTGACAGTTGTCAGTAGCACCTTTATGCTAGGAATGGTGTCATTTCTAGGGGTGGAGAGAAGATAATTTCCGGTTAGTACAAAAATAAAATTACAGTTAGAAGGATTTATACCAATCAAAAGGGAACATCGTTTAATACAGCCTATTAATGATTAATACACGTTATAAATTGTACTTTCTGTTCTTATAAACGTGTTTCTTCGCAATAAACCCAAGATTGATCGGCGTGCTATCTAATTAACTGCGCTTTTATTTTGAAATGAACGTCTGTTTGACCTTCTACTACAGGCGTGAGCTTCACTAACGTTTGCTAGCAAGTGTGTCTTGGGAAACATAACCTTAGGGGTGATAATTAGTGGTAAATGTAAATTTTGTAAAACATTATTAACAACAAGGAAATTCACCCCGTAAAACATATATTTTTTTCCCATGTTGGAGTTAAAATTAGCTCCATGCAGGCTAGGATTTTTTTTTTTTTTTGTTTAGTTTTTTCCTGGTGAGTAATATGACACAGCTAGAGAAACAAAGAGTCCTGTTGTGAAGCAGCCAAACATCCTACCTGTCCCAACAGTGCTGCCTTTATCAACACGTGCAGCTGCTGAAGGCTTTTGTAGTGGCCTATAGGCAAAATACATGCAGCATATTTGTTTAGACTCTGCTGTGTTGTTTTGTGAAGCTAAACCACCCACATGAATTATATAGCTTTTTGTGCACAGAGCAGCAACATGGTGTTAATTCAGAATAAGAAGCTCTATGTAGCATGGCCTTAAAGCCGACGTACACAATTTGCATGGTTCTGTTCCTGTTATTAGTAGACAGTCGGTGGTGTTTCTTTATCTGGGGGGCTTAGAGACTTGATCTGATGATGTCATCAGTTGGTACTGATTGTCCTTTGCTTCTGATTTTCCTGCTTACCTCGAGGGTTTGATTAAAATGTAGACATTACAGCTGTGAGACAGAAACCAAGCATAAACCACGTGTAGTTTACACGGGCTATGCTTATTCATAAACCATTAAAGTCACCATGGTTACTGGCTGGCATATAGCATTTTAGCAGCTACATTTGTTCACTACAATATGTTGTCATTCTGATTTAAAAATCGCTGGTTAACACTGAATCCTACTTAGCAGTCAGTGGCGGTGAATCTTCTTTAAAAAGAAAAAACAAAACAAAAAATAAAACCTTTTAACTTCCCAGTGAAGCCGTAGGTGGGCGCTATGAAATACGAATCTCTGCAATAAGCGCAGTTGTAGCAGTGATGCAGTAGTGTATCAAAAACAACTGGGTGACCCAGTATACTGCTTGACTTACATAATCCCCTTTAGCTCTTGGAGCTCTGAGACATCTCTGAGAAAGTGCCTGTGCCACACTCTCCTCTCTGCTGTCACTGAAAGTCTTCCTGTTTCACATGGTGTCTGTTAAATACCCGTTATTTTCAGCGTTTTCCCGTCTGCAACACAAGGTATCAGGAACAAGCTAAAAAGAAGCTACCTTCGCAAACAGTTCACCCTCATAACTCCCAAAGTGAAGTTCCTCCTGCGTTATCAGTTTCACTCGGCAGTTCACAAAAACTACATCATCTCAGTTTCTCACACTCTCCAAAGTGCCGCTTTAGCAGGGCCCTATTATCTGTGGATCTCACTGTCGGCTTCTTTGAGAGGAGCTGTCTGGTGGCAAAGAACAGTTAACTCAAAATATCAAAGGCCCTTAGACCGTATATGCACACTACCTCCTTGAATTCGGCTCAGGCTTTGGTTCATTGTTGTCACAAGTTTCTATTTTCATGTGATTGGATCTGGTTGGTCTCATTGTTTTGTAAAGCCAGCCTCCTCTTTTCCTCGAGTAGCTCTTGTGGCCTTTCGGCTGGTGAAAGATTGGTAATGTGAATGTACACAGCAGTCTAAACCAGGGGGGCTCTCTTCACGCCTCACTGCTAAGAAGAAGGAGCACTTGTTTCCACCTGAGCAGTTCAGTCCCGCTGAGCACAATGCTCATTATCTCTCCCCTTAGGGGTGTATGATCTGAGGGTCAGCTGCAGAGGTCACAAGAAACCTGTTGCCGATGAAGTCCTACAGAGTTACCTGCCAGCCAAGGATGAGTGAGACAGAAACACTGTGACTAAGTCAGGGATGTAATTTTTTCGGTGTTGTTGTCAAATTTGATTGTAATGTAATACACAGTCACTCATTACCACAAAATCTTAATACATTGTTACACCAACAGTGGTAATAGATGAGAATAGTGAACTGTGTTTGAGTAGAGCTCGATCAGTACTGGACGTTTGGGGGGAAACTGATTTTTATATATTGACCCATATGCTTTACACTGGGGCAAAGTTAAAGCGACCTATGGTGGACACCCTGCTACTTTCTTAGCCTTTTTCATGGTGATGCTATCCTGCTACATGTGCTGCACAGTCCTGAGGGCAATCCATGTTATAATATGGATACAGTTGAGATATATCTAACATGTTTTATATATGAGATATATATATATATGTATATATATATATATATATATGTCAGCTTGGTTTCTGTAAAGTACTGATTGTTTGGGTGATATTCATTAAATATGAATGCATTATAGGATGAATACTAAACAAATAATCAATAAACCATCATCTAGGTGCTATATTTACTCAGCCTGCAGACTTATGGAGTGCTAATGGTAAGTTCTGGTTTCATTGGTTGGTTCAGTAGAGCCCATCTCCTCCCTGGATTTCATTAATTCTTAAATAAAGTGGAATAGATGTTGGTGGTCTTTGTTCTGCGTTTTGTCACTCTAGCTTTTCTAGTAGGGCACTGATGCTGTGACTGCCAACCTTTGGCTGAGTCCATTTAAAAGAAAATTAAAGACATCTGGCCAACTGGTTCGGTCATGTTAAAAATGATGGTTTCTCTGTTAATGTGTACTATCACTTAGACTTCTCAAAGGTACCTGCACTTTCCTTAACTGCTACTCTGGCACATAGAGGTTAATAAACATTTAATAGTCAAAAATCTTCCAAGAGAAGCTTGTTTAATATTTAGCCAAAGTCCCGTGCTACTTAAATACATCTAACATTTATCAATATTTTTATTACTCCAACAATGACTCACGAAGTCAACATGATTAGGAAATGTTTCCTGCTTATTGACTGAATTTGTGCTCCACCACAAGGTTTAATTTGGACCAAACAAAAAACACATTTCCAGCCAATGCCACTTCACTTTGAGCTTTGCTGTGGCAAATATTTTCCCTGTCCAAGGTCAAAAGAACCTTGAATGAAGCTGTAAACAGAGACAAAATCAGCAAGAGTTTGCAGGGTGTACTTTTGCACAGAGCTCAATGCCGCCGCTTGCATGGACTACCTTCTCTTTACAGCTGACCGGGAAGCCAACAGGACAAATGTACCTCTGATCATTAAGATTGGTGGGCACGTGCTCCTCCGCGATAAGCTGCACCATAGTCGCCACATGCTCAACCGCGATAAGCACAAGGTTACGAATGGTGCCGTCTGTTAATTGGGGTTTTTGACCACGATGCGCAAAGATGCCACACAGCCTTCCCTGGATGTGAAGCGCAGGAGCTCAAGGCTGCCGTCGGGGGGCAAGCCTTGAACGTCTGTACTCCTGCAAAATAACCAACACTAACTTGCATGCTTGACAACCTTTTACTGGCATCTTTCATTCTCCTCGTGAAAATTTAGCAGAAGGCAGCCAGTTTCCTTTTGATTTCTATGCAGCTGAGGCACACCAAGTAACCTGCTGATGACACCACCAGACATTTGGGGCATTGAGGCGTTGAGAAAGTGTAAATGAGGGAAGCAACAGCAGCTGTCAGCCTCCTTTTTTATGTCACTTTTATTTGCCAAGGTACTGTAAATGTTCGGGGCTGTTTGATCCTAACTAGAATCTGATTATACAGGCACAGTTCAGGTCAAATTCCTATAAGTAAGAAAGGCATCAGTCGAAAAAATAATCCATCTTGGAGCTCTGAAAGGTTTGATATGACCTCGAGACTTGCATATATTATTTTTTTTCTTATTAGAGTCATGGCGACACCTTCAGATTGCTTGTTTTGTCCAAGCAACACTTTAAACTCCAAGCATATTCAATTCTTATATACAATATCTTATATACTATATATTTCTATACTACTTAATTTTAGATTGTAATGTATGTGTAAGAAGAGAAGTACAGTAGATTTATTGGGATAAATTGTTCTCCAATCATGTTTTCTCTTCTGTTTCCCTAAAGAAAAGGCCCCACGCCTGATTTCTGTCTCATTTCCACCCCTCCAGACCAAGTGCAGACACAAAAGCTGCTTGTAACCCCAAAGGTTGACTGGTGTTCAGATAGCGAGCAGTGGAGTAGTTAACATGGCGGAGCCTATTCTAGCTCTGAAAGCACAAATAATCCTTTTATCTGTGCAGTGGAGACTGTTTAGAATGTAGAAAGGAGACTGTTTTTGTCCTCCTCACACTTTGTTATGCTTACACTGATATGTCAATACATAATACATCATTTCTTTCCACTGATGCCTTCTTCAGTCCTGGGACAGGTGATAAATTAATTATAGTCTACTGCAAACAGATGAGGCACATGATGAGAAACCCTCCTCCCTTTGTGTTGCTTTCAGTTTCATCTTGCAGGACTTTTTTTTTTTTATCGGGGTCATCTATCTTGTATTCATCTATTAGCTGTATTAATTTGTGTAAATTTGCTACTGAGCAAATTATGTGTCGCAGTTATAGTTTTTTATTGAGTTTCTGGATTTTTTGGGTGGGGAGGGTTTTTTTCTTTTTCTTTTTTGCACCTTGGAGGAATATAAGTGTTTATAGGTACTTTAATATGGTTCAACTTATAAATAAGTCCAATGTCTGCAGACATGCAGGCTGTTAACCAGCTGGGTGCCATTGTTTATCGTTGTGAAAGTCTGCAATTTGAGCCGTGTATTAATCTGAGTCTTAATTTAGATCAGAATGTAATGAATATTATGGTATTCTGAGCTTGTAGAGCTGTCAATACTTCAGTAGTCACATAGTAGAGACTGTAGAGATTGATTGGGAACATGCTGTGGAACAAAAAACAGCTTTGCTTTCTGTATCTAACTCATGCTTTCATGACAGTTGTGTATATAGGGAGTTTATTTATTTAGTTTTTAAAAAAATTCAACCATCAAATTTTTACTGAGGCTAAAAGTTTGGGCACCGCAAAAGGTAGAGGCAGACACAGCAACTGTTGCTGCTAGCAGGTTTGTGCTTCACCGCTGCTGATTCGAGACCCTGCAAAAGGGCCTCTGTGGTGGCGGTGTATTTTGGAGAATTTATCATTTAATTGCTTGGCAAATAAAATTGCCTTTGTGTGGATAACTAATAGAGTAAAATCAGTAGAACTCCAGTATTTCTAATAATATGTCTGTGGATAAATATTGCTAGCTGAGCTTGCTGTTGCTAGCAAACAGTAAAGCTCAGGGCAGATGTGTGGTGCAGATGGAGCTCGTCTTGAAGTGACAGGAATGAAACATAGTCATTGTTGATGGTTAGTTTATTTACAAGCTAGCACTTTCTGAGTGGTGTAAAGGGACAGTTGTATTAAACTGCACTACAAATGGTACAAAATGGTGCAGATACAGTAGTAGTGCACAATACAAGTTAACAGCTTGTGTCCTTGTGCCAGCTCTCAAATGTCAGGTGATGTCAGAGGGGAATTTTAAACTTCTCTTTTTAACAAATGTCCAACTTCTGCCATAATACGAACAGTATCACTGTAATAATGAAGTATCACACAGTGCTTGTGAGTGTAAAGTTCCCCTAAACATGGCAGGGCAGGTAGAAGACGACAGGTGCACTTACAAAAATGACTTTTATTTACCTTCCCTAGGCTTAGTGTTTGTCTCCAGATTCTGTAGCCTGCACGCTGATAATAACCCAGTTTTAAAAGAAAAGCGGTTGTATTTCATACCAATAGATAGAAGAATGCTACATAATGTGTCCAACCACAGTGGAATTATTAAAGATGCATTAATTTTAATAACAAAGCCAACAGCTGAGTAATCGAGACCTTGTGGAGGCAGAGCGCTTTGGGACTTTTTGGCTACAAAATTAGAGCCTTGATTCAGCCATGGGAGTGAGACTGGTGATTAGAAGGGCTTATGCAAGTGCGAGTGAGTGGGCTGGTGGGACACACACATGCACACGGAAATGTAAAGCACGCATGCCCAAACGCATGAGTGCACATGTGATTAGGTAGCCCAGACAACCTCTGACAGTCGTTCCTTCTTCCACACCGAATGTAATTACCGCTGTGCAACCTTTTCTTTCATCGTGAACAGCAGAAATGTCAGAGGTCTGATTTTTCTCAGGCTTTCTTCGGTGATCGCAGCTACGCCATGTTTGCCTACAACAACAGTTTATTCTCAGATTGGTCAAATGTAGTGCATTAGTGTGAGCCTCTGTCTTGTGTGTGGATATTGGCTTAAAAATTAGGCTTAAATGCCTTTTGTTGATTAGTGAGTGTACCTGAGATCCAATCATGACAGTCTGGATACCGGGTTGTAGTGTTTCACTGGTTCGCGGGCTGTGATCATGATTGTTTTTGGGGTAAAAGCAGTCTGACTAAAATGAATGTTCGCTGATCATTGCGTATGGTGCGGTTAGTGCCAACCGCAGGATCCATGCCAAATGCAGATGGGCTCTAAAGTCTTTGAAATGGAAATAGTGCTGCAGAAGGCGGATGCCCTTTGTCGCTCTCCAGCTCCTTTCTCAGGTGATGGAAACTGAGTCAGAAATTAACCTCTAACCTCTTGCATATGTATATGCATGTGCATGGGTAGCGATTGCTGCGGTCCCATTGTGAAGAAGTGTTGTGTTATCATAGTGGAGATTTTTTTTTTTTTTTTTACTCATCCAAGGTCCAGGAATTGATCAGGCTGCAGTGAAATCCTTCACATTGTCTCTCTTTCTTATGTCTTATTTATTCTGTGTTATAGATGAACAAAAACATGTCTGATTAAAGTCTAGAAATGATTACTGTCCGCCTGCACTGTGGTGGCAGCTTTACAAAAACAGCAACACAATGCTTCTATTGCACATACAAAAACCAAACCCCATAATCATAGAGCTAATAAAAAGGCAGGTTTATTAAGCTTATTTTCTTTGGAAAATAGCCTCGTCCTTGCCTCTGCTTCCTCTCGCGTTCTCCCTTTTCTCTCCTCCCTCTGTGTCTGAACCCAGTGTCCCCTCCCAGCGAGCTGTTTTCTAGCTGCTTGTCTTGTGACGTGTTGCGGAGCATCTCCAGAGAGCTGCCTGTTTATCTCTCTCCCTCCCACCAGTGTAGCAGCTGTGTGCATGCGCTGCTGTGTCTTAATTGATGAAATGTTAGAGGTCTCATGAGATTTTTTTTCTTTTTCTTTCTTCTTCTGGTGTGGGCGCATGCGCGTTTTTGATTGCATTTGATTGTTATTCCGCGCATGAACTTTACGCTGGCTAAAAATGTCTACTTATTGAATTAGTGTTGATCCAGCAGCTTTAGTCAGCTAAGATATATTTGCCCAGGTGAACGCATCCTCTCAGGGCTGCCATTGAGTGCATCTACCTGCTGTGCACACTGTTGTTGGCGTCAGTGATAATGAGCGAATCCTGCAACAAGACAACCGTACTGCAACATTTCGGAGAAGAATTGCTACCCTGGATGGGTTACAGTTTTATTTCTGTTTATTTTTGCTCCAAGCCTTCTCTCACAGATGTCCATGTAGAGTTTACTGGTAGTAGCAAAACGCAAATGTCAAACATATCCTAACAAAATTTTTCATTTGGTCTCACTGAGACAGAAAAATAGAGAAACACCTATTGATTTTCATAGCAGTAAAGCTAAACTGGCAAACAGAAATCGACCATTTGCGAGTTTACTGAGTCGCCAAAAGTTATTGAAATTCCAAGCAGATGTCTTTTTGTGTGCACTTTGTTTGCACCACCTGCTGCACCCTTTTTCCTTCTGACACTAGGTTGGTACTTGACCTTCTCGAGATGGGCAGCTTCATTGCCTTACAGCCTTTTAGCCCTGTTTAGATTTAATGTAGAGAAATAAGTGAAAACTTGTCCGATTCTCGTCACCATGTCTACTTGCAGCAAAAGTAACCAACGACATGCATAAACACACATGAGGAGGCCTTAGGACGTGTGACTCCAGGGTTTATGGTCCTGGCGAGTTTTTCCTGTGGCAGACGCTACTCGCAGATTGCTGCTGAGGAATGCTTCGTCATGGCACTCGGGCAGGGTGGCGCACGGGAAGGGGGGAGACTCAACTTAGTCTGCAAGTAGCTCCCGGCAGCAGTGGGAGACGAGAGGGAGCAGGTTGTTTTGAAGCAGGAGTTTGATGTGTTGTACGTATGATGAAAGCAGGCTGTTGTTCTGCTCGTGCTAGCAGACTTGGCGTTTTCTACAATTCATCACCACGTGTAGCCGGGGCGTCTCGTAAATGTAGTACACTCTTAGCCTCGGTACAGACTTCCATGAATATTCAAGCGCATCTTTTATCAACGCTGTTTACAATCTCAGAACACAAACACTCCTTTTTGAGGAACGGGCTGTGAACTGTAGTGGTCAACAGCATATTTCTCATTCAGTCATTGCTACATTTTCTTCTCTCAGGGTTTTAAACTGGCAACCCTCCCACAATCCCACTGCTAACCTTTTGCTCAGGGCTTCCAAATACTTCCCGTGCTGATTCATCAGCCTTATCTACTATGGCTGCCTATTGGAATGCTAAGTGGCTAACTACACTGTTGTGTACTTCATATCTAAGCCATGATCAGCTTTTGCTGTAGCTCAGTGTAAGTGTGATTGAAGGGGATCACTGATAAGCCCCTGTGAAACACATATTATATAAAGCACTACAGGAACCTGTCTCTGTTCACTGTCAGGTTCAGCAATTGAGTGTGATGTTGGTGTCTCTCTCTTCACATCAGGCTGTGCTGATCCTAGCATCTCAGTCAGGCACTGTCTCTTACACATATGAGGTTTTTGTGCTTTCATCTGTCAGATTATTGGCTGTTAGTTGCTCATACTGTTATATCTGTGTTGTGTATGGCTCACACCCTAATATCAAATCACCGTGCCTTACGTGCTCTTTTCAGATAAGTGCATTGTTTTAGTAGTGCTGTCATGCTGTCAGGGGTGGGATTTGGTTGTTTTGTGTGAGCTGGCTTCAGGCTGAGGCACTGAAGCTCGGGTCTCTTCACGATGTCATCATCTCATGAATTTTTCACAGGCGGCCTTCATGTGTAGGTGTCACATAGCAGACTTTAGTTCACAGGCAGGGACGCGAGCAAAAAGAAGCCGTGATCCGCTCCGAAACGTAAATAAAAACGGTTAAAGCAGTTATGAGTGAGATATAAATCACATTGTGATATTTGGTGGCGCTGACTCAGCAGCTTGCATAGGTGTTGTGATACATAAGCTAGCTGGGGTTGCAGAAGTGAATGTTTTCTGAATATGAGGAAGTTTTTGTTTTGTTTTTTTTAACTTACCCATCAGGAGGCTGTTAATATAGCAGGTGCTACAGTATGATTTTTATTGTGGGGAGGTACTTGAATAGAATGTGTGTGTCTGTGTCTATGTGCTTGAAAGTATTAATAAATGCCCATTTTGTAGTCTTGCCAGCACTCAGAGGCTGCACTCTACCCACTCTTGCCTTTATACAGGTGTGGAGACTGCATTCACTCCAGAGCAGAGTGGAGCAATGATTAGCCAGCTTTTTACTGACCCTCTCTGCAGCTTAGAGACGGTTTTATTGGGAAGGGGGCACTTCAGTAAATGACAGCCTCAGGGTATGTAGGCTCGCCCTAAAGTATCTAGGCTAAACTTTTTATAGGACTGGCAGGGTTAGCTGGAGTGTGTGAACACAGGTGCTCAATCTAACAGCTAGCGTCTCATTTTAAGAAGTAGTCCTGTGTGATTATACACCAGAGAAAGACATAGTTCTATACGTAGTTGACCCACTTGTCCTTGGATGATGAAAGAAACGTGTACTGCAGGCCTAAAAAGACTCTCTCCAAGGGGGTCAGATTGGATGTGCAGACATTATTGCTCATTTAAGTCGTAGTGTTAGGATCTGGGTCAAAGTCAGGGTAAGAGTGAAGAGACAGAAAGTTGGGGGAGCTTTCAAAGACTTTTTGTTGCTTTGTGATGTGGGCGATGGCTGATGAGCAGGATGGCTCCCTGTAATGTATCTTGTGAGTGTATGTAAGCTATAAGAAACCTATAACAGATGCATTAAGACACCTGTTATGGATTAATCGGAGCAGTTTCCTGTCCGCCAGTCATTTAGCTGTAATCCTGGCACAGCAAAATCAACCCTGTAAGTAAGAAAGAAGTTGAAACAATTGATTTTCATTGATAATGTTTCTACTAGTTCTATTTTGTGACTTTAGACAAATGAGCCAACTTTATTGGGATTTTTGTTCATTTTGAGAAATCTCTGCCTATGGGGCAGTCTGATTTTTGAAGTTTTAGTTACAAAGTTTCCAAGTTTTATCAGCTGGCCCACAAAAGCCCCTTCAGTGGACCCCTGCTCTTTTCCAAGTGTGCTCATCGGACTGAAAAGCAGTGAGCCAATTGGCTTCATCTGCATCACTGTCACCCCATGTGACAGCTGTGTGGAGGAGGTGTTACTCTCTTCTCCTGTTATTTCCTCTTTTATACCACAAACAAGTGTGCAGAAAGCTTTAGTTATGCAGCACTAACACTAAATACCTTGGTACACCTTGGTTTCTTTGTTGCTGACCTTGAAGATATCATAAATCAAGAATGAGGCTTGGTAAATAAATCACAAAGGGTTGACTTCTATCAGCTTGTGATAGCAAACTAAAGTTTGGATATATCTTATGTGGGAAGGCTCCTTTAGATAGTTTGGTTTATTGGACAATTACAGCCCAGTTTGATCTCTAGTGGGATAGACCATTCAAACCATTAAATAACCAGTAATCTTTTTCTTTTCTTTTTTCTTTATTTTGCTACAAAAACAAAACCCAAAACATCCTAAATATGTTTACACTGATTAAAAAATTTCCTCTGCTAAGTAAGAATATAAAGCTGTTAAGGCATACTGTTCAAACAGCTCTTTATCTTCTGTCATCATAGAAACACTAGTGTTCTTCTGCGGGGTGGGGCTGGTTTCCTTGTCGGTAAGAAGGCTGTAAAACTGGCAGGGAAACCGAAAGATCAGATAAGCACTCTCATAATAACTTTAATTTTAAATGAAGTGGAAAGTTTACAATGATGCCCTCCTACCCTGCAGTTTTCACACTTTGCGAAGCCATCCATTGGGTCTAGATTGGACCCTTTGGCTGTTTTCTGGCCTGTGCTTTTCTTCATTTCTTCCACTACATTGAACTTTTTACTCGTGTCTTCTGGCCAAAAGTGTGCCTGTGAGTTTTCTGATTGAGACCACAGATCACACTTTGATAGCTCATTTGTGCTTCCTTGTCTTGTTTGTGACAAGTGCAGTGTTTTGGCTTTTATATAGCAACGTAATTCAGCTCGGTATCCAAGGAAGGAAACCATTACATCATGACTCAGTTAGTAAAAGTGGAGACAAATTAATAAGTGTCTAGGGTTCTGTGTGTGTTAATGCTACTCTCTCATCTTTGCCCACTTCCTGCTTTGCCTCACAACTCTGCATATGTTTTGCTTTGAAACCCACGACTGGCAAAGCGGCCATAATTTTCCATAACTTTAACATCCATCTCATGTCTGTCCAATCCTAGGAGTGTCCAGCACTGTTCCTCCTTATCATTATTACCACCAGCCACTGTTGCTATGGTTTCAGTGTTCAAATCCCGAGGTGACAGTTTCTCATCGATGCACGGAGCTAATTACTTGATGCTTACTTACACAGTCAACGTGACAGTCCCCACCCCTCCTGTCAAAATGCCTGGTTTTGTACCGTCTGCCCGTCTGCTTGTTTGACTTCTCTGTGCATTTGCATAAATCTGATAGCAACCCAAGTAATTGCTTGACGTGAAGCTAATGTTGATAGTGGAATAGCCAGGGGTCAGCACGATTATAGTTTCACACATCCCATAATAGAGGCCTCTAGAGACTTATTGGAATTTTAGTGTCATGCAATACCGACAGTAAGCAGAGCAAGAGAGATGCAATTTTACACCACGTTTTCTTTCATGGTAACATGCAGTGCCTGCAGTGATGTAGCACTGATGTTTGACTGGGTCTTTTTCTATCACGTTTGCTTTTTTCCTGTTAAACTGAAGGGATAGAAATCTGAAAGATCGGACGTTAATGATTATTCACTTTGGAGACTATTTCTTAAGAGCTAATTGGTCAAGGTTCGGTCAAAACTGAAATGGTGTTCACCAAACGAGGTATCAATGTGACACACTAACTTAACTCTAACTCTAAAACTGACCCATTCAGAGTTGATATTACAGCTTCAGGGTGCCGGCGTCTCAAATGCTCGTGCACTGCAGTAGTGCTGTCGTGGAAGGAAAGCTCTGCGTTGCACAAACTTTATTGTTTTCTGTGAAATGCATTCCATTTTCTTCCCTCCTCCTGTTTTGCCATTTGCGAACTAAGTTCTTCTTCGTTCTTGTAAAGTCTTGGCAAGCGATATAGGCGATACTGCCACCATAGCTTCCTGTAGTGTACTGCAGTTACAAAAGCACATATGACGCGTTGAGAATTTTATTTATGGGCGTCATCGATTATGCCGACTAATCGTTTCAGCCCTAAACAATTGGTCGGCAATCGACACCTAATTCGGCACACCTTGCTAGTACCATGTTGGCCTTGAGAACTGCCTTGATCCTTTTGTGGCACAGATTCGACATGGGTGCTGGAAGAATTCCTCAGAGATTTTGGTCCATATCGACATGACAGCATCACACAGTTGTTGCAAATTTATCAGCTGCACATCTATGATGTGAATCTGCTGTTCCAGCCCATCCCAGAGGTCCTCTATTGGATTGAGATTTGGTGGCTATGGAGTGCATTGGAGTACAATGAACTCATTGCTCATGCTCAAGAAACCAGTTTGAGAATATCTGAGACTTTTGCATCTAAAACAAAGCAGCAGGAACCCTGTTTTTCGACACTGTGCGTTGGGCTACATACAGCTCCTGCACAAACACACACACAGGGTGACAACAAACCAGGTGAAGATGGAAGAATAGCTCAATCAGCCACAATGTTAAAACCCCCTTCTCACTATAGTGCGGGTCCTCCTTGGGTATACTGGAGTGGATCCTTTGGGACTGCATGGAGGCCATGGATTTGAACTCTTGGGTTTCTTTGTTGTGTCTCTTGACTCGTTCCTGTGCAGTTTTATATGTGGCAGAGAACTTAATGTTGTTCAGAGATGTGCTGATCTACAGTCTTCTATCTGTTGTTAAGCAACATCATGATAATCACTGTAATATGATTTGTTATCTCTGAAGGCACACATGATTTCCCACTCCTATGTAACCTCGAAATTATGTAACCAATTCAGATAACATACGCTAATACTTAATCTCTGTCTCGCAATTTCAGGTCAAATATCATTTGTTTACCAATTACATGTTTCATATTCAGAGCATATACTAGAAATATATGTTGAAAAATGGATGCTAGGCATAAGGTGAGATAGATCCTCTGATGTCCTGTTGCTAATAAGTGAAAATATCTGCCTTAGTATCAGCTCAGCTTCTACAATCATGCTTTTTAACTGAATCAAGAGAATGGGGGGAAACTGTCACAGCCTTGTTAGTCATTAATTATTAAATAGATGATTTAGACATAGCGGTCACGATCCTGTTCTGTCTGCTGTAGAATAAAGACGTTAAAAGATGATCATTGCTTTGATCTTATGTCAGATTTGTATCCATGTGAACAAAAGTCCTGTGGGCCGGTTGTGACTGCATGTAAACGGATGTATAAATTAGCATCAGACAGTTCGGAAAATCGTCCTCTCCTGAGTTGCGCAGTCAAACATGGTTGAAACCAGCTTTAATTTACTTCCACAGAATGTTAAGAGCTAAATATTCTCACCAAGTGGATTTCTTTGAAAGGACCCGTTAGCCTTCCAGCAGTGAAATAATTGAGCTGTCATTTCATTACTGGGGTTTTTCCCAATCATCGCTAGGCTCGTGCAATTCTGTGAGGACGATTGACACTGTGTTTTTTAAAAGCTTCCTCATTGAAGGCTCCCTTTAATGTCTAGTACCAATTGGCCTCTCTTCCGCTCTCTCTAGCTCTATTTCTGTCTCAGCTTCTCC
The DNA here is from genome assembly GCF_900408965.1 of Simochromis diagramma. NCBI lineage: Eukaryota > Metazoa > Chordata > Actinopteri > Cichliformes > Cichlidae > Simochromis > Simochromis diagramma. The sequence goes on from NW_024387040.1 coordinate 4,703,695, forward strand.
ATCTCTCTCTCTCATCCCTCCCTCTGTGTGTCTGCCTCTCTTATTTTCCTGCTCTTCTGTGTCAGTGCTCAGCAAGTTCATACAACTGCTTTCAAGCCTGGAGATCTGTGAAATAAACACAAATGTTGGCCTGGCTCACGGACACGGCGCACACTGAATAATGATTACATTTTGGGGACTGAGTGCTGCAGCTGAGGCAATACACAAACCAGTCTCCTCTCTAGTTGCCGTTAGGGACGCAAACAAGACCATCACCATGACGAAACAAGCGCATTCAGGCGGAACCCCACCCCAACAAGCTGTTCAGTGACCGCATCAACTTAAAGCATCAACTTAGATATTTTGAATGCAGATGTGTTTGAAAATTTACTATGTTGATGCACTAAGATTGCAGATATGTTGGATGTGTGCAGCTGCATTGTAGCTTGGAGGCAGGGGGGGGTCCTCACTCTGAATCAGCCTTTGGGAGGTGTGAAACTGAAACACTTTGCTGTCATTTATGAATATTTGCTAAACCATAAACATCTATTGTCCAGAAATTAATTAATTTTCCTTTGGCTCCAGCTAAAACCTTATTGAAGGGTGCCAACAGTTCCTCTGGGAAGGAAATTGGTGGCTGCACATAGATGTCAGTTTCCAGATTGGTTCTGAGTAACCCTTTGGTTTTTAATCTGATAATTCAAACTTAAAGCAGACCTGTTGTTCTAATTTCCAGTTCCATATTTTTATTCTTGGACTCTACAAGAGTAATTTACCATGATACACAATTGAAAAAAAATCCTTTTGTGTCTTTTACCGGGCCTCTCTTCATCCTGAAACAGGCCTTTTAGCTCTTTTCCCTTGAAGGACATTCTCTTTAAGCCAGCTTTCCTCTGATTGGCTACCACTTGTAAACAGAAGGTTTCAACAGTGTTAGCCTATTTTTGTTCATAGCCCATGTAGGGCTATATAAAATAATTAAAAACAGTGAAAACTGAGCACTTTTCAGTTTGGAGGGATTATTTCTGCATAAATTGACCTGATCATTTGAAACTTTTGGCCATGCATAATATGAGCTTTCAGATATTAAAAAATATGTAAAATACTACCCACAGATTCCTATATTTGACTTATTTAACATGTTGTCACTTTTTTTTCTGTCTTTCAGAGGAAATCAAAGAAGAATCAGAAAAATTAAGGTAAGCAGTTGATGAATGGAGTCACACAATAAGGCAGCAAAGGTCATTTCACGGGTTTTGTCACTCCCTGCGTGTTCAGGCACTGTAAAATTCATGACTCACTTGCAAGTCTTTCTGCTGCTTTTGCCTGTGTTCAGACGCGTAAAGGGGATTAAAACTGTGTATGTGTGTGTGCGTGTGTGGGTGTTCATGTGCATGTCTCTGGTGTTTTTGTTTGTGGCTCTCTGCCTGGCTTGTTCCCAACAGTGTCTTGCCTTCTCATTAATGGATTTCTTCATGAAGCTCTGCCTAATGCCTGTGTGTGTATGTGTGTGTGTGTGTGTGTGTGAATGTGTGGGGTGCTCATGAATGGGCTTCGAAGTAACATGGGCTTTGGAATGAAATGTAGCATGAATGCCACCTCGCCTCTTTCCCATCCTTTCTTCCTCACGCCAGCTCATTTTTATTTCCCACTTACATTTCTGTCCCTCATCATTTTCCCCTTCGCACACAATCCTTCCCTATTATTTCACTCACTTCTCTCCAAATTAGATTTACCAGTGACTCAAAATTCATCTGAATTTTAAGGTTAGGGATTCTGTGCAGCCAGCACCAGGCTCACAGAAGTATTGCTGCTTGTGTTTTCACCTCAGGTGCTTTACAACTCTTTTCGGATAGATGCAATACTCTAGCTTTGCTACTTATGAATACAAACACCCTGGTTGAGCCTGCAGCCCAGTTTAAATAGGTTTTCTCTGTGCATTCATTCTGTAATGTAATTGCAATAGTAGGCATGGGCAGTGTCTAACTAAGTACATTTCAAATCACTGTTTAAAATCAAATCTTGTTACGATAGCTAAATATATGCTAAGGAAACAGGTACTAAGCATTACTGGCTAATCTAATCACTGTGATATTTAAACAAAGCAGCCACATAAAGCTCATGTTGTATGAAAACCATTAATGGTGTTTTAGGAAATTATTCCAGAATCATTTCATAATCTTAAAGAAAAGCTCTTATCAGTTAACTACCACACCACGTAAAGGCCTGAAAGATCAAACATTTAAGCTCACAAACAAAGCGACCTGCACTCGGTACAGTTTACATGAGTTTACATGAATTAGGTTTTCTCAGTTTTCTGGGACCACTAAACATTGAAACTTTCCAATATTCTCAGGACTTGTTCTGTATCTTGGTTTCAAGTAAGTGTCTTTAAAATTGCATCCTTGCCAAAAGTTACAGCGTCGATAACGCACTAATCTGCAAGATTAGATCCATCTTTTGGTCTTCCAATAAACCCGTCTGCCATACTTTGATAACATACACTGTAATTACAGTTAACACATCCAAGCTGCTCAGCCATGGTAACCCATGCTATGAAGCTCCCAGTACACAGCTTTTGTGCTGATGTTAATGTCAGAGGAGGACTGGAGCTCTGTCGGTATAGAGTCAGCAGGGGTTGGCAACTTTTACGCATTATGTGTCTCAGCACGCAGCGACCCAGCTTTGTAACTTTGAGCTGCTGTGTTCCTAATGCATTTCAGTGTAATAATACCACTTGCAGTTGAACTAGTCGGAAAGAAATTGCACAAACTGCCTTGTTGCAACAGTAGCATCCTGTTACGCTGCTACGCTCTTTAGAGTGACCCATTCTTTTACAAGTGCTTGTGAAGGCAGACTGCATGGCGAATTGCTTGTTTGTTTGTTTTTTTGTTGTTTTTTTTTATAAACCTGTGGCAACGAGGTGTGTCCTAATACTTTTGTCCATATGGCGTAGCATCTAGAAACAACAGCCAGCATTCTGACGCTTTAAGACTTCCTGTTTTGTGCACAGGTCTTTCTTTAAGAATGTCAATAAATTTTTTTAAAAAAGCTCAAAGTTAAATTGTCATCAGGAAATGGACACTGGTTTGGAGTCGGTGTGAAAAGCAAAATGGGGATTGCATTTGCCAAAACACAGACTGTTTACCTGCATACAGGCCAAAGCCTGCTGTATGATCGGCCAACACAGCGTGTAATGCAAACAGACTGAAAGCTTCCAGCACCCTGATTTTCTCTCCCTCGTCTGAGAACTGTGTTTATTTAAATGCTGATGTATCTTTGTAGAGATTAGCTCAGGATAAAGATGGAGGAAACGCTCTGGTTCTGTCCAAAGGTGACAGATTTGACCAACCGGCAGCCCTGAAGTCCTGAAGTAGTACACAATAAGATAAATTCTATGCATTCTTTTCGTTTTCTTTGCAAGGAAATTAGATAAGCTTTGAAAGCTGTGAAATTAGAAGCAAAGTGCAGCTGCTAATGAAAGCACATGTGACGTGATTGAGAGCTTGTAAGGAAACATGGCTCCAGTAAGGATTTTTAAGCACTTGTTTCCAAGATAAAGATGAACCTTTGACTTCAGCATTTAATTGAATGCAGTATTCAGTTCCATGTAATAACATAGCTGCAGGATGTGCTGGCTGTGCTGTCTGACTAGAACTCAGTTTTATAGTGTTTATGTTTTATAAGCAGCCTGAGCCTGACATTGGGCTTATAATAAAGGGCTGAGCAGGCCAGGTGACATTAAGCAGGGAGTTCAGGGATAAACCAGCGGAGACGAGCTCCCTGCAGATCCACAACATAATAGCTGAGAGAGAAATTGAGACTGGGTCAGACCAGTAATAAGCTGACAGAGTGGATGCTCTTGCTGAATCATAGCAAAGATCTTTTTAATCATTTTAATGTTGTTGTCCACAATGTTTTTGAAGAAGACTGTAAGCCTGGTAAACGGGTTCATGTTTTCCATTTTTATGCTCGATATTTGTAGCTCCTTCCCTGTCCAATCATCTTTAATTTGTGGTAATTAATACCCATTTCCTCGGCTGCTTTCAGACAACTTATATTTCTTTCCAGCCCTCTAAGCGTTCTCCCTTCTTCTGCTCTTCTCTGAGCACCCTCATTTTCCTGGTGAATTCATGCTGCTTGATGCCTCTTTCGTTTTTAACTGGCTCTGAATCCTTTTTTTCCCTCTTCTCTTCTTGTACAAGCGATCCGTCCTCGCTTCTTTCTCTGTCTCTGATTGTGCCCTTCTATGCTCGGCGTGGTCGTCCCTCTAAAAAAGAGCTGAACTCGTCCTTTTTCCGTTGCCAAGACATAAACAATGCAGCCCCCTCCACCGCTAGCCGTCTCCCTCCCTTTCTCTGTTCTTCTCCTCTTCCAGCTTGTGCAGTCTGGGTGTGGTGGTAGCGCTTAGGGATGCTGTAAAGACATGGCTGCTGAAAGCGATGGTCTATATTTTAAGGCTGTCTCCGGTCTTTTAAAAATTCCGAAAAAATAGCTGTGCAGTTACCAGTCGTGCAGGAGGAGATGCTTTATCAGCATGGACCCATGGCAAAGCTTGAATTACAAAACCTCTGGGATTACTACCCCAGGCACTACATTAAATTCAGTGTAATAAAATCTGTTCTTACTATTCATTTTCCCCCTCAGGAACAGGATAAAGCACAGGGTCTTCTTTGGTTTAGCTTGTTTGATGTCCTGCTTCAGCTGTGGAGCAAGCAGAGGTTGTTCTTTATAGTGAAGCACGCCGTCCCCGGCGCTTTTTCGTGTTTGTTTCAGGCTTGGATGTCAACAAAAGTGTTAGTGTGTCATGCTGATTTTTATGCCCCGTTTCTTTTCTTGTGACTCCAGATGACAGACGGGACCACGGAGTCACAGTGTTTATCTCACAGTCTGTCCCTTTCTTCCTCTTTTTTAAAATGTATTTATTTTCCTTCCCTCCCCAGTCCACCCGGTGGAGATGGCAAATCAGGTTCCAGCACTTTACCGCCAATCAAATCAAAGACCAACTTCATTGAAGCCGACAAGTACTTCTTGCCGTTTGAGCTGGCATGTCAATCCAAATGTCCCCGCATCGTCATCACCTCGCTCGACTGTTTACAGGTCAGTGGCGGGACAAGTCACACCGCAGGCCCCCGAGTGCTTGCACGAGTGTTACTTTATGGCAGCGAACTGTGTGCTGGGCTCTGCCTTTACTGTATCTTTGGATGTCTTTGAAGAAAAATAAGTTCTTTTAATTCCATGCTACCAGGTCGTTTAGTTGTGTTTTTGCATATGTGTGTTTACGTCTGCATGTTCGTGTGACTTTTAGAAGCTGATAGCGTATGGCCACCTGACGGGCAGCGCCCCGGACAGCACGGCTCCGGGCAAGAAGCTCATCGACAGGATCATCGAGACCATCTGCGCTTGTTTTCAAGGACCTCAGACTGACGAGGGCGTGCAGCTACAGATTATTAAGGTGTGCTGCCGTCCCCGTCTTCTGACATATCGCAGCTTGTCGCAGACACGCTCAATACACACTTTAGAGAATTTAATTAGCCGACAGTCATTCCTTAAAAGACCACATCTGTGTCTTTATGTGGCTTTGATCTGCAGCAATCTTTAATAACACTTGCTGTTTGTGGCTGCAGCAGATAATCCTGCTGGACTGTTGAATAATACAATATTATTTTACCTTATTAATATGTGTGTCATTTGAAAAACAATCTGTAATTATATTGTAAATACGATTACTTTTTCATTTCATCTCGGAGACTTGCCTGACAAAGTCAGTGATAGTGGCAACTATTTAAGTTTCAATATTAGTTGTGAATCTGTTTTATATTTATTGTTAATAACTTGCTGTCCCTTCTTTGTGGTGTATTGTGTTGTTCTCCTGATAGACTATATAAAAATGGACAAAGCCACTGTGACTTTGGTTTTAAAGACTGCTACTTAGCTTCATGGCTGCTCCCCTTTTTTTACACCTGTGAGTGACCCTACTTAGGTCTGTGGGCGGGGATTCCTCCCTCGTAGCTGTGAGGTTATGAGTTTATTTGAAGTTTGTGCATCAGAAAAAGTTCAATAAAGTACATTTTCTGACATACTTTTGTAGGGCTGTTCAATATAACGATATATATGGGATGACGATATACAAACGTCTATCGTTTCCTATTACGCTATCGTTTGTTTCGTGGTGTTGCAAAATAAACTGTTTACAGCAATATTTTTTCATCGTTTTGACGGTCACTGTTGTGACCTGTAGCTATATTAATTTCTTAAAGTTCTCTCGTTCTCTTATATTTAATATAACCACACTACAGACAGACAAGCGCCTGTTTTTACATGTTGTCGTTAGCAACAACGACGGTAAAACCATCGCGTGGCTCTGCTGTCCGCTTGTTTGTTTTCCACGTAAACCTTTCACAATAAAGCTCAAGATCCTGTTGAGACTTTTCAAAATAAACTGAATCATGTGATTGAGTATGCAGAGTTTTGACGGATGAGAAGCAAAAAAGAGCCGTCAGGTGCTAAAAAATAAACCTTAGACTCAAACGTTAGAACAGGCTTTTCCCCGCAGCACGGCGTGTAATAAATACTCACAAAGAAAACGGTGGCCGTTACAACCTTTGCCTAAAAATGTGTAGTTTCATGCATCGGTTAAAACATTCGTCTCCAGGTACACGACGCCCAGCTGGAAACACTAAACGCAAGTCGAGCTGCCCGAGGTTCACAGAATTTACAGAAAAATGTTAAATTTTTGTGATTTATATCGTTGTCAGGACGATAAATGTCTTATATCGGGATATGAGATTTTGGTCATATCGCACAGCCCTATACTTTTGAGAGATATTTGCATTTAAGATTTCAAATGCTGAAACGTCCAGCTGTTCTTGACTGCATCAGTGTTTGGCTTTTGGTTTTTTGCGCAGCTGCGATTCTCGGCTTTTTCTCGTCCTGCGTCAGCAGTTAATGGTAGTTTTTGGTCTTTCCTTTCAGGCTCTCTTGACAGCGGTGACGTCTCAGCATATAGAAATCCACGAGGGTACTGTTCTGCAGGCCGTCCGCACCTGTTACAACATCTACCTGGCCAGCAAGAACCTCATCAATCAGACCACAGCCAAGGCCACCCTCACACAGATGCTCAACGTTATCTTCGCACGCATGGAGAACCAAGCAGTATGTTCGAAGCCTCTGTAAACACTGAATCGCACAGAATTCTGTTTATGTAGAGACACCATGGACAGCTCATCTTTGGAGCGGCTGTCTGAATCACTGATGCTGTCACTAATGCATAAAAGCCAGTGAAGCTAATATGAGTATTAAATAAATTATAGCGCTAGCCTAAACAAATCTATGCTGCAGTCAAATCTGGAGTCAGAGTGGATTGGAAATAATGTCTTTGCTTTCTGTGACTGGTTTACTCGAGCCACCAGATTTAATTAAAATCTGTTGTTTGCTTTGTGTCCAGAGGGACATTTTAGTTATTGCCTTCAGAAAAAAAGGCAAAAAAAAGCTTGCTCTAATGTCATCTTTTTCTTTTTGAATGACACTTTTTTCCCCCTTCCTCACCTGCCTCCCTCCTTTCCTTTTGGACACATAGCTTACAAATCACAGGCTATCTTGGTCTCTGGCCTCCAGAAAGCGTGACCGCCAGGTAAAGCGTGCAGGACTGCCGTGACATGCCTGATCCGACCTCTTCTAAACTCTTCTCTGTGCATCTGTGTTTGCGCATTAGAGCTTTTTTTTTTTTTCCTTCCCTCACTCATCCATCCATGCACTCATCCGTTCTCTCCTCCTTTTTGCTCCTGCACCGCACAGGAGCAGGTATGCTGTGCACTTCTTCCACCGTATGCTTGCTGTGGCTTCTGTTGACTTGCCTACAAATCATCTCGCTTTCCTCCCGCACCAGTTAACATTTTAGTTTACAGTCACACCTGGGCGCGGTAAACGCTGTACAAGCAGGTCAGCTGCGCCCGTCTCATTCCTGACGAGTTTTCTTATGCTTCGGTTCTTGAGAGGGCTTTCAGAACAATGAGCCATTGATACCGAGTCAGACGGAGAAATGCGAGGCAGGAGTCGGTAGACGAGGCAGACTTTGAGGCAGAGGCCTATTGTTGTGCTGTCACTGCCTGCGCAGTGCTGCTGCTGCTGCACAGGGAGATCCACTTTGTGTGTCTGTGTGTAGAAGTATTCTGCACGCTGTGATCACAGGCACAGAAACGCGCTCATGTGCAGCCTTCACTATCCGACTGAGGTGGCATTTAAATAATGAGCTTAGTTTGTCTTCGCCCAACCCTCCCAGTCGAGGCGCCTTCGTCCTGTCCCGCTACCGTCACTCGTATTCAATACTAATCGTTTCATTCGCAATGCCGTGTCACTGAATCTATTCGATTACATTTAATGCGAGAAGATCAGCAGTCTGGTTTAATTATCGAGTGTTGATTTGAGAGTAAGACGCAACGAGTTTAATGAGAGGAGTCAGTTTTTGGTTTGCTTTGTAATAGTCAAATGATTGAATGTAATAATACTGATAGTGTAATTGTGTCTTATGGCTAGTAATGGATACGAGACAGGCTAATTCATTGAAACAAATTCATTTTGGCTCATTTGTTCTTCTAATTAAAGCTCTGAATTCGAAAGAGAGTCCGCCGTAGCTCGAAAGATCACATTGTTTGGTAAATGTGTCACACTGTTTGTATTTTCATCTGTGACCCACGTCCCCCCCTTCAAGCTGCTGCGCCTCTCCTCTTTGACTCTTGAGTCTGTCATTTGCCTTTTAACCTTTATTGTCGGCGAATCATCACACGCACGCTCAGATGGCAAAATGCAGCGCTGGGTTCTTGTTAATTTAGCTCGGCTGAGAAAATCTCCGCTGCTGGTAGTTATTTTTTTTTCCTCGTACGGATCGGTGTTTGCTGTCAAGCACTGAAGTGTTAAACTGTTTTTTTTCTTTCTTAAATATCTCTTTGTTTTCTCAGAAGCTTTTTCCAGGAGGCAATCAGCACAACTTTCACAAACATGTAATGTTTTTTTAATAGATTATGAGCATGTGCAAATGATTTATGACCCACTTTTGGTCTGTGCCCTGCCCGGCTAAAGCATGGCAACACTTTGTGGCGCTCCCCGTCAGAAGCAGCGGTTGCACATGTCAGCTGTGACACATCAGCCGGGACAGCCATTTTTCCACCAGAAATATTTTGCAGCACCGGCGGGTTAGAGTAGACCCCGTTGACACGGGCCAGCATGAACCGATTCCTCGAAGTTTGTCTCATTGCTGTTTTTTTTTTTTAATGGCATGTCTTTCTTCTCAGTGCGTGCATTTTCATACGCATCTCCATATGAACACACATCTGATGTATGCTGGCAAACTGTACTGCTTTTTTTTGTACACTACAACTACAATCTGTAGTCATCTTTTGTTCTCTGCTTTGACATTTGGGAGTGTTGTGGCTCAGTGAGTCTTCAGGGAATCTAGACAGGCTGATCAGACTTGTAATTGTTGATGAGTTTGTTTATATGCTTAACCTTTGCTTTTTTTTTTCCTCTGTGTGTCTGTGTGTTGCATGCGTCTGTCTTCTATGATGCTTTTGCTGTTCTTTGCATGCTTTGTCTGTCTATGTGTGCTTTGCTGTTTTGTTTTGTCTGTGTGTGCGTGTGTGTGTGGGCCCCACCCCTGCTTACAGCTGCAAGAAGCAAAACAGCTGGAGAGAGAGCGGCACAGGCAGCACTCCCCAGTCACTCAGCACACCGAGCCAGACTCCGCCCAGCACCAGACCCACATTCATTCGCCGGCGAAGGGTCCGACACGGGAGGCCAACGGGCCCCTCACCCCTCCGACTCCCAGCATCACCACCCCGTCCACCCCATCGACGCCCTCGACACCGGCCCCGGAGAGCAGCGGCAGGTCTGCCCCCAAAGAGCAGGAGGAGCAGAGGGAGCAGGAGGAGAAGGGAGAGAACCCAGACCCAGAAAACGGTTCAGAGTTCTGCGTGGCTGAAAGTGAACAAACCGAGGCAGACCAAGCCACTGCAGCGGCAGAAAGTAAGGCTGCACGCAGAGTTTCTTCTTTTTTTTCCATTTTCTCTTTCTCTGTCAGTAGACACAGACAATCACAAAATATCTCTTCCCTGATTATGAACCCATTATCTTGCTTTTTGGTTTTTTGGTTTTTTTTTTAAGTTTAATCTCTCCCTGTGCCACTAAATACCATGTTTGGCCACTAAAAGCGATCAACTCTCTCACAGCTAAGTGCTGTTTAACTGCCGCTTTAAATATATCAGGCACACGGCGTAACGTTCAAGAGCACGTGGCACGTCGTTTGAGTTGTATCAACATGTCCAGAGTAAACGGCACCTTGAATGCAAACTGTAAAAGCCTCGTGCTTAAAATGCTTTGCAGTTTGGTGTAATAATTAAAAAGAAACTGCAAGAACCAGTGTTTTCTGTTGCAGATATTTGATACTACAGACAGTGTTGCAGAAGCTCCTTTAATGAGGGAACTACTGTAGAATCTGAAGAGGAGAATAAAAATGTTTTTTAGTGACATTGTAACTTTTTGCATGCTGGCCCCTTTTACTGCACTCCACACGCGGTTTTAAAAGATCTCTAGGCTATGATTTGGGTGCAGCAGCAAATCTACAACAAAATGACAGAAGAAGAAAAGAATCAAGGTGTCCAGACCTCAGCCTGACTCAAATGCTGTGGTGAGACCTTCAGAGAGCTGTGCATAAACAAATTCCTGCAACCAAACTGAAGCAATGTTGTTAAGAAGAGTGGGCCAAAATTCTTCCACAATAACATGAAAGACTAATAAAGCCATTTTTTCCAGCCTCTAGCTTTTCACGAGACTCTATACAGAACTTTCTTTTTCACAGGACTGCATGTACAACGTATCAAGGCGTACACTCAGACTTTACATGTTTTTATTTAGGCGCAGCAGCCCAGAAGCATGCAGAGGCAGCTGAGGAGGAGGACAGGGAGACCCCAAACTATGAGGAGAAAGCCCAGGAAATAGTCCAGAGTATTCTGCAAGAGGTGGTCAATACTGTTGCAGGAGGTAAGGTTTCTTTGTTGCTCGTTTGCTTAAATCGGTGTTTTATTTTTAAAGGCAGTGACTAATTGCGTCGTGAGAAAAGTGGCTGACTGAAGAATAAACCAGCAACCAGCTGCTCTTTATTGAGGCCAACTCCTGAAAGTAGATTTCAGTTTGCTGTCGGAGTAGGAGATCTTTAAATTCTCAAAAACCTGTGCAGATTTGCAGCCATTATGCAAAGTTTACACCAGACTTAACGAGTTAGAGTGTTATCTTATAATTTCTCCTCCCGACACTTCCGCGGCTCATTCGTGGAGGTGTATGGGAAAAGCAAAGAGCTCTTTCTTTGTGGGTAAAAGCTTAAAAACCTAAAAAAATTCTTTGAGCACACAGAAGAATAGTTCTTTGCTTCACTAACCTCAGATGAAAGATGGCGGTTATGTTCCAGAGCCGTCTTCTTTCTTTGTAATTCGTCAGGTCGTCAAACTATGTCTAGAATGCTTTTCTCGTCATAAAAAACAAGTTGTGTCCCTTTTGTAGATCATTTTAAGGTGTTTAAATATTACAGATTAGTGTATCACCCCTGTCGATTCAACTCCACCCTGCAGGCCACTGCCTGGACCCAGCAAACCTGTGCTCTGACACCAAGGAGTCTGGTGGCGAGGGGGAGCCAGCAGAGTCAGAGCCTGCAGAAGCGGCAACAGAGGGCACCCAGAGCTCCCTGGAGGATGAGGGCACTGTGGGTAGCGACAGCGAGCACGTCCATGCCAACGGCATCCCCGGCACACCTATTTCTGCCAGCTTCACCCCCTCCCTGCCTGATGACAGACTCTCCGTCTCATCCAACGACACTCAGGTACCAGGAAACGCAGCTTGCTTACTTTATGTCAAATTAACATCACCTGCAAATGATCAGAGCTTTGACTGTGAACCTTTATGTTACCCTATTTGAATCAAAAGCATGATGAAAGACATGTCACACACTTTGAATACCTGTTTTGTTTTTTTAAATTAAGCTAAAATAGCTATTTTCTACAATTCTTATGTAGTTACAATTTTTCCATTCAGCTGTATGTGACCAACTATGCAGGATTGCACTCCTCAGTGATTGCTGTTAAAGAAATCTAATAGATTTGGAAGCTCACAATCACACACAGTTTATGTTAAGCACTCAACAGGATATAAAGAGTGAAAGTGGCATTTTTTAAAAAGTATTTTTGTTTCTGTGGTTTGTCTGCAGGAATCAGGAGCAGCACCGGGCCAGCCGCCAGGTGCTAAATTCTCCCACATCCTCCAGAAAGATGCCTTTCTTGTCTTTCGCTCGCTCTGCAAGCTGTCAATGAAACCGCTATCAGATGGGCCACCTGATCCGAAGTAAGGATACAAATTAAACATAATGACTGCTCTTGTGTGTTATTTGGTTCGTCTGTTTCTGGTTAATATTTTCGACTCCTTTGACTTATGCAAAAAAAAGTGAGAGAATTATGCTGTGTTAGGAGGGAAAGGTGTGATAGCAGCCTGATACTGAAATAACGCGAGTTTTAGACACAGCAGTAAAAATTACATGAAATGACTTCTGTTTGGTTTCATGCCTGTGAAAACCAATCAAGCAGACTCTCTTAGATTATGTCGGAGGCATTTGAGGTTTCACTTGAAGTCAGGTTTAATAACTGAGGATCGGACGGCAAAGCGCTCCACCTCGGTCCACATAGCACCAAACCCCTCCTGTCGGTTGGATGACTGGGCCTTGTGGCATCGCACTTCCTAGGTGAGGTGTTTGGGGTCTGTCTTGCCAGGAAGAGACCTCAGGACGGAGCCAGCACACTTAAGAAATTATATCTCTGACTTGGGAATGCGTTGGTGTCCCCCTGTAGACCTAAGAGGGGAGGTGGTCAGTTGGAGGAAAATCTTTGGGTCTTTGCTTCGACTTCTACTAATGAATGGATGGATGACTGAGTGATTAACTGTAAGACCTAACTGTAAAACATTTTTGCTGCTAAACAACTGAAATAATGAATTATCCAAATAGTTTTGGACTTACTTTCTGTCAGTTCATTGCTGTATCCCAATCTTGATTACTTAGTTTGCAGTGGAGGAACATATTACTGACATTTAATGAGAAATAAATGAAATTTTTAATGTGGTTATCTAAAAGAATGTGGAAAATCAGTTTATTTGGATGCTTTCCAGCTGACATTCTCCTTCGAAAACCTTTGTTTGTTAGTAAAATGAATTAGTGATGTATTGTGCTTCCAGTAAAGCCCCCAATGAAAAGCTTCGATTTTTATTTGGTTTCATCTTTGGGATAGACATGCACAAATGTGAGTCATGGTTTAAAATGAGGATCGCTCCCATGATAACTGCAGTGTTCTGATACATGATGATAAGGCAGACAATGAGCCATCACTCAGCATTTTCTGAATCACTTCCTGGTTTCATCCCATTTTAACTGCTTCCCTTTTTTAACAGCAGAAAAGTATAATTAGATATGTGCCTTCATGTAATATTTCTTCTGACCCATCTCTGGTTTTCCAAAAAGGGCATGCGATTGGCTTGACCTGATGGCTATAGCTTTTGAGAAACTGGATTTCCCGCATCTGGTTTCTTTGTGAAACTCAATTCAGGCTCTGCTGGCTGGTTTGTTTACTGTTCCGTTTATTTAATCATCCGTCACTTTTATTTTACTTTAATCCGGTGAAATGAACTGCAATCTCAGTCCTTTGCTCAATAGCTTTTTAATGAAAATGTTGAAAATTCAAAAGAAAGAATGGTGTTTGTGTGTTTGTGTGTGTCTAATGAAGGCCACGTCAGTTACCTCAGCACTGATGTGCCGTGTCAGTGCCAGACAGAAACCTTTTACCTTCCTAACAAGGCTGTTCTGCCTCATGAGTCACACTTTGTCACTCTGTCATGAGGGAGCACACAGGCGAAAGTGTGGCTTTATTATTATCATTATCACCATCAGAAACTGCTTTATTTTATTGTTTTATAAATTTGAAGAAATACTTGATTTTTATTCTAGATTTGCTAACCACCAATGTGCTAACTACTCTTTTCTGGATATCCTAAGGGGGATAAACTTAAAATAAAGGCGGATGCAGTCTTTGGGTATGAAAAGGAGGCCAGCTGTCTTAACCCTGCGTTTTTCTTTCTTATTTTAATGCTTTTAGTGTTGTAGTTTTCTTGCATTGTACTAACATTGCATTTCTTTCTTCACAACAATCTGGTTGGCGATAAAGCAGTATGTTTTCCTTTGCTCCATATTTTTTGGCTATTGAAAGAGAAGTAGAGGCACCCTGTTGTTGTGCCACATAAATCCCAATTTGTCTGCTTACCAGAGATGGAAGACATTGCACAGAAGCAGCCAAACCCAGAATATAAAGTAGCTGAAAGTGTGATTTTTGACTCGTTTCGTCCTGCTGCTGCAGGAAAACAGTTCAGACGGGCTGAGGCTATACGCGCAGGGGCGCTTTGATTTGGTTTCCCGAGCATTTCTTTGATGCTGTTGAAGTTTTTAACTCTCTGATGCAGAGATACAGCATGATTTAGTTTTACTGTGCGTTACACTTCTCCCACTTTGTGGAATAACTTTGCTTGAAGGACAGATCATGTCACTTATAGGTACTTTGTTTTAGTGAGATTTTTGTTTCTCTTTTGGTTGCCAAGAGCATTTTGTGACAAAAACTTTTCATGGTTAAAAGCCTTGGGCAGATGATTAGATACATTTTTTTTGGTTGTTTTATGCAGCGCTGAGCGTTATTGCAGATTTGGATCTGTAAAATGCTATTGTACAGGGGTCTGCAACCCTGAGCACTCGTGCCACAGCTGACACGTGAAGGGTTTAACTGATGGCACGACACGCGGTGAATTAATCTGAGAAGGAGCATTAAAAAATAAATGGCCGGGCCACCGGTGCACATCGCAAATTAGCTCGCATAGACACGTCAGTTGTTCTTCTTAATGACGGTATCTTAGCTAACAACCCCAACTACCAGATTCAACTTGTAATTGGATAAAAATAACGTAGCCTACCTGTGAGAGGGACGTGGCTAGCTGGCAGTTTTTTCAAGCGATGCTGAAATTTCCACATTCCGACACAAATGCTTCAGGAGCTGTCCGCTCAGCGCAGCATCAGCACCACGGAAATACACTGATACATCCATGGACTCGAGACAGGATTCACGATGCGTCTTCGGGACTTTCAGGTGTATGGACCAATGTTTTTTTTTTTTTTTTCTGATCTAACCAGAAAGCTTTAGCGAGCAGCTGGATTTGTCTCTCTTTAACTGGCTGGACACAGAGGACATCGAAATGCAGCTGATTGAACTCAAAAGCTCGACTCTGTGGGGTCAAAGTTTGCAGAACTACGAACGCAGCTGGAATCCACAGCTGTGCGTGTTCATGGAGCTTGCATTTTCACCTGCTGGGCATCACTACCTGACAAGTTTAACTGTGTTAAGAACATTGCACAGGCCTTATTGACAGTATTTGGCTCTACATATCAAAATAGCTGATCTGCACTATGCCAACGTCTGTGAACAAATATAGTTCTATAAAGTTGTTTTATATAGTGTGTAGCTGTTGATGTAGCGCATTATTAAATCTATTGCTAATGCAACGGTTGATATGGCACATTGACTTCTGAGGAAATTTTAGATGGCACTCATCATTAGAAAGGTTGCCGACCCCTGCTATAGGAGATGAAGCTTCACACATTGATATGTGCGCACAAACAAACCACTGCACAGGGTATTTTTTTGTGTTTTAATTCAAGCCCTCTTTTCTATTCAAAGGAGACAGTCAATTCATGATAACAAGCTTATGTTATTGTTGTGGATGAATTTAATTTTGTAACTTTCCGAAGGGGAATCAGTTGTTCCCCTTGCTTTCATCAAAGATTTTAACTTCCTCTTTTCTGTCCTCGTCTCAGGTCCCACGAGTTGCGGTCGAAGGTCTTGTCCCTCCAGCTGCTGCTGTCCATCCTGCAAAACGCCGGGCCCATCTTTAAGACCAACGAGATGTTCATAAACGCCATCAAGCAGTACCTGTGTGTGGCTCTGTCCAAGAATGGGGTCTCCTCTGTGCCTGAGGTCTTCGAACTGTCTCTTTCCATTTTCCTCACTCTCCTTTCTCACTTCAAGACACACCTCAAGATGCAAATCGAGGTAAAGCATTTGCTTTAAGTTTGGACAAAAGCACTGGGTCTCCTACACAAGAGCTGTCCGCCATAGAAACCCATGCCGTGAAGCTCCCGGCACACAGTTTCTGTGCTGATGTTAATGCCAGAGGAGCTCTGCAGTTATTGAGTCAGCAGAGACTGCACTCGGGGACCTTTACATAGTCTGCCACTTCACGGCTGGGTTGCTGTGGTTCCTAAATGCTTTCATTTCCTTTCTGTTACGGCATCACAGTCGTATTCAGTTGTGTTTGTAAAGGCACACTGCATGGCTAACAGTAGGTGTGACCCAGTGGTTTTGTCCATATAGTTTATGAAAGTATTGACCATAAACTGTATATAAAAAATGATTGTGGTAACACAATTGGAAGCATTAAGTCTGGTATTTCAGTCGTTGCCATCTTGATTATGTAAGTGACAGAAGAAGAGTTTTCAGTTGATATCTCCTTTCTTTGTTAGCAGGCTTCATCCATAGACCTCAGAGGTTCATCACAAAGACATGCAGCCCCTCTTATTTGGGGTCTTACTTACTATTAAACTTGTAAGCTGCATTATTGTCAGACAACTGTATTAAAAATGCAAACATCTAGGAAGGCAGCGACCTGTGTCGGCACACTTAAATCCTTATTAGGTGTAAATGTGTGAGTAATAAAAGAAATCCTCCTTGTACATTACTGATGAAGGGAAAATTAGCTTTAGAGACCCAAGTCGTTTTGTGCCCGGCTCCTTTTGGACTTTCAAAGAAGTGCCGTTTATAGCAAAAAGGTATCGACAGAAAGGATCGCCATAGAAAGCAGCAGTTTCTGCACTAACAGCCTCTGGAACGTAGTACAAAGAAATGTTTTGAACCCAGAAGTCATTCAATATTTTTCCCATGGTGAGTCAAGCTAGGATATTTTTTCTCTCTTTTATTTTTACTTAGATGTGCAGGGAAAACCCGATGAACTACTTGGCTAGTTCATCAGCCAACTAGTTCATCTGGCACCTGGTTCACTTTGTAGGAAACACAGGAAATGAACAATTGAGGTGTTAAACGCCACATTTAAAAGAGAAAATAATTTTGATCGACTTGTTTTTACAGTGAAGAACTGTCAGTATATATGTGTATCTTTCATGTTTATATCTAGCATCTTTCAGTGGTAAGAGATATTGACTGGCTGTTACCATATCTGCTGTAACGTTCTTCCTCCTCTGCATACAGTTTATTCTTCTGAGTCTAACTGTCGAACATTTGACATCCACCTGCTATATTTGTTGTATCCACTCGAGGGGAATCGTGTTTTGCTTCTGGAGGGTTGCGTGTGGGCTTTCTCTCTTTTTTTTTTTTTTGGTTATGCAGGCAACTGAAGGTTGTTTTTACCTCTCCTTGTGTGTGTGATTCATGTTTACACTGTCACATGAACTCTCTCAACAGGTGTTCTTCAAGGAGATTTTCCTGTATATTCTTGAGACGTCCACAAGCTCCTATGACCACAAATGGATGGTTATACAAACCCTCACTAGAATATGTGCAGGTTGGCTTCTCTCTCTATTTTCACTTCTCTTTGTGTCATTTAGAAAATAGAAGTACTTTGATTGGGGCTTTAGATGTGGTGCAGATATATCTGCTAGTTGTCAAAAAAGTTTTTAGCTGTACAGAAATGCTGAATAATACCTCATATGAACTGCTTCCTTTTTCACGTGACTGTCGTAACAAAGTTGCAGTTTCATCTAATGATTAATTATTATCTTTATATGTATGCCTATTGATTCACCCTCCACATTTTCACTCCCAAACGCCATCTGGCTCCCATCTGTCCCATCAGACGCCCAGAGTGTGGTGGACATCTACGTGAACTATGACTGTGACTTGAATGCTGCTAACATATTTGAACGGCTGGTCAACGACCTCTCGAAAATTGCACAAGGTCGTGGAGGCCATGAGCTTGGGATAACCCCCCAGCAGGTGATTTTATTTATTTATTTAATTTAAAGTTATTATTGCTATTATTCACAATCTTGGGCTGAAAAAAACTGTTGGGATGCTTTTCTAGGAGCTGACCCTGAGAAAGAAAGGCCTTGAGTGTCTAGTGTCAATCCTGAAGTGTATGGTGGAGTGGAGTAAAGACCAATACGTCAACCCCAATTCCCAGACCAGCCTCGGTGAGACACTCGTGTCTTTTATCAAAACTGTCTGGCAGTCATCAGACCTGATCTGAATACAAGGCATAACCTTCCTCTTCATTGTTATTCTGCACACTGATCAGTGTTTGGCTGGTAGTTTGAAACAATCCAAGACAGGCTAGCTGTACACAGAACAATGTGTTACTGCAGGGGAGAGTGTAGTAATTCCTTAAAAATAACAGTGAAGACTGTTTGGTTAAATTGCAGAATACAGAACGTATAACACGAATGAATACATCAGGACACAAGCCTGTAATATTACTGAAGTCTTCAGAATGAGGTTTGAATGTATGACTAAAGCTTAAATAAAAGGAAGTGTTTGGGTACCTTTAATTTTTTTTATTTTTTATTTGCCAGATTTTTGATAAACGCTCCTATTTCCAAAATGTAGACATTTCTAGCAATAATTTCATAATTCAGGCTTTTAAAGGTTTTTACTGGTTTGCGATAAAGCTCCATCAGCATAGTTGCAATCAGAGGCAGGGTGGACAGCTGGCATTCATCTGGGAGAGCTACAACTCTTAAGAAGAAATGCAAACGTTCATCAGCTCGGTTCCCACCGCTCGAAGCAGCGGGATAATGCCCAGAGGCTGGCGCAGACAGGCTAATCCAGGAGGTTTAATCCTGAAAAGAACGATACCTTAGGCCGAGCCATGATTGAGGCGGCGGGGGGGGGGACTGAAGATATCTTCAGTGTCAGACTGGCCCTTGGGTTTTCAGCACATCGGAGGATTTCTGTTGTTTGCTCAAACTAAGGAAGAGTACAGCTGCGTGAAAGCACTGGAAAGATATCCCAGAAGCCTTCTGGAGCAGCCCATGGGCTAGCCTCAGGCTGGGCTAACAGGGCTAACTAGCATAAACAGCTGTGTTCGCTCACAGTGGCGCTATTTCTATTTCACTTATGACACCTCATTAGCAATCTAGCAGGAACTCATAGGTCAGAGGGCTCGGTGGCGCCAGTGTCCGGCAGCCTCGCCTCTGTCAGTGCGCCCCAGGGTGGCTGTGGCTACAATGTAGCTTGCCATCACCAGTGTGTGAATGTGTGTTTGAATGTGTGGATGACTGGATATGTAAATCGCTTTGGGGTCCTTAGGGACTAGTAAAGCGCTATATAAATACAGGCCATTTACCATTTTAGTATTTGAATTTTGAATGTTACGTTTGCCCTGCAGCCTGCCGCCGAATTTCAGACAGAGAAGTTTTCACTGTTTTCTTTTATTTTACAATGTGGACTATGAATTATGGTTACAAATAGAGTATAGCAGTACAATATATCACATCCCCTGTTTTTAAACTGTCCCTTGTCTCTCCTTGTGAACGACTTCAAAGCAAGAGCAGGTAACAGTAGAGCAGTATGGAGTGTTTGCTGGAACGTGTTTGTGTCGCTCGTTTTACACCCGTTGTGTCCGTAGGGGGTTTTGTACTAATGTTGGGTTACATAGCTTGTGTTTGAGAGTTTCCTGTTGCCCAGCTACACCCATAGATTTGTAACAAAAACCGTGTTTGAATTTAACCACAACTACTAATAGGTGAAAATGCTGCTGGTTGGTTTTGATGGAAACGTTATAAAGTAGTTCCCCGACGCACAGCTTGTGTTCCCCCATTGTTTTCCCTCCGTTCTGTAAGCCGGGGAGTGGACACAGAGTGCCAGCTCACATTACTGCGGCTTTGTCCTGAATGTTTTAAAGAGTTTCCGATAGGTAATCAGACTCCCTCCGTCTTACAGCGTGGACTCGCTCCAGCAGCAGCAGATCCCTGAGCTTACTCCAGCAGGCTTAAGAAACCAGCCTCTGTTGGTGTCTAAGTTCTGTCTGCTTTCCCTTTGACGACCTGGAGCTTTTCAGATAACCCACCTTTTATAATACCCCTCCCCTCCCTCCTGCCTTGCACCTGCTCCGACAGTGTGAATAAATGTGTGTTTCTGGAATTCATTAAGCTGCGATTGTGCACGGATTCGAGTAACGCTTGCATTCATACCCTCCCTGCCAACAACAACAAAAAATCATTAAGTAGACCTTGGGGTCATTTTCTTTGGTCCAGTTTTCCCCCTTTTTAAATGACTGAAGTTTGTCTCCTGCAGTACTAGCTTTAAGTTAGCTGTTTTTTAAGCCTTGAGGCCATGCTTGTGCCAGAGTTTCAATTAAAGGCCTCGCTTCTATGATGTTTGCTGGGAGTTGCAACAATAGTCTTTTTTTTCTGTTATTATCATATATGTCCACTTATCTGTCGTCCCTTCTGCGTTGTCTTATCTGGTGTATTTTTTTTCTTTCTTTTTTATTCCTCAGGCCAAGAGAAACCATCAGAACAAGAAAGCACAGAGTCCAAGGCTCCGGAGACCATAAACCGCTATGGGAGCATTAACTCTCTGGACTCCACAGCCTCGTCCGGTATCGGAAGCTACAGCACGCAGATGTCTGGTACTGACAACCCAGAGCAGTTTGAAGTGCTCAAGCAGCAAAAGGAGATCATCGAGCAGGGCATCGACCTGTAAGGGGTGCCGCTTTCACGGAGTAATCGTTTTATCCTCCGGATAACTGTGGCATTAGCTTCATTAAGTTGTCCTTCTCTGGATCTTCTATAGGTTTAACAAGAAACCAAAGAGAGGAATTCAGTACCTTCAGGAGCAAGGCATGCTGGGTACAACCCCCGAGGACCTTGCTCAGTTTTTGCACCAGGAGGAGAGGCTCGATTCGGTAAGAAGTCATGTGGTTCTTACTTTCAGCTAAAACAGAGTACGGATCTGCTTCTCTGCTCACACCACAACACAGATTTGGGTCCAGACTTTTGGCATGTTGAAGTGAGGAAGCACAAACCGCACAGTGATCTCAGAGCAGGTGTAACGTTTACAGCTTTATCCCAAGACCGGGTGAAGCGAATACGATACTCAGTCACCGACGGCTGATGGTGCCAGAGTTGTAAGTGCGGCTGTGGCACCAGAACAGTTGTTGTATGTGTCGGGGGGGTGTTATTAAAAATAGCACAAATGAGATTTACTCAAGCGAAGTTATGGCAGGGAGGAAAATGGCTCATTCTAGTAGCATGGAGTGAGTTTCCCACACAAACATCTGGAGATCAGAATCGTTAACTAAAGCTGAGATATGAAATGAAGAAAGTCTAAGAATGTCTAATATTGTAAATATTGCAACAGATGACGTATGAGATGGCGTGAAGGGACTGTTTTTCTTCTGTTGCCTGCATCCGCCCGTCAGAACAAGGGTGCAGCAAGCTAACGCTACAGCCTGTCCTATGAAGCAGGATGTGGCTAATCTATCTTAACTTCAGGATTAACCCTGAGTTTTCAGGACTATCAAGGTGGTTCAGGTCTTGCTGGGTTATATTGCCATGGTAACATGTTGCCAACCTAACCTGCTCTGGAAAATGATAGGTTTGAGATTAAAGATCAGCAGGTATGAAATCGCCTCTTACTGACCAATCAGTTGCCTAGAAAAATCCATTCCTGGAAAAACCCCCTGTGTGTGGAGAGCAAGAGGGTCTAACGATGAGGATCAGTGATAAATACAGTTTCTTACACATAACTTACCAGCTAACAGCACCACTTCCCTTTGATGTAAACATGCTAATCCTATCCCACTAGATTGATAAAGCCTGGGTTACTTTATCATGTTCATGTCCCGATGTTAGGGTAAGTGGATCCATATAACGGAAAGATGTTGAACCTGTTTTGTGGTACAGAGCCCAGATCAGCTACAGTAGGATACTATTAAAGTCTACATCCTGTCCTGCTGTCGCTAGCATGCGCCTGATGCAATTGGCATTTGTAGCCCAGTAGAAAAAAATGTTGTTTGCATAAAACTGGTAATACCCCACATGATTATTTCTGAAAAGAAATGTTGGTGCTGAGTTTGTCAAATGTATTTTTGGTGCTTCATGCATATTAAGAAATTTCCCAGAGAAAGACAAACTTTGGCACATTTATGGTCATTCCATCTCATTAGAAAAGAAATCTCATCTCAGAACTTCAATCTATTTCAGACACTCTCCCACACACGCAGTAGATAAGAACCAGCACAGACAAATGCTAAATATGTGTTTTACGTTGCGGCACGTTTCACATAGCCTCTGTTTTCTTTTGCTCTGTCAGACTCAAGTGGGAGAATTCCTCGGGGATAATGACCGTTTCAATAAAGAGGTGATGTACGCCTACGTGGATCAAATGGACTTCCAGGGCAAAGACTTTGTCTCTGCGCTGAGGATGTTCCTGGAGGGCTTTCGGCTGCCCGGAGAGGCCCAGAAAATCGACCGGCTCATGGAGAAATTTGCGGCGAGATATCTTGAATGCAACCAGGGGTGAGTTTATGACTCTGGAAATGCTTGCGTTTGGTTCTCTGTGGTCAGTAAACACCGTGCTGTTAAATTAATCTGCTCTCCTACCCTTGCTTTCCTGTCCCTTTCCCAGGCAAACGCTCTTTGCCAGCGCTGACACTGCGTATGTCCTTGCCTACTCAATCATTATGTTGACAACAGACCTTCACAGTCCACAGGTGAGCGCTCCGCCTCAGTGAGGCAACGGCCTTCGGGATGTGTTTAGACAGCAGTCCTTCCCTTAAATATCTGTTCAGCATAAATCACAGAAGTTAAATAAGCAGCTTTTGACCCGAATCCTTGTTGTTATCTGCAAAGGTTAAGAATAAAATGACAAAAGAGCAATATATCAAGATGAACCGGGGCATCAATGACAGCAAAGATCTACCTGAGGAATATCTCTCAGCCATCTACGACGAGATCGCGGGGAAAAAGATCGCCATGAAGGAGACAAAAGAGCTCACCATGAAATCCAACAAGCAAAGTGAGTCTCAGTGCTGGAGGAGTTCTCAAAGGTGTAATGAAAAAGGAGATTGTAGATATTATCCAAAGTCATTTACTTGATATCGTTGTTGCTGGAATGGTTTTGGATGAGGCTTGGAGCTATCAGAAATCAGTTATTCTATGAAAAACACTTCTGATTTACACTTTGCGGCAGCTGTTAAAAGAAAAGCTGCAGTTTTTTTTCCACTTTCTGTAAAAAAAAAAAAAAAAAAAAAAAATGTCTGGGGTTTATTGCTCAGGTGTGGCCAGCGAGAAGCAGAGACGCCTGCTGTACAACTTGGAGATGGAGCAGATGGCTAAGACGGCCAAAGCTCTGATGGAGGCCGTCAGCCACGTGCAGGCTCCCTTCACCAGTGCCACACATCTGGAGCATGTGAGACCCATGTTCAAGGTAATAACGCCAGCGCATGCACACGTGCTTCAGACACAGCTGGGCACAGACACAGCTGCAAACAAATCATCCTTGCCGTTGTTGTTTGTTTGTTTCCTCAGCTGGCATGGACGCCCTTCCTGGCCGCCTTCAGCGTGGGGCTTCAGGACTGCGACGACACTGAGGTGGCCTCGCTGTGTCTTGAAGGAATCCGCTGTGCAATCAGGATCGCGTGCATCTTCTCCATTCAGGTACTGCAATCTGTTTTGTAGGACTAGTGCCGTACCGTATTACCGACCTGGCAGCGCGTTGACACAAAGCATTGTTGTTGTTTTGCCTCTGTCACAGCTGGAGAGGGATGCGTATGTGCAGGCTCTGGCCAGGTTCACCCTGCTCACAGCCACCTCAGGCATTGCAGAAATGAAGCAGAAGAACATTGACACCATCAAGACCCTCATCACTGTGGCCCACACAGATGGAAACTATCTGGGAAACTCCTGGCATGAGGTTCGCTCCACTTATGTCACATGAAACTGGCGTTTGTGTTGGCTCGCAGGAACGTGTTGTTATAATTCATCTCATATTTAAATGATCATCTTTCCCGAGCCTCAGATTCCTCTGGGATATCAATTTGTATATCTAGAACAGAGCAGAGACCTGTCTTTACTTTGTTTATAGCTCACATTTTGTAGAATTTTGGTGTTACCCTTTTCCCACTTTATTCTACATATGATAGTTTGCTGCGCTTGCTTGTTTTTTAACTTCTTTCTACATTTCTGCATCTGTTTTTTTTTTTTTCCCCTCCAAATACCTCACTGTTGTTTCTCCTTGCAGATCTTGAAGTGCATCAGTCAGCTGGAGCTGGCTCAGCTGATTGGTACTGGGGTCAAGGCACGCTACATCTCAGGGACGGTGCGGGGCAAAGAAGGCTTCATTGCGAGCACGAAGGAGCAGAGCAGCGATGAGTACCTGGGTCTAGGTCAGCGATCATCATTTGAATGCATCATGCACACAAAGATTAATGTTAAAGCCTAAATCAGCCTGCAAAACAACAATCTGTGTTTTGTTCTGCAGTTGGAGGGACTGTGGACCGTAAGCAGATTGCCAGCATTCAGGAGTCCATCGGAGAGACCAGCTCTCAGAGTGTGGTGGTGGCTGTGGACAGGTATGCACCTCCTGCTGTTGTTTGTTTATTTGTAGACTTTAACGTCCTTAAACTAAGCATGCAGTAAATGAACGTAGCAAGGATCACATCCTCTTATCTACCTTTATTTTGGAGTAAAAAGAAATGAAAATACAGCGCAGCTCTTAAGTAATTTGTGTTTCTGTACAGGATATTCACAGGTTCTACCAGACTGGACGGTAATGCAATAGGTGAGTCCAGCTGATCCACTATTATACATGTAATTTCCTTATTGCTTACAAGCAGAGGTACATGCTAGCTATTTTTAATTGGCATGAATCACGTCCTGCACAAACCGCTTTTCATTGCCAACGTTTTCTGTCCGTTCATCAGTTGATTTCGTGCGCTGGCTGTGCGCCGTGTCCATGGATGAGCTGGCCTCGCCCACACACCCACGTATGTTCAGCCTGCAGAAGATAGTGGAGATCTCCTACTACAACATGGGTCGCATCAGGCTGCAGTGGTCCAGGATCTGGGAGGTTATTGGAGACCACTTTAACAAGGTGAGCGAGAACTAGATAACTCATAGCTTAATACACTGATCGGGCACAACATTACGATCACTGACAGGGGAAGTGAGTAACACTGGTTTTATAGATATTTCAATACAAATTAATTTTTTTTAAATTTATGTTTTGGTAGCTTTGTTTCTCCATAAAGTGTTGGTTTGAAAATCTATCCCAAAGGTTTGCAGGAACTGAGCTACAAAGGCTTGTTTTCCTTCTCTCTCCCACTTTCTGTTTTGCAATGATAAACACCGATTGTTGCCAAATTCTGGCATTTTGATATTCAAAGACTCGTCTCTCACCAAGATTCGAGTCTCACGGCGCAGCTACAACCTGGATTTTGGCGAAGGAGTGCCTGTTATGTGAAAAGTTTATTCAAGAAATGTTAGAGGCTTACTTTTCAGTAAAGGAACAGTGTGTTCTCAGAGAGCCGCACATCATGCGCTGAATTTAGGAGAAAAAAATGTGAAAAATAATACAGTGTTAACAATATTGTTCTGTCTTTGTGTAGGTTGGGTGCAATCCCAATGAAGATGTGGCCATTTTCGCGGTGGATTCTCTTCGGCAGCTGTCCATGAAGTTTTTGGAAAAGGGGGAGCTGGCTAACTTCAGATTCCAGAAAGACTTCCTGAGGCCTTTTGAGCACATCATGAAGAAGAACAGGTACAGAAGGAGTGCAATCATGTGTGAGTGAGTGATCACGTTAACTCTGCAAGTGGAAATCTGTAGTTCCTGGTGGTGTAAAGAGAAGTTAGGAATCGCCCCTTGTTCCTGGGCGCATGCACAGAATGAAATAATGCACTCAAACCTCTCCCTTTAACCTCATCTGCAGCTCTGTGCCTCCCTTCCTTCCTCCCTGTAGCAGTGAGTTGGCATGTTGTTTGCTTTCTCACGTGGGGACGAGTAGCAACCCAGCATTTCAGCTGACCCATTTCAGTCTCTTTGCATTACCCTTTCAGTGAATTCACGTAAAAGCCTCTCTTTCCTCGTTTGCTCCGAATCTATCTCGGCTGGAATTTAAGCAGCTATCATTTATAAATGAGAGCGATTTTCCCGTAAAGGCTGCTGCGCGGCACGTCAAAGAGGAAAGCTGTTTCGTTACAGCACACGTTTCATTGATATGAAATAGGAGTAGCAGTTTAAGTATAAATCCACCCACAGATTGAACAGCCCGAGAGCTTCAACAGAGAGGAGATGGCAGGCAGCCACGTAAACCCTGCAGCGCAGTGTGTCTCGCTCATGCTCGTTCATGCTGCCTTCCCCTGTGTCGGTGTGTGTAATGGTGAGTGGAGGCAGAGCTCCTCGCTCATTCATAGCTACGGAGCAATTAGGATTGCTCTTCACTGAGGCCACAACTCTAGCCAAAGCTGGAATAATCATTCTCTCTGAGAACAGGGCTGTGGATGTCATCAAGAGCCTTTAAAGCTAATTGAAATCAATGACAGGATTCATTTTCTTCTCTTTAAAAGGGACCAATTATGCAGGCACCAGTTCCATGTTTTTCTTCTTTGACTCTACTAGAGTAGCTTTGCTGTCATCCAGAGTTCAAAATAATGCTTATTTAGTTTATATTGTGCCTCGATGCATTCTGTCAGAAAGTCTCCTTATTTTTCACTTTCATTGTTATTGTTTGCTGGGTGATGATGTCACATGCTTTTACGACAGTCCAGCCGTACTAAGAGTCCGAGGAGCGCTAAGCACGGGGGAATAGCGATTTCCAGTGTGATTCAGAACCTCTGTAGCTCTAAGGATCAATTCCTAAATTAATAGGGTGGATACACACACACACACACACACACACACACACACACACACCCGTTAATTTCAGGAAGTTGTTAGAAGTCTGTGGTATTATGTTGCTAAAGTATACATCTCCACTGAGGCGGTCTAGGAGGAGACTGATCTATACTCTGACATATTGTTTGCATCCTTTAGGGGTTTTAGATTAGGAGGTAGCACATTATAAGACATGTACCTGATATGGAGTATGTTAGGAGATTCGACTGATATTGGCAGAAGCATGTAGCCTTTGACACAGGTCAGATCCATGTATATCAGTTAGGTTATTTGGCCACTAGAGGGCTGTGATGACCACCTAATTGCTGATCTTTGCTAATATTGAGATATTAGGCCTTTCTGTTGTTTTGGATAAACAGATGCCAATGTGAGATTTCATTAAGCCAGAGCATTTAGTTATTGGTGTATGATGTTGAAAAGTAATGGTTGTTATATTTGTCATGTAATTATTCTCCCTGTTTTCTTGTTATTTAGAACCACAGACATACGCACCCTTATACTCTCACTGAGTATGCCAGTTGCTGTACTACTGGCCTGCTGTTCAATCAGTTAATGTTCATTAAAGTATATCTGGAAAGCACTCTCTGTGCCCCACTCTCTGACTGGAGTCCTTGTCCTGAGGGAGCTATCACACCGGCATCCCAGTGATAACTCTAACACATTCAATGCCTGAAACAAGCTATGTTAGCTTTTATTCCTTTAAGGCCATCCTCTCCTTAAGAGTGTGTCTTTATGGCGTGGATGTGATCCGACCTCCATCCAACCAAACTATCACGTGCACCTTACAGGCTGAGGTTAAAAGCTTTTCTGTAGTCACATCCTGTATGCTTAGCATTGTGGGATGCATCAGGGGTAGCATGTTCTCCAGCAGTCCAGAGCACAGCACCTTCTTCCTGTATGTACTTTTGTTGCTCTCACCCCAGACACATCTATCCAATACACTTCAAGTACACCTGTAAGTTTTTTTTGTATGTGTTAAGAAGCCAAACTAAAGAAAAGCTACAGGTTTATAAACTCATCAACTGATTTGGACCAGAGTAAACAAACCATTGGTGTGAAAATATCCTAAGACTGCTTCTGATTGGCTTCCATCCTTAAACAGAAGGTTTAAACTGTATAACAGGATGTTACTACATATACTATGTATGTGGTATACTAAATATTTGTTTACTTTATTCCTCCTATTTTGCGTCTTCATCTGTGTGCTGCCTTTGGCTCCTCCCTTCCTGTTCTTTTTCCTCTTTGTTTTGACCCCTTCTCCTTCTGCTTCATCACTCACCTCTTTACTCTGTCTCCCATTCAGGTCTCCCACCATCCGAGACATGGTGGTGCGCTGTATCGCCCAGATGGTTAACTCCCAGGCAGCGAACATCCGTTCAGGATGGAAAAACATCTTCTCCGTCTTCCACCTGGCTGCCTCTGACCAAGATGAGAGCATCGTGGAGCTGGCCTTCCAGACCACTGGTCATATCGTCAGTAAGTCCAACAACCTCCCCAACTTATTTTATCCTTAACCACTTCCATTTCCCTTGTAGTCAGCAGACTGATTTAATTTGCGTTTCCCCTGTACCCCCACCACTCTTCTAATTTTGCTCCCTCCTCTGTCTGCCTCCTAGCGAATGTATTTGAAAAGCACTTTGCGGCTACAATCGACTCCTTCCAGGATGCCGTGAAGTGTCTGTCAGAGTTTGCCTGCAATGCCTCATTCCCAGACACCAGCATGGAAGCCATCCGCCTCATCCGACACTGCGCCAAATACGTCTCAGATAGGCCACAGGTCAATACGAGTCCTCGTCTTATACAGATCGCTTAATTTAATACTGTACGGGAGGCGTGTTGTGATTGATTATGATGCAAAATGCACCGACTTGTGCATCAGCTCAGTCTGAATATAAATGGTTGGTTGAAGCAGCAAAAAAATTCAAGTCATAATAAAGACATCAATATAGAGACACTATTAAAGATAATGCATTTAAGATACATGACATTAGCATTATGAATATATATGTAGCTCTGTAATCTATCCTACATCTACTACTGTCTGCAAAAAACACCTCCTTCTTGTGCTTGACGTAATAACTTGAGAACATGTGCAGTGCGTACCAGGGGCATGAACAATATGTATGGTTGTGTGGGAGGATTAATTGTCTCCTGAGGCAGAAATGGTGCAGTGGTGAACATGGCTCTTATTTCTCTGGCAGGCCTTCAAAGACTACACCAGTGATGATATGAATGTAGCGCCCGAGGACCGTGTGTGGGTGCGGGGTTGGTTCCCTATTCTCTTTGAGCTCTCCTGCATCATCAACAGGTGTAAACTGGATGTCAGGACCAGGTAGGCGGGATTTACCTTTTAGCTTGCTGTTTAGGAGCTTATAGGGTGGGTACCTGTATGCACAAGTGTGCTTTTAAAACGCTTTCACATTTCAGCTGATTGGAAATGGAAAATTTGCATGGGGTTCTGCATAATCCTGCTGCACAGCTGGAGTTAATGCTAGATTATAGACTTTAAAGACTTAAAAACACATCATCTATAGTATTAAGAAAAACAAAATGTGTATGTGTATGTCTGCGTATTTCCCAGGGGGCTTACAGTGATGTTTGAAGTGATGAAGACCTATGGGCACACCTTTGAAAAGCACTGGTGGCAGGATCTGTTCAGAATTGTCTTCAGGATCTTTGACAACATGAAGCTGCCCGAGCAACAGACTGAGGTACACAATAACGCTTTCATCCACATCCTCTGCTTCACATCCTGTGTTTGAACGGCTCAGCCAGATGCACTCGGAAAATGTCAGAGCACAATCTTTAATCTCCCAGTATATTTGTTTTTGGTCTCATGCTGAAACTTTCTCACTGCGCCCTCAGAAAGCAGAGTGGATGACGACTACCTGCAACCACGCACTTTACGCCATCTGCGATGTCTTCACCCAATACTTTGAGTCCCTCAATGGCGTCCTGCTGGATGACATCCTTGCTCAGCTCTACTGGTGTGTGCAGCAAGGTGAGTGCACATCCCTCTTTTTGGCTAATGTTTACAGGCAGAATTATCTAAAAAGTGGCAGAATAAAGGGGCAGGGAGGTGTGCAGCTCACTTAGGTGGGCCGGACCAGTGAAAACCCCCTTTCTGTCAGTGTCAAGTAGTTTAGCTGCACAGTTAGTCCCTTAGGTATTGCAATATAAGGAAACATCTCTCCTCTCCAATTCACCGTTTCCTTATCTCTCCCCACTCCTCCTCCTCATCCTCCTCTTATCTTCTTCTTCTGCAGATAATGAGCAGCTCGCCCGTTCAGGCACAAACTGTCTAGAGAATGTGGTCATCCTTAATGGAGAGAAGTTTTCCCCAGAAACCTGGGACAAGACATGTAACTGCATGCTGGACATCTTCAAGACAACAATCCCACACGCGTAAGCTGCTGCCAAAAACACACCCATGCTTTTGAATGCAGCATTTAATCCCTGCGGTTATTCTTATAGCAGTGCTTAGTTGCAAAATGAAAGCGGCAGATCGAATTAAAGAATAAAAGTCTTAATTTTTCGCTTTGTGCGTCTAGATTTTAATGTTTCACTCTCAATTCAGTGTAATCACATTCTTTCAGATTATGTATAATTAAGTTAAAAATCTTAATGGATTTTAAATTAAGACCTTGGTTGGTTTAATCGGCCGGCCGTCTCTGGTACTTTTCTATAATGAAAGCTGGATGTTGTTTATTACCCTGCATGAAAAGATGAATTTGTTGGGTTTTATTGAATGACTAATTCTCCTGTCTCAAAGGCTTTTAACATGGAGACCAGCGGGGGCAGAGGGAGAGCACTTATCAACACAGAGCCTGCCTGACAAACAGCTGGTATTTTTCATTTATATCACTAATTATTTCTTTCCTCTGCTTGTTGCAGGTGATGAAATTGTTGCATTTTTGCTTTCCTTTTTAAAACGAGAACACAAGTTAGATTTTCTATAACTGATTGATTTACACGTACAGCTCTTGCATTATAGCAGTACCTCTGTTTACTTTGCTCCCAGGACTCAGTTTCCCAGAAGTCATTGGACATCCAGTCCCGCTCTGATGACCAGCATTCCATCAGCAGCTCCGACAGAGCTGCGATGGAGAATCGTCGGCAGAGTCAGTACAGCTCAGCCTCAGGCGTGACCGAGGACGGTCCAAGGAGTAGGACCCAAACAAGTCAGTCTGCCACTTCACTCAGAGATTTTTGACCCCTGTGTGTTTTTTGCCTGCGTACATTTTCTGTTTAACTTCCCCCCCCTTGCGTATCCCACAGAGATCCAGGAGCAGCGTTTATTCTCGGCTTTACTCATAAAGTGCGTCGTGCAGCTGGAGCTGATCCAGACCATCGACAACATCGTCTTTTTCCCCGCCACCAGTAAGAAGGAAGATGCGGAGAACTTTGCAGCTGCTCAGGTACAAACAGCTGTTTTCTCCCACTCCTGCGTAGAAATGCGGCCGTATTTTGTTTTTGTGTTACAAAGTAATGCATCATTCATTTGTCTTTTCGCAGCGGGATGCTGTGTGTTCAGCAGACGTCTCCGTGGAGACCCAGGACCAGGGAATGTATCGCTACCTGACCTCTGAGCAGCTTTTTAAGTTGCTGGATTGCCTGCTGGACTCGCACCACTTTGCCAAGGCTTTCAACTCCAACAACGAGCAAAGAACCTTGCTGTGGAAAGCAGGTAGGGCGAGAGAACATGGGCTCCATCTTTTCTCCTTTGCTTTTGATCATGTAGTCAAAAATTACAGTAACACCAAGTCGGTTTCGAGTCTCTTTAGGTTTGACAGACAAAAACTCGAAAACTTCGATGTGCTGAGCTGTAAAGACTTGCTTGCGTGTGTTCATTTTGAAGGTTTCAAAGGAAAGTCGAAGCCCAATCTCCTGAAGCAGGAGACCAGCAGCCTGGCATGTGGGCTGCGCATCCTGTTTCGCATGTACACAGACGAGAGCCGCCGGGACGCCTGGGAGGAGGTCCAGAGACGACTGCTCAAGTAAGGACCGCATGCTATCCTGATGGACAGCGGTAACGTTGCATCTACTGAGGCAGTCAGTGGAGCTGAGTGTAAACATCCCAAATCTTATTATTGGCTCAATATTATTATAGTAATCTATTAGAGGCTATAAGGAAAAGGACTGGCTTAACCCTTCGTCTAAGTGTACGTGAGTCTATTTGCATTTATTCTGTAGTTATAAACTATTTTATTGGTCAAATGAAGCCCAAGACGTCTGAAGGAAAGGGCTGTTCTGTTGTCGCTATGACATTAGGGAGGGTTGTTGAAATTTCGGTAACTGTAGTCGGTTACTTGTGGCGAAGGCCCAGCATGTTAGCAGCTTTGAGGTTGTCTGAAGTGGATGCTGTGTGATGTTTGGATCCAAAGGAATCGGCGCATAAGATGTTTCATTGTTCAGTCAGCACTGCTGTCATCACACTGTCTTTATTCAACGCCTCACACACTGCTGTCATCCCATTTCTCTCCCTGCCTCGCCTTCATATTGATGATGATGTCAAGATGAAGCAGAATCATTGCTCGTCTCTCCTAGTTGCATTCATTATTAGAGAGGAGATAAGAATGGATGCGGGTGGAGGAGGCTAGTGCCTGCATGCAGATCCTAATTCACTGAAATGCTGCTGTGTGTCACTTAAAGCACCACATCAGCAGCACAGGCTTATTTCTGAACTCCACACAAGCACTTTTTCGGTTTACCAGAGGCCACGCAGCTCACATGCTAGTTTGATTAGCGCAGGGACCAAAGCAGATTTGGGTGGCCATTAAGTCACAGAGGCGGGAGAGCTGTGAGTGTGAAGGAGGGAGGAGAGGAGGAAGTGGATGTTGTCAGGCAGCTGCAGGATCAAAGACAAAAAGGTGGCTTCAGTTTTCCTTGAGCTTTAAGTGTGGAGAAAAACATCCAATTGTTTTCATACCAGCTTCAGTCTGGGGTTTTAATTAGCAGTCGTTGAGCTAGAGCAACCTTCATCATCCTCACTGCAGCAATTTTTCATGTGACAAGTGAGGCGGGGGATGCAGATGTTGCCTTGCTACAGTACGTTAGAAAACAACACAGGAATCAGAAGCACTTTTCTATGTTTGACTTCATATTTGACTTCCAGGCTTGTTCGGTGTGTTAATCCAGATTTCTTCTTCTCTTTCGTGTAGCGTGTGCAGCGAGGCTGTAGCATACTTCTTGGCCCTGACCTCAGAAAGCCACAGAGAAGCGTGGACCAACCTGCTGCTGCTCTTCCTCACCAAGGTGCTAAAGATCAGTGATGAAAGGGTAAGAAGCCAAAACACCCACTGATGCTCTTCCTCGCTGCTGCGCACACACAGACAAGACCTTTTAAGGCTACGTGTGATGTAGCTTAATACTTAAGACTGCATTTATAAAAAAAAATTTGTATTTTATTGGTGTCAGAGGCAAAACAAACATATTTTTGGCCATGTGTGCTGTTACATATGCTTGCACATATCCTGTTAGGCATACAACACACAAAACTGAGCAGGCTAAACTTTAATCCCACTACATTCATCATCGTGTTTTCCTTGAGTATTATGGTATGGGAAATGGTGGTTGAAGATAACAGCAAAATTATTACAATCAAGTGAAATGAACTCATCTTATTGCATTTGAAATAGATGCTTCAAAGATGGAGACCTGGTCTGCAAACCATTGCAGTCAGTCGCCGTATTCAAAGCAACTTTGGCGCATCAAGATGATAATAAAATGGAAATGTGACAGAATTAGACTATGATCTGTTTGCAAGTAAATGGGGTCAAATTGGTATTTACATGCAATGTGTTAGTGATAACTTGGCAATTAACTGTGATAAATTGGGGGAAAGATCTGTTGCCATCTATGCCACCTTATGCTCAGAGTCCAACCAGAACCTCATACATCTGAATCAAAAATTCAGAAAGTCCTCCACAAAATTTGATGCAATTTGACTGCAAAAGAACACAAACACTTTGCAACCTTGCTTTCATATATAAATATATGACCAGATTACAACCAATTGGCAGCCAGTTAAGTCAAGTTCCCTAATGCAAAGAGATTGCAGACAAGTTGCATTCATCAGCAGCATGTTGGCAGTCTGTGCATTTATGAATGAGGCGGCATTTATTTACAAACCTTTGCAAATTTGTTTGTGAGTGATTACATTCTCTGCTGCCTCCCACAAGGCAACCTGTCAAGTCACCCTGTGAACAAAACTATTCACTGAAAAAACCTGCAATTAGTCACCCAACGCGAAAAATTTTAATTCAGTCCCAGTCAGTTGTTTTTATTATTTATTTATTTTTCTGGTCACAGTGAGGTTGTCATCCTGTTTTCACTCTAGTGTGACTGGGCCATTACAGATTTCTCTTTGTAGATTTTGTGTACATCAAAAAGAATATGAGCATGTGTTTAAAGATCTAACTTCTCATTGTCTTCCTCTGTCTCTTCCCTGCTCTCTCATCTCACCTCCACTTGTAGTTCAAAGCTCATGCATCCAGATACTACCCTCTTCTGTGTGAGATCATGCAGTTCGACCTGATCCCTGAGCTCCGAGCTATCCTAAGAAAGTTTTACCTGCGTATCGGCATCGTGTTTAACATTGCACAGCTGCCAGAGCCAGAGCCTCAGCAGGCCCTTGAGCCAGAGACTGACATGGAGGTTGGGGAGGAGGCTGGGGAGGAGGCCCAGTGACGCTGCACCGCAAACAGCCTGGAGCACGAAGCTCTACCGAGGCCTCCGTCGTAGATTCGCGTGGCCGTGCTGGTGCTCTGTGCTGCCTCAGGGGCCTCGGTGTGTTTTTTATGCCGAACACTTGATTTAAAATTGGCTGATTGTCAGTCAGTTATCTGTTAACATCCACCCGCTCCCTTAACCCTGTCACCACACACACAGACACGCCTGTACACACAAACAGCCCAGACGGCGTCCTTGCTAACACTATAAAAACATGTCTTGTACCATGTGTAGCGATGCCTCTACTGGATAAAACTACTGATAACCAACTGACAGTTATCCATATCTCTGATCTGCTCAGAAGGAAGATATAAAAAAAAAAAAGGTGTGCTTCTTACTGTATATTTAAAACAAAGAATGAATGGTTTCAGCAACATGCAAAAAGACATATTCTGCAACTATGACAGTGACGTTTGTCACACGTTGTTAGTAATGATCTCTCTGTCTGCACTGCAGATGGCTAACATTAGTATGGATAGCCTCTTGGATGATACTAGTTGTACAGATCTGATCTGCCGTTGTGTAATATAATCTTATAACACTAAATTTCTTTTATTTTTGTTTAAATTTGTTTTCCTTCTCTGGATTTGCTGCACTTGATCTGTTTTGTTTTTGTTTTTCAAATGCACTGGAGATTTTACTTTTGTGATAATTTATTTGACTGTACCACCTCCTGCAGATTGTCCTAAACAGTACGATTTGTAATTAAACTAAGACCGCGGAAAGTGATGGGTTAAATTATTCCATTTTATATGTTATGAGGTTTTTAACCGAAATAGACGATAACAGGGCTTCTATAACTGGAAGACGACAGCAAAATGATTCTAGCTGCTTTTTTGAGTCACTAGTCTGTTTTCATGTGAGTTTAGTTTTCACTCTTGTGTATAAAAATCAGAAGTTAATAATATATTTAATGGTTTTTTCTTTGGTCTGGGGGAAAGATATGTATAGAGAAAATGACAAATGTTAGCTGTGCTTTAAGTATGACTGGGGTGCATTCCTGCTCATGGATGTAGAAAACAAATGTATATGATACAGCAATGTAAAGTTTTCTATGTTGCAAAAGAATATGTACAACTTTCTGTACAATACATCATCTGGCATTCTAATCAGGTTCTAGGTCAATAAAGTTTTTGAACTTGGTTGATTTGAAATGCTGAATCACTGAATTACAGTTGCTGCCAGCTGTTTAATAATGATCAGCCAGGACAACATTACAGTAACATTTTTATTGCTCAAAAACACCATGACTTTATTCATTAACTGAATCCCACCTTTACTACAATTATGTTAATGTGCTAAATGTAGAAGGTAAAGAGGAATTGGCCACAGTGAGTTTTGTATTAACTGTTTCTTCTGTGATCTAATAGTCATTAATGTTTTTACAGACTCTGGTCTCCAATGAGAGCAAATAGAAACAGCACACAAGTAAAGTGTAAGTCAGTAAAGCACTGCACAGGAAGGACATCAGTTCTCATGAGAACCCCCACCTGCATTTGCAGAAAAGGTGGCTGTGCATTTCCAGTTTAGAGAGCCACCAATGGGAGCTGTGCAATGCAGTGTTTAAGTCTGTGTGGAGCTCCCATCCGGCTGTTTATCCTGTTGCTACAGCCTCACTGCTTTACAGCGTCTGACGTTCCGGGCCGCAGCCACAGTTCCGTGGCAACAGTGTCCACAGAGACACGCCTCCCCATGGCAGAGCCCAGCGACGACATGTCCGCTTCATCACCGGGCAGCCAGTCTGTAGGGTACAGGGGCGTATCCATCACATTTTTTTTCAATGATACTAAAAAACGCTTAAAATTTGCACATGTTGCTAAAAGCCAACAAGTATATTAAGTGGCACGCTTTTTATGTTTCACTAATTTATACGGTGTTTAAGATTAGCTCCCACTTGCTATACTAGTTATAAGCCTGATCATTTAAATGCTTCCTGTAGTGAATTCTTTCGTCTTACCTTTTACGCTGTGATCACCAGAGTGGGAGTCTGGCCTCGTAATGTGGCGTTTGTTCTGGTTGTTGTGACTGGGTACTGCTGGCAGATTATCACCCCCCTTGTCAGCCACCTCCTGTAAATATATACAGAGCTTTGATATCTTAATGATGGTGATCCTTTTGATCTTAGTAAAACACAAGATGCATATCAGACATACATCATAGTTAAGTCTCGTCCTTGGGGCTGTCCTCTCCTGGTGCTCTGCTGATGGTTGAGGGGATCTCTGCTCACGTGCCTCACCACTGTAACCTGACAAAAACCCAATAGCCATGTATCATTAATTGCAAATGTCTTTACAGCCAAACAGATGGTAGGGACCTAAACTTTATTCCATTTATCCATGCATAATATGAAAATAGTGAGAAAACCCTGAGCTTGAAGAAAAGTATTCAAAAGCCATCAGTCTTTTTTTCTCTAATGTACCAATTGCCTGTGCTCTGGGAGTCTGCTATCACCACCCTGCAGCTGGCGTAGTCACCTTGCAACTAGCACTGGCACCAGCTGCAACACAGACAGCTGGCTGGCACGCACCACAGTTAGCCTGGCAGAGAAACCAAGAGCTAAATTGGCCTGGCACACAGAGTGTTGTAGAAAGGTATTATGAGGTTGTATGTAGAGGACTTCCCAAACCGTGTCACCTTTATGTAAAACATCTGGTGCTTTTGGGATTTTTTTTCAAAGTCTATTGTGTCCCCAGTCATGTGAACACAAGAAGGGAAATAAATGAGAAAGACTGTTTTTACAGACGGACCATATTCTGCCAAACTCACCAATAAAAGAACTCTCTGATGGCAATATGGGGTTTCTGTGAGTGGCACGTCCAGGGTTCTTGATCTGGGAGGAGACACAAATGCAGACAGAAAACAAAATCTCTACAATTAAAATTAAGCCATGCAAGACTGAATTATCTGCCAGGGTGAAAGTGCAGAATATAGTTACTGTGTAATGTGCTGATCACTTACAGGATAATAATGACCTAGTTGACGGCCCAAGAAGTCTACAGAGGAAGACAGAAGGAGGAGTTAGAGGACAAACATTTGAGGTGAAACTGATTTGTATTTGCTCACTGACCATCTTCCTGTCTCCTCATTAGCCTGATTTTGTGCTGTTGTTCACGTAGAAGGGCCTGCTGCTGGATGTCCAGACTTTGCGCGTCTGCGGGAGGGTCAGGGTACAGGGTTCGAACCTCCTCACGAGATGTCGTACCTGCAGGATAAAAGCAAGCTACGTCACATCAGGGATTGTTACTATAGGGCAGCTCTAGGCAAAGCAATTGACTAATAAATTAAATATTTGCATCAGTAAAATAATAAACACAAAGCAAAAAAAGTGTTTAGTGAAGCCAAAAAAACCCATCTAGTCCTTTATCCTCTTTTGTTGGTTTTACAGCTTGCAGCTCTGAGTGTGTTTCAGACTGCAGTTTGGGAACACATCCAGTCATTTCTTTGGTAGCTTACATGAGATTCACTGTACACATGGGCAAACTGTCCGTCACTGACCGAGGCCTCAAATGACCTCATGAGATTAAAGTTTTGGTTTAGATAAAGGGAGATAGAGCACCAGTTAAAAGTCTAAACCATTTGGTGTCCTCCACACTTACAAGAACAGCATGACCAAAGTGATTGTAAACAGAATCAACACTGACTTCCTCTATGTAGCTTAGTACTGAGAATAAAAGAAAAGCATTATTAGACGTATTTGTTCTTCTTCTTCTTCTTCTTTCGGCAGCTCCCTTTAGAGGTCGCCACATTGGATCATCTGCCTCCATCTCCCCATTTCTAGCATCCTCCTATGTCACAGCAACCCCCTGCATGTCCTCCTTCACTTCATCCATGAATCTTTTCTGTGATCGTCTGCAAACATCATCATCCACAGAGACTTTTGCCTGATCTCATCTGTCAGCCTCTCTGTCACCAGTGAAACAAGAAGGGGCTCAGAGCCTATCTCTGATGTAATCTCACGCCCCAACTGTCACTCCCACCGCACACTTCGCTATTGTCTTGTTGTCCTACATGCCCTGCACCACCATCACATACTTCTCCGCCCCTCAGGACTTCCTCATGCAGCACCAGAGTTCCTGTCTAGGCACCCTATGATATCCACAAAGAGTGCAACTCAATCAGTCCTTCTCTACACTTCTCCATCTTATTCCTCTGTAGTTACTCTCTTCACATCAACCCCGTTCTTTAAAAGTGGTACGGTTACACTTCATCTCCATTCCTCAGAAATCCCCTCACTCTCCAAGATTGTGTTAAACACTCTTGTTCAAAGGTCCACGGCCCTCGCTCCTAGACCTCTCGATGTCTCCCGTCTCCTTCCTCTTCAGAGTTGCCCTCACTTCCTCCTTGCTGATTCTCTGCACTTCCTGATTCTCTAACTCCATTTTCATCCACTTTCTGTCATTAACTTCATTCATGAGCTCCTCGAAGTACTCCTTCCATCTTCTCAACACACTCTCTTCACATTAGCACATTTCCACCTCTATACTTAATCACTCTAATCTGGTGGACATCTCTTCCAGCACAATTTCTCTGCCCAGTCATTCATTACAAGTCATGTTCTCCTTAGTGTCCAGCCTCACATACAACTCACTACAAGCCTTTTCCTTTGCCAGGGCCACCTCTCTCTTTGCTGTGCGCCTAGCCTTCCAGTACTCTTTTCTTCAGCTCTCCGACTATCCCACTTTTTCTTTGCCAGCCTCTTCCCGTGAATACATTCCTGAATCTATTATTATTTGTGCAATGAAAATTAAATCAGACTTACTTCAGGTTGGTACATTGTAAGAACAACAGTGGTTCAAAGAAGCATTAAAAGCTGTGTCAAAGCTGTGTCTTTTATTACCTCTGTGTTTAAGCTGGATGAACTCCCTGATGTTTTGCCTGTTAGCATGTGCATCAGCTGGAGAAGGACTCCTAGCTGAAGACAGGACAGCTTCTCTATGTGCAGATTTAAGGCCCTCCGCCCTCGGTCGTCTTCTACACATGAGCAAAGGAGGAAAATCCCAAATTAAACAGAACAACTACCTCTAATAACAAACAGATGTCTGTCTGAAAACGTAGCAGCAGTTCACTATGCCAAATGCTTTCTAGTTGTGCACAGTAACTATACCATTTAGCTCCACCTGCTGCACTGTCCCTGCAGTGACATAAATTAATTCTGCATTGCTATAAAACAATGAGGGCATTACGCTTGACCTGTACTTGCTGAATACATTCCAAAGCTTTTATGTTCCCTAAAGCGCTGGTCCTTCTGTGTGAGCAGTCTGTGACAAAAAAGCCCAGAGACTGGCACCAGTTCAAAGGCATTTCTCAGATGATTTGCTGTAAACTTGAATACAAGCACAGATTAACAAGTGGCTTGTAAAACATTCCTGTAATTTAGCAGGGAGGGATGCAGTTACTCGACATATCGTGCTGGGCTTGGTAATAATGGGTTGAGAATATTCTAAATAGCAACATGGCTACTGTAGTGCTCCACAGCAATTCACTGAGGAAAGACATGGGTCACTTCATTTTTTCCAAGCACAGTAATACATACTTCACTACAAATATCAAATCCAGATCACACTTTAACAGCCCAGAGTTAGTATTGTGTCTTCACTTCACAACATCTGGGGGTTAATTGGGTTAAATTCAACATAGCAGCGTCTCTAAATGACTGATTGTAAGCCTGGCACAAAAGATAGAAATCCCTGTTATTTTGGGTCTGTTATACCTGCACACATCCCCCTGCTGTTCAGTGCTGCCTGACTGCAGTACCTGTTTACCAGATTGTAGTGGGTCTCGTGTGAATCCGTGCGACCCATCTGAACCTCCAGTTGTCGCTGCTCTTTCCTCAGATAACCACGGAGGGCTGACAGCTTTCTGATTACTTCCTGTTGATCATCTGAAGCATGACAGGGGAGTGAAGGCAGAGCAAGGATCAGAAAAATAAATGTTTATGATTTGCACGCACAGAGGTTAAGACAAATCTTACCCTGCTGGCTGGGAATTTCATCGGGTGGTCGGTGGTGCGGTGCTGACACTGAGCGATTCTGTGAATGCATTTTTTTTTTATTATAGAGTTATCATAAAGGGCAAAATGTGAAAAATATTTGCAGCCTTTGTGATGAGTTACTCACAGTTCTGGATGACCGCTGGCTCAAAACAGAGGAGGGCCTATATGGCGCAAGATTTGCCAGCTTTTTCTGCAAGGTTGGGATAGGCGGAGA
Organism: Simochromis diagramma; assembly: GCF_900408965.1. NCBI lineage: Eukaryota > Metazoa > Chordata > Actinopteri > Cichliformes > Cichlidae > Simochromis > Simochromis diagramma. Next base: position 4,744,643 of record NW_024387040.1, read on the forward strand.
GGGCTGCCTCTGCAGGACAACAAGTAAAATGCCATTCTTTGACAAAGACAGCGAGCTATAGCACTCCTGTCTTTTCGTGCTTACTGTACCTCATAATTCAACCGTGAGTCTTTCTCCACCCTGGTGGTCTGAGGTACCTTCTTAGTCTCTTTTTCCTGCATCACCACCTTTTCTTGCTTCTGGCGATGTGTTTCAGCTTCATGGATCCAGCCTTGGTTTTTCAGCTTATGCTGCAGAGAGTAGATAAAACTATAAAGAAGGAGAAATGATGAAGGACTCTTTATAAAAGAAACAAGCTCATCACCTCAGTCCTCCTTTTCTCTTTCCTTTGCTCCTCCTCATATTCCTCCTGTAAGCGTGCCCTCTGCATGGCCAGCCTCTTCTCTTCTTTCGCCTCCTCAATTCTCATCTGTTCTCTTTCCTCTTGCTGTTTTCTCTTGTTTTCCTCTATCTGTTTGAAATGCACAGTTACAGTTAATTTACAACTTTTTTAAAGTGCTGAGAATACAGGTTGCTGTAAATCTAAAAGCATTTCATTTCATCCTGCAGTTGATCAGTACCCTCTCCTATCATCCATCTACAGACTGAGGCCCCGGGACCTACCTGCTGTTTCAGGGCTGCTCTGTAACTGTCCTGCTGTTGAAGTGTCTCATCCTTGAAACCTGTAAAGGTGAAAACAATTTAAAACAGAAAAGACAGAAAGCCATAAGCTATAGATCTACAAAGCATATAAAATGCACAGCCACTGAAATATTAGGAAGATAACATTACCTGTTAGTCGATGGGAAATGGGAGAACTAGTTTCAGTGCCAGGAGTGGGCACAGGATTCCTATATGATGCCTCATTGATCCTGTGCATGTGATTTAGGTCACCTAAAGGCAGCAAAACATTCATTAAAACATGTTACATTAATATCTGTTGATCAAACACATTAAATTATCTGGCCTCCGGTGAACACCATTACAATAAAACTTACTAACAAGGTTGCCTTTTTGGTCTCTAATTGGAGCGCCTCCTCCTCCACTTCTCCCCCAGGGGTTGTATGCCCTCATCTCAGCCTGTATCTTGGCATTGAGTCGTGCTGTTTCTTCTTTCTCTAGTCTTCTGTGCTCCTCTCTTTCTTTAATCTGGGCCCCAGACACAATTTTCAAAGGATGAAACCATGACACCGCTATAACAGAACATGTGGTTTCTTCATGGAGCTATAACAATGTACCTGCTGTCTGAGTGTCTCTTGGTAGCTCAGTACACTCTCTCTCCTCTGCTTTGACTTTTCTGCATGAAGTTCTTCAAAAACCAGAGCAGATGCTCCATGTTGATGAGTTTCTCTGGAAGCAGACAGAGTAGCAAATGGCAAGGAGATATAAGTACAGAAGGTAGTGATAGGCATTCAGTTTGTGAAGACTCTCTTCCGGAAGAGAGAAAAGATCTACTGGGTTGCTGTTAGCAGAGATGAGGGCATTTAATGCAGCTTTACTGAATAAAATCTATATTAACATCAACATGCTGAAAAAATTAACATGTTTTACAAAAAAAACTTCAAAGGTGCTGGGAAGGTCACTGACTCCTTTTGGCCACTGGATCTGAGAGGACGCGTTCTCTGAGACAGAATCTTGGAATTCTCAGACTGCCGATTCCCCCCGGGCAGACCATCTGATGTAGAAAATACAAAAATATAAGATAAAGAATGTACACGATTCAAGAGCTTCATGAACTATCTGCTGCCACTGACTGCCACAAACAAAGCTCAAATAAAGAGCAGGAATTTGGCAGTAATATTGAAATAGAAAAGAAATAACTGTAACCAAACACACCACTCGCATATAGTATTATCATTAATGTTGCCTTCAGCTGTAGAAAAGGAGAAACAGCAACATTACCGTTTTCATGAATGTTGCTTTAAGCTTTTCTGAAGCTTAAAGCGACATTCATATGATTTGCATGGAGGTGACAGTTGCGTTAAGTGCAGCAGGTCATCTATCACAATAAATATAAGGGTTTATTTTAATTTTGTTAATAGGTTGTTGCAGTTTCTTTGTAATGTTGACTTTACACAAACTGGATAGCAACGCGTTTTTCAACTCCAGCAATCTAAACATCACCACACTGAAATCAAACCAGTCGTTGTCTGCTTTAAAAACTGCTAGCAATAATCAACAACATAAGTCTAAAAAAAATGTGGATAAAAACAAGAAACATTTAGTAAATACATATTTGTGAAACAGATAGTTACTGTACATTACTTGGATTGTGAGGAAGATGAGGATCTAATGGATTCCTGGTTCCATAGTAGTAATAATCTGCATCATATGGAGTCTTGTAATTGTGAGGTACAATGGGAGGTAAAGGAGGAGCAACACTCGCAACCCTGAAACAGAGTTACCAACACTCCAGTGATTGTATAGCAGGGCTGCTAATTTTATTCATTTAATCGAAGCAAATGTGAGCTACCTTGGGATGGTCACCTCTCCTAGGATGTTTGAGAAGTCTCTGTGGTAGTCCTCACTAAAATAGTCCAGTGAGGGGACACCTTGCGGTAATTCCATCCCATTTGAAGGCACAGTCTTCCCAGGCAGTTGTCTGAGAGCTGTAATCAAGTCCACCTGGGACTTTCCTGGGGGGGCTCTCTCATCTGCATTCTCAGTGGGTTTGCCATTTTCAAGACTGGGATTTAGGTGCTTCCCTTCTAGATCTTTTCCTAGCTTGTGAAGAACATCCTGGCTCAGGCTGTTATAGTGACGATTCACAGACCCTAGCTGCTGTATCCGGTCAGGCTGGAACAGATTATGTGTGGTCCAGAACACAATCATCAAAGAAAGACAACATATATATCGAGGATAAGATTAGGTGGCACTTCTTTCAAGAAATTTCTCCAAGACTCCACAACCTATGAAAGTTATAATAACAAATCCAGACCTGACACAAACATTATGTTTCTGCTGTTTAAAGGTTTTGCTAGCCAGATCTTTTAATGCTATTCTCCTACCTCTTTCTCAGGGTCAACTCTCAGCTCAAGTCTTTTCTCCCTAAAGAGAAAAAAAGGACAGAGAACAACGTCACAGGCTTGATGTTGTTTTCTATGTCTTCTTTTTTATTCAGCTGCTCCCTTTAGGGGTCTCCACAACATGATCAACAGCCTCCATCTCACCCTATCCCTAGCATCCTCCTCTGTCACACCCCTCCGCATGTCCTCCTTCATGACACCCAGAAATCTTCTCTGTGGTCTTCCTTGTTTCCTCCTGCCTGGCAGCTTCATCTTCAACACCCTTCGTCCAATATATGTGCTATCCCTCCTCTCCACATGTCCAAACCATCTCATCCTTGCCCCCTCTAACTCTCATCACTTCTCTTCTTAACCTAGCTTCGACAGGTCTTTTCTAAGTTAAGAAGAGAGGTGACCAGCGGTCAGTAGTTTGATTTCATGCTTTGTAGATCATAAGGGTTGAGCTAGCTTAAAGGACACTGATGAAAATGATGATTTTGAGAATAAATACTTACTCCATCTTCTTCCTCTGCTTTGCAGCAATTTGTCTCAGTAACTCCTGCCTGTATTGTTCTTTCCTCATCTGAGTTGTCTCCTGCTCTTCTGTTATTCCTGCATCAAGACATAGAGTCATTAAAATACTGCTCAAGTTCTGAAATATGACTTTAATTGATAAATTGCATTTATTATCTGTGTAGTAAGAATGTTTTTTACCTATCAACAGTCCAGTAGCAAAATCAGCCTTATCCTTCCTGACAGCAGATCTTGCAGCCATCTTCATGCTGGCTGGCACATGAACACTATTGAATACAGATACACAAACAGAATGGGGCTCTCCATAAGAGTCACCCAATTACTGACAGCATGCAAGGGTAACATCACTGCAATAACTTCCTCTTTAAGCCACACCCAGCTACGATTTTATGTCACACCGTGGCTGCAGAGATTTGAGGTCTATTGATTCTGAAAATTTATGAGACTTTCCAGGGGGATGTTGTTGGCCGCCCTTGTCTGCATGTGACCACCGTTTCATCATCATAAATCACATTGCTGCAAAACCTTTTTGCCCAGGGCAAAGCATTTATAAGCTAACATTATTGCTAGTGTACAGTTAGGAGCTGAGATCATTAACAACTTTCTAGAAGCAGGGCTCAAAAAACATAAACTTGCTTACTCAGACTTCCAAATTGTGTCATTGGTCTTCTGATGGGAAACTGTAGGAGCCGCTGTCTCCTTTATGTCCTGAGAAGCCCTGCCATAGAAACAGACAGGACAGTGAAATTTGGCAGAGGAGCAATCTGATCTCATTTATATGGTAATGGATGAAACTACCAGTAATTCAAATCATTTTCCAGAAAAAAAAGGATACTTCTTCACTCTGCACTCTTGCGCTGTCATCTCCTCATTGTACCCAGGCTCTTGAGTGTGCCTGTCGTTCCTCCTCCTGTATCTCAAATCAAACTCATCCCCTCTGTCTGTGTTTAGCTCGTCTTCAGAGCTGTAGGGCTCTGCTCTGAAGATTTGCCAGCGTCTTCGCCGCCTCTGAACTGGACTCCTGATTTCTCCATCGTCGAACACCTCGGTCAGAGTGGAAGCATCTTTCCTCTCATTGTGACTGGGGACTATGTTTGTGTGGGTATGTTTGTGAGGGGATGACAGGGGAGAGGCTGGGGGAGAAATTTTCAAGCCATCTGAAGCGTGAATCTGTCCAGGCTGAAAATGAAAATGTGAGGAAGAAATTCAATGTGAAAAAAGATTTACTTTGTAACAGAGTGTTTTTCGTTATTTGTCTTTCAAGTACTCAGTGAGCTGTATCTACCTGATAAATGGAGAAGCATTTCTACTGATAGAGAATCCTTTAAAGTGTGCTATAAAAATTGCATGGATTATTGCACCAAACACACTAGCGTTATTGTGCACGATCTGCCTATTGAGTCATCAGTCTTCTTACCTTGGGACTGACAGAAGACGTTCTCCTCTTTACCGTTCTGATTTGAGCTTGTTCTTGGAGGAAGAGGTTGTATTCTTTATTTCTCTCCTCTCTCAGTTTTTCCTGCAAGAGAAAAAACAAAAAGTCAGAGTCAAGCAGCCACACCGCTCAGTTAAGCTCATGTGACACTTAGAATTTAAGGAAATACAAAACTTAAAGAATACCATCTTCTATCAAAAGAAGATACATATTTCTGCTTGCACACATTAAGGTGACGATGAGGTTAAGGCTATATTTTTTGCCTCAATATTTCAAAAACGCTTGCATCAATACTTATCAACATTCAGCTTGTCGTGCACATATAGACGCCTGAAATCCCTCTTAACTTTTGTTTGTAAGTTCACGGTCTTATATAAAGAAAATCAGTTGCCATGAAGCGCGCAGCACTGTGCAGTCAGCAGTTTATATCAGTTCTAGCTGAAGAGCTAAAGCTCTACTTTGATGACTGAATGAATGCAGGCACACCTTTACAGATATCCTCTCATCAATCGGTAGTGACACTCCATCAAGTTGTTGTTGAGGCTCTTTACTTTTCAGATCCGTTTTCTGCAGGAAGAATAAGAGATTTGCTGTGTGTACGCAAATGCAACACAGAGGCAACTTAGTTAAACACAGACATAAACTCACCAGCCACTTTGCTAGGTAAACCTTTTCAGCTGCTCATTAATGCAAATACAAAATCAGCCAATCACATGGCGGCAGTTCAGTGCATTTGGGCATGTAGACAGGGTGAAGACGATCAGCTGAAGCTCAAATCAAGCATCAGAATGGGGTAGAAAGGTGATCTAAGCTACTTGAATGTGGCATAGTTGCCGGTGACAGATGGACTGGTCTGAGTATTTCAGAAACTGCTGATCTACTGGGTCAGTCTGAATCCAGGGAGCAGTAGTTCTCTGGGTGAACATGTCTTGTTGATGCCAGAGGTGAGATAAGGGAAGAATAGCAATGATTGCTTCAAACTGATAGGAAGCAAACAGTAACTCAAATAACCCTTTGTTACAACCAAGGTATGCAGAAGAGCATCTGTGAACCTTGAAGTAGATAAGCTAAAGCAGATAGTGGTGGTGTAATGGTGTTTGGGATGTTTTCTTGGCAGACTTTGGGCCCTTTAGTACCAACTGATGATACTACGTATATACAGCCTACGTGAGTATTGTTGCTGACCATGGCCATCGTTGTATGACCATGAGTATCCATCGTCCGATAGCTGATTTCAGCAGGAAAACACTCCACCATGTCATAAGGCAAAATCTTGTTCAATCTATGCCATTTAGATTGCCAAAATGGTTCTAATGTGGCATTAGGAAGGTATACCTAATAAAGTGGCTGGTGAATGTATTTTCGTAACGATTTCTGATATGTCATTCCAGATAAAAAGTTCCCATGTTCCAGACAATTTTAAGATTAGGATTTAAGATTTATTAAGTCTTAAATGTAACACTAATAAAAAGGAAATGTCTAAAATGCACATTTAGGTGTTTTATTCCATTCTGTCAATTGGATATGTATGCAAATTAGCACATATTTAATCTATGTTAATCGGACACCAATTTCTTTTTTTAAATAATTCAGCATAAGCTTCAAAAAACTTGCAATACATAAAATTATTATCTTAATATAAGTAATCAGCTGTTGAAATTTCATTGTGACTGTGATTCATTGTGCTTTTCCTTCTACAGTGAGCTACAAATTTTCACTTCGGTGGCACTTACATAAAGCAAAGATTTCCAGTTTTATTTAACTTGATGTTCTGACTTTAGATTAATTATTTTTCATATAATGTTTAGTCTACTATTTAACAATTTATTACAACAGTGAATGAAAATAACTCAGTAAAAGGTTTATACTCTAATGCCTTTGTGTGGTGCTCTGTTGTTTATTTCTCTTTTTTTATATTGAGATTGCTTGTTTGTTTGTTTGTTTTTTTAAATTGTGCATCTTTTACCTCACTAAGCCAGTTTGTCTTGGCATGTTTTTTAAATTTTATTTTAATAAGCTATTCTGATTTATTTAAGACCTTTTCTTATAGGTTATATATAATTATATGCCTGATGTAACAGTAAATTCCTATTGTTTTGGCTAAATGAACTATATATTATTTTATCTATACATGTTCAGATTTTTATTTTATTTATTTATTTATTTATTTATTTATTAAGTAATTTATTAATTTATTAATTTATTTTGCGTCGTCACACCCTGGATATATAGTTTCTGTAGTCCAGCTGGAGCTCCCGCTGAAGTTTCTGCTTCTTCCTTTCATACTCGGTACCCAGCAGATGGCTTAAGCCAATACCTGGGAAATACGGCATATATAGAGTAGACTGTACAATAAAAACAGGAAACTATTCACTAAACACTACAGGCTTAAATAATGCAGCCAATTCACTACTACAGCCTTGTACAGTACCTCTGTCGGGATTGGGGTTTACTCCTAGAGCTGCTGCTGAAGTCATATTTACAGCATTGTGTAATTTGCACCATCTGACCCTGACTGTGGAGAAAAACTCGCTGAAACACCGATTTGTTTATTAAAAAGCAACATGTGATTAAAAGAATTCCTTTGTTTGTTTGTTTGTTTGCTAGCTTGTTTGTTTTTACTCACCGGTTGATTAGTTTACACCTATAAACGTTGCTTCGCAAGTCCTTGATCACATATGGCGGGGAGTTTTTTTCTTCATGCTTCTCAAAGAAAACGTCCAATCGTGATACACAATACACCCAATAAGGCAAACATTGGACTTAATGTTCATATACCCCATAATGGGGTATATGAACATGCGCGTCTATTTTAAAGCTCGGATGTAACTCTGGCTAGACAAATAACAAGACCAAATAACACGATATATATCAATAATTCTTAAATTTCCACACAGCTCAAACCTATCCGACCGATCTTTCACAGCGAGCCCAAAGCGTCATTCCGTTGCCATGGGCAACCATGACACAAACCTTCTCCTGGGAGAGGCTAGCAAACACATCTAACACAAACATTCTAGAAAAATATGTCTAATATAGTCCAAATGTTAAGTCTTTAATAACTCTGCAATATTTAACACTAGGATCTGAATTTTCTGTTTCTTTTTAATCGTCTTTAAACAACATAAAACCAGGCAAAGTTTATTAACAACATGTTAATAAACTTAACATACTGCTGTTGTCTAAAAATGATGGGGCGATCGTGGCTCAAGAGTTGGGAGTTCGCCTTGTAATAGGAAGGTTGCCGGTTTGAGCCCCGGCTCGGCCAGTCTCGGTCGTTGTGTCCTTGGGCAAGACACTTCACCCGTTGCCTACTGGTGGTGGTCAGAGGGCCCGGTGGCGCCAGTGTCCGGCAGCCTCGCCTCTGTCAGTGCGCCCCAGGGTGGCTGTGGCTACAATGTAGCTTGCCATCACCAGTGTGTGAATGGGTGGATGACTGGATATGTAAAGCGCTTTGGGGTCCTTAGGGACTAGTAAAAGCGCTATATAAATACAGGCCATTTACCATTTAAAAATGATAAATTAATAGCCCTTTAACTTACTAGCTACGGCCTTCCTCCAGAATAGTATTGCCTAATTATTGAATACTAGCTTCAGTTTTATTGACTCATTAAATACTTCAGCTCCCAGTACAGTGCCGAGGCTCTAAGAAAAAAGCCCTGACAAATAGATGTAGGTACCTTTCTAAAAAGCGCCGCTAGATGTCAGTGCGTCCCCAGCGGTTAGTTTGACGTCGTCGCAGGACTAAACCATGGCTTCCGTCACAGGGGTAAATATATTCTAATAAGAGTAATAAATAAGATACAAATATGATTAATGAATGCAATATCACCATATATCATTGCGTTGTAGTGTTAAGAGATGGCATATAACAAATAAACACATCAGTGGTAAATATGTGTAATATGAAGACGAACGTCCCCGTCGATTTCACTTTGTTGCGTTGGTATCGCTCACTGTCATGGCTCCTTGAGCGAGTGGCTATCAGCTCCTAAAACGATATCAAAATCTTTGGGGGAGAAATACAGCACTTCTTCCCGTATTTAAAGAAAAAAATCGGGTGTTTTTACGGCTCGGGTTTTGCTTGGATACATTATTAACATGGCGGGGAGCAATACGGCTCAGAAAACATGGGAGCTGTCTAACAGCATGCAGGAAGTTCAGAGCATTGATGAAATTTACAAATATGACAAAAAGCAACAACAAGAAATCCTCGCTGCGAAGCCATGGACGAAAGAGTGGGTGCAAAACAACATTGTGGTATTTAGGTTTCTGTCTAAGTATTTAGGTGATTGCTGAGCTGCCGTATTCGTATTAAATGGTGTTCGTTGGTAGTTTATTGTTGGAACATTAGTGGTAGCTTAGCTACAAACTAGCAAACCGGTCTTTATGTTAGTAGCAGTACAGCAAAATGGATGTGTATCTACAATATACGCACTGCTTAATATTATCTAACATCAATACAAATACATTTGTCATTGTTCACCTTTTAGTCACCACTACTTCAAGTACTGCAAAATCTCAGCTTTGGCCCTGTTGAAGATGGTAATGCATGCCAGGTCTGGAGGAAACCTGGAGGTGATGGGCCTAATGCTGGGAAAGGTGGACGGTGAAACCATGATCATCATGGACAGCTTTGCTTTGCCCGTGGAGGGCACAGAGACCAGAGTTAACGCCCAGGCGGCAGCCTATGAATACATGGCTGCCTATATTGAAAATGCCAAACAGGTGGGACATTGACTTCCACGCACATAAAGAGCATCGTGTTTGAATTATGACTTAGAAAGAAGGAACCGAACTATAGCCTAAATAAAATCAGACTTGATTTCATCTGAGACATTAACTTAATACTTTCTGTGAATGTCACTGGTTTACAACCATTTTCTTTTTACTTAAAGAAGAGTGTTTCAGCTGCTTTAGAAAAATCTTTAACTTAATATCAATAAGATTTTTACAAACTATAAAGGGATTATTTGAAGCATTACTGTCTTTTGATAGTATTAATATTCTGATAGCCATATATAACCACATTTGTCTGCCTTTTCCCATGCTGAGTATACGATTACTTATTTCTAACCTATTTTCAAGCACTTTATTGTAGTTAATGTTGCAACCCAAGAAGCAGGAATACAGTATAAATATATTATAAGGTTAATATGATTTGCACTCTTTTATATTATCTAGGAATAATTGTAAAATTTTGTGTAAATTGTACTATGTTATGAGGTTTCTCCAGTCCCTGTTTAACATACACTATCCAATACTCTAATGAATTCAAGTGACTACACGAATGTGGAGATATTTTTTCTTAAAAGAAAAAGGAAAGATGGGAAAATGCTACTTTAGATAAGGATAAAAACTGCAAACTGTGTCAAATACAATCATGTTACTGACATCTTACACTGCCCTAAAGAAGATATGATTTTATATTATCTACAATTCCTCAGGTTGGCCGGCTGGAGAATGCGATAGGCTGGTACCACAGTCATCCAGGCTATGGATGCTGGCTCTCCGGCATAGATGTCAGCACCCAGATGCTCAACCAACAGTTTCAGGAGCCTTTTGTGGCTGTTGTGGTAAGATGGGAAATAGTAACCAGTTTTATTTTGAAGCTAATGGCTTTTTGTTTTTTTTTTAACTGTGACTTCTATTTTCCCACTTTTCAAATGGAGCTTATCCCATATCCCACATCCCATTAATGTGGGTGTAACTGAGAAGGGGGGAAGATTACTGATGGATGAGTTGTAGATTTGCATGTAGTACTGATGAATATTTTGCTATTACAACCACATTTGCTATTTACACTTCATTTGGTTTAGCGGCGCTTAAATGCCAGGGGCGTCATGTAATTAAGTGTGTATTTTCAGCACACTGACAGCCCCAGTAAAAAGGCTCCTGGTGGCCACATTTGAGTAGTCCCTAGAGGTTTGTGTGACCCCTGACTCTGTTTTCCTGTTCTACTGTATCTTGCTTCCTATAGATTGATCCCACTCGGACTATTTCTGCAGGGAAAGTCAACCTCGGTGCCTTCAGAACCTACCCGAAGGTAAAGCAAAGACTTTAGCAGCAGTCCTCTTTGGTCTTTAGTAAAATCACAAAATATCTGTTTTTTCATTCTTCTTGTGCATAGCTGTATTTGATTATTTGAGATGTTTTTATATACTGATTTTATTGTTGTGTATTTGTTAAGAATATATTTATAATTTTTTTTTTCAGTCACTCTGTATTCTTAATTCCTTATTACTGTAGTAAGTACTTAGTATTTCCTTTTTGGATTTTTAGGGTTACAAACCCCCTGATGAGGGACCCTCAGAATATCAGACTATCCCCCTGAACAAGATTGAAGACTTTGGTGTACACTGTAAACAGTGAGTATTTATATTTGCTACAGTATTGTACCGGATCAAATACTTGTGTAGCATGTACCGTATCACACATTTTTCACTGTTTACTTTATTTTCAGTACTTGCATATGCGCTTCTTTTTTCTCTGTCTCTCTCCTTTTTAGGTATTACGCCTTGGAGGTTACTTACTTTAAGTCCTCCCTCGATAGAAAGCTCCTGGAACTCCTTTGGAATAAATATTGGGTTAATACCTTAAGTTCTTCAAGTCTCCTCACGGTATGTAGGGCATTTCAAAAATCAAAATGTTTGCTATTTGTTTGACATTTTGATTTATGGTTAATTATTACTCTATAACTCATTTAGACATGTGGTCACCAGCTTGTGATGTCATGATTTATTGCTGCTTATTAGCTAAGCGTCCGTGTTTGTTGATTTTAGTAATAAGCTGTACATGAACTTTTTTTCACAATGGAGATAAGCCGACTCCACGATGCTCCTTTTCCCCCTTGCTGTTCGTTCGCCCCTCATGTAAATTTGCATTGTGGATGCAGGAACTCTGTCCTGAGCTTGACTAAACAGTCTAAATAGGCATCAGGCTTGTCCAAACAGTGGGTTTTTTGGCGTTTTGGATGAAGATGAATTGACTAGATGTCAAGAACGGGCTGCTTTATGGGTGACGGGCTTTGTCAGTTGCTACACTGTCACCCCAGCCAGGGGCCTCCCTTGTCATTGTGTTTTAATTACCTTTTCTACCATAAACACGGCCTCACCTTAAGCAAACCTTTCACTGACTTCTTTTCATTCACCACAACCCATAAAGTGTTCCCTCTGGCTTTTTAGACATATTTGTTGCCATTCTGCAAAAAAAAAAAAAAAAAAAAGGAAAATCTGTTATCAAGCTTTTAGTGGCAAATTGTGCATGAGTCAGTTTCTGTGTGTTTGTGTGTTGCATGGTCAGAACTCGGACTACACCACGGGCCAGGTGTTCGACCTGTCAGAGAAGCTGGAGCAGTCGGAGGCCCAGCTGGGCAGAGGCTGCTTCATGCTCGGATTAGACACACACGACAGAAAGTCTGAGGACAAACTGGCCAAAGCAACACGAGACAGGTGGGTTTTATTTTCGATAGAATGCTTTAGTAAAATTAAATGTCAGCTTAATTTATTTTGGGCACTGTAACTTAAGTATGATATAATATGACTGTAAATGTATAAATAATATCCCACTAGATGAATAAAGTGGTCAGTGGTGTTGCTTTCAATTATGTAATCATATTTTCTACTTGTGTGATATATATTATTTTTTCCACTGACCTTATAACTGGCTTGTTTTCTTTTATTTCGAGCAGTATTTTTATCACATCCTCAAATTAAATGTCAGTCTTTTTTAAATCTGGCATTGATTAGGTGTTAAGGACAGTAGTTTATTTTTGTGTTTGTTGCTAAATTAATCTAAAATTTGTTTCTTAATCAGACCAGTGTTGCTTAGCAGTAATCATTCTGTGCTTTAAGATACTTTTTAATCAGTTATTATGCAAACTGACCCCATTTGGCTATTTCAAATTTCTTGATTTAGTTTCTAATAGAATCCAGCTCAGTAATGTCTTTATGAACTCCGCCAAGGTGGTCATGTTTTTGGGAGCATTTTCGTGTGTGTCATTCTTTCTGTGTGCAAACAGCTTCAAAATGTTTGAATTCATTTAGATAAACTTTGTTGGGGTGTAAGGTGGCATCATGTTAACAATCCATTAAGATTTGCCTTACATCCACTCAGGCCTTCAAGGTCAACTTAAAGATTTATTGCCTGAAAATTGACAAAAAGCCTTATAACTTAGAAGCTATGATTCTTACAAGTGTGGTATAAAAAGCACCATATAAGGATTTAAAATATCATGTCATATTTGACCTCTGACCTCTCCTTCAGGGTCAATAGATTGATCTGAAGGTGATAATGATGCTATATAGAGAGATTTAAAACAGTTTCTTTCAGCAATTGTTTGTATTGACAACATAGAGGCATATTAGGAATGACATATAGAGTCTAAGTAACACGTTACTATATTATGAATTTGTTATGCACATTACAATAATAGGTTATAACTGTTTAAATACGTAATTTGAATACACAGAATATGTTAGAATAAGTATTTTTTTAAAACAAACTTCTGCTGAAAAACCTTTTTTTTCCACTTTTTTATTATTAAATATTTAAACTAAACAATGAAGTAAATGCTACACATGTACTATATCCACATGAATTTAAAAAACGGGTTTCATCAGGGCAAATAATGTTGATAGTGGTTTCAGTTTCAGTTTCATCTTTTAGTGGCTCTATAATGTAGTGGTTTAAACCTTCAGCTGTCAAGCTAAACATCCCCGGTTTCAGGATAAGACACAGGAAGGCCAAATCACACACGGCGAGCTACCTGCTGTGGCGACCCCTCGTGAATACGAGTGCAGCCGAAAGTAGCTTTAGTTTCAGTGATATCTGATACATACAGCCACTACGAATGTCTGCAAACAGCAACGTTACCTTTAAAAAGTCTGCTGACACCACTTTAAATGTCATATCCCTTTATGCTGCATCTGTTTTCCTTTTCTTTTTTTCCCCCTGGATTAAATGCTGATCTTCATTTCTCTCTGTGGTTTATTTTAGCTGCAAGACAACCATAGAAGCGATTCATGGTCTGATGTCTCAAGTCATTAAGGACAAACTCTTCAATCAAATCAACACGTCTGGCAATTAAACCTCAGCCACAAGGCCATTTTAATTACACCTGGAAATGTGTTCTTGTGCATGCCCGGTGCTTACTGATTCATGGTGTATGTTTAACTGCTAAGAGTAGCATCATCTGTTATTTCTCTTGGGAGTGCTTTTCTATTCATTTTTCCTTCATGTAGGTAAGAATTAGAAGACACGTGCAAAAAATAAAACTTAAAAAAAGCAGCATTTTGTGCTTTTTTGTTTCTTTGTTTCTTTGTTTGTTTTATATAAGGCAAAGTGTAGCTGGGACAGTGATCGGTTTCAGTGGAAGGTGGATTAGATGTACACTGCTGTCCAAATGTTTACTCTTTAGTGCATAATATTATATTCTCAATGCCCAAGGCACGGCGGCATCTTTTCACACATAGCCCTGATTCAGCACAACATTTAAATAACACATCGGTGTGGTCACATTTAAAGCTCAGTCTAACCTAGCACCAGTCAGTCATTCAAGTGGTGTAGCCTGTCATAGCATTACATAATGGAACAACAAACTACAGCTTCTGCTTAGGCTCAGCGGGAATCGACTGCCATGCGTGGGATGTCTCTGCGGAGTTGCTCCCAGCACAGTTTGGCCCTCGGTGGTACGCTGTGGCAGAGCGGCCAGCTTGTCAGGTTGTGGTGTGGCAGTGATGCAGGGCAGAAACAGAAGCCGTGCACACTGGGGTCCATTCACCCGACGCGCCTGCTCTCCATCGAAGCAGACACTCGCCGAGTCTGCCTTTCTTTCTTTTCCCTTTTTTTTTTTTTTTCCTATTCCTTTGGCCTGGGGTTGTGTGATGTCTTTTTCTATGGTATTGTAATGGCTACATGTATATTTTTGATGTCATGTATTGCAGAGGAGAGAATCCCAGTGGGAGAGTGGAGGTGCCTGTTTTTTCTCATAAGCATGAGCTTTGGCACCACTTGCTATAATGATTTTACTTAACCATGATTTAACCCGTGTCTTAAAACTGAGAACTTTTGGTGTACTGGTTTACGAAAATGGAACTTATTAGATTAGATTTCATGAAGTTTAGGAATATGAAATCATTGAGTAAGGTTTTTGCACTCAGTCTACTGACTAGTTTGTATTTTCGCCAAATATTTAAATGTATTACATGTCTGACTGTCAGTGCTGAGGTTGTATTTAAAGTATGCACTTCTAAAATAGATTAACCTAATGTTTGGTCTTTCATGATTTAAGAAACATGTTGAACTTGTTGGATATGTAAATATTGTGATTATCACCAGATGGACATTTGTATGCATGACTAAAGCTGCAATAAGAACATTTATGTAAATTCTAATCAAGTCAAATTGTGGGCAGCCAAAAAAAATTAAACGATCCTTTTCAACAGATTTCTAATTCTGAAGTATGTTCCCGTTAGTACAAAAAGGTTTCTGCTTGCATGACTGTGAAAAAGAAACATCGTAAAATAAAATGATTTAAGAAGCGTTTTTAATGTATATGGCACTGCTTTGACAGATAGTTAGAAGCCTGCTGTTGTCCAATAGGCGGTATAGATCTAATGACCACACTAATCAGGAGATGGAAAGAGCAGTTTTGCTGTGAGAATGATTGATCCCGCTTCCTCCCCACCAAGGGCTGCTGCATAAGCAGAGGCAAGTCACTCCTTCACAGGAAACTCAGGTCATGACAAAATTTAAAGTTTACCGACTTTCCCCTAAAATAAAAACATAAAAAAGCCTCTTTCAATCTGGAAGTTTTACTATCATGTTAGCTGTTCGGGACTTTTCAGTACACTAGTCCCCCAGTTAGCTACTTAATAGCCTACTTCCGCTTCGCTGGTGTTGCGCCAATTTCAGTGACCCGTGGAATTCTGTTGTGTCTCGCGGACGCTACTTCCGTTGTTTCCATAGAAACCATGTTCACGATCTCAAACAAAAAAGACCAACACGCTTGAAAACTGTGTAGCTATAACATACGTTTTAAACCCCCTTGCCGGCGTTGAAAGGTAGGAGAATGCAGTTAACTATTTATATATTTGATTTTTACACCTGAAGAATATTTAGCGGAAACGTAGAACTTCGTGTTAGATGTAGTTAAGAGTCTAATATTGGGGCTATATTTGTTGTGCTAGCGAAGCTACACAACATAAAAAGGACCCGATTCCTTCCTTTCACTGTTGCTTTGCAGTTTATCCACTTCAGTATGTTACTCCCTGCCCGTATGCACTGCTATAAGCGTGGATTTTCTTTGACAGTGACAAACCGCCGTCCCTGAAAACCCCAGGCCCAGGAGTGTTTGAGTTCAGTTAGTCTATAGCTTATCGATCAGTGTCTAGTTTTCCTTACACCACCGACCCGAAGCCTTGAGATCAAGCGTGGATGAGACCTGCTGTCACATCACTCTGCTCTCCTCTCCCCAACAGTATCTTTTAACTACACGCGTACACAGTTGTATACTTAATACAACCTAAGCTTAATACCTGAGGAAATTAAACTCAAAAAGTATAATTGTATACCTCACGGTCAGGTCATTTTAGTACACAAGCCTTATATAAAAACACAGTGGTCACCTAAAATCATATAATTTTCCATTAGTTATTTCAAACCATGACGTGATTAGGTTTTAGACCATTGAAATATTCAGAGGAAATATTTGTATGTTTTAGACACAGCCAACCCATAGTCACTGCTGTGGGCTGAATGCTTGGCTGAAGCTGAAAGGGATCCTCTCTGAAGCCGAGATTGTGACAAGCCAACATGGTACATCTGACCGTAGATCTGATTGCTAAGTCTAGAAAGCACTTCAAAAAGAAAAGGGGCCTCTCCTTCCCAGAGTACCTCAAGACACTCACCCACCTCCACTTTTCTAACAAGAATATTGAAGATATTGTAAGTAACCAGCATCTTTAACACTTCTTTAATTCTGGTTTTTCAATTTACTAATTTTAATGCCTAATTTTCTTGATTTTCAAGGGAGATCTTTCAATGTGTACAAACCTCACCGTTCTTTACCTGTATGATAATAACATCACTTACATTGGCAACCTCAGCTTTGCCTCCAACCTCACGCATCTCTATATGCAGAACAACAGCATAACCCATATAGATAATCTGCACAATCTGCAGAACCTCTCTAAACTGTGAGTAAAGTTCAACTGATTGGTGATAAATATATGAAGTGGGAGGTGTGTGTTTGAACATGTATGTTATTTTTGCTGCTCTGCAGGTATCTCGGGGGGAACAGAATTGCTGTGGTGGAGGGCTTAGAGCAGCTCCATCAGCTCAAAGAGCTTCATGTGGAGAATCAAAGACTGACACCGGGGGAAAAGTTGCTCTTTGACCCCAGGACTCTCGACTCCCTCGCTGTATGACCTATTTTTACTCTGTTCGGCTCACTAATAGTATCAGAAAAAAACATCTCCCACACTTCCAAATAACTTAAGTTATTCTTGGTTGATTCATTATACGTTTTTAAGCTATCGAAAGACCAGACGAAGGTCTGACATTCACTTTTCATGCACAAAGATGTGTGTGAGCTGTCAACCCATGTGTAGGTTATCACATCCAGTGAAAGAGAGATCTGAGATTTCCCCTGATCCGTGTAAGAGCAATATTGTGCAGGGTTTGATGATGTCAAAGAGATCTCTGTTGCTCCCTCTGGTCTGACAAATCAGTTGAGTCTGTTTGCTTCGTTTACTGCCCATGCTATGGATAAACACACCAGAAGTCTCAGCTTCTTGTTTGTTTAGATAAATTAAAGAAATTGCTGTGCAAATTTAAAGAGTTCCAGCATTTTATAAATGAGCCATTGTGAAACTTCTAACCAGGGTGAACATTTTGCAACTGCACCACACACATATATATATGTAAAGACAACATATCCACATGCTTAAGAGTGCTTACAAGCGAATAAAGAGATAAAAGTAAATGTAGTTTGGACCAACTAGTACTGCTTCCTTTAAGCTCTGATATATGGTATTGCAGATATTTTCTTTGGGTGGGTGCAAATGATTTTTGTCTTTTCTTTGGAAGTTGCGTTGCATATTTGAATACCTGTAGTTTAATATCAAGTTGATTTGACCATAAAAAATATGTTTCATATATACGTTATAGTCCAGGATCTGTTTGTAGTAGTCTGTCATTGTACTGACTGTAACATGAACTATTTTCTTTACATTAATATGAATTCTGTAAATTCTTTGTTCAGGAATCTCTGTGTGTCCTGAATATTAATAACAACAACATCGATGATATCAGAGACCTGGCGGTGCTGAAGGAGCTCCAGCATTTTTCTGCTGCAGACAATAAGCTGTGCAGTATTGAGGTAAATATACGTTTTCAGGACTTACTTGATGTCATTCAAGGCTCCTGCTGCAGTGTGACTCAATTAGAAAGTGAGTGCACGTGAAGTCAAAGTAAATACTACCCCTTCACAGCAACTATGCATGCCTGATCAGGTCAGCATTAACATTGTTCCATGGCTTTCTGCACTGATGTGTGAAATGATATGGATAGCGGAGTTGTAAGGAACTAAATCCTGCAAATCCCGCCAGAGCTTCCCAGTCTCCACGACTCGCACAGGGTCAGAATTATTCAACAAATCAGCGAACCATTCCCCCGAGAATTTTCTCGCTGACAGCTTCAAACAAGCACAAGTTTCTCCCGTTCCTTGGAAGGTTGATTTTTCCTCTCTGCCTTGGAATCGTCTATTTGATGTCGCAAACCCCCGCTGTATCACTTTATGAGATTTATTAGACTCCCTGACGCTATGATGGCAATGATATCTCTGTTTAAACTTATCTGTTAACTGAAAAAGTTGATGGCTTTATTTGAAAGGGTGTAATTCTTGCTTCTAATTGGCATTTAATAGCAGGATGACGCAATGAAAGCACTTTGTAGTTGACTTTACTACCTTCTTAAAACAGGGGACTTTCTTTGGAGATCGTTGATGCAGGTAATTGTTGTACACGTGTCATTTTTTTTAGCAGATGTCTCCTATAATTTATACAACCCGTCTGCCACTATCGATTGCGCAAAGACAGCCCTCCAAAGGATCAATTTTTTCTTCTGCACCATTTGGTCAGAGTCCAGAGGAAACATTATGGATTTTTAAAATAGATTATGACAGGCAGTCAGCCCGGGTGACAAATGGGGAGCATCTTCTGAGGCAGTTAGCTGTGCGCGGGGCAGAGAGGACAGGGGGAATCGAAGCTCTGGTCAAATACAGGTTCATAACTGGCCCATCATTAGTGGAAGTGAGAGAGCCGGCCAAGCTCAGTGAGCATTCAGCCTCTGCTGTTCTCCACGCCCCCGTGTGGGGGGCAATTTGGCGCTGGGCTCCTCTTCAGTGAGGGCCTTCTGAGTGACGGCCCTGACACGATCATTTATCAAAGCCTGGGAGCGCGTGGTGCTCAGGGGTCCCCCTCTGAACTGATTGCGGCTCAAGCTGGAAAAGTGGAAGCGCTTTGGCCAAGACAGGAAGGCAATGAACAATCAGAGCGTGTCCAGAGAGTATTCATATTTCCAGGCTTGGATTAATGTGCCTTTAGATAAACATACAACTGCAGGCTACTCGCTGGAGGAGCCAGCCTCACACTGCCCCAGGAGAAAACTTGTAGTTACATGACACCGGCGACACTGTTTATTAAAACAGACTGATGTGTTGTTTATGCACTTTCTATTGGCCCTTATACTTCATATTACCATTCACTCACACCTTTCTTTTTTCGCTATGATCATCTGAATAGCAATCATAAGATTGCATTATATTTGTTTTAAACAAACTGGGCTATTGTTTGATGTGTAGACAATAACCTTAGAGACACAGTGTTTCCAGTAGAATAATTAGGGATTCAGACACAACAGATTATAGCAGATTTCCTGCTTTGTGTTTATTTTCAGGAGCTAGAAGATGTGTTCAGCCACTGGCCTCAGCTGTTTCTAATGGATTTGAGTGGAAATCCTGTGTGTAAAAAACCAAAGTACAGAGACCGCCTGATAACCGTGTGCACAAGCCTCGGTAAAATAATAATCATTTGTTTGCTCAGTTCACTTCTAATTTGAAAATACGCTTTCATTATTTTGCTGTGACTTAAATTTAGGAAACACTCTTAAGGATAAAATCAAAACATTCACAATAGTTCATTTTATGTTTTTTATTTTTAATGTTTGTTTGGTTAAAACATTTCTTATAGAGGCTCTTGATGGAAGGGAGATTAATGACTTAACCAGAGAGTTTCTTATTAACTGGAAAGCATCCAGGGAGGCCAAGAAGAAAAAAAATAATAAGCATGATGTCTGGAGCACTCATCCCTTATTCTCTAACAAGTAAGTTACTTTATTTGTACATTTTTTTAAAAAATCCACCAACCTTGTTTACAGTCATTTTTCCCTCCTGTTTTTGCTATTTAATTCTCCCTTTCGTCTTTGCATGGTCCATTAAGTCACTTCTACTGTGGATCTGCTAATATGTATAACAATACTGGAAAACCATACTATCAGTTTTTAGATTAATGTGAAAATCACAAAAACGTCTGAATTGAGTTTTACATAAGTTCATAAGGCCGCTGGGTGACTTCACACCCATGCAAATTTCAGTAGTAGTAGCAGTACTTGGCTTTGTTTATATTTCAGATGAATTTAACATGGGTCAGGATCTGCAGCCTGGTCACAGCCACGCTAACATGCAGAGGTGGAAGCCACAGCAGTCTCTCAGGTCCAGTATCACAGTTTAAAAAAGCCTACATTCGGCACATCTATGTCATGACTTACTAAATTATTTAACTGCAGAGTGAATCCAAATCATAAGTAATAACTACTGATGGTAGGCTGACCCCAATTCTTAAAGTCCCCCCCTGCCTCCAAAAAAAGTGAACATTGCTAGAGAAATTCATATTTTATTGTAAGAGTCAGTTAGTTTTGCTTCATTCTCCTTCCTATCTTTTTTTCTTGAAAACTTGAAAGGAACCATCAGTTTTACTGATTTTACATAAGATTAAAGACATTTCAGTTTAGCCATAAAACAATTATAGAGATAATATTTATTTGTCAGCATTTGATTTTTTTCTCTCTCTCTCTTATCTTCCAGGGCAGAAAAATTCCAGTTTCTGTAAATAGCCTTGATCTTTTGGCTGTCTCATCAGCTGTCTGCAGTCATGTGGTTGCTTTAAGACAAACCTACAAATGCACCAAAATCTTCACCTACGACTAACCGTGCTTGTGCCTTGTTCATCCATCTTGATTATTATATCTGCAAAACTGCAGGCAACTCAGAGTCACTGCAGCTTCCTTCACCTATGGCATGTTTTTACAGCATATTCTAAAGTGATTTCATTATATTGAAATAATAAGTAACTAAAATTAATAACCATTGTGGGGAAAAAATAAAGACATTTATTTAATGTTTTTTACAGCTGTTTTATTGATAATTGCTTTATGTGTGTGTGAGTGGGGGGGGGGGGGGGGGGGGGGGGGGTCTGATGATTTAAATAATTTGTCCAAACCCAAACTGCTAGTTGCAATGCATTTCCTGTGATGTCATTTTTCTTCTAAATGCATGTCAGCAAATAAGTGAACATGGAGATGCAGAGTGGCACAATCTAAATGATCGCTCTGCTTTATTATTACAAGTCTTTACATTATCCAAAACTAACAGCGTGTGCTTCTATTTAAACAGCCGTGATAAATGATTCCGTCCTCTTTTATAACATATAAAGCCGCGACGCGGACGTATTTGGTCTCATCGTCGTTACTTTGAGTTTTTGGGGAGCCACGTGGGTGCGTAACTCTGAAAGATGCGGGATAATTAGGGAAACAAGCTTACTTAACCTTCCCTTACTTCTCCTTATAATTAGTGGCCCGAAGCAATACTGTTACCCCATCCTTACAAAAACAATGTTTATTAAGAACACTCTGAGGATACACATATTATGAATAATTCCTTTCATTAATTTGCCGACATCTCTGTTTGGAGCCCTGAAAATCAGAGTGATTAATTTATGAGTCTCACAAGAATTTCCTCAACGCCTGCCTGTTGATTGCAGTGCTGGAGTTTATTTATTAGCTGTTCCAATGAGTTTGCAATTCAAGACACTCTGGCAATTCGTCACATGTTTTGCATATCACCTTACCCTTGTCAGTTTGGCTTCATGGTCTATTGCAAATAGTGTTTTGGTAGACCAGCCTTTTGTTTCTGACCTTAAGGAGCATATTTGAGGTAATTGTGACCAAACTTCTCCCCAATGCCACTTTTTTTTCCTTTTTTTTTTTGGTGATAGGCTTATGAAGAAAATACAGTGTCAAGTTCGCAGCCAATTAGAGTGGGATACGGCCTGCACATATCGGAGTTGAAGCAAAAGAGAGCCCTGCCTCTGGCGTTGAAAACGAGCCTCTGCTGCCCCCAGACAGAAATAAGTTGGGAAGGGGGAAAGAGCAGCCTTTTCTCCGCTGCGAGCGGGTGTTATGGGTCGAAAGATTAATTACGTCGGAGTGAAATACTTGTCCGCCGCTTTGTGTATCCAATAAATTAAGGGCTCCCGAGACTTACGCACACAGGTGAAGTGTTGGATGTGCGTACACGGGGACTGCGGCGCAGCGTTCCTGCATACTTTATAAGGATAAACTGGACTTTGAAAGGGACCTCTTCTACATTGGCGAGCAAATTCTCCGACCTAACGACGTCTTCTTTGGGTTGCCTTCATGTCGTTTTTTGAGGCAGAGCCGTTGAGAAGTACCAGAGGTAAACTCCACATCAGACTACCGAACAGATAAAGCTCTCATGCCGGGAAAGACTTGGTTTGGAAATCTTCTGAGCATAAATTTATGTCAGTGCAACTAGACAGCTGTCAGTTATTTGGATTAGGTTTCTTTTTTTGTTGTTTTGTTTTTCTTTGATGCTGAAAGATTTTTTTAGACTTGAAGTGTGTTTCCTGTTTTATTTGCAGCATCATACAGTTTGACCTTTAATCACAGAACTTAACTCATGGATATAAATAAATGCAAAAGGCAGCAACTTTAATAGTGTAGATAAGTATAAATGTTTAAGTTCAAATTAGAACATTTGCTACAGAACAGCGGACTCAATTAAATATTCAAATTTGTCTGTAAAATGGCTGAAAGTTACAGCTAGAGTTCAAATAAAATGTGCAGCTACAGTGGGCAGGTATAGGCTAACCTAAAACCTCTTCATCCAGGTCAGTAAGTGCACCCCGATGGTTGGAAGACAGACGCTCCGAATGGACAGCGGTAATTGCTCCGGAGCAGTGGTGGATGACAGTCCAGGATCCAGCCCGAGCTCCAGCCCGAGTCCAGACGGTCGTCGTCAGGAGCTCCACCGGGCCAGAGTGCTCCAGAGCGGCGGGATCGGCGGCAGAGGACGCCCGGCAGCAGCGAATGCGGCGAGGGAGAGGAGCCGGGTACAGACGCTGAGGAACGCCTTCCTGGAGCTTCAAAGGACTTTGCCGTCAGTGCCGCCGGACACCAAGCTGTCCAAACTCGACGTGCTGATACTGGCCACCACCTATATTGCCCATCTGACTCGAACTCTGCAGGAAGAAGGCACAGAGGAAGGAGAGGGCACGAAACAAACAGAGGCGTTACACTCACTGAAAGGCGAAGGCTACCTGCACCCGGTGAAGGTCAGTGTTAATAAGCATTAATCACTAGAGATCTAGTTTTGTTTTCAATTCTTCATTAATTGTTTTATTCTAAAATTATTTTGGTGATCATGTTCTGTTAGAAATTTCTCACTTTTTAAAATATAAGAAGTTAGCACAGCCTTTATCCTATAGATGCAGAAAATCCTGTCACACCACCGAGTTCTGCTTTTAGAAATTATTTTACCAATTTAAATATTTCGATTTATTAGTTTCTGTTTTTCCCCTACAGAAATGGCCAATGCGATCCAGGCTGTACGTTGGAGCAACCGGGCAATTCCTAAACACTTCAAGTCCTTCAGAGTCAGAGGATCAAGGCCCATCGTCGTCCACCTCCCAGTAAAATAGGCTTAATTCATTTGTACCGAACAGCTTCGTTTTGTGCATGAGTTCATGCTTTACTTCCGAAGCGGCACATGATTGTAGAACAGCTCCCACTAAAGCACCGCAAATTAGGAAGCCCTTGTAAATTAATATATTACGTGAATTTTATTGTATAAATTTTGAGAAAGCATACATTATATTTCTGTGTGTTATTTCGACTAATCCTGCCTGCATTGTGCAGCTCCACACACGTCCCAGGTATATTTACAGAGACTCCTCGGGGCAACGAGCCCGTCATGCTTGAGTGTGCACTTTCAGCTGAGACATTTGCACTAAATGCATGTGTGAATAACTTAACATCTGTCATGTGAAGTGGTCTGTCAGGGAGCCCACAATGCAGGCTCCGAGTCTCATGTTCCTCCTTATTTTTTACATGCATGGGTGTAAATGTGTTTGTGAATAAATTACTTGACAATGAAAGAAGATATGTCTCCAAGGTTTGAACGATAGAAAACATTTTAAAGGTGTTCCAATTATTATTATTATTATTATTATTATTATTATTATTATTATTACTGATGGCATTTGCTGGACAGTGATTGTGGTTTTTGTGGTCTCTGAACAGTCACTGTAATTGTGTGGCTGTAGGTTTTAATCAAATCCATCTGTGGTGCTCGATTAAGAATTTGGAGATAACACAAATTTCACTGATGACTATACAGAAACGTTTTAACTTGTCTTGCAGCTGATTTTAGAAATCCGACTGGCTAAAAGGTCTATGTAAACAATAATAATTGGTATTATTTCATCATAAAATATAAAAAAAATACGATACATGAATGCATAATTTATAGTGTTAGTAAAAACAATTACAATCCATACAGTTTAAAAGGGATGACTGCTTTCTTATTTCTGATTATTTTTCTTATCACTAACATTTAAAATATTAATACTTCACTATGAATTAAAGTGTTATGATAAGTGTTATAATACCAATTTCTTCACTCAAAATATCTTTATTGGTGACTCTGTTAGACTGATTAATCGGATTTCATGATGTAATTTTTAAAATATTGATAAAGGTATGTGTAAATCCCTTTAGGCTACAATGAAACAAATGACGATATTTCCCTAATTTAGCTAGTGCGGATTAAATAAAGGAAGAGCATAGAAACAGAAATTATGATATATTTTTTATTTATTTAATTTAATTTATTTTTTTTGCTGTCACATGTCCAGATCATCAAGTTACATACCCCTCTTTGTTTGTTTTTTGTGTTTGTTTGTTTGTTTTTTTAAATTCACTTTTATTCATTTGTTTTATGCTCGGCCTTCTGTTCCTTCTTCAGTAATCAGACATATTACACAGGAACGTTCATATACAAGTACATAGAAGTAGTTCCAAATTCAGAGCATCGTACCTTCCTGAAAAAAAAACGAAAAGTGGCCATGATTGTACAGCTTCACTAAAAGCTCTAAAGTACTTTATATTAAATGGAAAAATTACCAATAATAATAAATTTAATGTAAGTTTTGATGCACACACACACACACACACTTGCTCTGTCTCTTTTCTCTCTCAGATCTATTTTTAACTGAATACAGCGCTGGTATTAGTATGTTTGTTTGTTTGTTTATTTATTTATTTATTTATTTATTTATTATTCCATTTGCCTCTTGGATGCCCCCCACCCCCCACCACACACACACACACACACACACACACACACACACACACACACACACACACACACACACACACCTTTACATGGGCCCCTGAGCGCATGCCCAGAATGACCATCGGTCAGAATATAGAATGACGACAACTGAACAAAAATCACCACATATGTATATGTCTTTACAGGCCATCATCATTGTTATTAAAACTTTATGCAATACAGTGCATAAATAAGAGCACTTTAGATGTTAAAGAGAAGCTTAAAAAATGCTTCGCTGTGCGCTTCGCATGCTGCACTGCGCAGCCGTGGTGCGTAGAAACAGGAGGTCGGACCGGAAACTCTTCCTCTTTCCCTGGAGATGGCTGCAGAAGGCAGTGCGGCGTTTCAGCTCTTCTCAACATTGAACTTCTTCGCGATTCAACACGTAGGTAAGCAATAGAGACACGCTTGTGTACGTTTGCATAGCTTAAAATGGACCATCAGTCAGCGTGTTTTCAAGATGAATATGAATTTGCTCTTGAAACAGGCCATTAGTCGGTAGCATGAAGCTAGCTAGCTAGCTACTCAGCCACGTGGGTGAAAGGAGTACAGCGTAGCTTTCCTCCCCTCGCTTTACTGTTTCTCATCATAGTTAAAACACTAAAAGGTGTTTCATTCCATTTGTATAGTAAAGCTAATCTGGCTCCTGATTTTGAGCATTGCACCAACTCTGTCCTTACAAAAACACGTTAGTGTGTTGGTAATAAAATACAATCGTTTCATGTGGCAGACATTTTTATTTCTCGTCTCCCGGTCCCACGATCTCATTGGTTCCAGTTTACAAATGTGAACAGGTTAGGCTCACAAGAAACACGTGGCGTGAAGTATTATTTTGCAGATCTGTGGATGTATGCCTGCGTAAACTAAAAACGAAGCCGAAATGATGGCGAACTTGTATTAGATATTAAGATGGGGAATTTTATAAGTTTAAAGAGTCGTATAAGGGCTTAAAGACAAACTTCTGGTTACTTCTGGTTTCTTGGTTGCCTAAAAGCAAGTGATAGCATATTTAAAAAGTTTGCATTTGCACCTCAAATGTAATATTGGGGATTTGTCTTCCTTCGCCACCTTTGTTCATTGGTGTGCATGTCTCGTTATAATAGACAGGTCTCATCCCTGAAGTAAAGTAATAAATCATTTTTCTGGACTCACTGTCATTCAGCATCTTACTGAACGCTACGTCTAATCTTGTCAAGGGGTCACCAGAAGAGCTGCTGGTCAGGGAATTACCACCTCTCATTAGTTTACTGGGGAAAGTCATCAAGGCCCCAATGAAGACATAAGGTCATGGCAGAGGTCGTGACCTGCTGTTGAACCCATTCTCAGACATGCGGTGTTAGCCATGCTCCTGGGCTGTGTTATTTTGCAACCTTTGACCTTCAGGTGATCAGTCATCTGTTCTCGCTATATTGGCTTTTCTTTCAGTACATTTTACTTATTCAAGCTGCAAATCAATATCCCATCACTCCTGAGAGCAATTAGTTGCAAGGTTTGGAAAAGCTGCAGTGACAGACTTTCACTGATCTTGAGAGGTGGTTGGGGTGTATTTCTGTTGAAAGGGAGTAACTACTTGATTTAAAAACTTAAAGTTAGAGCGAACTATTAGGCTGGTCCTTAATAAAACCAAAAGATCATACTAAACTAACTCTCTTTTTTTTTTATTTTTTATTTTTTTATTTCAGATACTATGCTGCTGCAAATAACCTGATGTCTTCACTGTGTTGACCCTTTAAGGTGAGAGCTGAAATATTTGACCATATTTAAGTTTTGGTTTAACTGTAGCTCAGTCCAGCTGCTGGAATAGTGATGAGATCACATTTTTGCCGTTTACCCGTCAGACAATAACATGGTGAAACTGTGACTAACTGAATAGCCAGCATAACATCAGACAGCCTCATATTTGATTTGTATGAAGAGATTTTCAGGAAGTTCATGTCAGTGGTTTATTTTGCTTCAGGTCTCATGCTGTGGTTGCAGGAGAGGCACGAGATGCCTAATCCTTTGTCTCCTTTCCCTGAGGACAGGTTAGTGGTTTCACAACAGTAAAATGGAAAAATGAGTAACTGCAGTAATTGTTGCAAATCTTGTCTGCTCATACTGATTCAGTGGTTAAAATGATTCCCAAACAACAAGTTATATTAATTTGCTTTGCGGCAGCTATTCTATAGCTGCAGCTGGAATAGTGATGAGTTCACTTCTTTCGCCGTTTACCCATCAGACAATTAAGTGGTGAGATTTGGGACTACTGAATTACCAGCTGCAGCCTTTGTGTCACATAGTTTACCCCAGTTTTTATTTAATACAGTAATAGTTTCACACATAGCCAGAAAATTTCATCTTGCCAAACTTGGCATTTACTTTCCATTTAGCAATTTTGTTCTTTTGTTAATCTGATTTCAGTTTTGAGCCTATTATTTCTACATTACCTGTATCTAAAATTACACTGTGTATTGTTAATTCTGCAGATAAACAGCAGCAGCAGTAATGGAGCTACACAGTGACTGGCAGTGATTTCATGCCTTTCCTGGTAAGTAAAGCCAGTAGTAGACTGGTGTATTCAGGAGCTGGGATTCTAATAGCCCTTTTCCTCTAGTACCTACTTGGCACGCCTTGGCTAGACTGGGATTTTAGGGGTTTCCATTACGTGGTAGTACCTGGGATCAGGTACATTTTTAGTACCTACCCAGCCGGGTTTCCAGTCCAAAAATATGACGTCAACAGACAGAATACCACTAATTGGCCAGTCAGTAGTGTCACTCAGTAAGTCAAGAAAGGGACTTCTTCCATTTTTTGAAACCTGGCAATGACAGAAATGGCTTCATAGAAACAAACATTGTGGTGTTTCTGTCACATACAGATGTCGTTACTGGACTTTCAGATGCGTTGCTATAACGACTGAAAGCACATTTTAGGACTCAATTGTAATGGAAAGCGTCTGAAACAGAGTCGAGTTGAGGTGAGTAGTTACTAGTGTAAAAGAGGCATAAATTGCCAGCTTACTTCACTGGTATGTCTGCTGATGTAACTTGTAATGATGAGTTCACTTTTTCGCCGTTTACCCATCAGACCAAAATGGGCTGCTGAGAATGTGACTAACTGAACTTAAAATTACTTTTAAACCCACATAAATCATTTATTCTCATTTGACTGACTATATACTGTATATTTGTTAGATGTGCAAGGTTTCGGAAACACTTGAATGACTTGGGAGTACACAGAGTGGCCACAATTGAAAGGTAAGTAACAGGTCCTAGCCCTGTCCCTTTGGTTTTTCAGACCTGCACATGCCACATTGAGCTCAGTTTTTTTCCCCCCCTTCGTGCTTACAATTTAAAAATGGATAGTTGTTTTCTTTTTTTATTTGATATGCACAATTGGTGGGGGGATTTGTCTGCAAGAAAAAATATCTTAAGTGTATTTTGGTTATTTAATCTTGGATGCAATATTTTTAAACATGTACTGGATTCAGATTTTGGGTAATCCATCTTTTTATCTGCATTCAGCACGTATTTATTTGTTTGGTTGTATTTGATCAGCGTACAGATTTGAAATGTAAAAATAAAGGAGTTTAATCTTGTGTTGCCTACCTGCATTTTGTTAAACAACCTAGAGAGGCTTCACTCTTCTGTAATGTATGTGTCTGCTCCAGGTGCGTTGGTGTAGATGAACCGTAAGATAAGCTGATGGAGCTCATCCAGAGCAGCGTCTCGCTTGCACAAACCATCTACATCTCCCAGGTCACAAGGAAACACTGGATCGGGTGGAATAATGAGAGCAGAGGCGCCTGTATGAAGAAGAGAAAATCCTGAATATATTGTATATTATATTGGTGTTTGATGCTTTATTATCTTGAGTGTTATATATTGATCAATAAAATGAGCCATGCTTATGAACAGAACCATCGAGTAATATCATTAAATTGCTAAATATCTACTTTTTAGTGTTTTGAGGAGGTGTAAAAATGAAATGAATACCATGCTTGAGTGAGACTGAGCTTTCACAAAGGAGTACAGCGATCACAGCATCCTGCTCTAGTACTTGAGTTCTGAGACATAGCTTGCAATGGGCCTCAGCCAAAGAGATCCTGTGACAAAATGAATATACAATGTGAATGTCTGCCTCTGTATTCAGTAAGACCTTTCTAATACACTGTAGGACAAGTAATCAATAAAAATGTTACATTTAAAATGTAAATGGATAAATCAAGACTGGCTGTGTATGGACAGTATAATGTGGCCTGCCCTGTTTGGCCTTCTCACTGAGAACATTTATTTTCATAGTTTTAGCTGAACATAAAACGTGTCACCACAGTGGGAAAGATTTGTAAACATTTGTCAAAGTTGCATGAAAAATGGTCATCTACGAGCAGCAATAGAGTGGGCTTGCACCACCTGGTGGATGAAGTTGACATTACAGCAGACTTTGACCTCTGCAGTTTAATATGCAGAAAGCAGAGATTGAATGTAAAAAGCACTTACAGCAGCTTGATAGAGGCCACAGACATGTTGACACCCTGACCCTGTGATCGCACTCTGCGGCTCGCCATGTAGTAACCATGGATTATTTTCTCTGCTGCAGGGCTGAGCTCCACTTGCAAACCTTGTGCATGGGCCACCAGCTGAAGAATATAATAGTATATTAGCAATATAACATAATTTATAATATAATAGTAATAGAACATGTTTGTTAACCTCCTGATAGTCTTCAGTGGAAAACTCCCAGCAGGGTGGGTCATGGGGTTTTCCAGACTGTACTGCATGCTGGAGGGTGTGGACAGTCTGGGCAAGCAGGGCCTGCTCTCCAACCCTGTCTCTACACTCAATGACAAGGCCAAAGGCATCTGCCAACTGAGCTGGTACAGCACCCATCTCCTGCTCACAGTAAAGAAAGCTGTCAATAAACCTTTATTTTAATGGTTACATTTCATTATTTACCCCTTGCCTACAAAAAGAGCAACACAAAGCACTGATTATTCTCAAGGGTTCTGCTGTGAAGTATAATTGCCTGGGCAGGGCACTTCCTTCAAGAGCACTAAATTGTCTCAATTTCCTGTTTTGCCTGTAGCACCAACAAACAGCATCTAAGCTGAAGGAAAGGGGCCTTTTTTAAAAAACTGTGTAATAGGCAAAATAAGTTACAAACATAAATCTAAACTTAGACCCAGTAAAGCACATTCATACAACAATAACTTGATGGAACTGAACTCACTGCTGCTCCCAGTGCGCCACAGTCTGCCCTCCCAGATCGACGGGAGGAGTCTGTGACGGCCCAGAAGCTACACTGGACTGGAAAGGAAAGCTGCTGGTCTGCATCCTCACCATATTTCTTTCCAGGGATGAACACTGATAGTGTGCGGGTCTCCATAACTGGAAAAATTTTTGTTTAAAAAAAGATCCATGATTTTTATAGCTGACATCCTTTTAAGGTTATTGTAGCACTTACATTCGTTACCTGACTTAATGGAATCCAACTTGTCCTTTCTGTAATAGCTCAGATCTCCCAACAGGCAAACACCCCCAGTGGCTAGCAGGACAGAACCAGCATGGATGTTAGCAGTACCTGCCCCATGTTCATCCCGGGACAGGCATGCGAACATCTCTCCCGTGGCCTGATGCCTGATCCCACGATAGGCCAAACTCAAGCTGTATGTCATCAATCTAGCACAAAAGGATAAGATGATGGATGGATAACGAGGACGATTTGATCACAAGTGTGGTACCTAGTGGGTCCATTTAGGTAAATGGACTGGTTCTTAAATAGCACTTTTCTATTCTACTTGAGCACTCATAACGCAAGCATGTGGTTACACACTGCTGTGTGATGGTGTGTGACCAAGCTCGTGCCCAGCATGAGGAGGAGGTGCCAGGGCTGTTGTGGCTGTTCATGGTCCTTCCACATGTTACTGAGGTCGTGGTTTGTTAATTAACAAATTGTTAAATTGCCATTATGTCTTCTTTCTTAAGACTTCAATCCTCCAGTCCAATAAACGAGACCAAACAAGAGTAAATAGCAGAAAAAGCTGTTTGGCATTGGCAGATAAGATTTGGCAAGTTTTTATGGGCACAACCCACAAATGCATTTCCTTACAAACGTGGCACCATTTAAGGGGAAATAAACAGGCTTTCCAACAGTGTAAGATTTATCGCCAAGAATCATTGTTACAACACAGACATAATTGATCAAACACAAAATTTCCTTACTTTTTGTTCTAAGTATACATCCCTGTTTAGGACGCAGTAGGTTTCAGGATTCAGATCATTTAAATTTGTTTACCTGTCGAGTATAAGCGTGTCAGTGGTGACAACAAGAAGATCCAAGTTGTGAAACGTGTCCTTTTCATCTATTCTGGTCTGCACCAAGCTAAGCAGCAAGCTCAGCTTCAGAGTGTCGTACAAGCCTAGAGGAGCCACGTCCAACCCAAAGCAGTGAGCTACAATTGCGGAGAACCTCCATGGAGACGAGGCCGTTCCCTTCAACAGCTCCTGGAAGCGGGCGCTGACTTTACAGTCACCTGTAAGTTGAGTTGTAAAAGATGGTCTTTTACTACAATTAAAAAATATAAAACCTGAGACTTCACTGTATGAAGACAAATTTAATATATCTGCTATTCATTCTGTAATTTTAATGGGAGATAATTCACAGGCTTACACACTGGTTCCCACGGCTGGACACTATTTGCCTCCACACTCCAGGTAATGTTGGGCCACTGGTGCACATGTGCAGGAATGCCCAACACCCGGTAATATCGCCCGATTCTCATGGAGTTACACAGCTCGTCTACATGAGTAGGGGAAACAAAGCATTAACACTCAAAGGAGTTGTTCTCGGCTGCCCGGTGATTACTAAAGAAACATGCATGCCACCTACAAGCCACTGCCAAGAGAAACAGAGTGAGGACTTCAGAACAAAGATTTCACTGTGTGCGAACTGCACAGCCAGCTAATGAGTGTTCTTTGCACTTATTAACATATATGTTTAGTAACGGGAGCTCGCTGTATTGAATTCCTCCACAGGACTGGGTCAACAGAATATGTTAATCCTGCTGCAGAGATTTGCTAAGCTCTCAGGGGTGCTGGCGGGACAATGTTATTCGAGGGGACAGAAACACTTAATATCCTACCATGAGGCACCGTGCTCAGCCGGCTGCACTAAAATCTATTTATTTGCACTCTCCCCCACCAAGTTTGTGTTTCAAAGCGAACCTCGTTTAACAAGCCAGAGAAAATTAATGGCAAACCTCAATACATTTGACTGTAAATATAAGCCATTATAACCACATTTCTCAAGAGTAATGGATTAAGATCTTATTTTCCAAACAAAACAATAAACTTGCATTTTGAGGATATTAATCTGCAGTGCAGTTTGATTTTAAAATGTTTTTGTTACGGAGCTGTTCTCTGAATCAAAAAGCCAAGGTGCACAAAGTCCTGTTTGAACCAGCAGATCAGTGCTGACCTTCACGAAGGAGCCGTCACACTCAGTACTGTTGGTGTTATGATTTGTATCGTCTGTTTTAGGATTAGGCTACTCTGATGTAAACGTTCGGTAATGGATTGTGTTTCTGCTCTTGGGTATTATTGAGTGTGATCATGATGTATTGTAATGCATGCTAGTGCATATTTTTCATCTTCTGCCACTGCCTTCACCCCTCCCAAAAAAAGCTATGAGTTTTCTTCTCCGTTATTCACGCTGCTAAAACAGTTGCACACTGCAGACTGTAGACATACCTCTGAGAAACAGGGTAACAGACTGGTATCTCATTGAGCTTTGCTCA
The DNA here is from genome assembly GCF_900408965.1 of Simochromis diagramma. Lineage (NCBI taxonomy): Eukaryota > Metazoa > Chordata > Actinopteri > Cichliformes > Cichlidae > Simochromis > Simochromis diagramma. Next base: position 4,778,122 of record NW_024387040.1, read on the forward strand.
TGGCCTCTTAGAACATCCAGTGCTTTGACATGGATCAGCTCCACCAGCTGCTTGTCTATACCCCAAAAAAGACACATACATAATTACTGTGCAAAAGTCTGGAGCCACTTTATATATTGCAAGGAAAATGGGAAATAGGCACAATGATTTACTGAAACATGGGTAAACATACATTAGAAATACAGCATATTAAGCAGCAACAAATTTCTTATAATTCCAGACAGATCACAGCCTGGAATCTCTTAGGCAGCTTTCTTGTCATTTCTCTAAGTAGTCTTCAGGATTAGTTCTCCAGGCTTCCTGATGGACATTCAAAGCGCTTCTTTGGATGATGGCTGCATTTTTGTTCCATTTTCTCTCATGATGATGCCACACTGCTTCAATCATTTTGAGGACCGGGTTCTGGAGAGACCAATCTATGACTGGCAGTTTATTTGGGATCATTGCCATGTTAAAGAATGAAACAGCTGCCAGTGAGATGGGTTCCAGATGCCACTGCATGGTGGAATAAAGTCTGATGTAACTTTTCAGCATTTATAATTGCTTAAATTTGATAAGATCCCCAAAATTACTGGCTGAAATGTAGCACCTAACCATGACATAGCCTCCACCGTGTTATTGTGGCTGTTTTCAGCTGATTTTGTTGATGCAAAAATACTATTTCATATCTTTCAAACTGTGTTATTGCTGCATTTTTCATAGATTCACTTAAAAAAATGAATAAAAATTGTGTTTTTGTAAAAGGCTGCCAGTAACATAGTGTCTAAAGATAAATTTAAAATTGGTTTATTACTAAGTTTTGTTGTATGTGTATACAGGACGTGACCCAATATGCTTGAATGATTTATAGTTCAGTGTTAGGTGATTTAACAAACAGAAAACAAACAAAACAACATTCCTATGAAAATGGACAGATACAAGTATGGACCTTAAACTGAGTGAAAAAGCAGCCAATGTCCAAAGAAAATCTTTGAAAGACCTTCAGAGAGCACAACCAAAAAAAAAAAAAAAAATCACAAGAATGTCTGGCTCACTGGAAGCAAAACATAAAGAAATGAGGGGTTGACCTGATATTTTTGCAGTAGTAATATGTTAAAATCAAACCTTACAACGCACTGCAGCATTCTGAATCAATAGTACCTCCTAAAACTCTAAACTTCACATCCTCTTTCAATTGGGAGCTGCACATCATGCAGCTGAAGTCGTTTCTCACTGTGGCTGACTCCGTTGCTCCGGGTGCGTGCACTCGAATGTGGTGAAAACCTACAAGCAGCATCACAGAAATGAGAATTTATATACTGCATTTGTCTTAGTCTGACTTAAAAACCACAGAGTATGTGTATGTACTGCAGTACCTGTAGAGCAGGGGCAGCCATCATCAGTGCAGAGGAACCTCGCCCCCTGGGTGTACTTTGTGACCCTTGTCATGGAAATGACCAGGCCCTCCATGGAGACAGGCCTCAAAGGGCGACATAAACGAGGAAAACTGGAAAGGTCCAGTGTGTACTCGGGGAATGGAGGCAGGTGTGTGAACTTCAAAATAACATTCACCTCAAAAGAAACACACACACATTGTTAGAGGACAGAGGCATCATCTGATTTATTACACTAGGAAAAGCCCAGGTGTATTAATGAGGGCTGCATTGCCTTTAGGAGTCATTGTTTACTGGGACAGTAAACGGAAACGAGCCCTTCACTTGTGGATTTATACAAAACACAGTATTGTTTCGGTGAAAGGGGAAGCGGTTGTTTACCTGACTCTCCATGTGTATTTTTTCAATAAGTGAAAGGGTCTTTATAGCCAGGAAACAAACCTAAATGAGGAATTGGTTAAATATAGTTAAGCTGACAGCAAAAATGTAGCTACGTTTCATTTTTGCCCACAGTTTTCACTTACAGACTGAAACAAAGCCGTGGCTTTCAGGGGGTCATGGAGAACACAGTCCCCCAGTACAGGATCCAGCTCCAGCACATCGGCGGGATTAACACCTATACAAAACCTGTACACCGCCTCGGTCTGCTGTGTGCCTGAAAATGACCGTTAGCAAAGTTAAAAACTCGGTGATTTTAGCTGTCATGGCTGCCGTGGAGCGGAACCTCATACCGTTAAAATGTTTGCAGTTTTCGCAAAGTTTCTTAAGACCACCGCTTCTGTCTAAGTACACCAAAACCGATTCTTTCAGCGATAAAATGTCAGCCATTTTTAAAAACAAATTATATCATGAAGACGTTTAATGTTTAGTTGAGGTTAGCCCGGGTTCAGCGGGGGGAGCTAACTTCAACAAAATGTGACGTAATAATTTTTTTTTTTTTAATTTATAACTGTACATACAGAAAGACTAAAATATATATAGTTTCGGTTTCCGGCTATAAAGAAATTATTTTAAGGAAAATTATGGAACTTCTTGTTTTGTTAAGAAAATTTCATAAATTGGTTTCCATAATGCGAAAATTTGTCAGTTCAGTGGTTTCTAATTGACGTTATTGCTTAATATTAATTTATAGCAAATTTAAAATACACACTTTTATGCATACTTCAATGAAGATGTTATTAAAACAAGGGAGCTGGGCTTAAATTTATCCACAAACATTTCAAACAGATTTTTTTTTTTTTTAAATTTTCTTTTATTGTTGTGCAGGAATACAGGATTACTTAATTGCCAGACAAAGAAAATCATTGTGGATTTTTAATTTCTGAATTAAAAAAACCTGTTAATGCAAATAACAGAAAAAATAAACACATACAGTTCAATAAAAAAAAAAAAAAAATCATATAGAAAGGTAACTTATGAAGCAGAAGACAGTCTTTTCCATTTTGCAAATGTGACCTACAAACCAAAATGCTGCATTTACTGGTTTCTCAAGTAATCCCCACTTCCAGCTTAATGTGAATGTGAATATAAACAATAGGTTGTTGTTTTTTTTTACAGTAATTACATAAACAAACACAATTGTGTCTGAGAGTCAAATTGAGTCACTTAAAATCCAGTGAACTGTTCAAGTTTGTCAGAAAACTGCTTACTGACTTTATTTAAGGGATAATTTTAAGGCAATATAAAGCCTTATTTTGTAAACTGACAGAAATCACTTTAATAAAGAACAGTGGTCCCTAAATCTAAAAAATAGAATCTGTTATGGATGTACTTTTTTTTTTTTTTATTATAAATACAGGTAAAATAATATCTTGTTTCAACCAAAATCTATTTTGAGTGCAGTTCCTTCTCAGCTGCGTGCTTTGGCTTCACATAACAAGTTAATCCATTTATACTGCTTCCCTTTAGTAAAAAAAAAAAAAAAAAAAAGAAAAAAAGAAAGTTAGAATGGTTAAGGCAACTGAATGCTTCTATGGGAATGTTTCATAGGAAAGAATCATCAGAAGGTGGTGCGTAAGAAAAGCCCACAAAAGCGTCATCGGCTTCCATAACACTAGCGTTGACAATCGACTGTTCTTGAGACCAGCACACTGAGTTGGGGACCATCTCCTCTGTGAACTCAGGATCGAAGTTTGAGATATCACTGACAGAGCTCTGTTTTTAAAAAAAAGAGTGCAGAGGTCACATTATCATTCATGTAAAAAAATACAAAACATCATCACGGAGTAGGTCACCTAAGGGTGACTTACTCCCGTGACAGAAAAGCATTGTTTCAATTTTACACTGTGCTCCAAAAAGACATGGCAATCATAAAAAATTATAAATAGAGTTGCCAGTTTAAAAAAAAAAAAAAAATCAAGACTTGTAGTTGTACAAACAACAAGATACCCCTGCAACAAAGCTTACCTAAGCGAGATGTGACCTTTTCATTGTGTCAATACTCTGTTAGATTGCATATCTAATTTTGTTGGACTGCATGTATGTGCACGCTTGTTACAAGTTTATTCTTGTTTGTTCTTTAAGAATTACTATGAACTAGATCTACTCATACTATAAACATGATAACTCAAATATTAAAGCTACTCCATCTCCACAAAGATGTTTTTTAGTCATTCAGTGTGATTAGAATAGTATATAAACAATGTACTGTACAGAATGTCCTGTAAGTCTATACTACTGCAAAGCCAAGAGAATTATGTCTTGTGAAGAGTCAAAATAAGTGTAAAATACCCAGGCGGTTTTGATTACAGGAAAAAATATTTACCACAAGTGGTGTAAAAGGGGGAGGGATCTTCTTCTGCTCAAGGTCATCCCAGTTGATGGAAGAGAAGAAGCTGTGTCTTCTGATCTCAATCTGAAAGTCAAGAGTAAATAAACCGCAACATGATTTTTCAGCTAACAGAGCGTGAAGAGAAGAATGACACTCATTTTTAATTAGTGTTAGAGACAGTGACACGCATATACATTAAAGGTATGGGCCACTAGAGGGAGCTCAAAAGTTACAAATTCTGTAGTGAAAATCGATTTAATAAATGACACATACAAAGTCTTCCCTGTATCCCAGTCTGCGCTTGCCATCTTTCTCCAGCAGCCCGTCGAGGAGAGACCAGGCTGTGTTGGAGGCACCGGGACGCCTGGTTAGCGGCTTGTGGAGGATGTTGTCATACATCTCGTGTGTGTCCCTGCTGTAGAAAGGTGGCTAGGATATGGGGGGGGGGGGAAGTAGAGGTTTATAAGTGAGTAGGAAAATGTGGCAACTCATTGAAATGTTTCAACATTTATCACTAAAGCAGATTTACAAATCAGAGTTATTTTTGGAAATGTCAAAGTAAAAACTCACTAGACCAAAGAGCATTTCATACAGCACTGAGCCCAGACACCACCAGTCTACTGTGCGATCATACGGCAGCTTCTTCAAGACCTCTGGAGCTAAGTACTGCTCATTTAAAAAGAGGAAGAAGAAAAAACCCCACATAATAATATGACATTAACTCCCACATTTTCCTTCTAGCTTAAAACACAGTTATCAATGCTACAGTTCTTTTGCATATGAAAGTGTATTTTATTCTCCAGTAGTTTAACAAATTACAACACACACACACACACAGCGGAAAATTATTAACTTCACTTTTGTAATAAGGTTTTCAATGATTGTCATGTTAAACAAAAGGCTTTCTTGGAACACAAACCTCAGGTGTTCCACAAAATGTAGTGGTAGTGTCCTTCTGGGAAATGCCTTCCTTGCACAATCCAAAGTCTGTGAGTACGATATGCCCCTGGAAAAGGGAGGACATAGGGATGTTTTTAGATAACATGTGCCACACAAGCAGCTCATTATCCCCCGGGACTGAGGATACTATTGTTTACTAGGAATGTTGGCTGCAGCAGTCAGTCACATTCACCGTTTCCTAACTTTCTCAATGAGGCTAGGCAGGAAAATCATTAATAAGACCTAATCCAATCACACGCTTTCTGTCCAGCTGGAACTGGAAATTGACAGCAGGAGAATGAAATGTGTCCTGTACATGTTTTATGTAATAACTCCTCCACCAGTTATAACCCTAACATGATATCCAAAAGTGCCATTGAGATATATTTTGGGATTCGTTGAACACTTACCTCGTGGTCAAGAAGGATATTTTCTGGCTTTAAGTCTCTGAAAAAATAATTTCAAACACAGTTGCATTTAAACGCCCATATGTTTTAAGTAAATTTAATTTCAATTTAATTTCATAAGCTCTACACTTGAAGAAAGTCTTGTAAAAAAAAAACAAAAAAAAAAACACCAACTAAGTATATCTCATCCTATAACAGCTTAAAGAAACACATTTAGCTTTATTAGCTTGAAGTAATCAGCCTCTCACACTGCATCTTCTTTACCACATTGCTTCAGTTCAGTGAGCTTTGCAGGCATTCATTTATGCACAGCTTTTTTATGACCCCACCATAGCATTTCAATCATGAGATGTCTGAGACGTAGCTCTTCGGGGTTTTTCTCCTCATAGTTTCTCTGCACGGTCTATTTGCTAGTAGTAATAGTATTAGTTTTTCACATGACTTCACAGAATCACTTGAACTTTCTTTTTCACATGACTGTATCTTGGCTTTACATATTTGGCTTGACTGACACTTGAATAGCAGCATACCTGTAAACAATCGTGAGAGAATGCAGGTATCCCAGCGCACTTGCCATTTCAGCAATGTAGAACTTTGCTCTGGGCTCCGGAAAGGTCCTTTCTCTTTGAAGATGAAAGAAAAGCTGAAAAGAAAAAAGTTAGAGTGAACATTTAATGGAGAACTTATAAATACTGATATTTCACTTTTGGCATGTTGTGCTCATCTGGTTCAGAGTAAGATTCGGCTTTAATGGCATGCTGATTGTCACGCAGCGCAGCTAAAAAAACCGATCACACTTGAAGCAGTAACATGCAAAAGCCACCCTTACTCCAAGTAATGCTATAATCGCTAATAAAAATATCACACATGGAGGTGTGTTAACAGTAAAGGGAGATTTTTAAAAAAAGTTTCTTTATTGCTTCATTTCTCAGCTGTTCATGACAGTGTGACTCAATTCTGTGTGATTTTATTACAAATAAAAGTGAAACAACTCACTTCTCCTCCATTGATGAAATCCAACACGAAGTACAACTTGTCTTTAGTCTGGAAGGAATAATGAAGCCCAACCAGGAAAGGATGTTTCACGTTCTTCAGCAAAACGTTGCGTTCTGCCATGATGTGTTTTTGCTGATTGGCAAAACAATATATGTGAACCATTATCATACACATATCCAAGCCAAAATACAGATAAACTCAGTGGTGATCAAAGTTTTACCTCTTTCCTGTTGAGAATGATCTTTTTTTGTAAGATCTTGATGGCATAAAACTTTCCATCGTGTTTTCGTTTAGCGAGGAAAACCTGCATCAGGAGAGAACCAGAGCAGGTTGAGAATTTCATCAACACTGAAAACCAAAATAATTCCTTATCCGATTCTCACTTCCTACATGGAAAGGGCAACACATGCAGAACTAAAACCTGTTGCTTCCTCAACAGTAATGACATTAAAACTTGTCACTGTCTAACATCTGGGATGAAGATAAAGTGAACATATTTTCCAGTATTGCACCAATTACATACCTTCCCAAAACTCCCTTTTCCTATGACTTTTAAAAAGTCAAAGTCTGTGGGCTTGGCTCTGAAAGATAAAATATTTTTAAATTTACAGGCATTTCAGATAGAAATAATTGATAAAAACATCAAGGCCTTGTCAGCTATGTTCTAGTAAACATACTGTGGATTTGCAGAGGGTCCCAGGTTGATGTTTCTGGAGGTAGAGTTGTTCTGTTGTAGAGTAGAAAAACATCATTTAGATAAGCCAGTGAGACCCACAGCTGCCATATTAACATAACAGCCTAAAATAACTGTCTGAAATATTTATATAGGTATATTTATGCATGTATAAAAAGGGTTATCAGACAAGATGCTGTCATCAGGACAGGCAAACCATCATCCAAAACTGCTACATACCTTTTCATCTTCATCCTCAGAGGCATCTGATATTTGTTCCCTTTTTTCCATTAGTAAAAATGCCCTCACATCTGGACTGTGAAGTTTAACACAGGACAAGCAGGTAAATAAAAACATTCTAACAGCAGCAGGTGACAGCCAACATAGTACAACTTTTAATTTAAATAAGCACAAAGCACGGCTAAACAAATCTGAACAACTCATCCTAATAAAGTTAGCATCAGACATCAATATATAATATAGTGTTGTATAATAACAGTAGGAGCTGCTACACTTACTGGTTGCAAAGCTGAGGATGTGAGACGAGTTTTTTGATGAACTCATGTAACCCGGCTCTTCTTTGCTTGATGAACTCTATTTAAAACAAACCTACAATCAATCACTTGCACGCAACAAAGATCAAGCAGGGCCTATTTAGTTAAATGCAAACACCTACCCGGGTCAAAGTTGTCCCCAAATATCCTTTTAGCTGGAATTTTCAAGTTCATAGATGGAAACTGTTTCCTTAACTGTGTTAAAAGCGCAACAGAGAAAATTATTTTAGAAGGGAGAAGATTATTCTGACATATTTGTAATTATTCTGAATGATTCTTAATATCATAAAACACAACATCTGCCCCCCAAATTAGATTTGATGGAAGATCAAGATGTTCCATTGCTTACTGTGTTAAAGAGTTTATCAAACTCTGCATATCGCCTGAAGACAAACCATTCCTGTTGTCCAACATTGACAATCACTTTGTAAACCTGAAAAAACAGACAACCATAATTCATGTAAACATTAAGAAAAGTAGCAAGTCCTAATTTAAATGACCATTTCTGGGATTACATTTCCTGCAGAAAAAATATGAATGAACCAATGCACGCACTGTGTAACGCTTTTTTTTGTCCCTCTGCTCATTGTGGCAAGGGATGCTGACATTGGGAAAACTGGGTTGGTCCTCCATCTTAGGGCCGGTCAGCATTCAAAGGTGCAGTAATGTGTCCCCCAGGAAAAGGCTTCAAGTATACGACTGGCCAATCCTCATTCTGGGTCTCTACTGCAAAAGAGGAAAGAGAAGAGCTTACTCTGTTATACAGGAAGTGAAACTGGTCTTGCTCTGCTCACTACACATATCAGCTTGCAGGGCTTACATCACTGCACACTTCAGAGGTGGCAGCCTTTGCTCATTAATCAGATTATATCGGCACAGTATTTGTTGTAACTGCTTTGCACTTTATAAGCACTCAGTTCTCGAAATGGTATCATCCCATGTGTTAGAAACGCTCAGTTTTATTTTGCCAAGAATCAAACATTCATATCATTAAGATATGTTAAATACACAACAGAACAAAATATGTAACACCGGTCTAGTTATTTTTAAACTAGGTTATGTACACCGTATGTTAAAACGTTGAAGAGTGTAAGTATTTTTCTTCTTTTTTGTCACTATCTGTTACATTACAGGTAATCATTTTTAAAAAGACGTTATTCAAATGTAGTCTTGGCTGAAAGTCTGTCTAGAAGTCCTTTGGCTTTCTTAACTCTTTCACCCATAAAAATGACTATATCATATATCATATATCATCTGACTATTAAGAAATAAAGTTTCTGGATTTTTCCAAGGGTAGCTGCATAGGCAGAGACCACCTTCACTTGCCTCTGATGCACACCCAGTCATTTTGTTCTTTAAGCAGGATTAAAATATGACAGAAACCATTAGTTTCATAAAAGAGCTTCAAGGGTTACTCCTGCTAGGCTTTTGAGGGGTAAAGAGTTAAAAAGGGAAGATTGTGGTGAGAGTACAGGGACAACAGATGGGTCAGTGAGCTGCAACATGGCAGCAGGTGGGCTCCCTCCTCCTGGGCAACCAGTTAACTCACTCCTTACTGTGAGCATATCCCATCCTCCCTCAGTTTTAATAACATAACACTTCAACATATCAATACAGCACATACTAGCTATTATTTTGCTGTTAATCGTGCCATCTTCTTCCAGATGACTCTATCCATGCAATCTATTCCATGTCTATACAACTCACACACATCTCCCCTAACAACTGAGCACATACAAGCCCACAGTGATTCACACACTAGCTCTCAAACATGCTGAGTCTGTGACATTCTCCCTTGTTTGGCTCAGTAGAAAAATGTATAATTTTTTTAAACCTTGCAGGGATTTTTGAAGCCAGAGTTACACAGCAAGCAAAACATTAGAAGGAAATAAATAAAGCAAATTGCTGGGATCCAATAAATTCCTTCCCCTGACTGTTGAATTAACAAAAGGTCAGGCTTTCAGTTGATTTAAGGTGAAGAGGGACAAAGTTAATACTGATAAGTCTTAATGAGTAAATTCTAATAAACTGTAACAGAAGTGTCTTCTGTCTCCAGCTTAACTGGGGACCTGAAACGATCATGTGTACTGTAAATACTCAACACTGTGTGATCTAACTGAACACACAGAGAGCGGCATATCCTTCTCTGTCCGTTATGTAACGTCTGTTGTTTTAGAACAAAGCTCTTTGTCTGCTGCTCTGACTTGACCATTGTCTGAGGTTTGTGAGGTCAGCCTAGTTTTGTTTAGTAGTTTTATCTTTCCGAGCCCCGCTGCTTTCTCAAAACACACAGAAAACCTGCTCTGTGACAGCTTTCTCCTGCCGCGTACGGATCCTGAGTGTATCCTGAGTGGGCATCTCATTCTGCTCACGTTGGGGTGAGGAAACGGTAAAAGAGCGGCCCTCTTTAAAATGCATGAGTGCAGTCAGAGGGACCTTCATGCCCTCTTCATCACTAGGCGTTCTTTCTGTTCTGTCACGACACTGTAAAACTTCCTTTTTAGTTTCACTTTTACTCACATTTATAAGAACACAAAGAGCCAGTATTACCAGTACTAACTTTTCCCTCTAATACAACTGCTTGTCCACATATGCAAAGCATTTGTTTAAAAATAGAGCTGTAACTAGGAAATATTTTCATTTTGCTGAGACTGTTCAGTCTATCAAAGCCCATCAGCCTCAGCCCAAGGTGACCTTTTAATGTGTAATTCTTGTGACACCCGCCACCTAAGATTTAAAAAAATAAAAACAGGTAAAAGCAGGAAAACATATTTTCTGGCGATAAATTAGGATATGTATTGATCTAATTGACTGAATCTTATTACAGAATTGGTGTACACCAATTCTGTAATGGAAAAAAAAAAAAAAGGTTGCGTCATTGTGGCTGACACACACGAAAATGGCTGTGCACATCGCCGAGCTGCCCCACATCTGTGCGTGTTTTTCATGCTTAAATGGCTTGTGAAACTCACAGGGTAGGACCCGCTTTTTAACATTCCAGAATTTTTTTTTGTTGATGGGGGGAAACAACATATAACCGTGCAGTGAAACCTACATTTGGAGCCTGACACAGGCTGCTACTCCTAAGTATGGAATGCTGCAGCTCACCACACCCACCAGCACGCACTGTCAAGTTAAATAATAAGAAGTGAAAACAAAGAGTGGGAATCACAATGCGAATAAGAAGGAATGAGACTATTGTTAAACATGTGTCCTCGCCACAGTTTATGCCCACATCACAACATGAATTAACTTGTGATGACAGACCCAAAATATTACAGCCTACTACATGGGATAAAAAAAAAAAACTTCTCAATGATCAGTTCAAACATAGGGATATCTGTGGTTATGTACAGTAAAGCAGAAGCAACACTAGAAGACCACGAAAGCTCAGTCAGGCAAGCAGCTGCTGATCAACAAAAAAAAAAAAAAAAAAAGGCAAAGTTTTGAGGGGACGAAAGATGATTTCTAACCTTTACTCAGACCAGTCTGTGTTGCCACAACAGTGGCAAATCTCTGATAGAGGAAGTGCAGCTTGAGTAGTGCGGGGAGCACAAACATAGTGCATCAGCACATGACCAAATTCTTACCCTAACCTGACAGTCCAGACAGCTTAGAGACAGCCGCAGTGTCTACCGACTTCCTTTTCGAAACAAACCTGAATCAGTGTGTGCACTGACAAGAAATGACCGGTTCATCAGCTGCAGAAAATAAGAACTCAAAGAGAGCACGCTCAGCAGCCTTAAGGAGCTTGCTCTGTTATGACAGATGTTGAGCTGGCTCTTTTGTAATGTGAGTATTTGTCCCATAAAACCACACATTAACATCAGGGAAGGAAATGTGAAGTTGACCTCCAGTCAAAGCAAATGGACAGATGAGATGAGAGTCCACATGTGAGTTTAAATATACTCTTTGGATAACAAGAGGAAACGGAATGATGAAGAGGGATCACCAAGGGAAGCAACCTTCCTGTCAGTGTAAATTTGACTTTTTTGGTGCGTGTTAATATCACACAAGCTTGGATAAACATTCAAGGTGAACATTCATTGTAACAGCTTCTGAAGTCTGAAAGCTACGTAGAGCTATGTGGATGACAGTTCCCTTGAAGACAGCATTGAAAAAGGCCTCGTTTACTATTTCTGTTTCATTCTGCCAAAAGTATCGGCAAAAGCTTACAAAGAGTACAGGTGTACTTACACCGGTACTACTTTTAAATCTGTGCACATGTTACGTGTATTGAGGGGAAAATAATTTCTTAATAATACATTTTCGAGCCGAGGACGTGAGAGAAAAGAAAAAAGAGACAGGGGAGGGAGGAGCTCAACACACACACGCAAATAAACCCCCGGCAGACACTAAATGATAAGCTTCATACACTCTAACAAGACCGCAAATGTAACACAAACTATAAACAATACAGTATTAAGCTATAAGGACATGGTGAGTACTAAACAGTAGATGAGCAAACACAAGTTAGTAACTTTAAGTGTCTCTCGGCTAAACTTTCTTTAGTGACATATTTGAGCAACAAACGGTTAATGTTATAACTAGCATTATATTACTTAACATTACACTGGCACCAGTTCTCCCCATTTGAAGTAAATATTACAGCTACAGCTAGCCAACACGTCGTTAGGAGTTACGTGAACATCACGTACCTTTCAGGATTTTGACGCGGTGTTCCTTTAATTTCGCAGTTCCAGCGGGGATTTTTCGCTCTACGGCAGTTAAGCTGCTAAGGTAGCAAACATTTGTCCAGGTCGGGCAGGGACGAAAGTCCCTAAACCCTCCAAATGAAAGTGTGCTTTCTCTCACTGCTCACAGCCGTCCGACAAGTGAGCGCAGCAGGAAACATCAGTGTTTCCTGGCCGCACAAAGTTCCAATGAAATTTGTCACGGGACCTCACACGGACAGACGCGACCGCCGTGAAGTACACACTAGACACCACTTTACTTCCGGTGCTGCTTTTCAAAATATAAGGGGAATAAAAACTTCCTGAATTGATGTCTTTTGCTTAGCCGCCGTGCTAAAAACAAACACATTTTAAGCACTTTGTTTTACTTTAATGTTCCCGTCCACCGTATCCTCACGCCAATCATAGTTCTAATTAAACATATTAAACACATCTTACTGTAGCCTCTGAGATAAAAAACTGTGCTTTCTGCTGGAGCCCAACCCATATAATACTTTTGAGTCATTCTATAATTGGGCAGTTTAGGTTTCAAAAGTGGCGAATAAGTGATAATGCATTTATTTTATAATCTATGTATTTAAGAAAAACAAATAATAAACCATAAAAAACAAACAAAACCCCTTAAATTTGTCCACCTCAGGCATCAAAGGTTCACTTTTTATGAGATATTTTAGTTAGTTAACTAATTAATATTTAGACTTAGACTTAATCTTAGCAACTTTTGAACCTTACCACATCTAACTTTTCAATAGTCCCACTTTTTTGGTTTATTTTCAAAAATTAAACTCATCTAATAATTTAAACCAGTGCAAAGATAATAGATTCAGAGAGCTAGGAAAAACATTTACGGTTATATTATTAACATGACATGGTAACAGGGTTACAATTTGAGTAACCATTTACACAAGACATAATGACTTATTACATATAGAACTTGTGCTTGTACATAGCTATGATAAATATATATTTCAGACAACAGAAATGTTGTTTATGTTATTTATGTTTACATATATGTTTTTAGCATGTGTTTGTAAGAGGTGCGAGCTGTAGAATATGATACATGTGATGATGGAAAGTCAAGGATACATGCAGTCATATAAATAAGGAATCTTTTAAATTAATTTGCCTTCCTTTGGAAATGTGTGTAACAGGGTTGCACTGGTGAGAGTGCAACTCAATCTAGTCAGAAAAGATTAGAAAAAATACAAAGCATATCAAAGAGGACTGACTTCTGGGAGCTGAAATGGTGCATTATTCGTCTTTGTCATTTTCACTGTTTTGTTGATTCCCTTTCCAATCTAAATAAAGGCATGCGTCAACAAAATCCGAACAATAAGTATGCATTTAGAACTCATTTTAACTGTTATATTTGACATGCAATTTGGTTATCAAGAATCTGTGATATGTTTGGATTCTTGAGAGATATTTTGTATTTCAAATGCTTTGGAACACCTTTTATAAAATCTATATTTTGTCCCTGAACAGTGGTTTACACAATTTACACAACAATTTACACTGGCCTTCACAGACACAGTCACCTTTAACTAAATTAGCAAATTTGCCAACATTTCTTTAGTTTTATGAGTTTGTTTACTCTGGCGATTAAAAAGGCATTTAAAAATAATTTTGGCCAGCTATCCTATAACTCTGTATGCATGTAATTACACAAATGTCCTTGGTTAAAATTTCAAAACTTGTGTTTTAATAAAATCACGACGTTTTGATTACGCAATAAACATTTTTGGGCTCTTATTTTCCTGGGATAACAAAAACTTCCGGTCATGTTTGCTTGGCACAGCTGGATTTACTCTGATTCTGAGGAAATCCAACAGTTCAACAGCGCCACCTACAGGAAAGAAGGCAACAGAAACCCAACAATCATAACAGTATTCAGACAGTTGAAGGCCAGCAACTATGAAGTATCCACGATGAATTATTTCAATTATGAATCATTTAATAATAATGCAATTATTAATATTTTGTTAGTTCATATTATTGAATATAGTGCTTCATAAATGTGGTAATATCCTTTTTAACAAAAAAGTGTGATTTAAACTTTCAGTGCTTTTGTGTTTGACCTTTTGTGGTGAACACCTAAACACACTGTAGTCCAGGTCAGACCTGACAGAGCTGATACAAGAGAAAGGCCCCAGTAGTGCTCTCCACAACAAATCTGAAGAGCTAAGCCAACATTAAATGTAAATATTTTAAAAAGAAAAGTTTGACATCTACATTTTGACTGAATATTTACATATATTTAATAGCTAAAGTGAGAAGTAAATAGTTTTTACTTTTTTAAAAAGTTTTTTTGTTGTTGCTGAAATCGGCTGTCCTTTAAGTCATCTTGATAGTAACCAAAACTGTATCTGTATGAGTGTGAATAGTTTTCAGTTTGTGGGCCTCTGCCACAAATTGACAAAAGTAACGCAAAATTAAAAGAAATAATAAAAAGAAATAAAATCAATAATATTATAATACTTCAATGATTGTAATGTGTGTGCTTGACAACATTTATGTGATGTACACAAATACTCTATACAAATCCCACAATCATATATTTGTACATTTCGACATGAAAAATGGCAAAATAAATAAATAATTTTTTAATAAAAAAATCATATTTTGCATAGTTAGATCTTAACAAGTTCCAAGTAGAGCTTCAACATGCCACAAGAAAAAGTGGGGGTGAGACAAAACATTTTTTTGAGCATGCAATTTATTGGGAACAACACTTAAACTGAAACAGGCTGTTTTACAGCTGATCAAAAATTTAAGACCACATGCTTTTAAAAGGCCAAATCTGGGCACAAATGTGGATTCACTGTCATTTTCTGTCAGGTAGTCACACTGCCATGGCGTTCTGATGGTAAAGGCAAAAAAATCGTTCCCTTTTTGAGCATGGTCGGGTTGTTGAACTGCATAAGCAGGGTCTCTTGAAGCGCGGCATCACTGCTGAGGATTACAGACCAACAAAAGTCAAGTGGAAGACCCCCCAAAATTTTACCAGCACTGAGCCAGAGGATCCAAATGGCTATCCGTCAAGACACTGGACGATCCTCGACCCAAATTAAGGCCGTTACTGGTGCTGACTGCAGCCCCGTAACCATCAGACAGCATCTTCAAAGGCCTCGTCGCCTTGAACACCACAGAGCTGACCGTTTGGACTTTGCAAGAGTGCACCAAACATGGGACACTGAAAGGTGGAAGAAAGTTTTATTCTCTGATGAGAAAAAATGTAACCTTAATGGTCCTGATGGTTTCCAACGTTACTGGCATGACAAGCAGATGCCACCCGAGAGTTTTTCTACGTGCCACAGTGGAGGGGCACCATATGGGTTTGGGGTACTTTTTCCTTCAGTGGAACAATGGAGCTTCAGGAGGTGCAGGGGCATCAAATGGTCACTGGTTATGTCCAGGTGTTGCAGAAAGCATCCCTCATGACTTAGGGCCCTCGTCTGTGTGGTAAAGACTGGGTTTTTAAACAGGACAACGCTACAGTGCACAATGACTGCAGGACAAGGGACTTCTTCCAGGACAATCTTTCACTCTTCACTCTTTTGGACCATTCTGCATCTTCCCCTGATCTTAATCCAACTGAGAACCTTTGGGGATGGATGGCAAGGGAAGTTCACAAAAATGGACAACAGTTCCTAAGAGTAGATGCCCTTCATGCATCTATCTTCACCACTTGGAGAAACGTTCCCAATGTTCCATTTGCCTAAACAAACGTGTGATGGATCTTCAGAAGGCCTGGTAGTGAAGTGGAGTAAAGTTTGTCGGGCTCTGCTCTGGTATAAGTATGTCACTGTGGACACGGTTGCTACAGAGACACCAGACTCTGTAAAGCACAGGCTGTGACAGGAGGATGGATGCAAGAAGATGTACAGCAACTGTTTCTGTCTATAATGTAATGGTGAAATTTTGTGGATGAACAAACACATTTTATATCATTCGTTATTAAATGATAAAGAATTTCCTATGATGTTGTCCTGGCTGATAATTAATAAACATTAAACAGCTAGCAGCTGCAACTCTAATTCAGCGATTCAGCATTTCAAATTAAGTTCAAAAACTTAACTAATCCTGATTAGAAAGCCAGATGATGTATTGTACAAAAAGTCGTGCAGAATCTTTTGCAACATAAGTTTAGAAAACCTAACATCTACAAATCAGGAAACCAGTTTTGTTTTTCCTCCTCTGTATTATGTTTATGCTGTTTGCATAACAGAACATGTGCACACATATAAAATAGTAAAAAATTATTTCAGCTGGTTTAATTTTGTTTCTTAAATACTAAAAGTTCATGTAACACATAACGGTCTCAGACTGACTTGTCTGTGTGCACAAAGGTCACTCACAAAGCATCAGTGGGTGTTTTGACTTCCTGTCATTTCATCGCTGATCTTTAGCACCTTGGTAAGGAAGAACAGCAGCAGGCTGGTCCACGCCTCTCTGTGGTTTTCTGAGGTCAGGGCCCGAAAACACACGGAACAGAACAAGCCTGGAAATCAAATATGAAGTCAAACATAGAAACATGTTTCTGATTCCTGTGTTGTTTTGTAATGTACCGTAGCAAGGCAACATCTGCTTCCCTGTCTGACTTGTCACACGAAAAATTGCTGCAGTGAGGATGATGAAGATTGCTCTTGCTCAGTGACTGCTAATTAAAGCCCCTGACTGAGACTTTAAGAACACAATTGGACATTTTCCTCCACAGTATAAGCTTGAGGAAAACTGAAGCCACCTCTGACCTGCTGTTTAATGTTAAATTCATTTCATCGTGTCCAGGGTGATATTTTCAACTGTAACTGCAACTTGAGATCTCAATCTTAAAATTATTAAGTTATTGTAATGACTAACTAGTACTTAATATATATATATATTCATGCTTACACTTAAATCTGCTGCCTAATTTTAATTTTATTGATTTCACTTGTTTTTTTTTTGCCTCATCTTGATTATCTTTTTTTGACATAAATATACCTTAAGGACTTGCATTGTTGCGTTGGAGGTGAAGCAATATGTTTTTAGGTCTTGTGTTATATTACGTTTCAAATAAATATGTCCTTTGCGTCTCACATGCTTATTCATCATGCTTATCATTGGAAGTCCACTTTTGTAATTGAAATCTTCAGAAAATCCAGATATTGCAACAAGTACAGTACAACAACTATACATGTAATACAGATCAAAGCAGAATTTAGATCAGAGAGGGCGTCAGAAAAGTAGATGATAAATAGATGATCTATAAAAAAGGCATGCTGGGGTATAGTGATGATCATTAAGAGAATAGAGGAAAATCAGACTGCTGAGAGAAAAGAATGTAAGTTATGTCTCTTTAAACGGGATAATGGACAAAGGATGTTGAATATGAAGCTTCTAGGCCAGAGAAGATGGGAAATGGGAAAATAAAAAAAATGCTGATTATAAAGCAAGTGCATGTTTGCGACGAAAGTCGATAATAACAGTATTCATGGGTAATCTAGTTTGCAGTAAATACTACTAGCCACTAGGTGGCGACAAAGGAACCCTTTGGACAGTTACGTTTTGACTGAAAATCTCCCGAGGCAGCATCTCTGTGTTGCTAAATATAAATAATTGATAAATATGTTTAAAAAGTATGTTTTAAACTCTTCTCTTTCTTTGTAGCTGAAAACCATATTTTTTGTACTGCAACAGTAAAAAACAGAATAAGCCTAGTAAAGAGCAACATTACAGCGAGAACACCATATTTTCAGAGCTGATATGAAAGATTGGTACAGCCAAATAATGATTCTTCACCCTCAGTAAATACGAAGCAATAATTCTGAATAAGATGCAGCTAAAATATTTAAAATCAAAGTGTTATTTATTCAAATAAGTCATATTTAACAGCGGCATCCCATGGACGAACATGATAGAGCCTGCCTGAAACTAGGAGAAAAATTGAAACGGGAGTGGCATTCAGGGAGGGAAACGTGGGTGTACGGGGGGCATACCATTAGGGACATGCGCAACAGGGGAGTGCGTTTTTAAAACGCCCCCTGTGGCTGTATTTTTTTTTACAATATCAACAAACTGTCCGTGTTTCAGGCGCTCGATCCCTTAAGAAAAATGTGCCTGGTACCAAGCCAATTTCATTTGACCACATTCTCTTTCTAAAAATATATTTTACACTGTACTTATGTAAAAAAACATTACATAAAAATGTCATACTTAATGAATAATAAAAACAGTATGTATGGGACTGCGGACGGGTAGTGACAGTAAATGTTGTAATATTTTCATATTGCACAAACACAGAAATGTCACTATTGTCATATCACTGAAATAAACCCCATATGAAGAGGTTAATTATATTTTATATGAGTGAAATCTGCAAGCAGTATGTCGATATCCTAAGTTTTGTCCACAAGATGCCAGCAAAACACCGTTTTTAGAGCTGCTCGTGGAAAGCCAATTTTTATGGTACTGTTTTGCTGCTCTCCTTATATAAGATGCAAATTATAATAATAAATATACCATAGTAATGCATCACATCAGCGCAAATGCAATCACCTGAAGGTATACGATGGCACAAAGGCGCAGATGATGCAGCCTTTTGCGCTTTCATTGTGCGATTTTTCGCGCTGTGTGCCTCAGAACCCTCTGAAAGTCCCCAAAGGGCCCCCAGAAAGTCCCGAAACCCACTTTGAGCCACTACAGTCATAATGAAAAGACCCATTTTGCTGAAAGAGGTGACAACACTGTTGTCTGCTATAACATTCGCCTCCTGAGATTCTCAACCAATGAAAGAACTGCTTGCAAATTCTTAACCAATCACTTGCGAGCGTGTCCTCGTTTTTGACCTATCAGTTTCGAGAACCGACTCCTCTCGTCACGGCCCCGTTTCTGACCAATCGGGGGCGAGGCCGCCTGTGCAGAGGGCTGGGCGCGAGAATCGGCGGGATGGACAAAAATCATAACGCCAAACAGAAGTACAGAAGAGAAAGATTATGATAGAAACAGCCCGGACGGCGAGTAATAAAAGTAGCCCACCTTCAGTTTCATAGCAAGTTTTTATGTTACGAGTCCGCATTTGAAGACAGCCTTTATCTGAAGAGGACATAGCAACGCCTTTCTCTGGGAAGATGTGAATATGACTTGTACGGAGAAAGTATATGTTATAAACTGTGCTTTTAGTTAGCTCGCTGCTAGCCAGATCCCGAAGAAACCTGCAATGACTGTCAACGCTTTCTATGGATACACATCTATTAAAGAGGGATTTTAGGGAGCTGCCAAGCACAGGTTCATCTACGAAGAATTTCAGTCCTCCTACCAGCTGTCATGGACAACGTGAAATCACGCAGGTGGGTGCCAGCAGTGTTTCATTATTCAATTCCCGTGACACAATGCACCTGTGTACAGTTAATACGACGTGCCTCATATAAACAGCTTATACTGCAAGTGCACCTGCACACTTGCACTGTAATAAGGTCTGCCTATGGGATTTATGAATAAGTAGTTAATGAATAGCACCTATAGTTAATAACATACCCCGATGAAAAGTATAGACAGTGTAAAATCCACGTTTCAGATATAGCTTAAACAACCTGAAACGTGCATTAATTTGAATGGGTGGCAATGCTTCTGAAAGTTTCGCATTCAAAATAATGTTCTGTGAATGTGAGGCGGGCAGCCAGTTTCACACAGCTGTTATGTAACAGCATCATCCTTGAAAACGCATTACTAGACAATGACAAATCAGCCAGATTAATGCATCTTTACTGCTCAGATTCACTTTTTCTGAATATTTAAAATAAAAACAACCACAGACTAAAAAACTCCACATCAGATAGCATGTGTCCTCTAATTATACATTACAGATTTTTGCATTAAGTCTCTTGGGTTTCTGGCAATGGAAGAAAAAGCTTCTAGACTGTATAAGTATACCATGTGAAAAATGTGGGTTAATTAGTTTAAAAATTATTCATATCAATCAGTTTTGTTAATCAGACATTATAGCCATCGCTTAAGCTAAAAGTACTACACATTTTCTCAGTCCATCCCAGTAAGTATGAATATTTGAACAGTATGCCCCGTGCATCGTTTGGACTGCTACCTTTAGACTTTGGAAAATAGGAAACCTTAAAATTGTAACCTTGGTCTGTTAGCCTCTATAAAGGGCATTTTTCATTATGTTCTAAGATATGGATAAACTTCAACAGCAACATGATTGTTTGAACACTGGATGTAGATCAGTATACTATTTGGTGACGCTTGTTACATTTTATTTTAGAGAAAGTCCTCTATCCAATTAGAACAACTCAGAGTTATTATTTCATATTCATTGCTTATGACTGGTGATGTATTCCTAATGGATTAAACACCGAATATAAATATGGTGCTTCTTTTACTTGCCACCTAGAATTATAGTTTTATATTCTTCAGTTTCAAAGTGAATAAATGAGTAAATGCCAGGAGGTTATGCAAGTATACCCCCTTTTTTTAAAACTTTTTTGAACTGGACCGTTAGGGCTTTGCCAGTCCCCTAACCACACCCCAGTACACCTCTTCCACCTCATCAAGACACACACACACACACACACACTTATAAAGCTCTGGTAGTGAAAGAGCCTGTTGATGCAGACCCCTCCTTTCCTCCAGTCACCTTAGGCCCCTCCTTCCTTTTCAGCAAACTTCTCTTGCCTCTTGTGAGGGAATCAGGCCATACCAAAATTCAATTGGTATACTAAAGTTTCCACTCTAAAGAAGACCTTTCATCCACATTTTCATATAAGACCTCAAGAGAGCACTCCCCAACCCCCTGTGTGTGCATGTGTGGTTGTAGAGGTCTCCTACAGGACAACAAGCCTGGCTGTTCAGGAATTTAATTTCTCCTCCATTTATTAAAGTCTGCTCCAGTACTGCAAAGACTTTAGTGCCCAGCAGCAGGTTTTTGCATGCAAAAAATTTGAAATGCAGTGTGCTGACATTTTGTATTATCAGTAGTTCTATTTTGTGTTCTTTATTGTGCATAATTATAATTGACATGTTATTTCTGTCTTTACATCTTCAAGACCTGTGACCTAATGCAGTCACACTGAGATCCCCACATCAACGAACTCATTGATTCATTTGTTTGGTTAGCTAAAATGTCCAGAGTCAGTGTTGTGCAATACATGAAGAACACGTTGCTTTCAGTTTTGATATGATGTGTCAAAGGCTTGTTTATTGGCCACTGATGCTTTTAGTTTTGCTTTTATTTGTCTTTTATTAATGTATTTGTTTATTTATTTTGCTGTGACATCAAAAGAGTTGTGGTCAGCTTTTGGTACATGCTGCTGCTTTTCCTCAATCCTGCCCCTAAAAAGCTTGGCATAACTCACTGCTAAAGTCTAATTCTTTTAACAGGGATTTTATTTCTTTCAGATGAAGTTAAAGCAAAGAGTAGGCAAATCTACTTGGTCACAAGACCGTTTAATTACACTGAGCCTTCATCCTGTAGTAATAGTTAAGCTTCTTACACCATTCTCAAGTAATTTCTTTTTACAGCTTTGGTGTCCATGTATTGATGTCTAATATATTAGCTTACAGGCACTGACCTCATACCTCAGTCTTGGGCTCCATTTGTGGTCTAAATGTGCTCTTCTTTTACTGCCTTGTATATTTTAGCAATGATGAGGATGAAGAGCTGCAGTCCACAGATCCAGAGAGTAAAGAGAAGAGCAAAGATAAAAAGACACTGTGCAAAGTAAAGTGGTCACGAGATGAGGTAAGTTTATCAGAGATCTGACATCTGAGCTGGGAATTTGTTGGAAAGATTTAACTTGAGGCATTGCATGTTATGTTCTGCTTTTATCTCCTCGCAAACATCTTTAAGGGTAACTGTATAACAGTGTTTATGTGAAAATGCTGAACAAGATGCCTTACACGTGCTCTGTACCATTTGCTTTTTTTCCATCTCTCTTTTTCTTCAGGATGAAAAGCTGAAAAAGCTTGTTGAGCAGCACGGAACAGACTCCTGGAAATTAATAGCTACCCTTTTTCCAGTAAGCGCATTTCAATTGTGTAATTTCATTAAACAAAAATGTTACTACTTTACACCATATTGGTTTATCTCTTTCAGTTACTACTGTAATGAGGTGTTGCTCTTTGTGTATCTTTATCACAGGGGAGGACAGATGGCCAGTGTCAGCACCGGTGGCAGAAGGTGCTCAATCCAGAGCTAGTGAAAGGACCATGGACAAAGGAGGAGGATCAAAAGGTAAGACGAGCTCTGAATCCCTATTTTGTGCAGAAACATTGGTGACAAAATGGGTAAATGATATGGCAGAGAGGGGAGAGAGCAGTTTAGACAGGTTGAAAACACACAATACAAAGACAAGTGCCACAATATGTAATGTACCCTTTAGCTTCAGAATAACCAGGCTGTGCACATGTGCATGCTTACTTCCCGCCAAGAAGGTTTTTTTTCATTTTTTTCTAAAGTAAATTCTCCACTACGTCATTCGTAATAAAACAGTCTCTTCAAGTAAGAGGTTTAGCAGCCAGCCGCTTTTTTAATTAGTTTTTTTTCCTACAAAGCAAAGCTTGAAGACCTTTTCCTGCTGTTAGACCAGCGATGCATTCCTTAAATGGATCACTGTTGTTCAAGAATGTCATGAATGGTGTGTCATTCCTCCGAAATGTTGGAATCATAACAAAAACACAGATCTTACAATTATAGCTTAGCCTGCCAAAAGTGACATCACAACATTTCTCAGCCTCCATGGAAAGAGCCAAACAAGCTCTGCTGTTGCTATAGTGAAGGTTTCTAAACAGCACTGCTTCTCTTAGAAATCTGAACTCTTTGAACAAGTTTATAGAGTGGCAGAATTAATTAGGGCCCTACCCCATTCATTCATAAACCCATGAATTTATTTACTCGTGCTTCTACTGAATATCCTCCACGTGGTGGTGTTTATGCAGGTTATTGACCTCGTACATAAATATGGTCCCAAGCGCTGGTCAGTGATTGCGAAGCACCTCCAGGGAAGAATCGGAAAGCAGTGCCGTGAACGCTGGCACAACCACCTCAACCCAGAAGTTAAGAAGTCTTCATGGACTCAGGAAGAGGATCGAATCATCTATGAAGCCCACAAACGCCTTGGCAACCGCTGGGCTGAGATCTCTAAGCTTCTTCCTGGACGGTAGTGTAGTGCGTCACACACTGTCTGTTTGTGCTTCCTGTCTAAGTAATGTAAGTGAGTCACACTAGCAATGCTATCCCCTAACAGAACGGACAACTCCATCAAGAACCACTGGAATTCCACCATGAAGAGAAAAGTGGAGCATGAGGGGTACCTGCAAGATGGCTGCAAGACTTCCTCTGCTAATGGGAAGAGACGCCACAACAGGCAGTGTCCTGCAACTCCAACAGAGCCCCAGCACTGTGACCGCAGCCCTGTGGCTATGACAGCATCAAACCAGGTCCATCCTCAGTCTTTGTTTCATTTGTCCTCTTACTTAAAACATGCTTCACCTCAAATACAACATTTATAATCAGGGCCCATTTAACTGTAAAAAACTCATAGTACCGTATCACCCCAATCGATCTCTTCATTCTCAGACTGTGGGCTTGTGATATTTAAAAGTAGAATGAGAGGCAGAGCCTTCAGCTTTCAGGCCTCTTTCCTGTGGAACCAGCTCCCAGTTTGGAATCGGCAGACATCTCTACTTTTAAAATCAGGCTTAAAACTTTCCTTTTTGATAAAGCATATCGTTAGGTCTGGATCAGGTGACCCTGAATCCTCCTTTAGTTATGCTGAAAAAGACTTAGGCTGCTGCAGGCTTCCTATGATGCACTGTTTCTTCTTCACTCACCTTCCCCTTTATGTGTTTATACACCACTGCACTTCAACAGTGTGTCTTTTGTCCTGTTTCCTCCCCTCACCCTCAACCTGTCACGGCAGATGGCCGCCCCTCCCTGAGTCTGGATCTGCCAGATGTTCTTCCTGTTAAAAAGGAGCTTTTCCTTCCCACTGTTGCCAAGTGCTTGCTCATAAAGAGACATGTTATTGTTTGTGTTTTCTCTGTATTATTATGATCTTTACCTTACAATATAAAGCACAATGAGGTGACTGCTGTTGTGATTTGGCGCTATTTGAGCTAAGTGTAATGCTCTGTTTGCAGATGGGTGGTTTTCCATTTGAGCCTCATGGTGGGCACATGATGGACAGTCTTCCTGAAAATTCAAGCTTCATATCAGTGAGTCTTTTATGAGGTTTCTTTGCATGCTAGTGGGGAAAACGTCTGACTTCTTTATTTTCTGGTCTTTCTGTAGTTGTACTTGTGATTGCTAACTCTGGAGCTCAAATCAAAAACTTGAACGTCCTGTTTTTTCTCCTAACACAAAATACAGCTGAAAGGGTGTGCGATGTCAGTGCTGTTGTTGCAGTGTTTTTATGTTTATGTCTTGTTTTCCTGATTTTCTTAACTCTCGTAACTCTTTCCTCTTTTCCTTTCGCCTCCTCTTCCTCCGTGATGTTTGTTTATTCCAGCCATCCTGCCTGGATGATCCTGACAGAGAGCAAAGAATTAAGGAGCTTGAACTGCTGCTTATGTCAGCAGAGAGTGAAGTCCACCAACAAGTGCAGTGCAGAGGTTCATGTGTAAGAACACACACTGAACGTGTGTTAGCATTCTTAGTCAGCATAGCCTGCGTGTGTTAATAGCTTACAGTACATACACTGTAAAAAGGCTCATATTTATATTAAATATGTCTTCGCGTCAAAGTGATATAAACAGCGAGTTACATAATCTGAAAAAACAATATATTGATATCGAAAAGTTTATTTAAGTCCAAAATCCTGGCATTTGATTCTAACTGGCCTTCATTAATGAACTTTTTGCAGTGTATATATTCTAAAACAAGAATGAGGGCATGTATGCGTGTCTGTAGCCTGTTTGCTGTAGTGTTGCAATAGTAACTACTTTCCCCTTCTCGCCACTTACTCAGACTGGCCTGAAGCTGTGCTTGGTAGTCCCCCTAGCTCCCACCCCTCACCTCGCCCATTATTTTAGTTTTAAACTTGATCCCGCCCCCTCATCCCCTCCAGCCCTCACTCCCTGCCACCCTACCATACCCACACTTAGCCCGCAGTTTGGTTCTGACTAAAGCATTCTCAGTCTCTATTCTGTCTGCACTGACTGTTTTCATACTTCATTCACATTTATTCTTTCCAGTGAGCGACTTTATACTGTACAATTTTTTCCCACCATTTCCTACACATAATTTCCAAACTCATGCAAATTAGCAATAATTTTACACCACATCTGCCAAACCCATCAGATCAGACACCATCCTGCTGCACGAGCCAAAGATCTAACAGCAGTGTCTTTAACCCCCACCCGTCCCCTGCTGCCCTCTATCTCAGAGTTTGGAGCAGTACCCAGCATGGCCAGACAGTGTGTCAGATGACACGTTAACCACGAGTAGCAGTAGCCTGGAAGAACAAGCAGAGAGAAGACCCTGGAAGGGCCCTGAGATCCCGCAGGGAGCTCCAGCACCGCTTCCTGTCTCGCCCAGCAAGTTCCTGGCTGTAGAGGCCAGCACAGTGCTGTCCACCCTGCAGACCATACCAGAATTTGCAGAGACCATGGAGCTTATTGATTCAGTGAGTAACAAATGGAGATGAACACAGAACAAACATAACTCTGTGTAAATTTGTTGGCCAAATATTGTGAATGTATTAAAGATCTACTGTAGATGTGTTTTGCTCTGCAGGATCCTGTCGCATGGAACGAAGTGGCCAGTTTTGATTTGTCAGAGACAGCGACGCCGTCCAGGCACAACCAGGCAGCCTATAGCACTATCTTGCAAGAGAGCGCCATGTACAATTCAGTGAATTACCCAGTCAACGCTGCCACTACCGACTTAGGCCAAGACAGGAACTGTGCTCCATTTGGTGTGGGAGATCTTACATCCCTGACTCCCATTAACTCATCCAAACCCACCCAGGCTTCCACTGGGAGGAAGAGGAGAAGAGAGAGGGGGGAACTATCTCCTTTGTGTGACAAGACTTGCTCTTCCTTCTTGGAAAATATTTCAAATTCTCCCAAGAAAACACCTATAAAGACACTGCCATTTACCCCGTCACGAGTAATTATCTTAATAATTTACTTCAGAGAACATCTTCCCGTTACAGCTGATGCAGTGATTTGACTAATATGCCATGTCTTCATTCTCCTCAGTTCTGCAACATATCAGTGCCAGAGCATCTCAATCTGGAAAACCCCGCCCTCACCTCAACTCCTGTGTGCGGTCAGAGGTGTCTGCTCAACACACCCCTTCAAAAAGATACCACACCTAAACACCAGAAAGAGAATGATGGGTAAATGAATCGGCTGTAAGCAGTATATCAGAAGATCTTTTTGCTTGCAGAAAACTAGTGTAATCACAATTACAAATATGTAGTTCCAGGACTCCTAAATTCTGCAAAACAGTCATGACTCCAACTCCGAGGACACCCACTCCTTTCAAAAATGCTTTGGCTGCCCAGGAGAAAATGCACGGGCCACTAAAGAGAGAGGTAAATTTGCCAAATTCTGGTGCAAGCAGGTGAACATATTGCTGCCTTTTTTGTGGTTATACTCATCCATTTTTGTTTTGCAGCCACAGCCTTTGGCCTTTCTCGAAGAAGACATTCGAGAAGTTCTAAAGCAAGAGACCGGAACAGACATCTTCAACAGAGCAGACTTACAGCCAGATTACAGAGTGTGGAAACATAACGTAAGTCACGAAATACAACCTTTATGACCTCAACACCTCATCAAAAAACTAAGAAATAATTTTATTTCATTTTGATGCTTCAAAATTAGATGGATGGCCCAGCTAGAAAAGTGCGCAAGTCTCTTGTCCTGGACCCTTGGGGCAAAGAAAGCATTAATACTGAACTTTTCCAAGACCAGCTCGACGATGCACAGGTAAGCCTCTCTGACCACACTTCAAATCAGCTTCAGGTCCTGGAGCCCTTTCCAAGTAAAAGTATTTTTATAAATACCATGTAATTACTATTACTCTTAATCTACTGCTTTCTTAAAACCCGCACCATTCAAAGAATGCCATGTTGCAGGTGTCAGATGAAGGTCTACTGACAAGCTCTTCATTGGTTTCTCCGATCTCCGAGAGAGACGAGTGTGGCCATTCTGTGACTTCCGGGAAAGATGAGCTCTCATTAGGAGTCGCCGTTCATACTCAACACTTTACTAGCCCTCAGACGAAGAAGCTTCCGACTTCTAACAAAGCAACAAAACACAACACTGCACAGGTATGACGAAACAAAACAACTGTCATTAATGTCAATGTGTAGTTAATGCTGTGAAAAGGGTAGAAACAGACAATCACAGTAACCACTGATCACCTTCTGTGCAGGTGAGTGAGTGGGAAGCAGTGGTTTATGGAAAGACGCAGGACCAACTGATCATGACAGAACAGGCTCGTCAGTACCTGAATCCCTACCCACCGTCCACCTCTGTCTCAAGGGCGCTTGTGCTTTAAAGCCGTTCCCTCGACTACGCAGGCAGCACTACATCTGTCCAACAACTAAAACCTCCACTGAATCTTGTAAGAGACAATCCAGTGAAGACAAATTGTTTTATTTTTCTTCTGAAGCAGAAGTGCACTGCCAGTGACGTCCATACAGAGGTTTTGTTCTCAACGCATTTTGAGGTAACTGCCCAAAGTGTTCTCTGTTTGCCAGCAGTCATGAGCAGTTTTGTACACATACAAAAAGGCTTTTTCTTTTAATCAACCTGCACATAGAGTAGGCTGCAGAAATAGTGTGTATCACCAGCAGCGGCTGCTTCTGAGTTGTATATTATTAATATATTGTTTAAAGACATGAAAGACATTATAAGATGTAGCGCTACTCATTGTTTATCTCCTCCTGCATGTTTTTACTAAACTGCCCCACTGCTGTTAGCAGATAAAAAAACACGTATGTGCAGCATTTGTAGCTTTTTACCGACACCCGTGTACAATGAAATCACGCCATGGGTTGTAAACTGACGCAGTACAGACTTCATTCACTGGCCACTTTATTGGGTATATCTGCTCGACCGCTCATTAACGCAAGGCATATCATATGGTCAAGATGACCATATGATGTGAAGTTTACACCGAGCGTGAGAGTGAGGAAGAAAGGTGATTTAAGTGACTGAACACAGCATGGTTGTTGGTGCTCAGAAATTGCTGATCTGCTGGGATTTTCCATCACTACCTTCTCTAGGTTTTACAGATACAAAATTCAAAATGGGTAAAAATGGCCAGACTGAAGGCAAAAGTAACTCAAATAACCAAAATATGCAGAAGAGCACCTCTGATGTAGCTGAGGGGCTACAGCAGCAGAAGACCATACCAGATGCCACTCCTGTCAGCTAATAACAGGAAACTGAGGCTTTAATTCACACAGGCTCCCTGAAACTGTACAAAAAAAGATTGGAAAAATCTTGCCTGGTCTGACGAGTCTCAATATTCAGATGGTAGGGTCAGAATTTGGAGTAAACGACATGAAATCATGCATCCATCCTGCCTTCCTGTACTCAAATGGGATCCACAGACAACAGACCCCATCAGATCCAGTCACCTTTGGGATGTAGCTGAAAATCTGCAGCAACTATGTGATGCTATCATGTCAATAAGGATCAAAATCTCTCAGGAAAGTTTCCAGCACCTCGTTGAATCTGCGCCATGAAGAATTAAGACAGTTCTGAAGCCAAAAGAGGGTCTAATCCCATATTAGGAAGGTGTACCTAACAAAGTGGCTGGTGAGTGTGTAATGTTACTATTGATTTTTAAATGAGAAAAAAATGCACTTACATGTTTTTTGTGACAGCAGTGTTATGTTAAGGAGGAATGCCAATCGGACTCCATGTGAAGTTTTTAGGATGGAAATAGGAAGCTGTCAGTATTGCACTATTGAGTTGACTTTGCTGCTGAGAAAGGAGCAGTATTTTCGAGGGCAAACTGGATAGCACTTGTGATGGTATTTTTTTATTATTATTTTATTCCTTTTATAACAAAGCGTTTCCTTTCCAAGGCCATAGAGTCGGTGGAGACATCGGTTGAATGTATTTCATTGCAATGTACATGTGAAAGAACCTCAAAAATGGAAGGGTACCTTAATGTTTATTTTTGTTTGTTTTATTTATTATCTGACAGCTCTAAGGCTTAGATATTAATATAAATCGGACACCGTGAGTTTCGAAGAAGTTTAATCTTGCTGCCAAAACAGCCTAAAAACTCTCACTTGCTCTAAAGCAGTTCTCTATTAGGGAATGAATGGCCGCCATTGTTTTGGTCAGACATTCGTATCATTAGTGCTCAGCAACAAGCATTTTGTTGGAGAAGGATTTAGGTTTTATGTGAGGGCTGTAGGTTTTATTTATTTAATGTCTACTAATTTATTTATTTCTAAAAGAAAACATTTAAGAGAAATTATTGAGAAATTATATTGTCTTTTTTTCTTTCAAAATTAGGATTGGGCAACCATTCACTTTTCATTTCTCCAAGTTAGAAGAACAAGCACTCCAACTGATTTAATGTTAATTTCTTCTCCTGATTAGGCGAGAGCTAGCAAATAACCTTTGCATAGTTGTACGTGTGATTTTGTAAAATATAGATAGGATGTATGTAGGTAGCGGGACTCCATTTCTGACCTCTAATCATAGACTAATTGCACTTTTTTTCCTCTTTGTTTAAATGTAAATGTTCATTCTCATAATGTAGCTCCTGTTCTTACCTTTTTTCGTGTGTGTATGTGTTAGATGGGTGTTTCCTCATGTTTGAAGTGAATGCTGATGTTAAGATCATGCTGCTTTATTTACACATGTTCTTTTCTCCTGTTTTGCTGCAAAAGGTGTATTTAAAATGCACTACGTAAAAACCTTGTATTTTCAGACAGATGGCTTTGAGCTAAAACACAAAATACATATTGGTCAATACATATGTTATTACAACTCTGTCTCCTAAAATGCTGGGCTGCTGTGCAGAATGCAATATGTTGCTAAAACCCTATATTTAATTGGAAACAGTGCAAAGATGTCATTGGATGTTATGTTTTGATACTGATGCCAGTAATATGTTTCAAATAAGGTGAAAACAAGGGCTTGTTTACCACTGACTACTGCTTTTTTAACACTATGAGGAAGGCATTTGCACTAGTCTGAAAGCAAAATGTTTTCCCATTTTTAGATTTTAGTGGTCACCAGCTCCTAGTCTTCTTTGTCATATTTTTAATTTCTTTATGACATGTCCGAACGCTGGGCAGGACAGTTTAGCACCTGCTTTCTTCACCTCTTTCTTTGGAGCAATATCACCGAGCATTAAAGCGCATATTAGCCGTGCAGTGTGCACAATGCAACCGAATATCATCTGGCTTTTTGAGCTGGACACTCATAACAAGTTGATTGATCCGTCTCCCTTTTTTTAGCCCGGACAACACATTGTCCACGATGTCAGAGATGAATTACAGATTGTGATTGGTCAGACCACAGGACAGTTTTTCCCTTCATCCAAGTCCGTTTTAAATGAGCTTGGCCCAGGCAGCTGTATTTCTGGATATTGTTAGATTAATTTTTTTTCTATTCTTACTTTGAATGCCATTTTTTATTACATACACTGTGGGCAACTGCAAGAAGCCGTTCACTGAAAATGGTTGTCAGATGTTTCATTTTAGTTTCAGTGTCAGCTTCACTGATGTCCTCTGGAGACATCACATTTATTATTGAACTATTAGCCCACACAGTCTCACTAAGTGAAGGATGCCTCCCTAATTTGCCTCGGTCACTATACTCACTACAATGAACCTTTCTAATGTAGTATTAGTATTTAAGCTGGTTTGAAACACCTTGTTGACATCAAGTTCAAAATAAGCGCAAATCTTTCTATTTACATTTTTTTGTCTTGTTATCTTTGTGACATTTTAAACTAAATATAGGGCTTAAAATGTTTGCAAATCATTGCATTCTGTTTTTATTAACATCTGTACAAGATCCAGATGTGATCTCTGCTGCAGCCATTGTCTCCTTGTATCCTGCTGAACTACCCTTGAGTGAGATGTCACATGTTTCTCTGCTCACTCATTTCACCTTATGGACAAGAACAAATGCACTCTCGAACCGCTCCATAAAAAAGCTCCATAATCTGGTGAAGTAACACTATAGCTACATGTATTTTTTTTCTTGTATCATCTGCTTTAGTGGATCCAGTAATGGCTATAATCTGGATTATCCTGCATTAAGTATTTGAGTGAGAATAAGAAGGGAATCTTGTCAGGGAAATCAGGTGGAAAGATCAGAAGAATATGGTACACAACGCTAAAAAACAGACTAAACAACTTTGTAAGATGTTTACTGTATATTTGGATCGGGTGGCTGAGATCTGTCTAATCTGTATATATTTGTGTCGTATGTTCTGTGTGTTGGTTTGTACATTCCATTTGTTAAAACCAAGATAATCTGTTTGTGTGTTAATGACACATTGTAACATCATAGGTTGCAAGGGAATTAAGTACATATAAGTACAGGATAGTAGCAGCTGTCATATACTATTGTAGTTATGCATGAGCAGTACACAAGATGCTGGACTTTGCTTTCATTTACAGGAGAATCACACATGTAACACTTGAGTTATACTATATAGCATTTTCAGTTGAAACCATAATCGAGGTACCATAGAAATCCTGCCAGCTGTCTTTGTAACCATGTACTTAATTTGGCTAAATAAATGCATTTGTTGGATAATTTTAAAGGTATTCTGACTTTCTTGTGTTTGCATTTTCACTTGCCATCAACTGCCAAAATGCCTTTGTGCAAATTAGTATACGTTACATGCTGTTTTCTGCATAATAAAGATTTCTGATGATCGCTTAGTTTTTCTGACACGCTCACAGCGGGCATGGCGACACTCTGACGTCTTGCCAAAAACTAACGCCACTGAAAGCTTTTTCTTTGTCTTTTTAAATGGTGAAAGTGGAAATTGAAATATTCCACCTTTAATCATGCACTCTAATTTTTCCTCACATGCAGCGTGGACATCTAAGCAGGTGAAGGCTGGGTGTGACAACTCATGGAGTGGTTTGAAGATGACCTCTCTGTCATGTGTGTATGTATACGTTGGGATGCTGTCAACTTGGCCTGGGGTCCAGGGACACGAGCCCCCTCCACCAGAACAAGAGGCCTCTCCACAGGGTCAGCTGCTGGCCCTAAAGGGGCCCACTCACCCATGACTTAATGCCCCTGAGCTCCTTTGTCCTTTGGGCTGTTGGTTTTACAGGCCCATTCACTCAATTGCCCCCCAAATGGAGGGAGAATGTGACGACTTGCCTTATGCTGAAGGAGCGGCAGTGCGCATGCATGCAAACAATGTACACATAAACACACGAGCGCCACATGCACGCCATGTCCACTTAATCAATCTGTCCTCCTTTGCTTTCATTCTGGTACAAGAGGGCCTTTTGTTATTGCGTGACCCGCACTATGAGCCGAAAGATGTCGGGGACCCTTTGCTTCTTAATTGGTTATTGGCAGCAGCCCTTCCACTTTGTACCTCCTGCATGTATTTAGTTGAAACAATGACTTACTGAAACACTATATAGACCTAAAATAAACATATAATTGCTGTTTTCGGATGAATTACATTTAACCTAGATATACAGATTCTCTTCACATGCTGTAGTTTCCACTGATTTAATTATAATGTCCAGTGCACGTTTGCCCCCCTTCTGTATCTCTTATCATTCAGTCAGCTTGACTAGGTAAGGTATGTGTGTGTGTCCATTTTTGGGTCTACCCTGTGCACCAAAGACATGAAACAGAGCCTACAGGCATCTGACCAAATCTCCTCGGCCTTCTTTCTTTAAGCACACACCCATAAGCGAGTGCACAAACTCTCTCACACACACTGTTTGCCTTTGTGTATGCTAGACAGCAGATGGCAGCCCATTATAGGGCTGACAGAGCAGTCATCTGGCAGGCACCCCGGTTACCCCCTCCTTCCACCTCTCCTCCCCCACCACCCAAAAGACACCCAGCACAACACAACAGGGATAGGAGCCTTTTAGGCGGGAGACTGTATCTGTGTGTGTGTGTGTGTTAAAATTGGACACTGGCCTTTCCGCTCTATATAGGTCACTGTTTCCACTGTTGTGTGTGTCAGCGCCATGTGAGGTAAGTCAGGCTCACATTTGACTGGGGATTTGCCAGGCTATGACTTACTTTGAATGGAAAGTTTATCTCTACAGTATGGAGGACTGATGCTGCTAAATAAAAAATTTAATGGAAAAATACATGTATGTATTAATTATGTAAAGAATAAAAAAAAATGATAATAATGTTTCATTCAGCTTCTTTATTAATTTACCTTTGTAGTATTATCTCACACATCTTTATTTCCTTTATTTGATTTTTCATCTTTCACCTTCTGACACTTTTAATGACAGTCAGTAATACAGTCAGTAATACAGTCAGTAATACAGAACACAGAAAGAATTCAGTTCTTTCTGTGAAAGATCGGGTCCTCTACCTGAGGCCTGGCAGCTTGAGGATCCTTCCTTGGACTGTTCTGGACAGAGATCTCAGATGTTGTTCCTGGGATCTGCTGGTACCACTTGCCCAGCTTAGGGGTCACTGCACTGAGTGCTCCGATTACCATGGGGACCACCGTTGCTTTCACCCTCCACAACTTTGCAAGCTCTTCTCTCATCCCTTGGTTTTTCTCGAGCTTGTCATGTTCCTTCTTCCTGATGTTGATATCACTTAGTATAGCTACAGCTATCACTACATTATCTTCCTCTGCTTTTCTACCACTACTATGTCCAGTTGGTTAGCCATCGCCAGTTTGTCTGCCTTGATATGGAGGTCGCACAGGACCTTAGCTCATTCATTACCAAACACCCTAGGGCAGGGGTGTCAAACTCAAATACACAGTGGGCCAAAATTCAAAACTGGAACAAAGTCGTGGGCTAACATTAATATTTATAGAAATATATTTATTCCTCCAGATATAAGAATGAATCTTTTCTTATGGACTCAAACACGTTTTGCTGAAAAACTGAATATGGAACAAGCAAAGCTTAATACTAAACAATATATATATTAGCTGTATAATACCAGCAGGCCAGCTCTAATAGTAATTTGGTATGGCTTCGCGGGCCAAATGTAATTAGGCTGCGGGCCAAATTTGGCCCGCGGGCCAGAGTTTGACACCTATGCCCTAGGGGGTGTGTCCCATTTTAACCTTGTGACTTCCAGACCACTTGTACTTGTAGCTTGTAGCTGTAGCTGTCCTCTGGTATTACAGTCCCCTCAGCTCTGACTAGCTTCCCTCTCTTTGTCATCATCCTATTACACTTCTCCAGTCTGAACAACATTCCAATGTCGTCGCTGTATATCCTGGTGGTATGGATCAGTGCATTGATGTCTCATTCACTCTTGGCATACAGCTTGATATCACACATGTAGAGGAGGTGGCTGATGATCGCTCCATTCTGTTTTCAATAATCTCACTGAGGGGGTTCAGGCCTATGCAGAACAGCAGAGGGGACAGACCATCTCCTTGGCAGATCCTACACTTGATGGTGACTTATGCTATTGGCTTGAAGCTGGCCTCTGGAGTTGTTCGCTACATCCCCACTGAATTCCTGAGGATGGCTCTTAGGATCCTGTTGATCTTGTACAGTTCTAGGCATCCAGGATCCATGTGTGGGGCACTGGGCATAGGGTTTCTTACAGTCAGTCCAGGCAGTGCACAGGTTGGTGAGCTTGGTCTTGCAGTTTCAGGCCACTGTTCTGTCTACCACTGCTTGGTGTTTTGCTCCTCTGGCATTCCTGCCTATTCCTTTTGGTGCCCCGCTCATGTATTGAGCCATGTATGCAATAAGACACTTAAGCTCAATTAAATTAATTTAAAAAAAATTGTAAAAAAAAATAATTTTTGCCATATTTTACAATTAATGTAAAAATTAAAAATGACAAAAATGTTTTCAATTCTTTTTGGTGCATTTGTAGACATATTTATTTATTTATTTATTCATTTCATTTAAAAATATTAAAGTTTTTTATTGTTTATTTTGGATTTTGACAGTTTTGATCCTCCATACTTTATACCCGATATCCAGCTACACTTACAATAACTTTGTATATATGTGCATACACTCAGTTCTTTTGTCAAACTCCAGAAGTAATCACAAAGTTATTCACAATAATTCCTTGACCCTATATAAAAGTGAGTCATAGGCTCGAGGTAAACTCTAACAGTAAACGCTACAATATTCTCCTGGTGAATGAGAGTTTGCTACAGGACGAGTGGAGCTGTCTCTCTTTGTAACATTTACACTCTTCACTGTGCAGGACATGTCCTCCAAACACTGGCCCCAGAGTGACTGCCTCCTGCAGCCTTTATAACAAAGGATTATACAACAGTGAATATCAAACAGCAAGTGGAGGAGGGGTATATTTCCCTGTGGAGGTCAAGGCCAAAGTTAGGATTTTATGTCCTCTGCAGAAGGTAATCTACAGCCCACCCTATAGAGATCCCACCACAAGGACAAGGCTGGGAGGCACCACTGAAAAAGAAAGACTACATGCAACTTCTGAGAGCTGCTTTGGAGTTGCTGGGGCAACTGGCACAATCCCTGGTCTTTTGGCAAAGCTTTCAGCAGGCCTCAATCACACTTCCTATTAGAAAGGAGGGAGGCCCAGTGTGTTCAAAGGAAAATGAACAGGAGCCTAAGCATTGAGTCGTACACCGAGGCATGTTTGGACTGAAATGAAATCATCATACAGTCACGGAGGGTTTGCTGGTTTTATCATTATCACAGTAACATATTACAGCATATTAAATAGACATAGACACACATTAACAAATCACAGGAAAAAAGTAAGGAACATAACAAAACCAACAGCAGAAATAACATTCAATAAAGGCAGCGTTATAGAAAAGGCTACATTTAATAATCATGAAGCATCACTTCCTGCTTCACTGACTGCATGTAACTGCTACGTTGTTTGAGCTTTGATTGCAGCGACTAATGTTGTACAGTTTTCAGAATATAAGCCTGACTTTAGATTAGCTGAAGCACTGGGCAGAAAAGAGCAACACCTTCAAACTTTCCAGCCATGTTGCACTTGAGACAACACCCCCATCAGTGATGTCACGGCATGCTTTGCCCATCAGATAAAGTGGGTAACACACACACAAACACACACACACACATACACTACTGTGACATCACTAATCAGGGTGTTTACATTCAGCCTTCAACCTCCTGCTTGCATCTAGAAAATCCTGATAAAGGACAAGTACAAGCCCACATCAGGAAATTCAAAACTCATCTGCACATTTCAGAAGATCCTCTACCCCCTCATCCTCCACCCCGAGTGCAACCTCACCAAAGTGATCTCAGCTCAGCCACCCAGGACAAAGAAAAGGGTTTCTTAGTCGCCCTCGAAGGCCCCATTGGTGGCTCCCTGGCATTCAATCTTTTTCCGGCACTTGGACAAGATCCTGTGGAGCAAGTTTGGAGATCTCTGTGCCTGGGGCTGAGAGGCCACGGGCTGAGGCAAAGGGATCTGGGAGCTCCGAACCAGGAAAGGGCCTTCACGCTCACCCTGGCCCTTCTCCAGCCCCACTCCTCCTCCACCTCCTCTGCTCCCCCTCTTGAATGCCTGCAGAATGTGTCCACTGGGGGACAAAGAGGAAATAACAAACACAAAGACCCTGTTTATTCCTTATGACCCAAATTCCACTGTGAGCAGACAAGACGTGAAGAGGCCTGTGGGCTTATGTACAGTATGTGTGTGTGTGTGTGTGTGTGTGTGTGTGTGTGTGTGTGTGTGTGTGTGTGTGTGTGTGTGATGTGTGATGTGTGTGTGTGTGAGAGAGAGAGAGAGAGAGAGAGAGTATGCGCTATGAAATGTAATAGATTTTATTATAATAAACCAAATGTGCTGTATATCAAATAGTTCTTGCAGGGGTTTGACTGGTTTTTCTTTTAGATAAAAAAAACAACAACTACAAAGTCTTTTCTTTCCCTCTTGCTCTTCTTTGGCCCTAATGAGATGCAGCACTGTGAGAAGGGGATTGACTAGCTTGTGTGCGTGTGTGTGCGTGTGTGTGCGTGTGTGTGCGTGTGTGTGCGTGTGTGTGCTTAGCAGGCTCAGTAATCAGTGTGCTTTGTCAACTAATGAGGGAAGAGAGGGGCCACCTGTTCAGGGGTGCTGGGCGGAGAGCAGTGGGGTGGGATTTGGAGATGGGGGATGTGGGGAACATCTGCCGAATGCTGGGTGTATGTGCATGATTGTGTGTGTGTGTGTGTGTGTGTGTGTGTGTGTGTGTGTGTGTGTGTGTGTGTGTGTGTGTGTGTGTGTGTGTGTGTGCATATACTTGATAAGAGGGAAGCATGAAATTATTGATGTGTGTGTTTACACCTACTTCCCATATCTGCCGCGTTCACTGTCACCGGGTGTAGTCCTCACAGATAAACTCCTCCGAAGGCCTGTGGGAGGCAGATTTGCCTGAGAGTGGAAACATTATGTTTTTAATTCCACCTTTTATTAATTATTTAATAGTATATAGACAGTAATTATAAAATAGAGTTATTTAAAACACTTTTCTTCTTCTTGTTTTTGATTTTTTTTTAATTTGTGTTGTTCAAAAACAAAGAAGTAATTTTTGATCATGTCTTTTTGTTATAGCAAATAACATAAATCAAACTGACATTATAAAAGTTTTGATAATACAGGAATTTTTTTTTAACTTTTTTCAGAGAATGGTGAGAGAATAGTTTATAGTTATTAACTGTTAGTGAGGAGCATGTTATACTTCTTAACACCTGCTGTGTTTGTCAGTGTTTAATTGCTAAATTAGAGAAGGTAAAATTGTGAGAAATCTCTTTGCTTCTGGTCAATCACTGCACAATATGAGCTCCCACCAAAACCAGTGCAAATATTATGCATTTAAGTCTGAAATTTATGAATTACCCTTTATAAATATCCCTTATTAAATGTGCAACAATTCAAGACTGACTTAAGGAAACAGCTCTCATAGGCGTTTCTAAATTCTGTCATGACTGTAATATGTTTATGTAGGCACACATTTGGTTCTGGCTTATTTAAAACATACATGTGACAAGCAGAGCAGAGAGGAAAATATAATCTGTCATCTGTAAGCTGCAGCAGCAACAGTTCTGTCCACTTTCTCTGCATTACTGAGCACATTCAAGAAGCCAACCAACCTGGCCCAGCTCCATCACACATGAGGCGGGGAAATAACCTCGCTGCCCATTCTGCAGCTGCCCAAACCACCTCCCTTCCTCGTGTTTGGACAGCACCAGGGTGACGTCACCTGGAGACAGCTCCAGCTCGTCAGGCCAGTGGGGCCTGTACCTGTGCACCACTACCATCTAATGGACAAAAGGAGAATTACAATAATTTTTTAACTCTAATTTGAATATTTAATATTGCAAGATTAAAATTCAATGCTACATTTATGTTAGGGCAGAACTTGTTCATGATCAGCGTCCAGCTCCTTTTTTTTTACAGCCTGCAGATCAGAGTCGGTGAATGGAAAGGATTACGTGTGAAGACTTGGATTAGTTGTTATTTAGTGTAATAGTAACTCTTAATCAGGGTTTACCCTTCATTATGTTACACCTGAATATTATGTGAGAGAAATTGGAAAACTAAATGCGTAGTTTTGCAGGAAACTGATTAAATTGATGCACATTCATATCCATTAGTCTTTGACATATATAAGCATACATAAACCTTTGAATTGAGTTCTCATTTTCATATCAGTGCAGTTAAATATGCAGATTTCTGTTGACAGAAATTAAGAAAAATGTGAACTTGCCTTTTCAGCTTCTGCTCTGTATCGATACCTCCCTGTTTATCATCGAGAGCAGAAATGAATCAGCAAAAAAGGGTTATTTTCAACATTTTTCATTAATATGCAAATGTCCATAAGAAGACCTCGACATTAATGCGCGCACATAAACATCTGTGCAGCTAAATCTTTATGTACACTGTCCAGAAGGAGGGAAAACAAGGCATTTATCGGTCAGCTGGCACTGGGCTTGCTCTTGCTAACCACATAAATAATGTCCTGCTAAGCCACACTTCCCTGCAGATATGATTCCACTCACCTTGTGGAGCAAGGACAGTGGTGAAAACCTCAAAGTGTTCATTGCTGTGCATGTAGATGCGCTGCATCTTGAAGATCGGACGCTCTCACACTGTCCGGGACTACTGAGCTCTCTCTGCAATACCTTAAATAAATGCAGCTGACTAATCCACTGCAGCACAGACTGGAGCTGGACACACACACACACAGAGACACACATACACGTGACCAGGGACGAGTAAAATCTTAGTTTATGTCAGAAAATGTATGATTGTTAGAATTTTCTTATCACCTGACACCAATGCTTTTTATTTTGGAATAAGAGGCGGCATCTTTCTCATATATCATGCTTGACCACTCCATCTTGCTGCCAATGTCTATTGTTCTTTGACCATCTGGCCACATGCAAAAGAAGTTTAGAGGCTACTGCTTGCTCAGATGTGAATGAGAATTCATAATTTCACCTCATCAGGAGTGCTTGATTGATTATTGGCTGTGCCCCACTTTCCTGTGGCCTGGGTGAGCAGGGACAAAGATGATAGGGCTGGGGACAGAGTGCCCGACCGCTCAACAGATGGTGATTGAAACCCCACCACCGCCTCCCCTCTCCAGCTCTGGTGCGAAGGCGCTTGGCTGCGAGCTTGCATTAGTGATAAAAAGGCATCCATCACTAAGATGAGAGATGACTCAGCTGGAGCTGGACAGAGCACCCCGCAGCCTTGGCGACAAAGTGAGGATACAGCACACGCAGAAGGATTTGACTTTTTGTACTTCTAGAGAATCCAAACAGAAATTACGCGCAGTCAATTTTCACAAATAATTACAATCAGTGTCAACAGGAAATAAGGTTGTCAGGGGATCACGGATTATCTAGGTGAACAGAGCAAGAGGTGCGTTTGTGTGCCGTCTGAAAGTGGAAACACCTCTAAATGCAGGAGACTAATAAATCTCATTATCTGAGGCCTTAGCAGTCCAGGAAAATGTCTGACTATACTGCAACCACTCTGGCTCCAAGACCAATCTCTTTCAAAAGGGTGAAGACCGTGGAAATACACACCTCAATACCACCACAAAAGAAAGACGTGCTCAACTGGATGAGAGAAAAATCCCACTCACAGTTTGCTTTGTGTTGTGTTTAAATGTACTTAAGTTGCAGATTCTGGCTTTGTGAGCTATTTGTTACACTATACACTGCTCCTAATTCAGAACGATGGCTCCAGTCTAGACATCAAGGCCAAACCGAAGCCCTTACATAACCAAAAAAAACACCGCTAAGCTGCTAAGAAATCCGATCTGATGCTTCTCGGAAGAAGAAAACTGATGAACACTGAACAGCTCAAGACAATCTGCGGCAGCTTAAAAAAATATATTCTGAGCATAAAAACCTCTCTGCTGTT
Source organism: Simochromis diagramma (assembly GCF_900408965.1). Classification (NCBI taxonomy): domain Eukaryota; kingdom Metazoa; phylum Chordata; class Actinopteri; order Cichliformes; family Cichlidae; genus Simochromis; species Simochromis diagramma. The sequence continues at coordinate 4,819,046 of NW_024387040.1, forward strand.
ACATGAATGATACATCTGATCTGATGCCGACATGCATTTACTGGCTGGAGCTTGTTGCTGCAGTTAACCAGCCTCATTTAATATGAATGGGAAGCTTTGAAGCTATTTCCCAAGACCATGTAAATTAGTTAACAAGTATGTATAAAAAAACCTGTTTGAACGTTTCCATTAAATACCCCTGGGCCATTGTAGGCCACATTTTTAACTAGCCAAAATGTGCGGCACCAATTTTTCCCCCATATTCTTTCAGAAAATACACCTTATATTACTAAATACACACAAACAAATGATTAAATACACCATAAGAGGTATTGTTGCACATTACCAACCCTGGCTGAGTTTTTCTTAGCTACTGCGTGGCTTTTTATGCAGTCTCATATTCTGACATGCATATATGTTCATATCCAGGAGCAGAAAATTCACCTATTAACTGCATTGTTTTTACAATAAATTGAAATAATGATGAACATGCATATTGTTGTACTATTTTGCTGCTGCGTTGGTGAAATGTTCCACAAACTAATTCTAATAAATCAGAATTAGTTTGTGGATAAGTGTATACAAATATGCTGTAGATATAAACACTCTTGTAATACTTGCACTACATGCGCAAAGCTGCAGCAGCTGCCAAGAAGCTCCCACTGCAGTTTTTCTGTGGATGTTAATGCCAGACGAAGGTTGGAGGTCTGCTGTTATTGAGTCAGCAGAGCACCTCAGCGACCTTAACTTCACACACTTCCTGTGGTTCCTAAACACTTTCACGTTAAATGAACTCATTGCATTCCCACTACAGATCCATGGTTAAATTCAGGGAACGACCCACTCTTTCAAAAATGTTTGTAAAGACAGATGCCAGATGGACTTTTGTCCATACAGTCTAATTGGCTAATAAACAAAGCTAAGCAGCAGTGGGAACATATGGAAGCTTGTTTCTGCCAATGAAAAAACAGCTTTTTCTGTCATCCATATCTCAAAATTTAAAGTTAATAACTTCAAGTTTTTTTAAGTTACCAAGTTGATAACCTGAATTTTTGACTTATGGATGGCACATTTTTGTTCTTTTTTTCAATTGGAGCAAGAAGCTTCCAAAGGAACGAGTTGATGCAGAGAGCGAGCTAATTAGTTTGACATGATTAGCCACAATCAGGTGAAAAGCTTCATTTGAATAACACTTTTTTAATCATTCAGCAGCAAACCTTTATGATTTATAGGAAATTATCTCTTGACCTCCTGGCTACAGATAAATGTGGGTCCCTGAGCCCAATTTAAAGAAATTTATTTTTTAAATATCAAATAGTGCTTTTTGTTTTGCACAATTTGTTTTGCACAAACACTCTGGTTTTATTAGTACTATTAAAGTATTTCCCCAAAGTTACATAAACTACATTAAACTTCTGTTAAAACTATGCAAATCATATGAAAACGTAATGAAATTAAAAATTAGAAGTCGAATATTTTGAATGTATATATATATAGTTTACAAAGTAATATGTAAAGGGTAACAAAAATAGCCTTAAAAACAACCTATTTTCAAATATGTCTCATTTATCAAGGATCTAAAACGCTTTACGATACTTAACGCAACCGTTTCAGACTTGAAGCATCAATTTACTCACACAGAACTAAAAAATCACTTCTGCAATAATTAAAGACAGAAAAACAAGTCACTCGTGTTCTACTCGGCTGTAATATTAAAGTATATTTGTGAAATTCTTTCATGAATATTACACATACATCGAAAAGAATCATCATGGATGCTGCAGTCAAAATGTACAGTAAACATAGTTTACATAGATGGAGGGAGCATCCCACCCGTGGGCCACAGGTAAACCAGATGTTCTGTTCATATTGCATCATGAATGTCCAACACTTTCATGCCAAGGCAGGGACAAACACACAACCACACACAGGAAGACACAAGAGTCCTCAGCGCTTCCCAGGTTTGCCTCTTCTCTTCCCCCCTCCAGCTGCTTTTCCTTTCCCACCTTTTCCTCTGGCCTTTCCACCCATGCTGCCGCCTTTACGTCCCTTCTTCCCTGCTGCCTTCTTGTGTTTTGCAGCAGCCTCCTCTCTGTCCTCCTGCCTCATCTGTTTATTCACAGCTTTGGTGATGTCCAACTTGGGCTTCTTAGTGTCCATGACTTTCAGGAGCTCCAGCTGCTTCTGCTTTTCATTAGAAAAGTTGCCAATGAGGGGCTCGAATTTCCTCTTCTTGCCCTTCTTTGCTGGGTTCTCCTTGGGCAGGCGGTCCTGAAACCTCCCCAAGGACGCTGTGGAGGTTTTGGCCACACTCTCGGCTCTGGCCAGCTCGTCTTTGGACTGGCTGGCTTTGGGGGTCAGGGTTACAGCAGGGATCTTGACTTTCTGCGATCTGGCGATGTTTTTCAGCCTGTTGAGCTCGTTTTTGGCCACCCTCTCCTTCTTGGCTTTGACGCGTTTGGCGAACTGGTCCTCATTCGGGTCTGCGCTCTCGGGCACCTCGATCAGCCACTCTTTGGTGTCATCGCCGGCCCTCTTGTAGCCCCAGCGCCTCTTCCACTCCTTTGCGGTTTCATCCCACACCAGGTTGGTCTTCTTCTTCTTCTTTATGCCTTTCAGCTTGGCGAACTGCTCCCATTTTGTTGGAGGTCTGGGTTTCGGTGGTAGCTTCTCTCTGGGCAGCCGGGTCGTCGGCTCCGGCAGTTTGGCCACTATCGCCTCCTCGACCCTCTCCGTGGGCTGTTTCCATATTTCGTTGACGAGAAGCTGCGTGTTGTCGCGAGCGAGAGCGCGCAGAAAGTCCTCTTTGCTCTTCTCCCGGAGGTCGCGAGGCTCGATGCGGTTTTTGTCACACGCCAGCAGGTTCCCGATGTCAAACTCCAGGTCCAGCTCTTTCTGGACTGATATGCTTTTCAGCGTTTCCGCCTCTTGCGCCTCAGCTTTAGCCAACAACTCCTCTACACTGCACGCTGCCATGTTGCTCAGTGCTGAAAACCCCACGTGTGAGGCAGGAAAAACACACGGGTCAGTGAAAAGAGCTTCCGGGTCAAAGTCGGCGAGCTGCAGTTTGACACGTGACCACAGGAGTGCGCTGTCGTTTCATTTCTTTGCGTAACAGCGACGCACAGATACAACAGATAGACGGTATCTGAAAGTCATGTCCTCAAGACACATGAAGAAAAATCCACGAAGACCTGATACTGGACCCGAGAGATGGATCTGGCCCGTCAGGTGATCCATTTAGTGTTCACTGAAGCCTCACCAGAAATGGTCTCAGTGGAAGGGTGGCTGTCAAGAAGCTGTTCTTAAGGAAGGGAAGCAGGGAGAAAAGGCTGAAGCATGCCAAATTACACAAGAACTGGACTGAAAATCAGTGGCAGCAGATCTGATGGAGTGATGAATTCAAATATGACATTTTTGGTTCAGATTCTCATCAATATGCAGGAAGGTCATCAGGAGAGAGGCACGACAGTGAGTGTCTACAGTTATTTGTAAAACACAGTGGAGGCTCCATCATGGTTTGGAGCTGCATTTCATCCAGGGGTGTTGGAGATCTTGTCAAAAGTGATGAATTGTGACCTCAGTGGCATCAGATACAGATCCACCACGCAACACCATCTAGAAATTGTCCAATTAGCAACATCTTCATTTTTCAGCATGACAATGAAACCAAACACACTGTCATTTCAGTAAAAGCATACGTGGATAGAATAAATGGATTGAAAACGGAGTACAAACTCAATCTTTGATCATATATGCTGTATATACATGTATTTATATATATTTGCACATGCTTCAGTAAATCACTCTGCCAATTCCCTTTTTTTCCAAGCAAAATATAAAGAAATGAGAAGTGGCACATGGACTTTTTCTCATCACTCTATACAAAAATGATCCACATGTAAAAATGATCTGTCTTTAACAATAAAAGCATTTCCAAAATGAAAAGGTCTAAAGGTGTTTTTAAAATCGGCATGTGCGTGTGAAATAACGAAACAAACAAAACAAAACAAAAAACCCATCTGAGGTTCTATAATGTTCTTGTTTTAGATAAAAAAATACATTTATCTTCTATAGAAATTACATTGAATTGACAAGAAATGGTGTAAATGAAAATTAATGGAGTCATTCATAGTAAATCATTCATGATTTTAATGGATTATCTATACAGAGGCACAAAAGTTTCTATTATTAGCAGTCATTCCTGTGTTTCAGTTAAACACTGTGTTACCCAATGAAAATTTATTGGGGGCTAATTTATGTTAGCATACTTGAAAATGTTCCTGCTGTTTTTGAGCACCGCATTTGTTAAATCACATGTGTGGAGGGTTGGAGGGGGTCTAACCTTAGAAAAAAAAGAAGTGGGAGACCCTGGTGTCTCAGCTAAGCAGCAGAACATCAGATTATATCAGAACCTTGACTCTGAGTCACCTTGCAGCTCCAACTCCACCAGGTTTCTCCAGGTTTCTATATTGTGTTTTCTGTGTATCTCATGTGCTTATGTGTTGCTGGCCCCAGTTTGAGGAAAACTAACAAAAAGTTTTCTATTCTGAAAACTTTTTGTTAGTTTTCCTCAGTTCCCCTTTACTAGTTGTTTTCTAGTATTGTAAATGGAAAATATTAAAATTGTAAAAAATACAGACTTTGGATGGAGGAAAATTTAACAGTGCTAACACAAATGGAAAAGTTGTTATTTTTCCTCAAGCTCAATAAGTCTTTTAACATCAGGGAACACAATATGGCTGAGGAACACTTGAGTGATGGCTGCTGAAAATGGATTCTTGATGAAAAATCAATAAGGATGAATAATTCAATGAATCATTAATAGTCACTTGCATAATTTATGATCAATTTATTGTTATTTTAAATAAATGCAAATGTGTTGTTTGCTCGGAAACACAGATCTGTGTACGTAGTGCCAAACCTTTGAAGGTAACATACTTACAAAACAAGCTAAAATAAAATAGAAATACATGAGAAAAATTTAAAATTTAAGCATTTGTTAATTTGGTTAAATTGATCAACACAACATGCATGATGCACCGCTGATCTCAAAATTATATCAAAGTCATATCTTCCACTCCCACTTATCCGAGTCTGGATCAGGGTTGTGGAGAAGCAGAGAAGACCTCCCTCTCCTCAACCACCTCCTTCTAGTTCATTCAGGGGGACACCAAGCCACCCGAGAGATGCAATCAAGTTTTCCTCCCAACAGGACATCTCCAAAACGCCTCACCCAAGAGGTGTCCAGGAGACATCCCAGTCCAAAACAACTCAGCTCTCCTTTGGATGCGAAGGATTAATGGCTGTTTCTGCTGAATCACTGAGCTCTGCATCCCATCTTTAGGGGAGAGTCCAGCCACCCTCTGAAGGAAGCTTTTTTCTGCTGATTGTGTCTGCAGTCTCCTTCTGTCAGTCAGTATCAAAAGCTTGTGGGCATAAGTGAGGGTATGAATATAGATCAACCACTAAACTGACAGTTTCACTTTCATCTTCACCAGTTCAGCATCGCTGCAGATCTCCCCTCACTCATGATGCTAAACTGCTCCACTTGTTCCTTACCCAGAGTGGCTACTCCACTCTTTTTCCACCCACAGACTTGGAGGTCCTAATTTTCATCCCAACAGCTTCACACTCGGCTGCAAACCACCCCAGTATGAGCTGGACGTCATGGCTCAATCAAGCCAGCTGAAGCACATCAGAGACAAAAAGCAAAGGCGAGATCCTGAGAACAACAATACAGAATGAAACCATGTTGCCCACAGGTGGCATTTGATTTTAGCACCTGCATCTGATCTTTAATCTCCATTAACCCTTCATAGACTATGTCTGTGTAGAAACCTCCTGGATGAGAGGTGAAACGTCTTCACCTTAACCTTAAGAAGTCCAGGCACTGTATTTCCAAGCTCCTTAAATTGAAAACACAACTTCTCAATAAACTCTATTCCATAAAATCAGGAATAAGATAAATAAGGAAAAACAAAACAAACATAAAAAGAATAACTGATAAATAAACATTTTTCCTGGTCTACAATTAGAGGTTATGTACTCATTCGAACCCTCTCCTCTATAGCCACCTGAAACTTTTTCAAATGTTTCACTCATTAATTTAAACGGCTTTGCCTCACATCACCTCAGGGACAAATTAAAATAATAATTTTCTGTTGACCTAACCAAACTCACCATAATAAGATATATTTTAATTCCAAGAGCAGTAATTCACCAGTATCAGCTAAAATCTCATAAACCTGCTTGTTGGGCGACTTCTTTCATCTTGACAGTGTCAGAGTTAATCATGTGCAAATATCTGCTGTTTACAAAGTGATGCACCTTCATTACAGATGCTGAAACAATAAAAACTAAATTGAAACAAACAAACCCAGTCCAGACGCTAATTGAAACTAAACTGAGCTGAAAAACCAAATTAATTAAAAACAAATTAAATTATTAACAAACCCAAATAACTCTGACACAGACAAACTTTCACTGTTTTAGCAAAACACCTCCTCAGTATGAGACTCAGCTCATACATCGCTCTACACTCTCAAACTAACACAACTTCATAAGAAGTCCTAAGATTAGGTAAATACACCCAGGATGAACCGCAGCACATGACGTATTAAACAGTGTCATTATTTATTTAAGTAAAAATGAAGAAGCAGCGTGTGAAAAACGAAGCACACTCGATGATTCAGTAGCTTGTAGAAGCATATTTAGCAGCAATAACTTGAAGTAATGGTTTTCTACATGACTTTATCAGTCTCACAAGTTGTTTTGGGGATATTTTGGCCCGCTCTTGATTCAGCTCATTGTGGGTTACGAGTGTTTGTTTGTGCACAGCTCTCTTAAGTCTTCCCACAGTATTTTAATCAGGTTGAGGTCTGGACTTTGATTGGGCCATTGCAACACATTGATTCTTTCCTTTTCAGCCACTCTGCTGTAGATTCGCAGGTTTGCTGTTGGACATATGGATCACATTTGACTCTAGAATATTTAGGTATAAAGAGGAGTTCATGGTTGGCTCATCGACTCCGTGGTGTCTGGATCCTATGGCTGCAAAACAAGCGCAAATCATTGCCACTACACCGCCGTGCTCAACAGTCCATATGAAATGTTTTAGCTGATATGCTGTGTTTGTTTTTTGTTCTCATCTGTCCAAAAGACATTGTATCAGAGGTCTTGTGGTTTGTTCAGATGCAACTTTGCAAACCTCAGTTGCGCTGCCGTGTTGTATTTAGAGAAAAGAGGCTTTCTGCTGCCAAACCTTGCAAACAAGCCATACTTGTTCAGTTTTTTTCTGACTGCGCTGTCATGAACTTTAACCTTTTACATGCTTAGTGGACCCTGTAGAGTCAGAGATGTAGCGCTGGGCTTGTTTGCAGTTTCACTGAGCACTGCAGCTTTTCTTTCTTTGGCCGTCATCATCCAGAAGAGTTTAATCAGTTCTCATATAATTGCAGGTCTTTCACGTTTTTGAAGGCAGCTTTGCTCATTGAGCACGTTTAATACATGGAAAATACAAAGGTAAAGGTATGAAAGCCCATACGTTGCACCAGTATAATGAACAAGCATACATGCACGCATACACACATGTATGCCCACAAGATGAGATTCAAGGACTCATGTGTTCTTTGTCTATGTTTGACTCCAAACATGAAATTAAAAGCTCATTTCAAACCTTGACACACCAGTAATAATATCGTTCAATCAACGCTCCACAGCAGTCTGAGCTGCTGTTTGAAGGTCATAACCTAAGTTAGAATCAGAATACAATGATATATAAATTGATTCGTGCTCCTTTTAAATCGCTAAACCTTAAAAAAAATGTAAAAATCCAAGCAGTACAGAAGGTGCGCGTGTTTTCTCTTTCTTTAATTACTTTAAGCAGTTCTTCCAGAACAGAAAAATGGAAATAATTTGAGGGGAATCCTGTATAATGAACTAGGCAAGTGACAAAAACATCAGGTGTGGGAACACCTCAAGATCCGTGATAAAACTAAAAAATGGAGAGTTGTGTATGCATATTGCATACTTCTCTTTGACTTCTCTTTGCTGGGTGTCATTTTAAAGTTGTGCGCCTGTAATAAACTTTATAATAGGATTACTATAAGTGTTATCGTGAGAGATTAAAATCCTGAATTATTAATATCCCATCCCTTCTCTCCAGTCTGTTCTGAATGGGTCTCTCCCACAGACCCAGGACGATAATGACTCTATTTTTGTCTTTGTCTCATGTAATTTGGAGGAGGGAGGGTGGGGCTCTGTTACAATTGACTGGCTGCTGGTCGCTCAAAGACGATGGTGTTATTATTTTGGGCTCCAGTAATTACATTCATCGCCACACTTGCCATGTGAATGCTAACACTCTGACAGGCACAGAGATAAGGTCACAAGCGATGCTGTGTTTGTTAGATGTGAGGAGGAAATGCGCAATTAGTGGCCCAAAGTCCCTGTCGTGATTTAGAGAAGGCTATAAGGTCCTGTGTGACGTGGATATATATCATCTAAAATTACCCAATTTAAGCACAGTCCACCCGTTGGCTGGCTGGCCTCCTGTGCTCGTTTCCTTTCTTGCTGACTTTTGATCCAGGGTGAATTCAGGCAAGTAGGATTACTTTTCCATGGTGTTTCTTTTCTGAGAGGATACACAGTCACAGGCAGGATAAAGTCCTCTATGAGCTGTGACCGTGGAGCAAAGACATTCCCACTTTCAGTGCTGCCATCTCCCCAGATTTTAAATGGGCTTATAGGATAAGATTTAAAAAGAGTTCTCTCCATAAAACATTACTGCTTTCATGTGAAAAAACCCTTTAAGGTTTAGATTTCTTTATTTTTATTTGTTACTTTCAGTCTAATCCCCTTTTTTCTTTCAATGCGTCTGGGAAAGAGAGGCATTTGGGACTTGCAGGGGACATTTGATGTTCTGCAATCGAGTGAGTCTCATCTGAGTTTGTATTCCAGTTAATGCAAAGTGTAAAATAATAGGAAAAAAGACCAAATGAGGAAGTTATTTTTTTATTTTATGACTTCTTAGTTGATGTTTATTTATGGTCCTGATTTTTGGCGTAGTGATTCAGAAACTAATCACTGTAATATACAGATATTATAATAATATACAGAGTGAAACACTGAAGGATATTCTGTGGCTTTGTTATGTTTGAGATAAATCTCACCGCAGAGGTCTGTTCCCACTTGTCTCCTTGGAGAGGGGAGTTGCTACAAATCAATACCCAGTTGCTCTGAGTGATCACCTTTATCTTATGACGTAGAGTCAATGCCAAGATGCAGTTAGGCTGTTCTGGCAGCAGCTGGTGGGCAAGAACACTTTAATTTGTTACCTGTCTGTATTTTAGTTTTAACTGAAAGGAGCTTGTGAAGATTATGAAGGCTATCCCGATGTACCCTTTCAACTTTCTGATCACTTTCTTTAGCATGAACGTCCCTTCATTTCATCCATTCACTTTTTTATCTTATTAGTCTCTATTGAGTGTAAATTGTATGATATTTTGCTCAGAAAGAGCCCATTTAGCACTGTTTTCCTGCAGAAAAGAGGTGTAGTGTATCTGTGGGCACCTTCTGTGTGTAAAAGTTAAATAAATCAAATCAAATTCATATATTTTTCCTGAATTCTATATTGAATCATCTGTTAATGCATGGCCTCACCTGCCCTGTGTATGTTGTGTAAAACACTAACGCAACAGATGAGATGACGATGCTCTTTGTATTAAAAAATCCAAAGTAAAGTAGAAAGAGAACACCTGAAGTAATAATCACGAGCACAAAAATCCACTAATAATAACAACCTAATTATAATAATAGTTCTTTACTGTAAAATACATCCGGACATGTAATAAACAAAGACCTTGATCACCTTTGCACATTTGTGTTTTTTTATGAATGAGCACGGCTTATGAATGGTTCACTAAGCAGGAACAAACTGCCTGACAGGATCAGTGCCTTGCATTATTTAAAGAGCTTTATAATTTAGCATTACAATATCGCATTCACTGAATTTATATAAAGGTTTTTTTTTCCCTTTTTTCTAAAAAACATTGTGTATATGTTCCAGCAACAACGCCGGTTATTTAAAGATCTGCATGCCTCACTTTTTAAGGCATCCTTAAATACTTACTGACTGGTAAACGCTATGATCCATGAGTCACGGGGGAAAAGAAAGGACACCCATTCATGCAAAAATGGGCCTGAGGCTTTAAACTCCTTCTAAAAGTTGACCAGTTAGCATCAGAGAGGTGCGAGCGCTGCGGGCCCAGATACAGAGGAGAAAAATAGTCTCATCAGCATCGTCCCAGCGTAAATCAGACATGATTAGCTGCTGACAGTTTGCTTGTGTATTTATAGTCCTTGCGTTATTACGTAAAATTCTTTGACCTACTTAGCTGGAGGACAGAGGAGGTATTTCGTTAATAGATTTAGTCAGGATTGAGAGGAATGTCGGTTATTTTTAAAGAAAAACATGATTGTAAAATGTGTTTTACAGGGCAAAGTCTGCTTTTTCTACAGGAAACAAAAGTGACTGAGCACGCAAATGAGAAATTTTCAGATTCAACATGTGTCAAAGAGGCCAATGGGAGACTTAAAATGTTCCTCAAAGACCTAGCAAACATTTTATTTTATCACCGAGGCCAAAAGAAATACCATCACATGACAGGATTTTTCTGACAAGAATCAATAATTGCCGCCCTTGGGTGCTCATGTCAGACAAAAAATTCAAATGACCTAGCTGCTAAGCTCACACACTATTGTGCGCTTCCTGTTTCATGAGCGTTCCCTTTGCTAACAGAGTTGAGCTGGCTGACAGCCGAGGTCAGAGCTTTTATTGATCTGCTGTAGTCGAGACAGAGACATCATTTGGCATTGAGTAACGCCTCACAGCTACCTGCTGCTCCCAAACTACCGCCTGCACCGCATGGCATCTCACACTCTGAGAAGTCAGAGGATAGACTGCAAAATCTGGGTGAAAGGTGGCAAGTAGTGGCAAGTATTACCCAGCTCTCTGGAGCCAAGACACATCAGGTGTCCCGTTTGCAGGTGAGCAGGAAACAAAGCCACAGGCTCCCGGAAGTGCGCCCCCTGTTTGTCCAATTGACTCGGGTGAGACAGTTCACCCCAAAACCTGGCCTGCTTCCTAGACCCAGCATGGTGTGGAAACCGAGTCCTTGAGATATCATTCGAGCCACATTAATTCTGTGTGTGTGTGTTTATGTGAGAGGGGTTATGATGATGCAAGCGAGTGCATTACGCATGTGTTTGTGTGTTTGTGCTGTAGAGGCTTCATGCTGGATGCTGGAAGCCGACAGAGCCGGGTAGTGCCTGGTGTTATGGAAGCTTGCAGAGGTCATCCCTCAGTTTTGTATTCAGCAGCACTGCGGGGGGCTTATCACAGTGACATCATCAGTTATACCTTGCACACTGTTTAGCCAGTTCCCTCACAACCTCTCCTACTTAAGCTACAGCCAGTAATCGTTCTTGTGTCGTTTCCATCAGTCATTTAAAGTGAACAAAGAGTATCGTTTAGCAGGTAACTACATCTATCCAGACCAATGAAAGGCCTTTTTATTTTTAGCTCAGGACATTGCAGCAGTACTCACTTCATTACCTGCTGCCTAAATTAGCATAGACAGTAGCCGTTGTGACCATCGTGAAGCCCCAACGTAAAGCTGATCATCGCCCTTTTGTTATTTTGACACTGGATCTGATGAGGGATGGACAGATCTAAAACAAACTGAGTGCAGTGCATCCTCATCCCGAGTTACATGACTTGTAACTGACTAGTTGTTAACTAGTAATTGAGCCCATAAGGAAAGTGTTTACCTACATTATACAGGAAAAGAGGCGACAACAGTCTTTCCATAGACTCCAGTACGACCACAAGTCTTTGTGCAACCGCAGGAGTTGAAAGTTTACGTTATTCACACGTTTGCTTTAGCCTGGACCGGGAATCTGCAGTGCCGTGACAAGTATTTGTCCTCTTTCTTGTTTCAGATCATCAAACGAATTTTAGACAAAAATAACCTAAGATACCCCCACATCAAAAATCATGAATTAACTCTGATTAACCACATTTTTTGGAAAGCTGAGTTTAGCTTCACTGTCCACACCCAGGCAACACATCATGACATAATTTAAATAAACACAGTCACTATCAATCTGGAAAGGGTTAAAGCCATTTGTTACCCTTTAAGACTCTGGTGAACCTTGGAATAGCGGTGACCCTTCCCAGGATTGGCCAGCCTACCAAAATTACTCCAAGAGTGCATCAACAACTCATCCAGAAGGTCACAAAAGAAACCAGAACAACATCTAAAGAACTGCAGGGAAAATAACTTTTTGGAAGGTTTGAGTCCTGTTACGTCTGCATAAAATAAAACAGGATTTCATAAAAACATCATAGCAACAGTCAAAATGTGGTAGTGGTAATGTGATGGTCTGTGTCATGACTGACCCATGAATTCTGCTCTCAACCAGAAAATCCTAAAGGAGAACATCCAGCCATCAGTTCATGCCCCCAAGCTCAAGCACATTTAGGTTATTCAGCAGGACTGCGATAAAAAACACACACGAGCAAGTCCATCTCTGAATGGCTAAAAAACACCGAACTAAAGCAAACAAACAAATTAAAAGTCAAAAAGATGATTTTGGTCTGCCCTAATCAAACTGAGATGCTTTGGCACAACCTTAAACAGAATGTTCATGCTTGAAAACTCTTCAATGTGGCTGGATTTTTTAAAAATTCTACAAAGAAGAGTGGACAAATTTACAAATGTTAAATTATATTTGATGATCTGCAATATTTAAGTGTGACAAAATGCAAAATTGCAAAACTATGAAATTAGGAAGGGAAAGCCTTTGTTTCCAACTTTTCTTTTATTATGTTAATGTATCGTAGCCCTGACTAAGCCCTATCTGCACTGTTTTGATAGCTAATCTTTGCCTTTATGACAGCTGTGCAGGAGGGGTAGAATCACTTTATAGCTGACCTGTTTAAACCCTACAACGGATTGAATGTTGCATCATTACAGACATGGCCACTGTATCTGACAGGTGAGTACCAACACAGGCAGCTATATCTAATTTGTATTACTGCTTGACTGTGTTTGTGATGCCGGTGTGATGTTAATACTCTTATATGACATATTTCCAACAGCTTGTCTTGTATTTTATTTCTACGTCCTTTAACTTGAATTATCAAGAAGGCCTATCAATGTCGTTGGTCGCAGGCTTATGAAAGTAGCATGCTTTATACGTATGCTTTTTACCTTCAGATGATAACTCACCTAAATATAATCTCGCTTCAGAAAAATTAGATTTGAATAGTAAAAATTGAGGCAACAAGAGTTCATTAAATAATAGGTGACGTGACAGTGGCTTTATAGTGTAGTTAGACACAGACATGATATCCATCTGTAGCCAGGACAGATTCACAAGGCACAGTCTAGCCTAGTCCATAACCTCTCCCTCTACACAGATGACCTTTATTAAATGCATTTCCAACTGTCTGCTTTCTCTCACTCTAATATCGTCTAGCCTGAATTCAAAAGGTAAAAGGTTACGAACCAAATAGGGAAAAAAGAAATGTATCTTGAAATTGTTTAAATAACAATAATAACAGTAATAATAAAAATAATATTTTTACATCTGAGAGGATTTGTCAAACTGGGTTCAAACCGAAATATTGTCTACATAAAGCTCATTGCGCCTTTTAATTTACTCCAGTTTGCATAGCCTAACCGGAAGAGAACGGAAAGATATTACAAAGTATAAGAAATAGCTCGAATCACAGTTATCAGTAAAATTTTTAGTGTTTGGCTCAAATGAAGCTCCAGTTCGCACCTCAAACAGCACACAGTTCCCCCTGTCCTGTTTAGTCCCCACTGTGCGGTCAGCGGCTCGACAGTACTCAATTCTTTACACAAGGATTTGCTTTCCTTTCTTTTTCATTCACTTCAGCCACTCATAATTAGCTGAAATGTCATTCCACTTCTTTAAAATCAGGCAGTCTGCAAAAGCAGTTCCTCAGTTTCCAACAGCAAACTCCTAAATTCTGAAATCGAAAGATGCCTTAGCTTTGATTAAAAGCACATCAATAACTTGCATAATTGACTCTCTAAATCATGCAGCACTGTATCCCTTAGAGGCTCCTGGGAGATGCCATGTCAAATCATCTCTGACGTGACATACCCTGCCTGGTGCGTTCCTCATCCATTTGTGGCCAGCGCTTTCCACAATGCTCCTGTCACCAACACTTAATTGGCCATGACAGTTTCTGATAAATGCTATACCTGCAACAGCTGTCACCAATCTCCAGCTGGCTGCTAAAGCCTCTGCAGCTAAAGGACTTTCGGTTAAATTTACTTAATTTCAGAGCTAAAATAATCTTTAAAGGAGCGCTTTATGAAAAATAATGATTGGAGGGGAATACTGACGCCACTCAGGTGAATGTGAGGCTAATGCTAGCAGCCAGTGGTGCTGATAGGCAGATGTATTGTACAGCTGATTAAAATCCCCTCAAGAAATCAAAAAAATATATTAAAAGGTGGCTGAACTATTCCTTTAAATTCAGCGCAGTGCCGACATAATGGCTAAATCTGTGCTGTCACAGGTCCTTTCAGCCTTTCATCCATAATCATGTTAAATCTCCACCGGGCCTGAAGACTCGTAGAGCGCCCTTAAATAGTTTGCCATCTTCTTCTGGAGCCTGTGGTAATTTTCACATGCTTATAATCAGTTTGCTTGACACGCATTAATGCAGAAAGAGAGGGAGAGAGAGGAGGAGAAACACCAACTTTTGCCAAACCCTCAGCCTAATGTGTCATCCAGCCCCCAGGAAAGAGCCAGAGAAATCCTCTTTGAAAACTCGGTGCACCTCCATTAATGAGGGGGGTGAGTGTTGGGGCCCTACGTGAGAGGCATCCAGGGCCCTTATTGATCCCCTGTTAATTAGTCCGTAGGTGCTCACTGGCGCATAATTAGACCAATACTGAGCTTAATGAATGCAGACAGCCACTAATTCCACAGGGAAATTGTTTTCTGCAGAAGGGATGTAGAATTCGGTCAATCAGACATTATTTAGTGAATAAAGCATGATTACAACAGATATTATGTGCATGAAACCCAGCTGAAAATTAGGTATGTAATTTCATGTGCAGCGCTTTTAATTTTTAATTTTTTTTTTCAGCAAAATTTCAATCACGAATGATGAGCTCGTGTGAAACGTGGCTTCGAAAAAGGAAAAAAAAAGGAAGCGAGCAGCCCTGATGACGTACCCTTCACATGCTTTATCAAAGACAAGAGGGCTTTTAGCCACTAAGTGCTATTCAACGTGACGCCAAATGATCTGATGGCAATGGACCATGGGGGAATGTAAAAAAATATTACCGAAAGAAATTGTTTCAAACAAAAATATGCGTTCTGACAAGTGACAAATTGGCCTTTTCAAGATGCGCTGAGATGCCGTGGAAGTGCTGCTGTCTCCCTCGTGGGCTGCGAGTCAAGCACCACTAATATTTCAAAAAGGATCTGCAGAGACATTTCATCTGTCTATTAAACTTCAGAAACTCTTATTCATCTGTGAACGCAGCCGGAAAGTGTTGAGTGGGAGACTCGAGTCGGAAGGACGTAAATGACGATTCCAAGTCAGTGACAACAAAGTGCAAGTTTAGGGATAAACTTGACTTCTCATTTTCATGAGCTGATCAATTTATTTGAGCAGCAGCAGCAGCTTTGGAGTTTGCCTTTTTCCAATTCTGCCTCTTTGTCCACCGACATCTGCGGGAGTTGATGGTCCTGCTCTTTGCGTGTGTGTGTGTGTGTGTGTGTGTGTGTGTGTGTGTGTGTGTGTGTGTGTGCATGTGCATGCACCGCTGTCACAGGCAGAATGGAGTGAGATTCCAAGAAATCCACCCGGGAATAGGGACTTTGTTCCTGCGGCATTCAACAGGAGCCACTCATAGATCAGTCTGTGGTGTTAGAATGAGCCAGAGGAGCGGTGCTCATTAACAAAAGGGCAGGAGTCACCTTGCTCCACTCATTCTCTCAGCCTCTGTCACTTATTGCTAACAGAGTGTCAGTTTGTCTCCGGCATGCTAAACATCCCAGTGTGATCACATTCATGCTGGAGCAGAAAATCGGAGATATAATATAAAGTCCACCTGCTCCGTGTGTCTAAAACCAGCTCCTGTCAGCTGCTTCGCTTCGTTTTCCAAATAGTTGCCGGATCAATGGAGTGATTAAATGTTGGTCACGCACTGTGAAACCCTTTGGCTCACTAAGTGCAAACTACATTCACCTAACTGTCCTCGCTTGTGGCCTGACAGACGCCGAGCAGCATCAGCGTCCCGGGGGACATTCCTGAGCTATAAATAATATGGATCGCATACATCTATGCAAGGACCCTCAAGCCTTGGTATGTTCCCTTTGAAATGTAAATGTAATCTCTACTTTTTTCCCCCTTCCACGCCCTGAAGTTTGAGTAAGTAAAGCAATTTGGTTGAGTTTCACAAGGTGTCTGCAGGTTTAGAAAGCTCAAAAAGCACATTTACTTTAATTTTCAGCATTGTTACTGTTAAAATGGTGATTGCATGTTAGCCACCTGATGTGAGGCTACTAACCAGACTTCCAGAAATCAGAACAGCAAGTACCCAAAGTGGACAAAAGTGCATCAGCAAAGCAGCACGCTGGTCATAAATGGACACTTTGTCGTGGTTAAGTGCCTCCAATGTGCCGCCTCAAATAAGACCACTAAATTGAGCCGGCACCTCGGTCGCTCATTCCAGAGAAAACTGTATTTTGTGACCTTGGGCATACAAAGCTCGAATGTATGGTGGTGCTGCCTTTCAGAAACCACTTTTATCTAACGCCTGTGCACAAAGACGAGAGAAACCTGGTGTACGGAGCTCAAATTCTGCACCCCTGAGCCATGAAAAGATCTGAGCATGAATGAACCTTTATGAGGAGTTTTTGGATCTCAGCGTGCAAAGCAGATTTCCACCTCAGTTATCCTTCAAAGGGGGGGGATCTTCTATTGAATGAACAGTTTCAGACTGTGACAGCATCTAAAGAAGGCTCGAATCTGTTTTCAAAGCAAAGAGCGACGCTCCTCCACCTCACCACCCCTCAGGTGCTTGATATCATTTGGTGTTCCTCTTAATTTGTCCACACTTGCTCGCGCTCTGAGGATAGATGCGAGATTGTGGTATTTCAAAGGCGGGACTCCCGCTGCTCTGTTGCCATCTTAGATTCAGCAGGAAGTGAAGAGAGCTATTATAATGAGCTGTGATCAGAATGGTCAAAGTCAGCAATTCTTTTGAGAGGGTCTTTCATTTCCATTATATGCAGCCTCTACAAACACCCTAATGAGAATACATAACACACACACACACATCTGCACTCACATCAACTTTTCTGCTCTGCCTCCTTCCTCGAAGAAGCACCTCAAAGTGAAACCGACTGCCGTGCTGCTTCTCAGGTTTATTCTGGGGGTTTTAAAGTGTTTCCTCCAGAGTGGGGATTTGTGGATAATTTACACTACAGCTTGTTTTACTCCTTCCTGCATACATGGTGCCGGTCACGGGTAATGCAGAGTGACAGCCTCAAGGCGTCGACTCCATATGCACTTCCAAATAAAACATGATGATTCAGTGTTGGAGACGATTTAGGAAGGATAACAGATGCCGAATCCGTTTTCTTATCCTTTACATGCTCTTACAGGCAGGGTGTAGGGGTGAAACAAAGCAGCATCTTGACTGCAATTGTGTGAATCACCTCAGGCTATGTACAGCCTACTTGTGGTTAGTTAGGCTCCTGATCCTTCTGCCCTGTTTGAAAAATCACTGCCAAACCAAGTTAAACTAAACTACATCCACCCTGAGGCTCAGCGTTATATCACACAGCTCAATCAGGCGGATGGGTGCATATATTTAGTCGTGTTTTGTACTGTAGGTTTATTTATGTGAAGCAGACGAAAGAAATGTGCACATACACATGCACGCCAATGCCAAGACAACAAACCTGAGCACGGTGGAGAGTGATGGCTTCCAGCTCAGTGCAGAAGGAAGGATTGGGTTTGGGCCAGTATCCAAAATCCCTCATCTAATTAATGTTTACATAACTGCAGGTAATGAAATTCACTCTCACTGATGTTGAGAGGGGTCAAGGAGCTTGGGGAAGCCCACCGGAGTTGACAATCGCCTGTGTGGGAGTTGTCTGCACAGCCCAGTGAGCTGGACACATCGGGGAGGGGAATAAAGAAAACACCCTAATTACAAATCATTGGTCACAGAACAATTCAGTAGTCAAACAGAAAGTTCTTGGATGGATCGAGTGTAGCCTTCCAGCTATGATCATTGAATATTTGCTCACTGCAACCTGTCTAATTTAGCTGCCAATAAAACATTTTTTGCACTGAGGTAAGGATGTTAAAGCAAACCTTAAGCATGAGGCAAAGTAATCAGACAAACACTGCTGATTAGTAAAAGTGGAAACAATAATTAGATCTGAAAATGCAGGTACTCAAATATAATGACCTGTGAATGAATTCTTTGCTTTTTTTTCAGTCATGCTGCAAAGAAAAACTCCCATTGGAGAGCACTTAACGAGTTTTTAAAGGCACTGTGATTTAATTGCGAGGAAAGGCAATTTAAGTCGCTGGCTCGACAGGGATAAACTTCACCTTTACTCCATGTGACATATATTATTTTTATTTTCAAGTCACCTCATTAGGCAAACATTGTCACTGTCGGCCAAATGAGAGCTAACTCGACTTAGTACAAAGTAATCAAAGGAAGACTTTGTTGTCACAGTGGCAAAAATAATGGTGTTGTGAGAGGAACAATTTTAATTTGATTAAAAAAAACAACAACAAAATAAAACAAAAAAGACTTACTACATTGTCTGTGCTAATACACCGACTGGCCACTTCATTAGGTATACTTTGCTAGTACCAGGTTGGACCCCATGATTCTTTGTGGGATATTTTCCAAGGTGCAGGAAACATTCCTCAGAGATTTTGGTCCATGTTGACGTGACAGCATCACAGCTGCTGCAGATTTGTTGGCTGCACATCCATGATGTGAATCCGTGTCACCAAAGTAGCGCTATTAAACTGAGATCTGGTGAATCTGGAGGCCATCTGAGGACTGTCACGTTCAAGAAACCAGTTTGAGATGGTTTGAACTTTGTGACATGAAGAGTTTTCCTACTGTGAACAACAATCAGAGGATGGACTCACTGTGTCATACAGGGATGAACATGGACAGCAGGAACACCCAGGTAGAATGTGGTATTTAAAGATGCTCAGTTAGTAACAAGAGGCCAAAAAACCCCCCATATCATACTGTATTGCACCACCACAGCTGCCAGCCTGAACCACTGACACCAGATTCTGACCCTACCATCTAAATGTTGCAGCAAAAGTCAAGACTCGTCAGATCAGCGACATTTTTCTAATCTTCTGTTGGCAAATTTTGGGGAACCTGTGCAAAATGTAGCCATTGTTCTTGTTCTTAGCTGACAGGTGTTACACCTGGTGTGGTCTTCCGCTGTTGTAGCCAATCTACTTCAAGGCTCAATGCGTTGTGCATTCAGAGATGCTGTTCTGCATACCTTGGTTGTAATAACTGGTTATTTGAGTAGGTGTTGCATTCCTAGCAGCTTTGAAGCAGTCTGGCCATCCTCCTCTGAATTGATTGATGATTGTACAGGAAAATCCCAGTAGATCAGCAGTTTTTGAAGTACTCAGACCAGCCCGTCTGTGACCAGCAACCATACCACTTTTATAGTCACTTAAATCACCTCTTTTTTCCTCCATTAAGTTCAGTTTGAACTTAAGCCACTCTTCGTGACCATGTGTACATGCCTAATTGCACAGAATTACTGTCATGTGAGTTGCATTAATAAACAACTTAGTGTAGACTGAAGTTAAAGATCAAAAAGTGCATCTAAAAATTACATTTACAGGTTACGTCAAAAACAGCTATGATGCAGTTTGACTGGGAGTAGAAATTTACAGAAGGCTGCCTATTAAAGTGAACTGTAATGTGTTATGCATGGCAAAGATACAAGTGTGGAGATACTGAATAGGCTTTTTTAAAGCTTAGGATGATGGTATAATGTGAATCATACAACAAAGAGCAGATTTGGAGGTTGAGGCAAGATGTTGTAAGCAGCTTACACATACAGCGACCGGCGTTAGCCAGCAAAATTCAAGTGTTAAATCTACAGATAGAACTATTTAATTCTAACAAAGGCTTCAAAAGTTCAAAACTGGATGCTAAGACAGGCCAAAAGTAGAGAGTCTTGTAGCAAAAATAGGACATAAGAAAAGGCAGTAAGAAAAAGGACAACAGACAAGTAGAGATCTAGCTTTTGTCACAGTTTAGTTTTTATAGAGCAAAATTAAATTTGCCTCTCACTGGTGCATCGGCTCATGAGTGGCAGGATATTTTAAGGTATGCCAAAGCAGCCGAAGCAGCGATGGTGTATAAACTCAGGCAATATATGTAGAGAAGAACATGAAAAGCTCACGTGGTAACTGGACTCAGACACAGCAGTGCTCAAATGTATAAAGATTCAAAGGTTTTCTCAAGGTCAGCAGGCTTGGCTGCATAACAACAGGCCACAACAACAATTTAGTGCATATAAACAGAAACTATTTTTAGCTTCATCAGGGCATTATGCTCTAAGTGAAACTAGTTTTGTAGGAGGAGGGAAAGAATCATCACTAATATCAAGGCAGCCCAGAGAAGTAGTTGTAGTCTATGTGCCTTACAGAATACAACTTCTCTTACATCAATATATAAAGTGCAGGTCATTGATGCCTTCGGACCAAAGCCTGTTGGTGGTTCCTCGTTCCTGACCGAAAGCTAAAGCATTCGAGGTTGTATCTTCTAAACCACAGAATGCACTTCCACTATGCTACATTTGAGATCTATGGACTTGATTTTATTTTAGCTTTAGACTTGACTTGAAACGTGGACAAATAAGGCAAATATTTTTTCCAGGCTTACCAGCAAGCTACACTCACTACACATTACGCATACAGGAGTTGCACAACCCTGGAAACCCTCATCATGAAGCTCCCGGTGCACGGTTTTCGTGCTGATGTTAATGCCAGAGGGGTTTGAAACTCTGCAGTCACTGAGTCACCAGAACGCTGGTGACTTTTATGCAGTACACTACAGCAGTTTCTGAAATACCAACCCAACGATGCTACGTTCAAAATCACTTAAATCGCCTTTCTTCCCCATTTCTAAACTCAGTTTCAACTTCAGCATCTGGTATTTACCATGTCTCCATGCCTAAATATAGGTATGAAATTAGATATTTGTGTTAATCAGAAGTTAAACAGGTGTATACTATGAAGGTAGCGAACGGGTGTATACTATGAAGTTGACGCCAGCAAGTAGCTAGGCTAGTGTTGCTAAGCTAGCTTAACTTAGCAAAACGACTGGAACACAAAGTAAACAGTGAGCCTTGAGTCCATTCATGGATAACTTTGCTCTCCCTTTAATCAAAAAGGGTTACAGTGTGACTGGGTTTATTGCTAACATCTGGCAATTTTCATAGAATATCAAAGTTTTCACCATTAACAGTCTCCAATAAAAACTTAGTTTAACTAGCAAAAATACTGGTTGCTCCTGTTTTGAAATGTGACCAGATTGTGGAAAGGTGAAACTCATCTTGCTTACCTCACTGCCCATAATGGCGTACTTATGTCTGTGTGCTTTCTACGTCAAAGGGTGTTTTCTTTGTGCATTAGCAGCACCGGGGGACAGTTACATCAGAACCTCAGTGTTGCTAAATATTTGGATGACCGCCCATCACCACTGCATCGAGAAGGGACCGGTGAAGGACAGTGCAGTTCCTGGCACGTCTCCTCTGTTTGTCAGCTGTTTTGGCGTTGCTCAGACTAACTTGTCCAGTCACTCATGCTGATGAATTTAGTAGACAAGGCTAGCTTGAGTGTCCAACCACCTGCCATAAATGCCTGTATCTTCCTCTGTTTTCTCTAACCCTGTTCCCTCGGACTCTTTCCTCTTTCCCGGGAGGGTTAAGCTTGGTGGTGAGAGGTTTCTGACAGAGGACCTCTTCAGATTAATGTGTGTATCTCTGCTGATTGATTCATTACATTAGTTTTATTCGACTAGTTCAGTAGATTGATGTGGAAGCTCTGGAAGCTTTTAAATTACAGCCACTCAATCGAATTAATCACGAAGTACAAGGTTCACACCAGCAGTGATTCTCTCTGACACAGTTAATGCTCTCAGCATAACAATATATTTATGAAAACATATTTTTCACTGTACAGCAACTAAAGCTTTAACACGCTTTTTCTTATTGTATTGGGAGCCGCTTTCTTTCCAAGTTCATTTTTGTGCCAACCGTTTTTAGGGTAACACGATTTGCTCGGGTTTCTGTGAAGAAAGGATGAATATCTTTTGGTTCCCCCCTCCCCGAGTGCTGCTGTCTGGTGTGATTGTCTCATTTTTTATTTTGGCCTGCTGCCACTGTGTGATCAGTGCCTGTTAGCTCCTCAAACAGGCTCAGGGAGAAGCCAAAGAGGGAATATTGACACCTACACAAACAATTAGGGAAGAGGAATACTTCCCAATTTACAGTAGAAAAATCTCAGTCATCTTCTGATGTTAACAAGTAAAACAGGGAAAAAAAGAAAGCAACGGATGAGTCACTCATTTTGCTCTGGGGTAAAACATGTGCGGATGTACAGAATGTCTTTATTTGAGAGACACTCTCTTAATGATCTTCTAATGTGATAAACACCAAAATCAAGACTGTGGGTTTTTTTATGGTAAAGATAGTTTCTGCAGAAGGGTCTCAAAATATTTTCTTGACCCAATTTGCTGCTCCATCGTTTTTTTTCCCCCTCATTAGACTAGCCACTTCCTGAAAAACAACAATGCATCTCATAGCTGATTTCACTTCATCTTCAGTGGCTTGGGTTCTGTCTAATGTGATGGAGGACATTCGTTATGTGTGCTATGGGGCAAATGCCCAGCGTGATCATCTGAGAAGACTCAGTTTGTGCACAAGGCATGAAGAGCCATGAAGACACACACATATATAAAAGCGGACAATCTCTGTTAGAAACCGGGAACTTGGAGTCAGTTTGATGAAGGGGATGCCAGCAGCATGTTTGCTCTCTGTTCGGGAACTTTACTACACTATTGAAAGTAAAATGTGTCTTGCTTGACACATCGGTGTAACTTTGTGCTGAACATGGGGGGTGGTCAAGATCTCTGTCTAAATAAATAAATAAATCTGGGTAAATTCCCAGATGATTAAACATGCAACTATTTTGCTGGTAATAACTGAAATTAGTAAAGAAAATCAACAGCCTATTTATGCAACATAACTCATAATATTATTGGGGGGGGGGGGGGTAGGTTGTATTGCTTGGGTCTGATTATTGGGGGGGGGGCATAACCCCCCCTAATCCCCCTGGAAATTACACCCCTGGCTTGACATAGGACTTTCAGCTCCTCAGAAGCAGTAACAGGGCACAGTTTTCTGTGTTTTCTTTATTTTATAATGTGCCAAATGTTTTCAAAGGTCTTGACTCCAGGCATGCCGCTTTAGCACATGGATCCTTTTGGAGCTACACTGACAAAACGTAGTTTGGCATTTTCTTGCTGAAATAAGCAAGATACTTCCCTGTTCTTCTTCATGCATGCCTTCCTCGGTCCACAGATGGTACCCATGCATTGTACATTAATAAATTATGGGCTCTGGATTTTGATCTATACCGTGGTACAACCTTTCAGTCCTCCTTATCTCCTAATTTCCACAAAAGTATTTCAAAAAGTTTTATTTGTAAGACCATAGGGTGGTTTTATATATATGTCTAATAGACTCCAGTTTCTCTATGTGAATGGGGAGTTACTTAAGGAGTTCCACAGGGTTCTGTGCTAGTACCAGTTTTATTTACATCATACATGCTTATACAGGCACGGAAAACATGTTTATTGCTATGTGACATGATACTGAACTTTATCTATCTGTGAAGCCAGATGAGACAGACCAATTAGTCAGACTACAAGTGTCACGGGTTGCCGGGGCAAGCCGTGTGTATTATTAAAGGACCCAAGATGCAGGTGGCTTCTGAAGTGAGCGAGCTTTATTGTGACAGTGATATACCAAACAAAGGAAAGGGTGGCAAGAAACAGAACTGAAAACACTCTAAACTGGGAAAACTAAAACTTAAAAAACAAAAAAAGAACATAAATGAGGGTACCTTGCAGGGAGAACAACGTGGGGAGAATGCACAGGAAGACGGAGGAAGATACACAGACGAACCAGCAATGAAGACGAGGGAACTTGTCTGGGAAATCAGGGAATGGGAAACAGGAGGGAGGCACAGCTGGGAATAATTGGACATAACGAGACAGGGGGAGTGAAACTAGAATCACTGACGAGAGACACGAACCTTCAAAATAAAACAGGAAACACCAACTGAACACAACACACACAAGAAAAAAGGAGAGTACAACAACCCAGAATAAACAAAACCACAGAATAATAATAAACTAAAACATAAACACGGAGTCACAGACAATGCATATAAGATAATGCATATAAGATGTTTCAGCTGGTGTAAATGAATACACATATTTCAAATAAATATAGGCTCATTGAATTCTGGTTTTATTTAAATAAAACCTTTTTTGTTTCCTTTGTTTCTTTATTTTTTTTGCAACAAGATTTTTGCTGTAAATGGTTTAATCTAGAAAAACAGAAACAAAAGACACACAAGATGCAGCAAGCATGCTTAGGTAAAGAAAGGGAGAAAAGACCACACACTTCTATACACTGACAGGTTTTATCTCATTAGCCTACCAGTTGACATAAATAGATGCTGCAGTTTTTGAAACTGATGGCATCTTCTCAGCAAATTCCAAAACACCGCCACAGACATTAAAAATATTACATAAGAAAAATATTACAGGGGTATAACAGCCGTTATAACCATTAGAATCCACTTACTGGGAACTAGCTCTGTCTGATAAACTTCCATTTGGTCATAACCCAAGTAAAGAGCCCTTATGTAAAAATATCTGAGGTAACCACTGATCGCTGTGAGACAGAGCAGCATGATGGACATTCACAAAGACAGGAAGAAACCTGTTCAACCATTTCAGCCTTTATGCCTCTGATTGCTACATGGTGTGCGGAGAGCTGTGTTGAAAGGAAGAAGAGTGCTTTTAAGGTTGTTAGCGCTCTGAGACAATCCAAGATTAGAATAAAGAAAGCTGTTTGAAATGTTTCTTGCCTGGCTGTCTTCTGTCACTTTGATCTGTATAACTGCCAGCATCAATGTATTTGATGTTTGTCAATCTTGAAAGGAGACGTGACTTTTTATTTTTTTTGAGAAATTCCTGCCACTGATCACACTTTATAGCTGCATAACGATTAGACAAAATTAATGAATTATAGATGATTCACAGCTTAGCCATGAGGGTGCACAGGGAAGACAGCATCAGCATATATGTTCAGATTAAGTGGCCCCAAAGAGACAATTATGGTCAAAGTGTATTATCAAAGAGAAAACTGGGTTACAATTTTGCTAGAATGGCTTTGGCCTAGATTTCTCCCGAGACAGTTTTTTTCCTTTCTTTTTTTTTATCACACTCTAGGATTGGAGATTTGCTGTCTCATGCCTTTGAGTGAAATGTTAGAACAGTATGTCACGTATCACTGAAATAAAGTTTCACTAATAATAACTTGAAATCATGCACAGAAGCAGAACATTTAGTATTTCCTGAAATGGAGACAGGCCCCTAAATATCTCTCATTTCACAGGATAAATCTGAGAAAACTGACTGAGCCAACATATTCAGTTCACATAATGTGACTGCTGGACAAATGACAGGAAATTACCAGTCAAATCAAAATTTAGCAAAGAATGATGCGTCAACATCTCTGCAAGCATTGTACTAACCCATATGACATGTCTGTGAAAACATTTACAAAGCTGGACCCCCTTTCCTTCAGAGCTGCTTCATGCTGTAGATTCAACAAGGTGCTGGAAACATTTCTCTGGGATTTTGGTCCACATCGACACACAGCATCACACAGTTTCTGTGCATTTGTCAGCTGCACATCCATGATGTAACTCTCCCATTCCACCACATTCCAAAGTGCCATGTTGGATTGAGATCGGTGACTGTGTGGTTGTAATCAGTAAGTTACTGTTGCCTTCCTAGCAGCTTTGAAGCAGTCTGGTCATTCTCCTCTGACATCGGCAGGACATTTTCACCCAGAGAAGTGCTGCTCGCTGGATCTTTTCTCTTTTTCAAGTCATTCTCTGTAAACCCTAGAGATGATTGTGTGGGAAAATCCCAGTGGATCAGCAGTTTGTGAAATACTCGGACCAACAACAGCCATGTCACATTCACTTAAATCATCTTTCTATGCCATTCTGATGCTCATTTTGAACTTCAGCTGGTTGTCTTGACCCTGTCTACATGCCTGAATGTAATGATTTGCTACCATGTGACTGTATATAAAAAATATAATTTACAAACCTCCTCCTTGGTCGGCAGTCATATTTAACTGGTTTGTCACACTGAAAGTGACAGTATAGTATGTAGTGTCCAGATTAGAAGATAATCTGGATTGTAATCTACTGTACAGTCTCATCTTTTCCTACGTATAAACAATACAAAAGAATTAATGTTACTAATAAGCCTAAGGATTCTATGTGCTATAGGGCTCTTATTTAAAATGCGTGACCCTCGTGCTCACTATTGCACTGGTTTACACACTCCCTCCTTAAGACTCACAGCAGACTACACAATTCTAGTGACGTGAACAATCAGAAATAACATTAAATGGACCTTTTACTGTTATTTGAGTGACCTTTGCTGAAAACCTTAGACCTCAGCTGTTCCAGGGAATCACTTAAAAAGAATAATGAAACTACGTATCAGTGACATCTTTAAAAATTTTATACCTTTATGGGAGCAAACAGGGTCTCGTGGCAAAAGGCAATGGCAGCCAGCCAGGTGCACAGCTGATTTTGGTGTTTTTATGTGATTTATACAACAAAAAAAAGGCTTCAAACCCTCCAATCGATCCTTTTAATTACAGGTATTAAATATTGTCTGTTTAAATTTTAATCGAAATATAAAATTAGCTTTTTAGACGAGCTCTGTGACAAACTGGCGAACTCACTTCTCGATCTATGACAGTGAGAATAAATGGACTAATGGATGGAGGCTTTTTAGATTAAAGAACTTAGTATAGTTTATGTCTTTCTTAACAAACAGAAAAGAGATTCTAAACTTAAAAAAGACTCAGTATCTTTAAGATATCAGGACAGAGTAAGAACAAAGCTGGCAGAATTATCTCTTAAAATGACTATAAGCACAGAATATGAACTCAAACTTTTGGTTTCCCAAAAAGTAATCTGCAGGTATTCTGTAGTTACAAAAACACATACTGTAATTACCAGTTTGTTACTTGCTTATTCAACTTAAACACTGGAGCTATTCTGGGCTCTGTTATGAGTTCCAGTATCATCCTTACAGGCATTATTTCCCTTTCACAACGTTTGTGTGACAAGACTGGCAACCACTATGTGAACGAGTAAAAGTGAAGCTTCTGGCCTGCACGTGCTAGATCGTTACAGACAGATGGCCCTCGGGGGGCTTCGCTGCATTACAGAGAACTTTGCGTCACACGTTCTCATACGGGTTACCGTACACGGTCTTAGGAAGAGCCAGAGAAAGCCAGCCGTGTCACATTTAATTTTTCAAGATGTGATGACATTGAAACCTTCAAAAGATTGCTTTGTGTCAAATCCTGAAACATTCATCAAAACAGTTCTTTTCAAAAGCAGCTGGGGTTCACTGAAGAACACTTTAACATTAAGCCACCCTGTGGGGATACTGGCAGATCTCCTCTTGCATAGCAAATTAAACTTCTTAGCCTTAAATAGCCATGGTTGAAGCGTATATGTTTAACAATATAACTAGTTGGCTGATTGTATGAAAGCTTTGAGTAGTTTTGTGGTCAACTGTAAAACAAGAAATGCCATTTCTGTAAAATTGTCCATGTCTTTTTTCTTTGTAAAATGAAAGGCCAGGCTCTCACTTCTATTAGAGGTGTTTTTATAACAGGTTATATCACTGCACTATAAACCAGAAGGACACCTCAGCAACAAGACTGAGGTCAGGTGGTAGTCTAGCCCTGGGCTCTGCAGTCCCAGCGATCGCACTCACTTAAGCAGCGAGAGTGACTTTGATTATTAAAATTTTGTTTGTGAAAGTCAAGCATGCATTAGGAAAAACACGCTTCTATCCACTGGAGAAAGCTGTCCAATTATTCACGAAGGGAAAGTTCACCGAGAAGCACCGGAAAGGCAAATGATCAAATAATGAATCTGCTGCAGAGGAGAATTTGCTCTTCTGACAGTGATTCTGTAAAATACTTTTTCTTTGGCAATTTGCAGTTTGTGTGCTGTGGAAATCCAATTTCATCTATTCATTTTGAGTGTCTCACCAAAAGATGCCAGCGGGAAAGGTGGCAACATTCCAGTTTTCCAGGACAAATCATTTGGGTTTTATCTAATGTAATCATCTAAAAGACTCGCTCTAATTGAGCAAAGAGAGAGATAATAATTTAAGCCCAAGTCTTTTCCGGGGTGGCATCACAGAAGAGGATTTCTCTTCCAGTGATCTGTCCAGGGACGGTAATTTGAAAATGAGGTGATGTGAATTGACCACGAGCAGTCCCTCTCTCATGGCGGTGTTTTCTATTTGTGTCAGCCAACATGTGTTTCTCATGATGGGACCTGACACGTCCCCTTGAGCGGTAACGGAGCATGAAAAGTGACAAAGTCGAGAGGCTAGGGGAAACAAGGTTTTTGCATATTATCCTCTAATCCACTAAAACCAATATAGGTAATGCATGAATCTTGGAAGACAGTACTTTCTTTCTGAAGAAAAACCATCCTGCACTTCATGACTACATTTACACAATCAAATGTTCCCCCTCTGCTCTCTCTTCCTTTCGCTTTCCAGAGTGGTTGATTTTACTTGAGTGCACACTACCTGTTAGGTCACTTTGACCTCTACATATGTTTGAATCGTACTCTTTCCCGGTCTGAACATCTGAATGAAATGGATTTACTGTTAAGGATTAAATGGAAGGGTTGCCTTACAATGCATTCTAATTTTAGTTGCAAGTATGAAAGGGCCATCTTTTTATCAACATATTTTGCCATATGGGAATCCACATCCTCTGTCTCTGCCTTTGTGGAAGAATTAGTGCTCATTTAATGGCATTGCAAACTAAAAGGCCTCTCTACCAATGCCAGTGTCCTAGCTCATCATTTAAAAGAAGGCCATCTGGATCCAACCAAAGTATAATAGCCAACTTTCCACCAAGTTTCATGAATTTCAGCCAGGTTGTTTTTACTTAAACTTGCTTACAGACAAACTAATAAACAAATGGAACTGAAAAGAAATCATCTGCCATTGTGGAGGAATTGCTTGTTTTAAGGTATTGCACAAATGTTTGGGTAAATGTAAAGCAGGTAAAGCAGACAGAAACACAAAGTTAAAGATTTGAGCTTTTTAACATTCTAATCGCTTTTCTAATACTCGGATAAGCGCTTCATCTTGCAAGTGTGGCTTGGCGGTGGGCCCCTCTGGAGCAAGGTGGCCAAGGCACCGATTGGAAGAGGTGGTGACGTATATATGTGCAGCAGCAATGAATCACTGGGAGACAATACCTCTCTCTCTCTCTCTCCCAGCCTGATGTGTTTGCAAATGCACTTTCACTGAATGCAACACAGGGCAGATGGAAAACTGCTTTGGAATACTTGTGGTGTAAAATGCAGAGACAAAGTGAGTCCTGAAGATTGCACCAAAATGTCATACCTGAAACTACCGCACTTCCACAGTGTTACATAACTTTTGCAATTTTGTAGGCAATAGCAGTCACTGTATGGTGTCCTCAGATGAGGAAGGTTTTTTTTTCCTTTGTCTTTTATAAGACACATGATGAAAATGAGCAGTGACTGATAAGAAGAAAAAACATAGTTCCAGACTTATCTCGTCTAAATATTACTTTTTAACTTCTGATTATTTGCCACATGGAGTCCAAAACCCTTGGAATTATTTTTCAACTAACAAGCTCAAGTGAAAATGCCGGCAGGTGTGTCACCTATAGGCCTATTCTGAAAGCGCCGAGGTAGACGCTCGTGCACGTGCGCGCGCACTCACATATGACTCATCTCATCTAAACTAAAGCACTTTGTCAGAGGCGTCCATTCACGTTACACCCATGCAAGAACGCGCAGACTCAATCTCAGCTTGGAGCGCGACACTTATAGTGAGGGTGGCTATATAAGTCCATTCAGCATCTATCCTTTAAGTAACTATATACTTGATTCCTCAAAGTGAAGTGAAGGAGGGCGGCATCTCGCCAACTACCTGGCAACCTACACGGCTGTAGCGGACCACCTCTAAAGCCTGAAGGTAAGAAAAGTTTCATTAATTTTACCCACATTTTGAATTCGTATTTTTCCCTCTTTTAGCATTTTAGTTATTCTTTTCCCCAAGCACAGCTCAATGCGACTTTGCTTAATTAAAGACTTCTTTGTGCTTCACAGCAAACATTTAAAAACTGTATTTGTAGATGATAAAGTGGATTTGTAGATGATAAAGTGGATTTTTGGCTTTGCTGATACCTTTCTATTTTCATTTCTGATTTCATTTTTGGGGATGGACTAAGTATAATGATAGAAGACAATAATTCCTCATTCTAATCTTCGAGCTTCCTTTACGCGTAAATATTCCACATCGCAGATCAGTTGTACAATATATAGTCTCCTTACTAATAACAGGTGGCAACAGATCGCAAAATATCTTACAATAATAAAAATAAACTGCGGCAGCAATAGTTATAATTTGCCCGTTACATTATTGCAACGTCTCTTTTACGTGCGTAATTGCCTTTTTACGCGGCACATCTCGCGCCACAGCAAGAAAAACGAGCGTGCCAAAATTAAATAACCCAATGTATTTCTTTTTCTTCCCAGATTCCTGTTGAAATCCTGACATGAAGCTCAATTTATTCGGTACCGCCGTGATTCTGCTAGTTGCCTTCTTACCGCGCTACGAATGTCGGGCTATTGAGAGCCCTGGCAGTACTCTGCGCGTCCCAGCTCTACAAACCCAAAACTCCCAGCAGCTGCAATCCGGCCCGATTCTGGAGAGGCTTGGGGAGGAGTATTTCATCCGACTGGGCAACGGGGACTCGAACTCTTTCCCATCAACGTCCATGTATCCCGGCGGATCACCTTCCATCTTCAACAGAGCTTTGCAACTCCAGCTGACGCGGCGTCTTTTACAGGGGAAAGTTGGGAACATCAGGGCGCTCATAAGCGGCTTCGGAGACCGCGGGGACGACTCGATGGAGAGGGGAAGAAGGTCCGAGGACCCGCCAATATCCCTGGATCTGACCTTCCATCTGCTCCGGGAGATGATGGAGATGTCCAGGGCGGAACAGCTGGCTCAGCAAGCGCAGAATAACAGAAGAATGATGGAGCTCTTCGGGAAATGATTTCCCAGCCCGCCAAAGATCTCCCTTCCCTTTCTTTTTCTTTTACTCCTTCTGTTGTGCATTTTTGCCATCAGCACAAAACATGCTCTGTACAATATAGTGCTGCTTTATCACTTTATTGTTTATAGCTTTAACCTCAAACTATGGAGCATAAACGGGCTTGACTTATAATGAGCCGATTGTACCTTGCCATTTCAATGTTGGTGTCAGATCTGTAGAGATATGCCGTTCTTCATATTTGAGATGAAATACTTTCGTCTAAGACATGAATTGCATTCACAAAATTGGCATTTTGTTTTAGATTATGAATCACTGTATTTATGATATTTATGTTTGTTAATAAACTTACGTGCAACCAGTCATTTTCTGTTGTGCAACAGAACGTCTTATATCTATATTTTTAATAAAAAAAAATAAAAGCAATGCTTACATTTCTCTGTGGATATCCTTACATATTAGTTAACACTAACGCCAATAAAAATAAATAAATAATCCCATTAACTTTGACTAGTAATCTGATTAAAACGCACTTTTCTAATGACCTTTAACACATGGATTTGTAGTCCCACATTAAAGAAACTTTAAAAAAAAAGTAAATAACAACTTTAAGAGTGCACAAATGGCCACAGAATCTCGAGTCTTGCCTATAAATGCTGACTGGTAAAGGTTTGCCTAACTCAGTGCAAAGAATTGCATAGGTCTAACCATGGCATTGCTCTGGAGCCAGTTCATGCCTTCTGTCTAATGCAGACACACACAAAAAAAGCTCTAACTGCAGTACTTTGCCAAAAATCTGAACAACCCTTCAGCGCAGTGAACATTCATACAGCGTTTTTCCTTCTAAACCCTTAATCCTCAAGAGGCAATTCTCATTATACCAGCAAGAGGCAACCACGCTTAGCTCAAAGATGCACCACTGATAGCTAATTAGTGTCAAAGACACTGTGTGTGTGTGTTTATGTGTGAGCGTGTGTATGTGAACGCTGATTCTTGACCCCCAGTGTCAGGCTACGCTAAACAAGAGCTGTGGGTGTGAGTCATCCTATTCTTTTTGGCCCGCGAAGCATCTTGAGGCTTAGTGTGGGATTGAGCCCGTTTGTAAAGGATCCAACTCACCGAGACATGGTGTAAAATAACAGATGGTCGTTGAATGGTGAACTACCTGAGCGGTGGAGTTACAGCAACGTGAGGCCATCGCAGGGCAGCAAATTATTTGCTTTGGTCTAAAAATATGGGAGCACTCATATTTGCTCACTGTGGTCTCATATGTATATGCAGGAGTGTTATCCTGATCATGCAGTGGAGAAGGATGTTAAAAATGTCTGAACAAGCCAAAAAAAGGCACTCACGCATTGAGCTGGATTTCCTTCCACGGAAATATGCCAATAGGAGTGTGGAAAGACGAAGAGGGAGGGAGAGAGAAGGCATTACGAAGAAACAAAACTGGTTTTTTTACATCTAGTGTCAAATAGCGATGTGAAAAAGTATGCTGATGGTATTTAGTCAAATCATTTTTAATGTATATAATATGCATGTATCATATATATCATCATGGGAAATAATACCTGTGCCACATTACAATGAAGAATATTAAACATAACGCAAGCAGCCCGATGTAGGAAATACTGAAATGTCACAGTGCTCATTTTATCACTCTGCTACATTACTCACAGAGTTATATCAGTCATCAAGAAGTATACAACAGAGAGGAGAACCAGCGGCTCTCCTATTATGTTTTTTTAATGATGGAGTTTAAGGAGCAAGTCTCAAAAGGTCAACCACATAAAAAAAATATTTGAGTACATCTGAATTCTGCAAAGAGCTGAATGACAGTCAAAGTCCCTCTGTCATTAAGCATGTTCAAAATGAAAAGGAGGAACTAAAGCATGTTTTTTTAATAAGAGAAAAAGAGATTAAATCAGTCCGAATGCTGTGATAGACCAATCACAACAAAAGAGGCAGAAGTAAAACATCTCTGCCTTCCTTAAGATCTACATACACAGATTAGGTTCCCCTCGTGGCTAAAAATGTATCACAGCTGACCTGAGGTCAACATTTAGGAGCAACAATCAATCCTGCTTCTGGTTTAGGTGCTGTCAGGGCCGATGGCTGACAGCTAAGTTGAGGGAGTGCTCGTGGGTGCGCTGGGGGAGGAGCTCATCTGCTGTGGGGGTGCAGAAGGCTGGGCAGAGGTGGCTGAAACAGCACCTCCAGGAACAGTTTGTGATCCTTCTCCTTCCTCAGCACCAGCTCCTGCAGCCTCATCTTCTTCATCCTCATCTTCGTCATCTGTGTGAGAATTAAGGCAAAAAAAGGATGAAGGCTGGAGAACTACAACACTGAGGGGTGTGAAGCAAATTAAAGCCGCGATCTCTGTTCCTTTACCTTGGATGAAGTCGATGCTCCGCAGGGCCTTGCCCTCTTTCTTGAAGTCGACTTTGTAGTGATCCATACTCTCGTAGCCAAGCTCTACTTTATCCAGGTGCGCTGCACTGGATGCCTCTTCAATCCTGAGCACATAAGTCTCATTTAGGATATTCACAGGACTAAATGTTGCCTCACAAAGTCATGGTAACACGTCTTAAATATATTCAATCTGTGATGTTTAGCACGTTCGGCAAGTTATTTCAGGATGCCACAGCAGAAGATAGTGATTTGCAACATTTCACAGGATTATTTTCCACAGCTACCAGAGGGAAGGTGTGACCTTGCTCTATTAGAATTGTGGTTTTATGTGTAAGTGCAGATGTACTCATTCATGAGAGTGATTAAAAAACATTAGCTAGAAAGGATTTTGACTTTTACACTGGCGGTGTAGTCTCTCTCTTTTTTGCAAAACCCCTTCATCCTCTTACCAGTGCAATTATTATTATTGAAAAACAAACAGCATACTTACTTTTTGAGGAGAGGCTTTGTGTTCTGAAAGACACAAGGGAGAGTTCAACTGAACATGCACATAAAATACTGATAAACTTTTATGAATTGGCTAAAATTATGTCAAATTTAAACCCCATGTGGTAGCAGCTCTGACCTGCAGGAATAAAGCCATTTCTGGCTCATCCATAGTCTGGATCCCCATCTCCAAGATTTTACAGCTCTCCTCCAGATGGTCTCCATATTTCCTTGTCAGGCCCCGGATATAGTTTACCTTCTCTTCCTGTTCGCCTGTCACCTTCTGACTCATCTCCCTCTTTTTCTCCTCCAGGATAGAGTACAGGTGGTCAAACTTTTCACAAACCAGAGTCTTCTGTCTCCGACTGTTCTCCTGTACATGCGTGAACAAGTGAAGAAAGCAAACACCCACAGGGAAAGATTGTAAATTCTGCAGGTCCATTCTTTATTAATGAGTTCTGGGTGGGAAATGTAGGCAATTCAGTTTCGAAGTACATTAGAATTTCAAAATGAGAGAAAATGCGGTAACTAGTTGTTGTTTTCATTCTTCGGATGTCTAAACACTGCAAAATTCCTTCCGTTCAGTTGGTGCCATGTGCATGACGCTACTGCAGTGACACACAGAGGACTGGAGTCACTCCAGCTTCCTCTCTACTACGTCCAACTGTGGCACGTGAACCATAAGAAAGCTGCCTGTTCTCGCCCTATCAATTACACTGCTCGTTTTATTGTCCGTGGAAGTGGGTCGAAGGCAGAATAGGGTGCTCTAACTAGTGTATGCGGACCCAGCGTAGGAGAAAATATGAAAAGGGGAGATTAAAGCAGTCCGTGGAACCAAAACATTTATTTTCCTCTTACTGCCTCTCTGTCTAAATCTCGCAGATGGATAAAAGCAGAAAGAGTGGCCGTGACAAGGACACATTACATCAGTTTGGTCGTCTGTGCAGGTGCATTAGTGTGTGCACGGAGTGAGGCTTGCTGCGTGAGTGAGCGGCCAGGCACTGCAGCAGTCGGAAACTGACCTCTATGGCACGACAGGCTTCCTCTAGCTGACTAATGATGCCCTGCATCCTGTCGTTGTTACCAACCACCATGGCAATCCCGTCACTCAGCTCCGTCTAGGGGGCAAGGACACGACAGCATGACTACAGACTCAAATCTGGGGCAAATCTATGATTATACTATGATATACTTCATGATGAAACTGTAAAAAACACATCACCATGGCTGAGAGTATTCGTAGCCTTTGTAAGCATCTCGGGCCTCACCTTCTTCGTCTGGTAGATGCTGCTGAGAGGAGCCACCTCGCAGTCTTTGTGGGCTCCAAAGACCTTGCACATGGAGCATGTGGGCACACTGTGGGTCACGCAGTAAATGTTGATCTTTTCATCCTCGTGAATATCACACATGGGCGTTTCTTCCTTTTTCTCTGGTGCTGGTTTGCTGCTGTTGAGGTGCGATGAAAACAGCGGTAGTGTCCTGTGATGCTGCACATTTGACTGCATACTGATGTGACATGCAGTGTCAGTTTGATAATGTCACTGTTACACATCTCGGCATCTCAACAGCTTATCGATGACCCATCAGGTGTGCCCTGCCATTCACATGCACTGCCAGCACTGTAATCAATAGGTCATCATCACTGCTGAGTAGTGTGGGAGCAAGCATACATGATTCATGTTTATATAGCTTAAAAGTTTTCCCCCCTTCCTTATTTCTTAAGTTTATACGTCACACCATCAGACAAAGATAACCCAAGTAAATAAAAAATGCAGTTTTTAAATAATGATTTCATTTATTTAAGTGAAAAGTTTATCCAAAATGCACCTGCCCTGTGAGAAAAAGTAATTGTAAAGCTTTTGGCGACATCTGACAATGAGTCTTTCACATCACCGTAGAGGAATTTTGGCCTGCTCTTCTTTGCAGAATTGCTTTAATTCAAACACATTTAAAGGGGTTTTTTGAGCACGAACAACCTGTTTAAGGTCCTGACTTTGAGTAGGTGGTTCCAAAACCTTACATTTGCTTGTTTTTAAGGATAAAGGTCACTCTTTGGGGGATGCGAATGTTTACATTTTAGACTGAGGAGATGGTTTAAAAGACGATGACGGATCATTAACAACACCAACTGTCAACCACCTACAATGCAGTCTCGAGATCCGTTTCCCACGCGGCTCATAACCCACTCACACGTTGCAGCGGGTGAACTCAACGGGTCACATAATGTGGTCTCACGCAAGATCTCACAGTGATTTCATCTGAAGCCTCAGGTGGTAACGACCCACTCCTTTCTTCCCAGTTTGACTCGTGTGATGATGGACATGACTACTAGTCAGGCAACGATCTCCTCTTAAGGGGAAATCCCCATTAGGGTTTAAATACCTGGCACTCTCTACGTTTTGGTTTCAGAACTGAAGAAGCATCTCGGTCATCCTATAAACTCTACTCAGGATAATTGTAATGAAATAATGTCACAACAGCAAGAAGTGTTCTGGATATCATGTCATACAAGCCTTTCAGTCATCTGCTGGATAAAAAAATCTGTGTGGATGACTACTGCAAGTAGAAATGCCCTCTCACCCACTGCAGATCTCTGACTCAGAAGCCAGTGTTTCACTTCCTGCTACTATACTTTACTGCAGTTTCACAAATGAAAACATCCTCCTGTCAGACATGAAGAATTCTTTTAATTTTTTGTTATTTTGACAAATGTCTGATCTGTCTCACCTGCTGGATTCTTGTTTGAACATGTCAATGATATTCTCAACCAACAGGTTCCTCTGCAGGCCGTAAACACCATGCCTGTCCAGAATCACCTCGTGTCTGCAGGACGGGCATCGGAAACGGCCACCAGAGGTCAACGAGCCGCTTCTTGTTGGAAGGTACGGGTTTGAAGCCTGTAAACAACAAGTGAAGCTCTGAATAATTACATTGTTTCACTCGGCAGTTAGGAAATATTAATCCAGGGGATTAACAGTCCATAACACAAACTTCAAACCACCATCATTAACATTCAGTCCACATGTTTGTAAACAGAGCCTATGGGTGTTAAATTTATGTCACTATTTGGGTCTTTGATATGTGAAAATTCAGACCAACTTTATAAATAATTACCAATTTGAGCCATTCAATAGCTTACCTGGAAAACATCATTGGCACATTTTCTGCACAGGTTGTGCTGGCAGGGTAGGATGACCACAGGCTTTGTAAACATTTCCAGGCATATTGGACAAATCAGCTGTTTCTCCAAGTTGTCCATGGTGTCAACTAAACAACTTAAAAAGTCTGAAAAGTTTAGTATGAAGTCCTTTCTAAAAGCAGTCTATCATAGGCCCAGCTTCAGGCTAAGTAGTAGGCCTGTTATGTTTGTCCTAAAGGGTGTAGACTCCTATCTCCTCTGTGTCAGTTCTGTTTTTAGCAGCTACTGCTGTCACGTCTAAGGTTGCCATTTTTGCCTTGTCCATATTTGAAACTAAGTAGGGCAGTGCTGAACAGCAGCCCATCCCCAGCCTCTTCTACGCTGGGTGCAATGTAGCTATGCGTTTCATAGGGTGGGGGCGAGTGATTTAGCAAGAGATGCAATCATATGACCCATGTGACTTTTAGAACTAAAATTATTGATAGCATCTGAAAATCTCTACTGAAAACACGTAGTTCTCGGCACCTTTTTACCATGTTGCCAATCAAGTGCCAGCTTTGCATTAATGTTAACTTAGCAGCAGGAAGCTATCGAATGTGACTTCCGTCAAAGTTTGGAACAGACCATTACGTTAGAGGGAAGATAACAGCGCACAGGAGAGGTTTGTTACAATAATAGGTTCGCTGGCTAAGTTCCTAATTAAAGGAGTGATCGTGATTATACCTAGCATTAAACAAACTATGGCATGTGTTAAGCGTTTTTTGCACATGGGTATTTACACTTAGAGAACAGCATAAGGACGACAACCATAACATTGGGTGTATTCACCGCATCCTTAAATGTAGGTGATAACTGCTACTATTTTAAAAAACAGAAAAGAACAATTCAGTTAAAACATTTTGGTGTTTGTTAGCATGTTAAAGGCCTTACATTGAATGAAAATGAAAATGTTATTGGAGAATGCGGGCATCGATCCCGCTACCTCTCGCATGCTAAGCGAGCGCTCTACCATTTGAGCTAATTCCCCGGTACGGAAGTCACTCGTCGTTTGTGTATTTATTGCTCGTAAGATACGTAGTCGGTCCAATGTTGCGGTGTAGTGTTTGATATATTTCGCATATCATGCCGAAATACAGTGCGGTAAGGTAGCATTATTAAGCTGTCTAGGTTAGCTCTAACGAATATGAATAATAACAGGGTTTAATAGCTGCTAAGTTATTGAAAGGCTTGCAATGTTAAAGTTCCTTTGGGGGACACCAAGTTACTTGAGATATGTGGGGAAACTCTTACACACAACCATTTAGCTCAAGTGGAAAACAGTAGCGAATGCAAATTTCCCGAAAACACGTTAACCGAACAGGGCGTCCGCCATATTTGTGACTTTACGCAGAAGCAGAGCATAAAGTGTTTTACGAGCCGATCTTATAAATACCCATGGGTTAACAGTAGTCGTCAGCTCCCTTCGATAGCTCAGTTGGTAGAGCGGAGGACTGTAGTGGTTTCCCAGACATCCTTAGGTCGCTGGTTCGACTCCGGCTCGAAGGAGAGAGTTTTTTTTTTTTTCCCCCACCTGAAATTCTGAGCGCTTTTACAAATTTGCTAAGAATTGCTGTTCTATGAAGCTTCTCTAATCATTTCTTTTAATGAAAATGCATATTTCAGATGTTGAAAAAAATGGCTAGTATTGGCAGTTAATGTATTTTTCTAAAAATAAATGCTAATCCATAAAAACAGATTTGATGATTTTCTTAAACTTTCCCACAGAATCGAGTAGATTTTTTGGGTGGATGAAAGATAGAAGTGAGCTTGAAAATGTTTGGCACTGCACTGCCTGCAGTGATGGTCTAGTCAGCACAAATACACAGCATATCCTGCAAATCTGCTGTGCATGTTAAATAAGAAATGATCACACCTGCAAGCACTCTGTTCAAAAAGGGAATTTAAAAGTGATTGTTTAGTGTTTGATTATCTCTCCACTCATGATGAAAACAGACTTTATCACTTTGTTTGACTGTGAAATGACTTATAAAGGTGCTGCGAACACATTCAGATGGATGACTCAGAGACCGTAATTAACAGTTGTGTGGAGGACTGTGGCAAGCGTCACACACTAATAAAGCGCCTTTGTTTATTTCTGTGCTGTTGCACGATTGTTATTCCTCCGTCCACTGATTCTCATTATTTCAATTACAAATTAAAACCCCTGTCCTCTGCTAATGGAGTGCTCATCTTCATGAATCTGTATGAGTTCCTCACTTTATTTCCAAATATTTGTCACGTCTAAATGTCCCACACAAACGAAGCAATTAAAGATGCACTTTTTCAAAACATTTGACCTATACAAAAAATATTTACATACTCTTTAATTAGAAACTCAATGTCAAAGCGAACGTAGCAGGATCCTCATAGTGGAAGCTTCTGACCCATTTAAGCATACCTCATCTTTTTCTTTTTTCTTTTCATCTGACTCATACAATATGACATCTGCCTTCCTCGCACCTCTTTTCCTTTTATATAAAGCCACATAGATGTGCACACAGTGCTTTTCATGCAGAATCAATGAGTCATATTTAAACATTTTAGACAGATGTCAATACTGAAAATGAATGAATGTCTCTCTCACACTCTCTAATTTGTCTCTTTGTTTCATTTAGTGTCCCCTCCGGGGTTTGCAGGTTAGGAATCAACTTTAAGAAATGAGAAAAAAGGTGAAAAAATAATAATAAAATGGGGGGGGAAAGGATGAGAAATATACACATTCAAATAGTAAAGTTCCCATCTCTTGTGATTTGCAAGTCTATGTAAATGTAAAACACCGCTCTTACTAATTTTTGTCATTTAGCTTTTCATGTGTGTCTCACCCAGTTTTCCTTTCTGTTGATGTGTTTTTTCTCTGTGATGTACTACAAATGAAGTTTTTAGTCATTTTGTGATGCTGTGGGCACACCACTTTATTCAGTTTTAATCAGTAACCTCTAAAAAGGCTGAACTAGCATGATTACATATTCATTAGCGACAAGCACAGGCTGCTCAGATGCTCACCATTTAGATAAAAGTGAATTCAAATGAGATCAATTAAGAAGATGTTCTGGGTTATGTCTTTGTGATTGAAGTGAATTCATAATTTTTCAGCCATTACTATCTGACTCATAATATTGCAGCGCCTGTTAGTTAAAATCCAACAAAGATTGACAAATTAAGAGCAGTGTGGAGATTACTTGGAGATGAAAGGCCAATATGAATGCCAGACAGTGCTGCCTTTGAGGCTAAAAGCTGCCAATTTAAAGAGCACAGTGTGAAACTCCTGTTCCCCTCTTTCGCTCGGCGTTGGTAAGCGGTGCTTTGCGTGAATCGTGAAAAAGGTCTGCATGCACTGCCAAGGCCATGAAATACACCTGCGCTCACACATAACCCCACACATAAGATGTCTACAAACTCATAAGCAAGATGAAAGTGTATAAGGGACCAGAAAAGGGAGCAGAGCAAAGGGTGCCATCTGTTCACTTGTATGAATATTTCAGTTAGGTGGAAGTCATATTGTATTCACGCAGATGGCAAGCAGTCAGTGCCTGTGATTTAAAAACTCTCTGCGAGCAATTCCAGATAATGTCCATTTCTTCTTCATCTCCATATCTGTCCTAAATCATCCACTGAGCTGAGAGTCTTTGGGTCAGAAAAAGTATGATCATACCCTAGAATGAATAGTAATTTTAAAGGTAGCAGTAATTCACCGCGGATTCGCTTGGGATGAAGAAATATTAACGTCGAACAGTAATTAGCAAGACTTAAAAGGTATTCCATCTGAAATGAACACAGACACCATCAGCTAGGCTTCACATTATTTTTAAATGCCAAGGATGTAGTTAAATAAAAAAAGCAAGGTCAGATCTTTATCCATTTATGCAACTTCTGGATAGTTCAGGTCTGAACTAGTGATACTCTGGGCAGTTTCGAGGATTTGCCGTCACTGTGTTAATGTTGCAAAAGAACAAAATGATAACGCAGGCCTGTTTATGATACTGTGATACTATGAGCAGTACTGCTGAGGTCATACTGGGGTTACATACAAAGAGATACAGCAGCTGTACACCAAATATTTATAGTTGATTTAGCAGCAGCATTCACATTTATTTTCTCCAAGAAATAGAAGATCCAGTGCTCGGTGATTACCCTGATTACATTTTTAGTGAGTCCTCTTAGTTATCCCAGCTAATAGATCTTTTCTCTGGCGTTTCCAGATGCACAGTGATGATAAGTTATAAAAGAAAACTACATGCGGTCCCGTGTACTGTTACAGCCAAGAGTTTGGATAATATAAGAGGTACTTCATTGTAAAAGTAAGCAATCCCCTATCATATGAATAAATGAGCAGGAACCTTCAACATGCAGTGACCTTTAAGGTTAGCAGTGAGGAGGCGTGCCTCTACTTTTTGGTATTTTTTTTAAAGAATGCATGTCAGATTATCCTCTAAAATGCTTCCAGGTTCACCTGTGCCTGTCGGACTTTAATAGCTTCTGGTCTGCAGACCTTTAGCAGATCAAGAGCGCAGTACAGTACCTTATTCTGTTTCTTTTAAATGAACAATATCATGAAAATCTAATTGGGCATAATGGAATATTGTCACACTTTGTAGATATAGCTTACTTGTTTTAATCGTAATAAACAGAAACGTTTTCTAGTACTTCATTGCTGTGTATATATTTTGAAGTTATTTTTGACCATACCTTCAAAACACAAGTAGTAGTGTGTAAATGAATACAGATCATTTAAGCTATGAAAATGTTTTAATATTTCTTTATATTTTTTGTTTGTTAGAGGGATTAATGGAAAAATTACAGACTGGGATCCATGACAATATAAGTAAAGGTCAGGCTTGACTCAACTTAGACGCGATCTCATTATGTTGAGATCACGTCGTTTGTGTCATTTGTGATCAAGACACAAACTCACCGAGTCACTTTCCAGCCATGCTAAATTACTTAGAAATACTCAAAACAACCCACAAAACTCAAAGAGTGACTCTGAAAAAAAGGCTCAGTCAGCATTTTTCCAGTAGCCACATTATCTTTGGCTTTAGAGTCCGTCCCCTATACAGGCCACTAACATCTGTATTAAGATCTCATTTAAAATGCACCTTTCATGCTGTTGTATAATATGGCTCAAAATTGCACAACTTGGCTCATTTGTGTAACAAAACATGTCAACCTACAATGTTTTAGAGCGGATAAATCCCAATCTTGTCATCCACAAATTGATTGAGCTGGACCGGGTGATCCTGAATCCTTCCTTAGTTATGCTTAGTGTTTGTTCTTCACACTCTTTGTGTCCTCACACACACACACCACTCCTCATTTAACTACTTATTATTACTCCCCTGCTCTCTTCCACAGTGTGTCTTTTGTCCCGTCTTCTTCTGCTCACACCCGTGGTCGTGGCAGATAGCTGCCCCTCCCTGCGCCTGGTACTGCTGCAGGTTTCTTCCTGTAAAAAGGGAGTTTTTTCTTTCCACTATCGCCAAGTGTTTGCTCAAAAGGAGTGTTTGATTGTTGGGATTTTAACTCTGTTATTCTAGGGTCGCTACATCACAATATAAAGCTTCTTGAAGCGACTGCTGCTGTGATCAGTTCAATAAAACTGAACTGAACTAAATGAAAATGAAAATGGAGTTAGAGTAAAAATGTGCCACACTCTTTCTGGGAGATGGATAAACAGATGAACGAGATGCGATAACTCTCACTCACATATAAATGTCTAACATCCTATTCGATAAAGCCACTTGATTAGAGGAAAGATGAAATCAATCAGCCTGATTTTCACTCCTAACTTTATGTAACATCCTCTGCCGTGCGGTGACGTAAAAGAGACGTCAGCCTGTTTTAACAAGCACCGCTGCACCGCATGGTCATGGGAAACTGAGATGCACTCAGCATTCAAGTGCTTGTCTCAGCCTGGTTTAAACCTCACAGCCTGTAAACCATGAACAGTGCAGTCCTTTAAAGCTTTGTTTCATAGGATAGTGAAGCAGGGTGATTTTAACAGCTGGTAGCTGATTGTTCAAATATCAGGAGGTATCTGGTTTAGACGAAGGGTAAAGCATGAACACAGTATAGTGGGATTATTGTGAATATTCATTCTGTCATTGAGGTAATTATTCATGCATCGTTACAGAAGGAGCTTGATCAATAAACTGTTTCTTAACTTCTGTGCTGAGACCTTAATGAGGGGGAAACAGAGGTGCAAGGTGCAAAGGTCATTTTGTAGTTTTTAATGCAGAGGCAGACACAGTATTAAAGTTTTTGAGACTACCTACTCGCCAGTTAACAAATCAAGTTTTTGTTATGCAAAATACCAGCCTTATGGCCAAATAAGGTAATTTCTTAGATAGCACAGTTAGAGAGGGGAGAAGCAGAGAACCTTGCAGTTGTTGGCTAATATTTTATCTCCACCTGTGCCAGACAATGAATGTCAGTGTTACATTTAATCTGTTAATTGTTGAGTTTTGATCCAATTGCTTAATAACATTTGTATAATAAATCAGTTTTTACACATTTAAATAAATAAACAATTCAACTCTTAATGGTTACCAAAAAAGGATAATACTGTATCGTACTGTACTTGTACTACGGAGCTGTCACTGTAACTTGTGCAGGCCTTCAACACAGTAAAAGGGTGCTATCTAGTGGCAGAAAGAAAACAGGGTATGTCCAGCATGTTTCACAGCTGCATA
Organism: Simochromis diagramma; assembly: GCF_900408965.1. Lineage (NCBI taxonomy): Eukaryota > Metazoa > Chordata > Actinopteri > Cichliformes > Cichlidae > Simochromis > Simochromis diagramma. The sequence goes on from NW_024387040.1 coordinate 4,863,389, forward strand.
TTGACATCATTGCAGACGTCAGCACAGCACAGACACTGCAGTCACAATTATGCTGTTACACCTTGTGATTCACACTCTTTTTTTAATTAGATATATTGTGCACAGCGTAGATGGAAACGAGAGATGAGGCGATTGGGAAACATTCGGGCCTCGGTTTAAAACAATTGAAATGATCGTTTTATGTAGTTTGTAGTATTTATCTCGACATATTCTTTTCCACATAAAGCATAAATGTTTAATTAGGTGAGCTATGTTTGTGTGATCTTTGTATTAGCTTGTCATATTGAAAGATTTAGCGATATTTGTAGAAGATATGCAACATTCAGAAAGCTGGTAGCAGTAACCAGATATTCTATTTTATATTTTTATATTATATTTGAGATGCTCTTTCGTTTAAATGAACATCATTTTTATTTTTTTGTTTTAAATCTAAAAGCACACTGTCATTGTAATGGCCCTTTTTTACCACAAGATGGCTCCAGATACATACAGCGATACATTTTCAAAAGCATGCTGTTCATTTCTTCAGTTTTAACCTGATCATAAATACAATCCAGAGGATGAGCATTAAAATTACATGAGCATCATAAGCATCTATCAGAAATCCGCAGTTTCTTTATGTTTTTGTGTTTGTGTGTGATGGGTGGATGTCTTTTTCAACTTTTTAAAATCCATTTCCATATTTATATTAAAAAGATATTCCCTTGCTTTTATCATTACAATTAATCTAACCATCTATATTCAACATTTAGCCAACAAGTAGCTACAGATATTTTACCATTTAATTGAATGCTGAATATCTGATACTTTTAGGCCAGCCTTTCACTATAGTGAGTCTTTTCTAATCTTGACATATCCCCTGGAAAACACAGATGTACCCTGGCGTATGATGACTCTTTTAGATGAACATATATAAAATTTAAGAGTAACTCTTATTGTGTATTGCTACTGAGCCCTATAGTTTCCTTTAGTAGTGTTAAACACAAAGGAAATGATCTGAAAATAAAACCCCAACCCTTAGATAATGGGATAGCTGTGCTTGAGTTAGGTATTCTGGTACTCCGTCGTCTCCTGCTACTGTCTATGACACATTTGTTGTTGTGTTTTTGCAGTGTTGCCTTAGTTGCCTGGAAAAGATGCCAGGACCTCTCTTTGTGGGGGGTACGGCTGTGGGGAACTGCATTCAGACCATTCAGGAGCGTGAAAATGGGGGATGGAGGGGATTATACATACACTGGCACTGGGCCTGGCTGTTGCCATGGCACACCCATTGTCCCCGAGCACACGGGCATGGCGGAGAAACCTCGAGTGAAAATGTGAATGTAGTAATTTTTCACTTAGGGGTTGATTTGAGCAATTGCAGCTACACTGTATAGTGAAAGATAATGAATTGCCAAGTGTGTTAGAGATATCTGGGGTAGACAGAAGGTCCAAACAATGCACGCGGACAGTAAAACACTCAACTCAAAGTCATCCTTTTGTACTGAATTTCCTTTTGTCTCGCAGTCAACACATGCACTCATATATGGCCACTCTTTAACAAAAGATGAAGGTTTTGCAGCTGTTCTTAGGCTGCATTTTAAACTCCCGGTAAGTCTCAGCTCCAGAGTAGTATGACTCATGAGAGGAAGGTAATCACAGGCAATGATGTCGACCGCTGCAGGGCAAGCCCCGTTGTGGAGGAATACCCTTGAGAAAGTCCACGCCGTCTGCAAACGACTGCTCATATAGGTCTTGGGATTGCCCTGGCCTCACAGCTAATCATAGCTGTCCTTCTATACCGTCTAAGCGTCACTGTCCAATCGACGTGTAGCTTGGAGCAGCTGCTTTCACATCATTGGTCGAGCTAAAACAAGGGCGGTTTTTTTCCCCTCTGCTCGCTCCAACAGCACCATCTCTGGCAGGTGGTGTGCGCTCTTAAAGCGTAAAGTAGGCTAATGTGTAGGACGATAGGTAGGTAGTCGTAGTGAAAAAAACGCCGCGTAGGGTATTAATTTTTTTTGTTTTTTATTATTATTATTTTTTGAGAGGGTTGCCAGATTTGCAGTGCGCGTCGCTACGTTTCCTTTACACCCAGCGGAGTCGCAGTGAGTGAAATGAGCATCGGGGTTCCCCTCTCTGAGCCAGACACTTCGTGCTTTACGGTCAGCGGCGAATTTAGACAATTGCTCCTTCATCATGCAGCTCCAGATAAAAAGACGGAGAAGCCCTACGTGTTGATAAAATCTCGCCGGCGGTATAAAGTGTGAATGAGAGAAAGCCTTCCCCCCTTCCTCCTTCTCCTCCTCCTCCTCCTCGTCCTCCGGGCCAACGACCGACGAGCTCTCACATCCTGGAGCTGCCTCACTTCGTCCGCCGGCGTAGCATACAACATGATATGTTGATGACATTTTTTGGAAGTGGTCGTGCCTTTTGTTTACACGCCGGGAAACGTGATATGCGGATCTGCGAGCGCCACGAAAGCCGAGCGAGCGGACGTTTTTTTCTGCTTTGAAAATGAGGAAGCAATTTCATAAAGACCCAGAAAATGGCAAGAAGGTCTCGTCGTCCGTGGGCCCGGATTTGAGTAAAATGAGAAGGAAAGAGGCAAATGCAACAGCAGCATGATTTATTACTGTTATCATTATTTTTTAAATCTGACAGAATGACACCAAAGGGGGTAAAACTGGAGGTAGATGAGACGCGGCATCAATGAAGGCGATCTGCACAAGTTTTAAGTCGCTCATGATGAACAGAAATACTTTGCAGCTCGATATCAGATCGTTTCCACAATAGTGAAAGATTTTTTTTTCTTTTTCTTTTATTTCTTGCCCCGGCAGATTTTCTAGTTAATCACTCATCTGCTTTTTTCCGCATTGCATCTGCTGTCTTTTTTCCCATTAAATATTTCATTTTTTTCTATATTTTTGATCCGGATTCAGCCCTGACTATTCAATGGAAGTATGTTATCAGCTGCCGGTTTTGCCTCTAGACAGGCCGGTTCCCAAGCATGTCCTCAGCCGAAGGGGAGCCATTAGTTTCAGCTCCAGCTCTTCTCTCTTCGGGGCTCCTGATCCAAGACAGCTGTCACAGGTAAAACACGTATCATTTCCTATCATCTGATCACAGTGGGCTCGATTATTTTATTTTATTTTTATTTTTTTTGGGGGGGGGGCACATGCGTCTTAAAACCCACATCATTTTCAGAAACCATATAAATAATCCACAGGAATCTTGCAGGTGGTTGCTGGATATTTAGGCCCCATCTCTCTCTCTCTCTCTCTCTCTCTCTCACACACACACACACACACACACACACACACACACACACACACACACACACACACACACACACTGCGAGAGCTCTCCATCAGAGGCATACTGTATATTCTTATCTTCAAGAGCCTAAGACACACAGCAAGTCATCACCCAAAGCCAACTTTACATTTGTGTATGTTTCCCCCTGATAAAGGCCTCTTCAGCTTAAACTTTGTAGCCTTCCTCAGAACCATGATGCTGAGGTGTACCAGCTCACTCCTGGGAGTCAGAGGGAACGTGCCACACAGTTATTTATGTTAACATGCTGGGAGGAGAGCTTAAATCATTGAGTCATGCTTGAACTTCCTACTTTCTCAGAGTGTTGAATTCTTGAAAATGTCCCTCTGGTGAGCCTGCCTTTGTTTATTTCTCTTGCTTCTCAAAACAGCCTGTGTGTGTGTGTGTGTGTGTGTGTGTGTGTGTGTGTGTGTGTGTGTGTGTGTGTGTGTGTGTGTAGGGCGGCGGGGGTCATGTTCTGCTTGACTGCCATGTACACACAGACACTGGCAGGCAGCACAGTACATTTTGAATACATTAACCAATCGCTGAACCACATTTGAGCATGTGTCTGAGGTAATGGTACCATCTCTTTGGCCTTTGTCCAGCGCACTAGTTAAATCAACGCATGTGCCTGCGATGCCAGCTCACAACAAAAAGCTGCACGTCATGTCACCAGTCAATGAAGTCCCTTCTCCACGGTGTCGCTCCTTTTAAAAAGGGAAGCATCGTTACTATTGATTCAGTGTTTCTTGACAAAAGTAGCAGCGGGGTGTATTCTCGTGCCGTTGGGGTCACATCCTGCTAGTTGCTTGTGAACAGAAACTCCCACGGTGTTGCACGGCACCTCTCAGCCCATTAATTGAGCATTAAGCAACTGTCTATGACTACGTGAGCGTCCTCTTCAATGGGCCATCCATTAGTTCTTTGTACAGGACCCTGCTCCACATATCCACCCATGTGTGTCTCTGCTTTGAGCCTACATCCATCCTCACAGGCAGCCCCTTCAAAGACCGATTCATAGGCCTGTTGTCAGCACTCTTTTTTTTTTTTTTTTTTTTTTTCCTCACTGGGTCATTAGTGTTTGTCCTTTGGTGACCAATATCATGCAATCTTGGATAAGTTGGCTGGACCATGTGGTCACTCAATAACACTCTCTGAACACACTGTGCAAACATCTCTCTCTGAGTCAATCAGGAGGCTTTTCATAAAACCAATTCAACATCCTCAAACTGTCCTTGCACAATGGTGGTTTCTGGACCATAGTCCAAAGGAGGATTCCTTGGGGGAAATCCTAAATCCTTATAAGGAAATCAATATAAGTATAATGCTGCATTGTTCCTTTTACGTACAAACAGAATCCGTGAAGCCGTTCTGTCTCCTGCTCACGTTGATCTCTCAGTTCGGCCGGTCTGCCTTCACAGCCTTTGCTTCTTTGTCATAAAAAGTGCACTGTTTAGTGTTAAAATCATTTCCCATGAAACTGGACTGGAGAAGGCTTACAAACACTGCAGACAACATTGAGACCAGCCTACGTTGTAGTCATTTGTCTTTATCCCTTGTGAACATCGGCAGAATTGGGTGAACATGCTTGCATACGGCAGTGTCACTCAGCCTTTGTCACCAAGCAATTACACTTCTACAAATATTGTTTTTTGGGCCCTATTTATGACCATAAGGGTGCATTTGTCCTTGGTGGCTGCTGTGTTTTTGTGTGTGGTTCCACAGGCCTGTTGTTTGTGGAAGCGGGGCTGGACTACCATTGCAGAAAGAGGCAGTTAGGCATGGGCCTCAGCTCTGTGGGCAGTGGTTTGGCTTGCTGCCAGGCTCACAGATGGTCGAAGTCTCAGTCCCTTTTCTTTTCTCTGGCTATCTTGTTCCGCTCGCTCACAAGCTCCCTCTCTTTCTTTCTCTTTCTCCGATGCACCCCTCCCCTTCCCTCGCCGATGAAGACATTTCCTCTCGTAAACAGTGGACGAAAGAGTAGGGTCGGAGTCTCTGAAGAATATGTCACTCTGTGACTGTGGAATTGTTATGATTGGGTGTAAATATGCCGTTGAAGAGGCGTTGAAAACAGCAACGGCATTAAATAAACGGGGCCCATTTATCCATTACAATGCCTCCATTGTCTTTAGCACAATGGGTGTTGTAAGTTGATCAAATCCCAAAAGTGGGGTGAAAGATGAATTAGAATTTTCCTGGAATATGGCGTCGCATTGGCTTCTCTTGGAAAAAGAGAGAACTAAAGACACGAATAAGTCAGATTAGGTTGATGCAAAATGAAAGGACCAAGAGGAGGACGCTGCAAAGAGTCATGTGGTTCTCATCTAAACTACAAAGCACAAATGCATTTGCACACAGCTTGACAGTATGTTACTTGTGTTATTACATACATCTCATATTAAGAGATGATGCACAGGGTGGGAACGAGAGTTTCTCATCTTTTTGTTTGGCTGTCGTGAGCTGCTGCCAGTAACGCACGGTCACACGGTTGCGATAAGGCTTTAAACTTTCAGAAAGAAAGATCCTGCAGAGATAAAAGGGGGTCAATAAACAAATATTGATGAAGCCTGAGCAGTGCGATGATTTTTGGTGATAAAGGGAGGAACGCAGCTTTAGACTGGAAGAACTGATCTGCTATCAGTTCGTCATATCACAGTGAGAGATATCATCAGTGCTGTAGTGGCTGCTGACCCGAGATTGGCTCCTCATTTGAGATGTTTACGCACAAGAGGAGATGATGATGATGATGATGATGATGATGATGAGAAGCCCGTGCATAAGGGTGGAGGATGGCACTGCTTGTTTCATCGCTGCTGTGGGTGTTTCTGTGGAGAGGTCGATAAGGGAATACAGTGCTGTGTTTTTTTTTTTTTTGTTTTTTTTTGTGGGAGTTACTTTGTTGATTTTAACTGAACCGATAAGGGTTTTTTTTGTTTTGTTTTGTTTTTCCTCCTGTGCAGTGCCATCAGATTGACGTCGTTTCAGGATGTGGTAAGAATGCTGAAGGAGCCGTTCAGACTCTGAGCCTGGTGTTTCACAACCTTTCACAAAAACATTTAACCCCTGCGCCGCCAAAACTTTTCACGCTGAATTCACACAGTTGAGCTGGAATGCACTGTGCTGTTTGCCGATAAGAAGGCGGGGGATTGCGGGTGTTTATTAACCCGCTGATTAATAAAGAGGAGCCAAATATTGCACCCTGTCTTCATTCAACCATACACACTCCTCACCCTTTCTGTTTGTCTCCCTGACTCTGCAAGGGGCCCCCTCTTATCACGTGACTGATCTGTTTTTGTGCTGCAGCGTCGAGTGCTGTCGGCCACGAGAGTGTGGCTATGCACATCGACAGCCACAACATCAGCGCTGCTTGATTTTTTTTTTATTCTTATTTACTGTGGCTTTATTGACGTATGAGCCTATACAGGAAGGGAGTCTATTTCTCAGTGCTACTGGTTTCAAACCTCAGACAGATCGCGCTGGTTGGTGACCTGGGTTTTGTTTGTTTTCCTCAGAAGGCTCTAAGGAGGGACGGGGCATGAAGTTGGCCCCGAGAGGCAATTAGAGCCTGGGGATGATGTTTGAGATGAATGAAATTCCTGTGCAGCGTAGACGGCCTGTGAGAATATGAAGCACAAGTCTCCCATCCCCCACCTGCTATCTCTACTTATTTTATAGAGCACTGCTTACAGTATGTGTGTATATAAGACCCTTTTAAGCACTCTGTGTAAAAATAAAAAAAAAAGGATTTATGACACACTTGGCGACTAGTTAAAAGTTAAATAACAATAAAAAATCACTGATTGTGGATATATGACTGCTTGACAGGCATGCCGCCTTGTAACACTGCTCACTGCTACACTCGTCATCATTTGCTGGCCAAGATATCAGGCCAATTCACCCCAGGCCTCTCCTCCAAAGCAGCGGGCGTCTCGCAAAAACTAACTGCAGCTGGAGTGCGTCACAGTGGACACAGTACTCATAAAACACTTCCAGCAGGTAGACTCTATCCAGGGTTTTAGTGTATGTAGTGGCTAAAATATATATTATACACACACGCACACACACTCCAGATCTGCTTGTGTTTATAGGCTAGCACTCAGTTTCTGGAATTTGGCGTCCCACACAGCAGAGCGCTGCAAGAGGCCATAAGTCAGAAGGAAGCTTTTGGTTTATGAAAAACCCGTCCACCTGCTTTTTATCTCGAGCATTTACATATATGTGTGTGTGGGGTTTGGATGTGTGTGTGTGTGTGTGTGTGTGTGTGTGTGTGTGTGTGTGTGTGTGTGTATAGGGTTTATGTGTGCACTGCTTTGTTTTTTGATATGTCAGTTTATTGGAATACTGCTGGCTTCCTCATTTGCTTGGCCCCAGCTGACTTGCTTACTGGAATAGTCAGGTCCTCAGTTAAAGTCAAATTCTAAGATCTTTATAACCTAGTAAAAGCCGGTTTTAGGCCTGTGTTTCAAATCAGGAAGTGTGAGAATGTTGCATTCGATTGTGCCATTGAAAGGGCATCAGACATCTGTATCTGCTCTTTCACGGTGCTCTGGTGAAAGTGCTTTTTGAGCAATGATTTTGAATTTCTGAGTGTTTTGAAATGAGTGTTTTTGGGTTAATTCTGCATGCATTAATCATACTGCATGTTTTCTGATATTTTTTTTGTGTCTGTTTAACTATACGGGTGAGAAAATGACAAACAATGAAGCCCTGGGGGTCAGCCACATAGTGAGGAGTTTTCACATTAGGTCCTGACCTCAGAAACCTGAGTGTTGTGCCCCAAGGCAGTGGCGCTAAGCCGAGATAAGAAACAGAGCTGTATGTAAACGAGCTTAGATGGAATTGCAGGGAGAACAATGGTTGCGCTGTTAGGCCTAGTGGTTAAAACGCCAAACAGAACTAAAGCTAGCTTGTTCTCAGACTGCTACAATCAAAAACCAACAGACTGCAACTCATTTAAAGGCACTGAAAGCAATAGAAGTTTTGTTAAATTTTTAAAGCTATGTTGAAGTAATTTGAAAAAATTGAAGAGTCATTGTTACTCTTAAGTTTTAATAAAGTGTATAATTCAGAAGATTTGGTGCAAATTAAAGGGAAAAACCAACATGCGTGTTAGTAAGATGTTAGGCTCACATGTGCCTCAAGAACGGCTTCGGTGCATCTTTGCTACGATGTCCCAAGTCTCTTTAGTCACTGGAAGGATGACTCTTCCGAAAAATATTCCCTCAGTTAGTGTTTTGATGGAATGGAGTGGAGATACCAATCCCTTTGGTATAAAAATTGATAAATTGACCTAAAAGTTACCGAAAATATTTCTGCAAAAGGCATTGTAGAGTTTGTTTTTCCTTTATTTTCTCTTTTGTTTTGCTTAGTTTTTTAACTGGTAAATATCTCTATATATACTCATCTGACGCTTTATTAGTTACATCTTGCTAGTACTGGGCTGGGCCCCTTTTTGCCTTTAAAGCTGGCTCGACACATTGATACAGCGAGGCGCTGGAAACATTCCTCAGAGATTTTGGTTCATATTGACATGAAGCGTCATAGTTGCTTGCAGATTTGTTGGCTGCACATCTATGATGAGAATGTCCCATTCCACCACATGCCAAAGGTGCTCTATCTGATTGAGATCAGGTGACAGTGGAGGCTGTTGCGAACCTGTTGTCATGTTCGAGAACACTACGCTGTGGTCATAACAGGATGGACATGATCAGCAAAAACAATTCTCAGTTGAGGCCCAACATGTGCTAAGAAAATATCCCCACACTGTTATAGAGCATCACCAGCAGCTTGGACCATTGATGTCAGCTGGGACGCATCCATGCTTACATGTTGTTTACACCAAATTCCCAGTAATTCAGCAGTTTATGAGAAAAAAAAAAAAAAGCCTAGTTCAAAGTCACTCATATCACCTTTTTCCCCATTCTGATTCTCAGTTTGAACTTCACCAGGTCATCTTAACCATGTCTGCATTCCTGATTGCACTGTGTAGCTGCCATGTGATTGGCTAAAGAGATACTTATGTTACTGAGTAGCTGAGCAGGTGAACCTAACGGAGTGACCAGTGATCGAAGTGATATGTACTTCTGCAACAACCAGCCACGTTGATACCAAATACTGATACTAGCTGATGAAATCTACCTTTTGACATGCAGACTTGCGTAACTCTCCATGTTCTCATTCCTCAGTGTTTTTGGGCAAGAGTAGCCTGGGGACCTGAGCAACTGTCATTATTTACAGGTTCTTTAACAGCAAGTGGGAACTGGGTAGAAGGGGGTTCATTTTTTGCTGTTAAAATATAATTATTTGTTTTGTTTCATAGGGGCTCTGTGATTGACATGTGCCAGCTAGTCTTTAAACTAGATGTCTATATACTGAAGGTGTGGCCAGCCCTGTTGTTTGTGTGGTGATTTGTTAACGTAAATGTTTGCTCACTCACATGCCATCTGGACTTTTAACTGTCCTCATTTTGACTCCTTATGCAAAGCTAACAACTTCACACTGTGTTTACTCACTCCATTTGCAGTTATTACGTTATTACGTTATTAAGTTATTAGAAAATCTAGATGGCAAGATTAGCATATCCTGTACACACGTATCTCTGGTTTTTGGTAGCTATAATGCTCGGGGTGATCAGGAGAGAGTACAAAAGTGTTGTGTAAAACTATCTTGAACACACCAGAAATGGCTGGATGGTGACTTCATGGCTTTCCAGCCCAGTGAGTCACGTTTCACCCATCACACCCCTGTCTTGCTTTAACCTAATGTTTAAAGAAAATGCTAAAGGGGAACAGAAACTTGCAAGAAATTTTAATCTGGGCTCTGCCTTGTTTCATCCCTGAGGCTGTTGGTCAAATGCAAACTGGCACTGCTCCAGAGTGAAGTCAGAGTTTCTAAAGCTGCAGTTTCTTGGACAGCTCGAAGCAGCTTGGACTAACTTTAACTGTATTAAAGTCATTGGGAAACAAATCAAGCAAGTTTTGGTCATGACATGAAAAAGGGCATTCACTAGTATCTACCTGCCACTCTAAGGCTTGTACTGTTACGTGCAAGAAAATCAAGACCTCTTGTTTTTCTTGTGTGCACCATATAGTTTGCATAATGTGCACTAATGCTTTTTCAGTCTCTAAAGCCTTGATTTAAAAAAAAAAAAAAAAAAGGTTGTTGACCCATTTAACTAATTTTTTTTTTTTTTTTAAAAACCCTCAAACTACCGTAAGAAATAAAACAAAACTTTAATTACCAATTAAAAACAAAAAAAAGCTCAGTGCTGGACGTCTTTTTATATGTTGTAATTTCAAGTTAATTAAAGTGAATAAACACTGTTCTTTAAACTTTAATAAATCTGTGTAGGTTCTCAGTCATCCAGGTCATAGTAATCTAATAGTTTTTTAATAAATTAAGTGTGCATGTGACATTTAGCTCAAGTTCTTCAGTTGTTATCTTGCATCTGTCTTCTTATCTCAGTCACAGCTGTGAAGCATAAATGCCAGAAGCGCAAAGCTTAAAAAAGTGACTTAACTTCTTGTTGGACCATGACAGGCCCATGGTTGTCTGGCTTTGTGTGTTGGTGCAGCAAGGCGTGTCAAGGGTATGTGAGGGTGTGTGTGTGTGTGTGCGTTGTGGGCTGGCCATTTCAAGGGTAAAATGTGACTTTCCCTTCTGTTCACAGTGAGAATGTGACATACACAAAGTGCAGCTCTCGCCAACTTGTTGTACAAGGGAGGTCATGGCAGAAAGCGCCAACTGGCTGGTGTGTGTGTGTGTGTGTGTGTGTGTGTGTGTGTGTGTGTGTGTGTGTGTGTGTGTGTGTGGCAGGGCAAAAGGTTTTGTTGGTGCTAGCTGTGTTAGCAGGGCTGGTCACTCTTCATACCCACTCTTAGCCAGCATTATACAGTTCCCACACGTGTTGCAGCCTATTCCAACCCCCATCTTACACACACACACACACACACACACACACACACACACACACACACACACACACACACACACACACACACACACACACACACACACACACACACACACACACACACACACAAGCTCCGTGCATAACATACCCACAATCTACAATGCTCACATTAAACACTGCGCCATGTGTAAACACAGAGGCCTGTTGACACTAAAATACAGCTTTGCACATTACCCACCCTGAGTCAAGCTGTTTGCTAGGCAGTAAAATATTAGCTTTGGATTGGTGGCTGTCATGAGCTTAGAGTACAGACATTGTTAGGTGTATATCTGTGTGTGTGAAAGATTCACAGTAATCCTAATTATATGAGGTAATGAGTGTACAAGCCAGAGCATTTGTGTTTTTGCATGTGTTTGTGTTTGGTGTGACCTGCCGGCTGTCGTTAAATGGCCACAGATTAGACACATTTATCAAGCCCATTGCTGTACTCTGTAGTTGTGGACCATAATACAGAGCTTCCTAGTTTTGCCTTTTTAAATCTATTTTTATTATAACTTTCCTTTATATAAAAATATGCTCTCTTTTCATTAGAGTGCTTTGAGTGAAGGGTGCCCTGTGTTAACCTGGAGGGTTAAGGATCCAGTAAGGCCCTTTTGTTCTTTAGAGTTGTATACAGTGAACAGGTTGGTTGTCAGTGGACCAAAACATCTTCCTTTTAAAAACAGTTTGTCCTAGTAGAGAGCCGTAAGTCTGGCACCGAGTCAATCAGTGAGGTAATCTTCCAGTTATGCAGGATCTCTGTGAAAGGGGTAAATCTAGACAAGGGTAGCCCCATTAGGGTGAGTGAAGAGTTGACCTGGAGGGGGGCCAGGATGTGTAAAGTGCACAGAGAGGTGAGCCAGCACCTCACTGTAGCCTTGGGCAGCTGTCTGTCAACAGAGCAAATATGTAGTTACGGCAGTCGTGCCTGCTACAGCTACTGCTGTGCAAGTAACACTATTGTCGCAGCTGCCTTCATGCACTGGAATACTAGTTAGGACTGGATTTTGTTTTTGTGCAGAGAATAAAAGTAAAAATTTTATCCTCTAATGGATTGTTATCCCAGCCCAGAGTGTACCCTGGGATAGACTGCTGACCTCCTGCAACCCTAAGTTGTATAAGCAATTAAGATGAATGGATGGATGCATGGATAAAGAAGTAAACAGGGTTTGCTGGAACATTTTTCAATGTTTCTTCAACTCATTTGCTTCCTCTCTCGAAACCTGAATAACCTAAATGGTTTATTTCCTGGTTTATTCTTCTTTTCTGGTTTATTCTTCTTTTCTTTTTTTCCCCGAATGCATTAAAAATGTATCTGCAGCCCGTGTACCAAAGCCGTTTGCTGCACTGCTGACGAATATTGAGGAAGTATTTACATATTTTAAAACATGATGCGTCAAGTGCATTACTTTACAGGAAATGGTATTGTGATTTGTTTGGATGTGATGCTGAACCCAGTGTTGACTGAGAGAAGTATTTCAGGAAGTTACAGCATTTACGTGGCATTTCATGTTCGTGGGTTACAGTAAGCAGTAAAAGTGATATTCCAGAAGAGTTTTGTGCAGTGAAGTTAATTTTGCTTTTGAAATTGCTACTAAATTGCATTTCAGTAAATTTCATGAAACTCTTTCTCTGTCTCTGTGTGCAAGGAACAATAATATAAATAAAGTTCCCTGATGTGCTTTTTATTTTATGGGGAGGGGTATCTGTGTTTGTGTGGGATCTCCCCCGAGTCCTCCTGCTTCCTCCCACAGTCCTAAGATACTCACGTTTGGTTAACTGGTGATTCTGAACTGGCTGTAGGTGTGAATGTGGGTGCGATTGGTTGTTTGCTTCTTGTGATGGACTGGCAACCTGTTCAGGGTGTATCACAATGCTTGCTCGTTGACAGCTGGGATAGGCTCCATCCTGAACTGAATGACGGTTAAGTAAACGAATGGGCGTCGTTCAATGCACGTTAAAGATTTATTCATCATAGTGCAAGTCTGGTTGTGGCCTGTCTTAGTCCACTGCTTTAAAGTGTGCTTTTTGGATTATGGAAGGCATAGACCGAATCCTAACACAGGGGTACTATTTAGAAAGGACTGAGTGTTGTTTAATGTTATTTACGCATAATGCTCCCTCTGCTTTTGTCTTGCATTGAAAAGGTTTTTCATCATTTTATTTTTCCTTGGCACACTCTGACATGGAATAAAAAGTCTAAATTAAATGTCCAAATCTAGATTTAGCTCAGACTTTATTGAATAAACAGTTAGCAGATGGCCACTAAACACTTCCTGTAACTGCTTTTAAGAAGACAAAGCAAAAAAAGTCTTTTATGAAGCAGCTGCCAGAAGCTCTGAGTTTAGACTCTTAAGCTGATAAGTTGACTTGTTGCTAGCTGGTCCGTCACATCTGTACAAGCTGTCAATTCCACCATAGTCAGTTTTACTAAATCAAAGTGCATTCACGTGCTGACATCAGAATAAATAACTTTAGAAAATATATCTATACTTTTAATACTTCTGCATTTTCAAACTATGCTTTGAGGCAAATCTTTAAGTTGCATAAGAACCTCACACATCAAAAAAATACTATTGGTGTGTGTGTGTGTGTGTGTGTGTGTTTGTGTGCGTGTGTCCCCAAATAGCACATGTGTTTCTCACATGCCTGATAGCAGTGCCGAATCAGGCTGATGACACGGTGCTAGAGCATGTTTATCAGTATAACACCAGAGTATACAGAGTACACACTGGAGATTAGAACCTGCAGCAGAAGCATTACACCACCCTCCTCTTATCAAGTCCTGCATATGCATTAAAATGTAAAAAAATAAATAAAAATAATAAGGCACATGTTTCTGTTTCAGAAGAAGTGTTTTGGGGTGCGCCTGTTGTTGCACTGTGATTGTTATAGTAAGAAAACAGCTGCAGGGCTCAGGTTTACAATTATTTATTGAACCAATAAAGAGAAGTGATGTTTCGAGCACCACTGGTCTTTATTGGTGATCAGGGACTGTTATACTTCACACGTGGTTTTGGACAGGCGGGACCTCTTTGTTGTTCGGCAGTATTTGTAATTGCGTTGCACTGTATCGGTTGAACAATAGCTGATGTTTTCTTTTCGTTTCTTCTGTTTTTTTTTTCTCCTGCTCAGAGACGAGGGGCCATCTCCTACGACAGCTCTGACCAGACAGCGCTGTATATTCGTATGCTAGGTAAGTGTTAACCTGCTCTTTCTACACACACACAGTAGAGACACAGTCACACTACTTCGAGACCTCGGAAGGTTTACCTTCTCTGTGATCGTCTCCATTTCTTATTGTTAAAATAAAAGCACTGAGATGCGCATTTAAGGGCATGTCCAGAATCCTTTCAATCCCTGGCCTTTTTTAATCTTTAAGTCACGATAGGGTTCAGGGTGTGTGTGTGTGTGTGTGTGTGTGCGCGTGCATGCATGTGTATCGGTAGTCTTCAGTCTTAAAAGTTCAATCAGATATGTGATGAGCATACGGTTTTTATTTTAACTGTAAATAAACTAAAGCATCTTTGGCTGAGGTTATTTTTTTGTGTACATATGCGTGCATTCGTGCATGTCCATTCGCACTCAGTGACCCTAAAGAGGATAAGCAGCTTAGAAAATGGATGTGAGGATGAAGGTTCATAGCTCTGCCAGGCAGATGGAGTCAAATGCATCTAGGAAGCAGCCAGTTCAGCTCCGTAATCAATAAGGTTACTGGGGATAATGGTGCGATTAGAGGCTGGTTATACCCCTGAGGTATGTGTACTAAACAAGGATGCTGTCTTGCATGGAACTTTTGGCACCTCATATCATACTTGTTGGCTGGGAGGTAGCAGCAAAGAAGAAGAGTAGAATTGCTTGAAGTGTTATCCTGTCTGTATTCTTCTTGGATATTTTAGATTGCTGCTATGAAATGTAGTGAGCGGGCAGGGAGCTATCAGTATTAGACGCAGTTCAGCGTGAAAAAAAATGTGAAAAAAACCAACATTATTGTCATACTTTGTTTCTTTCCAGCATTATCATGAGTCGACTGCTGCCTAGTCTAGTCATAATAACAGCATTTCGTTAAGCTGAGTGAA
Source organism: Simochromis diagramma (assembly GCF_900408965.1). Classification (NCBI taxonomy): domain Eukaryota; kingdom Metazoa; phylum Chordata; class Actinopteri; order Cichliformes; family Cichlidae; genus Simochromis; species Simochromis diagramma. The sequence goes on from NW_024387040.1 coordinate 4,878,716, forward strand.
GGAGCTTTAGCTTTTCAATCATTTTACTTAGCTAAGTATGATGGCAGTCTCATATGTCACAGGCATAAAGCATCTGTGTGTAGATTTTCAGATTAAATTAAGTGTAAGGAGAGGCACGCTAATGCAGACGGGTGCTGGCCTGGGCCTGGGTTCAGTCTGCCAAGTTAATGCTGATGTGCTTTCAAATAGCAGGACTCAGAGCTTTTGCCTCATCAGTTATAATGACATGACCTACATTCACCCCAGAGCTCCAGCACTAATGCACCATAGGGAGATGTGGACCCTTTGACACTCTAAACGCCCTAATCACGCAAACTCGCGCAGACAGACGCGCTCTGGGCCCGAGCACGTGTGTTTGCATCTGCAGATGTGACAGATGTGCATACATATGGGCATATGACGACTGCCTAAAAGTGCATGAATTGTGGTGGTGTTTTTTTTGTTTATTTTTGCAGAATTCATATTGTTCAATCGAAACGAAACATTCATGAATAGCTTTTCAAAGTAATGTTTAGCGCCGCTATGCCGTGAATAGTAATTCTTAGTTTTTGGTATTTTGATAGGAGCTTGTGTAGTATTCAAACAGCTGTTTGCAAGTAAGTAACAAGGTGGTTGTGGGAACACATTGGTGTGACTGCTTTTTTTTTTTGTTGTTGTTGTTGATAAACTGATGCACACGTGACACAATTTAAGTGCTATGCTGGAAGCATACCATCTCACCTTTAATCAGTATACTGCAGTATAGAGTCTTGCTGTACATACAGTGTTGCCTGGAACAACACACTAGCATTTGCTGCATCAGTCATAGCACCATCCTGTCACCTCACTGTGCTCTCACTGCTCTCGACTGCAGCCTACAAGCAAGCAAGCAAGCAGGCCGGCCGCCGTCTGTTAGGTCTGAGTTTGGAGCCTGTCTCTGTTTCTCTGCCTGACTACTAAAACCAGTCACAGATCGGCTATAGATCCTTCTCAGTGGCTCGGAGTACTAATAGTAGAGCAGACATGGCATTGCATGCTCAGCTGTTTGACTTGTCTGTCCGTTGAGTTTCCTCTTCTGGAACATGGGAGTGTGTGCTTGTGTGTGACTGTGCCCGCACATGGATAGTCCACACTGGGTCTTGGTCAAATAGTATTTTCCACAATCTCTTGCTTGTTTTAGCTTGCTGGGGAGTACAGAGATGATGGGTTTTACCACAGCGTCCTGTCACACGTCATGATTTAGTTCCAAAGCTTCACATAAGAAGGATTATTTCCTTGTTTAGAAAAGCTGAGACATGATTGGGGAGGGGGTGGGGTAGGTTTTCTGTCAACACTCTGAGGTATAATAAATGGTTTTCTGTAGGGTTTCTAGAAAAAAGCAAATTTGAAAGATTTTGTTGATGATTTTGTTAGGATTCAGTGCTACGAGGCTATGACAGTGAAGTAAAAGTGTTTGACATTAAAGCAATTTAAGCACAAGCTACTAAAAAGGGCAGGTAGCAAGAAACACGGGGAGAAATAACAGTTTATAATAACAGAAATCGCAAAAATAGCAACTAGTAAGATATAAATATTTGCTCTGTCTTTGGATGTTGCCAGAAAACCAGAGTAAGTTTCAGCTTCTTAAAAATCCAAATGAAAGAAGATTTACTACATTGTCATGTGGTAAAGCCCATCTTTGTGTCACTAAAGCAAGATAAACTCCAGGATATAGCGCCAAAAGATTACTAATTGGATGCACTTCTGGACTTCTTTTCACGCTGTATGAATCTTGAGGAAATAAGTGTTGATTTCTTCTAGGAGATGTGAGAGTGAGAAGTCAGGTTGGATTTGAACCGGAACGTAGAAGCTCCCACCCGTACCTGTGCATCGACTTCCGAACGCTTCACAGTGAGTACAGCCCGAGCATCTTGACTAAAAAAAACCAGCCTCCCCGGTAGGAGTCACAGACTAGTCCTGTCCTGCGTGACTGAAAGACGCCTGTGTTCTTGTCTCTGAGGTGTGCCTTACTATAAACTTTGTTTGAGGCTTACAGGTGCACGATAAAGCACCACTTTCATTTTTCAATGAAAACGTTTGAGTGTACTTGTTGACATTTTTGACCCAAGATTAATCCTACCTCACGCTGACGTGTTTCTGGATTGCAGCGACAGTTTACTCAGACACAGTGCCTTTTGTGGGGTGTGTGCGCGTGTGAGAGAGAGGGAGGGAGAGAGACCACTGACAAAGCATGTCTGCTGTGTGATCCCAGACGAAAGGCTTATGAGTGGGCGGCTGTGTCAGCAGCAACTGTTTGTGTATTGCTGTGTTGGTGTCAGATCCCCACCAAGCTTGTCCGAGCCAAGTAATTCTCCGGGCCTAACGAGGTTTAGAAATGAACATGCCCCAACGTTGTCGTCTGTTTTAGATGTTGTATCCTTTGTAAAATATCGTGTGCGTCTGTGTGTTTGTGTGCGCAGCACGGCTGGGCTGCGGCTCCACGTCGGCCAGCTATGATCCTGAAAGGCGGGTCCACAGGCTGCTCAGCTTCCAGAGATACCTGCATTCGTCCCGTCTGCTGCGAGGAGTCCCCCAGCAGATACCCCTCCACATCCTCGATGAAGATTACACTGGACAGGCTAGAGTATGGGACTATTTGTAATATTTGGCACCACAATAAAACAGAAGTGCACATTTTCTTTTTATAATTTATTTTTTCCAAACCTCACGTAAAACTCTCTCTTTTCTCTATCGTAGTGCATGCTGGAAAAAGTCGGGAATTGGAATTTTGACATTTTCCTCTTCGATAGGTTGACAAATGGTAGGTAAAATATAATCTGTAGGACTTCTGAGACGTTGTTCTAAATGCCATGATGCCTTAACTGACATCAATCAGCCACAACGTTAAAACCGCAGTTCCTCCTTGTGACCCAAAAACAGCCATCAGGGAACGGACACAAGACGTGCAAAGTGAAGATTTTACTCTGTTGTGGACACAGACGGCACAATGTCACGCGTGCGCTGTTGTTGCAATGTAATGGCCACTCTACATCCACATGGAGCCTCACACTTGCAGTCTGATTACAAAATTTGCGTGACTTTAGAGGCCAGATCGACACAATGCGGAGGGTGTACAAGAACTAGAGTGAAGGTGGATGACAAAAAGACAGGAGACCGAGCGGGAGGTGGCAGAGCTGAAAATGCTTTTGTTGGGAACAGGGTTTTAATAGTTTTGCAATTTTCATTAGTTTTTATTTTTATTTAGTTTTGACTTCAGATTTTCAATTTTATATCCGTTTTAATTAGTTTTTACCAATTGTTTGCTAGTTTAGTTTTTATTTTTTGAAAAGCCTTAGTTTCAGTTTAGTTTTGATTAGTTTCAGTTATAGGTTTAGTTGTGTTTGCAATAATTAAGTGTAACAAAATCCCAGTTTCATCATATCAGTCATGCTCTTCTGCTTATCCTTGGGTATGTTGCTATTCCAGCTACCATACCCTGCACCCTGCACAGGTCGCCTGTCTGTCGCAGGGCTAACACGCAGAGACAGACAACTCACATTCCCACCTATGGGTTCTTTAAATAAATAAAGGCAGATGAAAAACCATTGATACCAGGCAACTATAAAATGTATATCTTGGCTCTAATTAGACTATTAACTCTTGCAGCACCGGGTGTTCGTAATTTTGGTTCAAGTGAATTGATAAACTTTTTGAAGGCAATTGATTCACAAAGTTGTGTAGATATCCCCGTCCTGTTGTCTCGGGATGCATCACGCTGCCTTGCCTGGGGTTAGCTTCTGTTTTCTGGGGATGAGGGTTGAGTGTGCTCCCTTACCTTCTCAAGGTAAGCTAGGTTATCCTTCTTGTGTGAGCTTTTCAAGTGCACTTTAAGGTTTGTGGGATTTTTTTTCCCTTTAGAAATGTCCCTCATAATTTGTCTCTTTCCACTACAAGACACTTGCTTTATCCAAAATACAGTCATATTCAAAGTAATCCCAAATTGGACTCTGGCGCTTTCTCCCGACTTTTCCTGACATGATTCTGCGCGTGGACGGAGCAGCAACACAGACGACTCGACTAACGTACTGCCACCTGCTGGCATAATTAGACAGCAAGAAATAAATCTGGAAACTAAACTTCATTTTCACCCTTGACTATTGTATGACACGCACACATCAATGAAAACTAAACACATTTTTGCTATAAATTCAGTTAATTTTAGTTAGTTTTGTGAACACTCATTACAGTTTTAGTTAGTTTTCCTTTTTTTGTTTTTGTTTTTATTTTTATTTCCGTTAACAAAAAATGTTTTTTCACTTCTAGTTTTCGTTATTTCGTTAGTTTTCGTTAACGATAATAACCTTGGTTGGGAATGAGGCAGATTTCAGATCAGATTGAGCAGTTTGGATACAAAGTTAGAGAGGGAAGTCTGAGATTGTTTGGACATGCAAATAGAAGGGATGATGGATGTACTGAAAAAGGATTTTGTGACAGTCGGACGAAAAAGAAGCAACCTGGCAGGAGGAAAAGACTGAGACCACAGATGCAGTGAAGGAGGACCTGCAGAGGTTTGGTGTGACACATGAGGATAGATATGGATAGAGTAAGATGGAGGCAGATGATCCTCAGTGGCTATCCTTAAAGGGACCAAGTAAAAAGAAGAAAAGGTGTGCGTGTTCTGACTCTGATAAATGCCACTCGTGAAACATTGTTTCAAAGTAACACCCGCATGAATGACAGCACTGAAGGTGTTGTAACAAAATGATCAATATTCACTCCACCTGTCGGCGGTTTTAATGTTGTGGCTGATTGTCGTGCACACTGACTGGTGAATCCTGACCTCTGGTTGAGATTTAAAGTGTTGGCGCTGGTGCCATCTATCTGATACCTGGCACAGTTTTAGGATTAGCTCTGCAGCTATGTCACTGTTTTACTTTAAATATACATCAGCTGTTTTATGTCTAAGCAAAGCCCAGGCTTGACAGAAAATGAATATACAGTGCTGTATTATTTAGATTTGTATTAAACTAAACTCAAATTATTTTAAGTGTATTGGTGTGGAGGCCCTATATTTATTTATCTGTGTAATAGGATAGAAGTGCATACTCTTCTGAATTAGCCCCTCCTCCTTTCTGTGTGTACTCCTGTAACCTCTAAAATCCTCAAGAATATTTTTCCATAAGCTGTTTTCACACATACACTGTAGCCGTGAATTTCTCTAAACCTCACAGACTGGTGCCCTGTCCAGGGTGTACCCCGCCTCTTACTGTATGACAGCTGGGACATACTCCAGCACTCGGCAGTGGTGCGTGGGAGAAATGTCAGTCATTTCTCCATTAGCAGGTCTGTTCATCTGCGGGCTGCATAGTACAGTGTCCATGTGATGTCTGATTGCACCAGTGTGCAAATAGCGCAGCTAATACTCTGGCGTATTTACTGCTAGCGAGCAGGCGTGACGTGTGCGCTGCCTCCTCCCCTCTGCGTCCAGTAAGATCCTTCGCGCAAACCACCAGGAGTACTTCCTGTAGTGAGAGCGTGTCTGAGGCAGACAATTTCCTGCTGTGTACGACATGTGAGAAAGGATAACGGGGGAAAATATTCCAACTCTCTTAAGCTGACGTGTGAAAGAAGCTTCAGAGATTGTGCTTTGTATTTTCATCATACTCCTTTTTGGGGGTGGGGGGGCAGCTGGTCTGTGTGAAAGCCAGACTGCAGCAGTGGAGTTCAGGAAGTCAATGGTAAACAAAAGTAATTCGTTTTTTCTACATTCTCTTATTTTTGAACCACTAAGTGCCACTCTCGTAATGAGGATGAAAAGAAATTCTTATCATGTAATTGCACATCCTGCACTGTATAATTGAGGTAACCTCAATCCAATCATCCAAACAGCTTTAAGACATGTTCTTGACCCGTCTCTGACCTGACCCGAGTTTAACTTCAAAAGCAGAAGTTAAGGATTGCAGTGGTGAGAATCACAACTATTAAAAATTAGACTGGTGCAACCTGGTGCAATTAGGAGGAGGTGGTGTAGTGGAGGCAGAATTAGGAAAGATGGATGCATCCATAAAAAAAGACTGGCAATAGAAGTGATTATTGTTGAGTTCAGCAGCGTTCAGTTGCAGCTTTTATAGGTGAACTTAAGGGATGAATGCAGAGTGATCATTCTGATTTGACTTCTTGCTCAGGAAACAGCCTGATCACCCTGACTTTCCACCTGCTGAACCAGTATGGGCTGGTGGAGCTCTTCCAGCTGGACATGGTCAAACTCTGGAGGTTTTTGGTCATGGTTCAGGAGGACTACCACAGCGACAACCCGTACCACAACGCTGTCCATGCTGCAGATGTCACACAGGCCATGTACTGCTACCTGCGAGAGCCCATGGTGAGACAAAACACTTGAGCTCTTTTGGGTTTAAGTAGCTAACTCTCACCCAGTCCTTTGCTAGCCACAACAAGGTCTTCTTAAAAAAAATTCTTGCATAGCCAAGGTTTCTTGCTTCAACAGTATTCAACTCACAGTACAGGCTTTCCTCATCAGCTTCTTTCAGTCTAACCAGTGAATGCTACCATTAAGATGTGCGTTTGATAATGCATCCAAATAAGTGCTCTTACAGACAGATTTTGAATAAAAGTATGCTATTTGCAGAGCTGAGAGTTCTTCGGAGAAGGCATTCTTGTATTTTTAAACCCTTCTTGCATTATTTTTTGTGCAGCTTGCCAAGTCTCTGACCTCCAAAGACATCTTACTGGGACTCTTAGCAGCTGCCACCCATGACCTGGACCATCCTGGGGTCAACCAGCCTTTCCTCATCAAGACTGACCACTATCTTGCCACACTCTATAGAGTAAGGCAACAAAGCAGTCACTCTTTAGCCTGCCTAACTTATTAGAAGACTTCAGTGAAGGATGTTGTACGATGTATTAAATTAACGTGCACACACAATTTCTCGTTTGTACACCTAGAATACCTCAGTTCTGGAAAACCACCACTGGAAGTCAGCAGTGGGTCTGCTCAGAGAGACTGGGCTGTTCTCCCATTTGCCTGCTGAGGACAGGTCAGTCTGACACTGAGAAACACAAAGAGAACTCAAACTGTGCCACTTACAAGGCTGTGCAGTGAAACGGAGTTCTTTCATAAGACCGCTCTTTGCTTTAAAATGTGTTTTCTTAAACAAACATGCTTTGTAATACCTCAGGCTGAACATGGAGAGGGATTTGGGTTCCTTAATCTTGGCCACGGACATCAGCAGGCAGAATGACTACCTGTCCAGGTTTCGCTTGCACCTGGACCAGGAGAACCTGTGCATGAGCACCGCCAGCCATCGTCATTTCGTCCTGCAGGTCAGTGTTGGTTTAAAAAAAAGCTCCTGCATCTCAGCAAACAGCAGGTTCATATTTATCTTTGCTTTTCCAATGCAGATGGCCCTGAAGTGTGCAGATATCTGTAACCCCTGCAGACCATGGGAGCTGAGCAAACAGTGGAGTGAGAAAGTGACAGAGGAGTTCTTCCAACAAGGTTATCTGTCCATATTTTTCCCTTATTTGTTTTGCTCTTTCTTCTCCAGATTGGAGGTCCTTTCTTTCTTCTTGTTTATTAAAGTCTTTGTTACACTCTTGCAGGAGACATTGAGAAGAAGCACAAACTTGAAGTCAGCCCACTTTGCGACAGAGAGATGAACACAGTCGGCAACATTCAAATAGGCAAGGATTTTGGCTCTGTTTTTATTCCCCCGTTATCAATGGCTTGCGTGTAATGCAAATACTCGTCCTAATCAGCATCTGCCACCCTTTCTCCTCCCTCAGGCTTTATGACATATGTGGCTGAGCCGCTGTTTGCAGAGTGGGCCCGTTTCTGTGACACACGTCTGTCCCAGACCATGCTGGGTCACATGGGGCTAAACAAAGCCAGCTGGGGAGGCTTGCAGCAGGAGCCGGCTCCGGTCTCCGAGGAGGCAGAGCCCAGCACGGCCTGCGCAGACACAGGAGACGCTGCCACCGCGCCGAGTGACGGCAGCACAGCTACGACCGCAGGAGGAACCAGCTCCAAAGAAATACCTCAGGGAAGCAGAGAATCCTGACACACTCCTTCTGTGCCATTTCACCTCAACCTCGTGACCCCTGGGGGGCCTCAGGGCCTCACAATACACTGAGGGGGTCGGGTGGGGCACCCAGCGGTTTGCGGCCACGCCGCTGCCCCACCCGTTCCGAACACCTAGTTTATGTTTTGTTGCTTTGGCCTCCCATCTTGATAAACCACTGATTTTACTTAATTTATTTAATTTTAATTCCTCTTTTTTTGGCATAGAGCAATACATAGATACCTCATTTGGCTACTGCTGTATTTTTTTCTTTTTATTTGCTTTATTTATTTGTCCACTGTAGTTTTGGCATTACTGACTGAACGCACCACTTTTTTTTTTTTTTTTTTTTTCTTTTGAAGTTTGTGAACTTTAAGGGGAAAGCAGTATAAGAACTGAAGAAGACCTTTTTTCTGGTATTTTTTTAAGTGCCATTTGAAAACAAAGATTTGAAGAATGATCTGAACTGTATTGACTGAGACAACTGGAGTGTTCAGACCTTTCTAAGACTTTGGAGTAATGCCGTTGTTGCATTGGTATTGAAGATTCTTCCTCATGTTAAAAAAACAACAACAGAAAAAAAAAATGTGACAAGCCCAGTCCTTTTGCTGCCTCTACGAAGACTGTTTACGCGTCTTGTTTGTTTTGTATCTTTCCGTCGAACTGAAACGAATCACGTCGGCCCCACATTTGCCTTCGAAGCACAGATGTGAAGAAACCACTCATTTTGAACTGTTACCCCCCACCCCCTGTCAAAGCCATGAGCAGAACCTTATTCAGACACACCAGATGCCATAAATGACTCCACCTGTTCTACCATGTGTTCCTGCACTCCCGAATAACAGCGGCGTTCGATGAGCAGCTTTGTTTCCAAGACATCCTGTGAAGGTATTATAGGAAATAGGCTCTTTCTGATGTTTCCACATCATCCAGTCCTGGTTAAACTTGGGGCAGTGGGGTGAGGGTGGGTGGGAACCTTCCCTGCCAGACTGGAGGGTGGTTAGTCACCGCACATGCATCTCACCTGGAAGTCAACTCCACGCAACTCGACTCGCTCAGGGTTTGCAGACGTTTTTTAAAAAAAAAAAAATTCTTTCTTTTTTGTAAAAGGGGAGGAGGATAATGCAAGTTTTTATTATTATTATTATTATTATTATTATTATTATTATTATTATTATTATTAATATTGGGTGGTTAGGATCTAGCTAAGGAGTCTCCCTCTCCTCAGAATGTCTCACAGCCACATCAAACCTAAAGGACTGCTCGACTGATGCCTTACAACTATGCACAAACTATGCTAAGTGACCAAACCAACTCCTGTTCCCATCAAGTGCATGGCGTGCTTGTCTTTTGATGCACTGTCCGATCCCTTTGCCTTTTTGTTGCGAGGAACAACTCCAGCTATCTTTTCTTTTCTTCTTCTTTTGTACGGAAACGAAATTGTCGAGTGAATTTGAACATTCCATTTCTTCGTGTTTGGTTTGTCTACTTTGATTCTGTATAGTGCCACAAGTTGTGTTTGTGTTTATACATTTTGAAAGATAACAGGTGCTTTTTTTCTTACTTTAGCTGATTTGTATTTTGCTGTTAAGTGCTGTAAGACTGTTGACAAAAACTGTTTACAATTTGTTGCGACAGCCATTTTTTGGGAAGACTTCAGTGTCAAGCCAGATTTTGTAAAGGCTTTGCTGTATTGACCTTTTTGATACATGCCTGTTGCAGTTACAATTTGAATAATAAAACCCGTTGTTGACAAATGCTTGAGTTTTACACCAGTTAATAAATACCTGCTGCTTCACTATCCCAAAGCTGCTCTGTTGCATTGAGATCTAGTGACTATGGGAGCGATTCGAGGACAGTAAACTCATTGTCATGTTCAAGAAGGCAGTTTATGATATGAGCTTTGTACATGGTGTGTTATCCTGCTGGAAGCCAACACAAGACGATGGGTACACTGTGGTCGTAGAGGGACGTGGTCAGCAATGATATTTGGGTAGGATGTGCTGTTTAAACAATGCTCAGAAAGTGTACCGAGAAATTATCCCCCACATCATTACACCACTAGCAGCAGCCTGGACCTTTGATACAAGGCATGGTGGATCCACGCTTTCATGTTGTTTAAACCCAGTTCTGACCCCTGAATGCATCACAAAGACCAGGCAACATTTTCCCAATCTTCTACTGACCAATTTTTTTTTACACAAATTTATCCTTAGTTTCCTGTTCTGACAGGAGTGAAACCCGGTGTGGTCTTCTGCCGCTGTAGCCCATCTGCTTCAAGGGTCAACAAGTCGAATATTCAGAGACGCTTTTCTGCATACCTTGGTTGTGCCGAGTGGCTACTTGAGTTACTGTTGCCTTCGTATCAGCTTGCAGCAGTCTGCACATTCTCCTCTGACAACTGCTGATAGATATTTCCTTATTTTCTAACCATTCATTCTAAACCCTAGAGATGGCTTTGTGAGAAAATCCCAGTGGATCAGCAGTTTCAGTCGTGCCATATTACAAATAATTTATATCATCTTTCTTCCTCATTCTGAACTTCAGCAGGTCATCTCGCCTATCTCTACGAGTGCACTAAATTTCTGGCAGGTGTTTGGCTTTTCTATAGATTTGCATTAGCAAGAAGTTGAACAGGTTTTTCTACTGAAGCGGTTAGTAAGTGCACAATATCAGTTAAATATGTAAAATGCATGTAAAAATTACCTATAACGGCTACATCAAAAACAGTTTGAATGGAAGCTGAAATTTATAGAAGGGCAGGCTGTTTAAGGGTACACTGCATGCAGAGATGCAAGTTTTAGAGGAAGTAAATGGGATTTTGTGGTTTCTTCCATGTGAACAGCTGATTAGATATTTGTGTTAAGCAACTGAACAATAATAGGTTTATAAAATGTTCAGTCAGTTTCCAGGTTGACTGTTTGTTTTAAGTCTATTATTTAATCTGAAATCACACAATGATGGATTTTCAGATAAAAACTCAAAATGAACAAATCATCATATAATTTCTTCAACTCACAACTTCTGCAAAAATGACAACAAAACAGGTCAGGATAGACAAATTTTATTTATTAGTTTGATAAATTAACTTTTATGTAAGACAACTTCAACAAAAACAATTACTACTGACGTATCCACTCCACTTTCCCCATGAAAGATAATCCAGCTGATGTTCAGCAGCAATTACATGGCATACATAATAGTCACAAATAGTAACAATGTGCATTCCTTAATTAAACAAAACATTTCCTAAAAACCTCGAATGCCTCTGAATCCAATCCAGACTTGGAAATGTGATGAACCTCTACACGAAAGCAGGATTTATGCAATACTAATGACTTTGGGTACGTTTGTTAAAACATGCTGTCAATACAGAGCTTCGCAGTATTGTGACAGCGTAGTGTTTCTTTAGTGTTGTTGCTGAACTTTGAATCTAGGAGAGTGTTTCCTAGCAGAGGTAGAAACAAAACGCTGCATGTGTCCCAGTACCTTTAAGTACCCAGCAGCAGTTAATTTCAAAAAGACAAAAAAAAAGGGACATGAAATGCAAAATTTGGTATTGAAAGGCAAAATCCTGAAGGGCTTCAGTGAAATATCTTTGGTTCTTAAAGGCGAATCACACAGAAAAACATATGCATAATTGTGAACCAGCTAAAGGCAAAACTGGCAACTTGGGAAGAAGATGAAATATTATCCAGCGTCACTGAAACCTGACTGATAACACATTAATTTACACTGAGACGAATCTAAGCCATAATTAAGTGTTAAAAACTAAATTATTCACTTAAACCAAAATATAAACCGATCCTAATCATAAAGTAGTCTAAACGTCAGGCAACAAAGTGCACAAGTCAGAAAATCTTCCTTTTCTATGAACTCTTCAGCTTTTATGCAGTCTTAAAAAAATAGGAAGCTGATCAGCCCTGCTGAGGCGCAGGTTTAACAAAACCCAAAGTTTCAATAATAAAATCAACTTTCACTCGAGACAGACTGAACACAAAAATTAAGACCTTCAGTTCAACGACAACAAACAAATTACAATAAAACGTCTTTAAAAGAAAGAGGTTAATATAAGTTAGAAAAGTGCAAAATCAGTCAGGATGACTGGTGAGACTTGAGGTCGTATTCCGGCAAAAATCCCTTGTCCTTCCAAAGAAACAGATTAGATAAAAAGGAATTTCAATGCATCTACAGAACATCTGGACCTTAGGCTTACATTGTCTGTTCAGACCAACTTTCTTTTTCCAGTTGCTTTCAACATGTGCTGCCCAAACTGTGGAAAAACAGAACACAGCAGAATTAAGTGCATGAGAAATCTGCAGAGCACTTAAACAACTGCATGACAAAAGAATGAATTAAGATCCTGAAATGCTTCTTAAAAATGATATCTGTGCCATCTGAACTGACATCTACAAACACGGAGTTTTAAATATTTTACTCATCTTTTTTGTAAACCGCTAAGAAGTTGGTTTTTTTTTGCCCTTTTATAAAAAAAAAAAAAAATCAGCTTGTGGTTCTGCTTCAAATTGTTCACTTGTAGCTGAACCAATTAGTGTTGACCAATCAGCATCCTTTAGAGAAACATCAGGTCAGTATGGTTGAAGTTAAAGGATGTTTCAGGTGTGATGAAACATTTTTTCCATTCATACTTATAAAGACAGCAGGAGTGGTTTTCCAACATGCTAACTACACAGGCTGATAAACATTATCATAGTTAACTGAAAGTAAACTAAAGACTAAAACTGAATATAATTTTTTATTTTTTTTTTTTTAAATCGCAATTTACTAAAATAAAAATGAGAAAAATTCTAAACAAATTTAAAAAAAAAAAATGATGATGTGATTTTGTCAACTTGGAAAACATAGTTGCCAAATACAGTAACATTTCAAAAGACTAACAGTGAAAATAACAAGCAAACCCACTGTGGACACAACTGAACTCATTTAAAAACAAAAAGTTAAAAGCTAATTCCAAAATACAAAACTTTGAGAACTCCACAGCGAGTTACACGTTTTCTGAGATTTGTTTTCTCCTCACCACTCTGTTCTGTAATTTACAGATTTGATTTACTGACGTCAGCCTGTGATAGATGGTTCATCCAAACACCTGCCAAATATTTTCTGACAAGGCAGGCCTTTTACAAACTGTTCTGAAGAACAACTTCATGCATGGTTCTGAGTAACAGACCATCTGGAGTGTTGAGTTCACTTCTTCTGGATAATAAAAGTTGTTTTTTGTTTGTTTTGTTTTTTTCAATTAATATAAGCCTCCTTATAATACATCAACATTTCTCACCGGAATGGTTTCTTTTTGAGGCTTCGCTTCTATGACAGGAATTTCGAATTCTTCCGTGTCATCTCGTTCACTGTCGTTTCGATGACGATGAGCAAACTTGCGCTTCAAGGCTTCGGCGATGAGAGATGCAGCATCTGCCGGCTCCTTGGACTTTGTTTTGGCATCATCTTCTACCAGACGACTGTAAACACACACAGGTGATGGGGCATTTACCAATGTTACTGTAACGCACCAAATCACTGAGTGTTTGATTCTTTCTCTGTGAACTCCTCCAAAAATTATCAACAAGCAAACCTGGCAGACAGGTACGCCATCATACATTTTATTGTGCCATATCGTTCTCATCTGACATTCCACTCTGCTCTACAGTGGGACATTCCGTTCAGTCCTCAACTGAACTCTCAAATGCACAAATATGTACGACTGTGGGATTTGTATAAAATATTTGTGTACGTCACACAGGTGCTCTAGGCAAGGTTTATGCAAAACCTCATCAAGATTAGTCCACTGATCTAGGATGAAATAGGGAACATATAAACATGGGCGCTACTATCACTATAGTACAATGAGAACGTCATCACGTTGCCTAGCAACATGCTAAGAGGATCTTAACGTTTACGGCCCTACAACACCTTGCATTATTTTCATGATAACATCATTTAATTTGATTGAATTAGTTGAATTATGCTTTCTGTATTATGAAGCCTGGAAACCGCCTAGCAACAGTGACGTGTTTTTAGCCTTTATGCACCTAAAAACACCTGAGGAAAGCATCCTATTGTTTTAATTTCACTACAATAGCCTAGCCACTACATGCCTAGCAACCACCTAGCAACGGGCAAAAATGACCCATTTTTTGGCAAACAACATCTACCACCCCTATTTTTTTTTTTCTTTTTTAACTTTTCTCATATCAGTTTTCCAACAGCCTGACCAAAGCACACAATACTGTAATATGGGCATGCAGTAGCTCTGGCACTACATAGGAATGTAGCGTGATACAAACATCTTGAGTAGCAGCAGCTTAATAAAACAGAAGACGACACTATGTGTCTGATAACATGAAATTGAATTTGAAGTAATGCATGAAGTCAATGACTTAATGGAGATTCATCTTGAATTAGCTTATACTTAGCAAGGAGGTGTCAGATTCAGATGAATGTCTTTGTGTCAGACTCTAAAAGCCGTTACACACTGAGCGCAATGCATAAAAATGACAGGAAATTTCAAATTTTATGGATCTGAACTTCACGTGTAACACACACACACACACACACACACACACACACACACACACACACACACACACACACACACGTTGCGTTTTTTGCAGAAAATTTGTCCTCAGAAAACAACTGTAAAAACAAACAAAATAAATAAATCAAGTTTTCTAAATGAGAAAAGGAAGAGGCTGAGATTCTGGATTCATCCAATTGTAACAGCAGCAGCAGGGAAAATATTATGGTTTGATCCAGGAGTTGAGACTGTATCAGCTCTTGTACATATTTTAGGATGTCAGTGGGGCAGTTTGAACTCTTGTTAGCAGAGAGCCAAGAGAGCCGCAGTAGTGTGTGTCAGAGGTAACAATAGCATTATGTTTTATTACTTCCATATCATTGTATATTCAGTACCGGTGGACAATTTGAGCTATGAGTGCCCTTGTTGCCAAATGTACCGTTCTGATTGGTCAGATGCAAAACATTGAAAAACTAAATAAATAAATGCCACAAATTTGATCTGTGAAATTATATGGCCGGTGTGAACTGCTGCATTAACAAAAGGTGAATCCGAACAATATTTTTAATGCACAAAAGATACGCCTGGATTTTGTGTGTCTGGTGTGAAAGGCCCTTAGCACTTGCATTCACTAATGAGACTTCAAACACCTCAGAAACACTTCACTGGCCACTTTTCATCACTTCCAAATGTATCTCATTCATGTCTTAAGCAGAGGCCTACCTTTTCACTGATCGCAGCTTGACTTTGTTCATGTCCTTTAGGACATCGAGCATGCTGGGGATTTCGGCAGGTCTTGACTCCAAAACTGTCTGGCCGCATGTCTTCTTCCCTCTACGCTCTTTTATTAGTTCAATGGCCGAAAATGTCCGCTGCAGACTTGCGGGTGGGGGTGGAAGAGGGGGAGGTGGTGGAGGTGGTGGGGGAGGTGGCAGGTTGCCACAGGGTAGAGGGGGAGGAGGTGCCCCTGTGGTAGTAGCAAATGTAACACAAAAGAAAGAGGAAAAAAGAAAGAAAATAGAGTATACGCCATGTGACACTCTGCTGCCATCTAGAGGGACATTTCCATTATTACAGTTAAATATGAAGAGAAAAATAAGAGACTATACAGTCATTATGTATGTTGCAAAAAATTAAAATACAATTTCAAAAAATTTGTAACAGAATTGTTAAGCAGTACCTGGCTGTGCACTCTTTTCTTGAGCCAGAACAATTTGTGCAATTTGAGCCCTGAGTTTTGCAAGCTCAGTCTCCAGCGCACTGATCTTCTGAATGGCTTCGTTGTTGGCAGCAGCTGACGCCTGTGAATCCAAAGCTCCATGATGCATACTGGGTAGAGAGCTCTGGCGGTTTAGGAGACTTCTGCGAGGGTGAGGCCGCTGGGCTCGAAACATGAGTCCTGGTGGGATCCCCGACCTGTTTCCATTGCAGATTTGAAATAAAACTGTCTGCTTCTAGTAACTCTTTACAAGCGCTTAAGTCTTCAGCCTGATTCAGAGATATCTTTCTACAGACTATAGTCTTACCTTGGCCTGCTAAAGTAGTCGTCTTCATCATCCTCATCCCTGTCGATCCATGCGACATCAGCCAGAGTGGCCACCAGGCAGTTCTGCCTCCTGCTGCCAATCAAGACACCAGCTTCATCATGGTATGGATAAAGCTATCAGAGGAGGAGGATTTAAAAAAAATGCTTAGAGGGGGAAAAAAAAAAAAGCCTGATGATAGCACACCAGGCACACATACAACAACTAATGTTAGAAAATCATTCAGTAAAAATAAGGTTAGTTTAGAGGAAAATCATCTACACATTGTTAATCAAAGGTTCAGGTAGCTCAGTAGGAATTAGTCAGCTCAAGGTTGTTGAAGGTTGCTGAACCAACTGACCTACAGCAGACATACTGCATTCCTCATAGCTACGGAGGGTAGCTGGAGACAGAAGAAAAGAAGAGAAAAGCACAGAGTTGAAGGAAAGTGAAGAACAGCGAGCCAGTTTTTAACATTTTTAAAATGGTAATCAAATTCTTAAAGGTTAAAGTCAGTGTTCGAGTGGTAATCAAATATCCCTTCACCCAAACTGTTTATGGTTCTAAAATGAAAACAGTCAGACGAGCAGAGGTAAACAAAAGTTGAAGAGGGCATGTGATTTTGTCACATGGCAGTGACTCCAGCAGGTAGGAGAGACGTGCGTGAAAACAGATGAAGAGAAAGGAATGACTCATAAGAGAGACAACATGTCATTGTCTTAAAAGAAAATGAAAAAGAAAAAAACTTTAATTCTAATTTGCCTTAAATAAGACAAAACTAAAAAGCTCTAATGAGAGTAACTTGGCCTCACCTGAAAATTTACCCTGGGACAGGGTTTAATCGGGAGACTTGTACCAATTCTCCTCACAATACTTCTCGAGGACCCATAAGGCTTCACTGATCCAAAAGCCTGAAACAGAAAAAAGCAATAATAATTCAATTCAAAGCAATTGAATAATAACTTAACTGGGTACAGCCAAGTTATTATTCAACTAAATACAGCTCAGTCAATGTGGAACCGTCACCTGACTAACAACAAATATCTGTGTTTAATCTAATTTGTCACATACCAGGTCCATTTCCATCCTTGCATACTCTTTGCTCATTCTTGTAGGTGCGTTTCAAGGGTACACTGGCACACGTGCCAACATCAACATCATCATCACCAACCAGTCATCTAGAAGAAATACAAAACAAGAGTGAGAAAGTCAGTTTCAACCACCATCAAACACAACACTTTAAACCAACAACCGCACTCGAAGAACTTTGTGGATCTACAGTATAACAGCGTTAAGATGCTCTGGAACAAAAAATAAATAAATCTCTGCTATGTTAAAAATTAGAAACGATCTTTTTTTTCTCCCTAAAATTTACAATGTGTTTTTTCTTTTTGCAATTTGGCTGCTCTTACATTGTAAATCCTCACTGATATGAATATTTATATGTTTCCCTTTCTATATAACATTAATAAGCCACAAATTTTCCTTCTCTTATTACCGAAACAGGATAAGCGTGGGAACAAGCGCTCTGAGCTTAACACAGACCAACGTTTTTATAGAGTGTATGATTAAGCTAAATGAGTGAGTCTCAACTTTAGCGGGCATTTATGCTAACCGGCTAATGATAGCAGCTGGCTAGCTAATACAATCCGATGAATTTTATAAGGATTTGACCTAGAAACACACATTTATAATAATTTATAACTTACCCGAGACAGTTATCACCACGTGTTTTATATTGTATTCACATCCAAAGATCAGTATGTGCCTTACTTCCATTCCAACTTACCGGACTTGCGCTTGTAGAATAACTTTCTCAATTTTTCCACCTTGTCAACACGACGGACATGGACAGCAGATAGTGGCTAACATAGTAGGACCTATGGAATGCATTTTGAGCCAATTGAAAAAAACGATTACGTAGCTTAACCTCACGATTGGTTATTATAATTGATTGGCAAAGAAAGTCACCAATTAGCATTGAACTCTAAAACATATCTGTCTCGTGATTTGCTATCACGACAGTCCATTCTACCAGACCATCCAACCACATGCTAGCAAATATGTGGACGTTCGTTATAGTTCCCTACATTTCCCGACGGAGCTATGTCACAGTTAAACTGTTGGGATCCTGGTGGAAAAATGGGATGTCCTTTATGAAGAAACGGCTGTACCCCATTTGCTCGCCACAAAACACAAACACAGTGCAGTGCACAGCTGCTAGCTAAACAGGCAAAGGGGAGATAGAGGCGCAGGCCTGGCGTTACTGAAATAATTTCGTTTCTCTTGTTTTGGGGTTAGCTGTTTGTAACGTAGGATTTTTGTGGTTGCGCAGTCTTTGAATCCGTCGTAGCCGAAGTCACGGGGAATTGTCTCTTGGTTTCCACGAAAACTGACAGGAAGGTATGCTCCAATTGTCAAGTAATGCCTGCTAGCCTAGCTAGCATAGCCCGGACCGTCTCACAGGGCGTGATTTGAGGTGAGGTTAGGGGTCGTAGAAAGTGTCTTTTCACTGAAAGGAGCATCTGTATTTGGGTTAGCGCAAATTAAAGTACTGGTTCAAGTGCCTCATACAACGCTAAACTACTCGATCTTCAGATAGTATGACAACTATCATACATGTCTAGCTGTGTAGTTATAATCCACTTCTCAGTCCGATTGCACTGTACGTTTTACACATGTTATTGCTGATATAGTGTTTAGTAGTTAGAACTTGCCGCCAACGCATAACATTATTAGAAATTGTACCATTAACATAGGTTTGCAGCAAGTTAGTTTAAACGTTGTAAGATTTACAATCAACCCAACTTTGTTTTCTAAAGACATCAAGTTATAAATATTTACAAGTGACTTGGATGCAAGAAGATAAAGCTGTATAGACTTTTATATACTTTAAAATAAAAACGTGAACGAAGATATCAACGAAATATGACTAGCAAAATGAATACATTCAATAAAGCTAATAAAAATTAAAGAGATTACATATATAAAATTATATTATAGGTCCAAATTAATAGATTGTTCGTTTACCTGTGTAATATAGATGTTTTTAGCTGTAAGTCTGGAAAGAGCATCACCAAATGTTTTTTGTTGTTCTCTGTGGAACAACAGAAGAATCACATGATCTAAGGTCCCTCCCTAGTTAATGAGCAAGAAATTATTCAGAGAGTTAGTCTAGTGCAAGGCCACACTGTCAACAACATTCACTGCTTTGAGCTTGGCTTTAAATGATCCCAAACCGAATATCTTTGAGCGTGTTACCAAATTGTAAAAGATGTGAAAATTAGATTTCAATTAGAAAAGGTCTTTTAAAAACTAAAATTAGCTGCTTCTCTGAGTTGTTCAACATACGCTTTCTAAAATATTCTATCGTTTTATTTTAGGAAGAGACTGTTTTAATGTGTGTGGCATCGAGACAAGAAGCACCATGAGTGCAGAGATGGATGCACTGACTGTGGTGAACCAGTTGCGGGATCTTGCCGCAGACCCCTTGAACCGAAGAGCCATAGTAGAAGACCAAGGCTGTCTGCCAGGTCTTATCCTCTTTTTGGACCATCCAAATCCACAGGTTGTCTACTCTGCACTATTGGTAAGTATGTGGTCACATAAAACACAAAACACTTGGTTTGTAAGGGAAAACCTCCCCTGCTGTCCTGCAGTGTCAGAACAGGTTTCAGTGACAGTTTAAAGGGCATGTTTTCCACCTGTGTGTAACGTTCAGTCACAAGCTTGCACATGGCGCAATTTCAAAGAAAAAAAGAAAAAAGGTCCATATTTGGAAACACTGCACAATAGGGACATCTGCTGTTTGATGTGGTGTAAACACTATGCTTTACATAGCCACCCTTCACGACTTCCTCTATAGCCATTCGTTCACATTGTGTGCACACATTTGAAGTGGCTTTATATAACTACTTTTTTCGGTTACCCGGTAAACACAAAGGCAGTACATTTGTATTTATATCGGTTATGTAACATTTAATGTTTGCACATGCATGCCCTTTTTAAAGTCGTGCTTTTTTTTTCTTTTTCTTTCTTTTAATATCACAAAGCGTCTTTCAGCTTTTATGGCCAAATAGATAACAGCTGCCCTTGTCCTTGCAGGCCGTGCGCTACCTGGCAGAATGTCGAGCCAACAGAGAGAAGATGAAGGGCGAACTGGGCATGATGCTGAGTTTGCAGAATGTCATGCAGAAGCAAGTCCATGTTCCCATCACACACACACACACACATGCAAACACACACACAGAGCACGGACACACATGCTCACAGTGCATTTTCTTTACATGAAACCTTTAACATGTTTTTTTTTTTTTTTTTTTATTGTTTTGCATGGACAGTGTTTGCCACGCTGCAGAATTTTCCAGGCAGGCTGATGTCCTTCTGTTTGCCATGTCAGGATGAATGTGTGATGAAAGTTGAACTAGAATAGGGTGACAAAGGCTTAAAATGCAGTTTTGCACATTACAGATTTAAATCCATTTGTCATCTCTGAAAGTTCTCTTTGTGCATGTGCTAATTGATGTAGGCATATATTAGCACTTGTTTTGTTGTGCAGTAAGTAGAATATCTTGCAGACATGGTAATTTTATATTTTTTGCGTTGACCGTCCTTTAAAAGCTTTAGAAGAACATTGCATATAATGAGATCTGCTTTTAAAAACATGATCATAAACATGTCATTTTTAAGAGAGACAACTGCTTTTATCTGATTGAGTGTCTAGAAGCACCTGTGGCAATAGCTCATGCTAACCGTAAAGTAAGCCAGTCACTCCAGCTTGTAGGTGTTGGCATGAACAGTAGCCCTGCAGGAACAGCAGCAAGTTTCTGAGCTTACAGCCCAGTCATGCTGACTTTGAGTGGAGGTCGATCGTAGCTGGACAGAGTGGGAACACATGGCTAAAGGGAAGTGTCTAGCATTGTTGTACAAAACGGGTGTGAATGTGATTTTTAAACCCTTAAGTCATTAAGCTCTCAGGTAGCCTCATCTTCTTCAGTGATTATTATTAAGTATTAAGTATATTTAATGAATTTACTCATAAGAGTGTTTTGTTTGCTGGAAGGCTTCTGCAGAGCTGCGTTAGGAATGTGTGGCACAGCTCTGTGGACCGTCAGGCTCCCAGAGGGTGGCAGTGCCAGACAGCTAATGTCATATGCGGTTAATATGGAAGGAGTGATGACTTGGTGACACATGAAGCAGTATAGCCTGCAGGAGTAACCCAGGATCCCTCATAAAATATAAATTCTGGCACAACAATGGCTCCTGACCTCACATGAATTTCTTGCAAAAAGCTGCTGCCCGTGAAATATTGTGCTTTGCTGTGAGATTTTTGCAAAAGGGACAGTAGCAAATCTGACGGCAGTGCAGAATAGGCATAATTAACTTG
Organism: Simochromis diagramma; assembly: GCF_900408965.1. Classification (NCBI taxonomy): domain Eukaryota; kingdom Metazoa; phylum Chordata; class Actinopteri; order Cichliformes; family Cichlidae; genus Simochromis; species Simochromis diagramma. Next base: position 4,900,193 of record NW_024387040.1, read on the forward strand.
TGTTTCAGTTGTCGTGTCTTTAATGGCAACATTGTCTTTAGTTGCACTAAATAGCTGCACAAACAATTTTGGAATAGAGCGATGCAAAGAGGAGTTACCTTTAAAGGCTTCCTGTGAATGTGGGTGCCTGTTAATTTCCAGAATCAGGACAATGGGGATGCTTACAAAGCTTAGAATTAAACCTGCGTAACATAGTTTTGGCATTACCAAAAAAACCCCAAAAAAACAATAACAACTAGTGACTTCAGCATATTTCTATCTGACTGTTATTAGTGGACTTTAGACTCAGACTATTAAAAACATCAAACATGTAATGAAAGACTTCAGCTACACATAGATCTTGATGTGATGATTATTAAGCAGTGCATGAAACCCACCGTATATACTTTGCTTGTTAGAGGCTTTCATACCGAATTTGGATACCTGCAAGGGGCTACTTACTTTCAAATGTTTAATTCTCTAGATTTCTGTCTGTTGCAGCTCTAATTAATTTCAGTTTTATGAGTCAGTTCACACTTCCTACAGAGTCATGCAGGCTTTGGCAATACCGTTTCTACTTTCATTCACATTAATTGTCATTTTCACAAGCCTAAATTAGCTGATTTATTCTTTGCATCAGAATTACTTCATCTTTTGCACCTTTATTTTCAGTACAGATGTACTTAAAAAGACATCCAGAGACTTATCAGGTAGTTTCAGCTCTGCTCTGCTGGGTGACGCTGACCACTTGCTTGGACATCAACAACATTTCACGGTTCTTTGATGGTCTCCTTGCACTGACTTTGGTCTTTAGTTCACTCCACAGATTTTCAGTGGTATTCAAGTCAAAACTGTTTGCAGGCCAGTCAGCAACATTCAGTTTGGTCTTCTGGAGGTGGGTCTTTACCAGGGGCGACGTATGCTTTGGGTTCTTGTTGTGTCGGAAGCGACGGCACTGAGCCATTTTGCTGCTGACTGCTTGAGGTTTTCTGTTAAAACCTTCCCATATCCTTCTTTCCTCATAATTCCTTCCATCTTGATGAGATTCACAGCTCCAGTCACAATGAAACATCCCCACAGCATACTTCTACCACAGCATTTCACTGTGGGGATGGTGTTCTTTGGGTTGTATGCCTCTCCCTTTTTCAAACATGAGCAGGATCTCTTTAGCCAAGAGCTTCAGTTTCATCTCTTCTGAGTAACGTATGTGCTTCCAATATATATAATCTTTTTCCTGGTTATCCTTAGTAAGTCAGGTCTCTATTTTGCAGTATTGGCGTTTTTGTTGGTCTACAACCTCGCAGTCCATTGCTGTGCAGGTTTCTAGTGATTGTCTCCTTTAAGACTAAAATTCCTAACTAATGTCTTGACAGTTGTTCTGGGGTTGTTAGACGCTTCTCACTCGATGTGTCTGTCCCCTGCTTTTTGAGCGTCAACAATTCTTTTCTCAATTCTGAACTGGCTACATTTACCTTGATTTTATACACTTTGAGTCTTGAGTGCTATGGCTAAAACAAAACAAAGCTCAGTTTTTTAGGTAGGTAATAATAATGAACCTGGTAATTTAAAGAAAAAAATGTTTTTTCATTGTGTGCAAATAGAAATAATTTATGCTTTCTAAAATTAATATAATTGGAAACTGTATGTTGGAAATCCCTTTTGCACTATTAAAATGCACTTGGGAATTTTTTGACAAAAACTTCACAGGTGGGCTAGTAACTCATCTGTACATGTACTTTTTGTCACCGAAGGAGCACCTCACCCGGGGAGACCAAACTGCTGGCCTCAGAGATCTATGAGATTTTGCAGTCAGCTGGTAAAGAAGAGGCTGAGAAGGCCGAGGCAGCTGCCGCCTCCTGCCGGCGCAAAGCCCATTTCTTCCTGGGCTCCAACAACAAGAGGGCCAAAACTGTCGTGCTGCACATCGATGGACTGGACGATTCTGTAAGTCCATTGAAGTCTTAACACAGCGTATCGTCAGGCTTCTGTCAGGTCCAGACACATACCAAATGTCCACAGTGCACAAGAGTCTCATGTTTGCTGCTGTCATAATCACAGTGTTTGCCAAACATCATAAGGGTGTCTATCTGGCACATGATAAGAGGGCAGAGGGGTCAGGTTGTAAATGTCAGCCTCTGAACAGCAGGACATTGAGCCTGAAGCTGAATGCTGCTCCCCAGGAAGCTTTCACCTAGCCAGATTACATTACAGCAGACAGACGGCCTCTGATGGGCTGCTTCTCTGTCTCCTTAGCAGAAAAACACAACGCTGTTGAAGCTAGAGACTAAAAATCTATAATTTGTTTCCCAAAAGTGAGTTTTAAATAGCAGTTTATTATTTTATCATTAAAATATTCAGTTAAAATTGAACAATATCACATTTTCAAGCTTATAAATGTATATCTAAGACAGAATTTCTTCTTCTTTCTGTTCCTAATGGTCACTGTGTCACTTCCTGCTTTCAGACTCGAAGGAGCCTGTGTGAGGAGGCCTTGCTGAAGATTCGAGGAGTCATTAGTTTTACCTTCCAGATGGCTGTTAAGAGATGTGTGGTCAGGATCCGCTCTGACCTTAAAGCTGAGGTAAAATGTCTGTCCGGACACAGAAAATCTCTTTTAGAGTTCAGGGACACATATTTTGACTTTAAGGCTAATACCAGTTTCATTTGGAAAGCATGTATTAATTTATGGATGATTCGTGTTTTATCATTAACAGTCTTGGAAGTGGTTTTTAAAATTGGTATTTTAAATATAAAATAGTTGTCATTCCTAGCATATTAAATCAGAACGTATCTTAACAAGTCACATATAAGTAATCACATTTGTTGGATGGCAAATATTTCATGTTGATACTGGTACCAGTTGCACTTGTGCACAGGATAGCTGACCCAGTAGTATCATCACGTTGCATACTGTTTTTGAAATGAAATGCATTTTCTTCTCCTAGGCGTTGGGAACGGCCATTAACTCCACCAAAGTACTGATGGCTCAGCAGGTGGTGAAGACAGAGGATGGAGGAGAGGTAAAGAGGACCGGAGTGCTTAGATGTGGGAATCAAAGCAACGTTAGACTCGCACTGTTTACATTAAACTCCTTTATATAAAACTGATTTCCCCCTTGAAGCCTCCAGCTGATAGGTCAGTGTGCTCGCTGTATGTTGTGTGTATCTGTGTACAGGGAGTCTATCCCCCTGCCTGTGGCTGAGACTTATTCACACTGACATGATTAGCTAGTCACATCTCTGCCTCAGCCTGTAGGCTAGTTTGCTTTTTGCCAAAGACGTGACTAGTCCTTGTTGCACCTTTTACAGCAAATAGTCCCCATTCTTCAGTGGCCCACATTCAAAGCGCATAAATTTACCAACTCTATAAAAAATAAGCTATTACCCTATAAATATTTTGAGTGATTATTGCTTTAGTAATTACAAGAAAGTAGCAGTTTACCGTGCAGCCAGCAGGGGTCAGACCTGTCTCACTGCTGTATTTGAACCTAAACTGTGGTTTTAGACTCTGTTGCCAAACAGTTGAGCTTTATGCTAACCCACCTAATCTTATGTATTTGCTTAAAAAAGCACTTTATTCACTTTTTTTGATTCCCACCCCTGACTGTGTGCAGCTGGTGGTGCCATTCCAGGAGGATTCAGCGGTGGTGGTCGAGGAAAACACAGACATCCCAGACTACCTGCCTGAGGACGAGAGTCCCTCCCAGGAGCAGGACAAAGCTGTCACACGTGTAGGATCTATCACTGACGGCATGGGCTGGCTCAGTACGGCTGCCAACTTCCTGTCACGCTCTTTCTACTGGTGACAGCTTCGCGTGATCTGCTCTTTGTTCCCTATTTTGTCAAAGGTACCATCCAGCTGCAGACTTAGCATCTCTCAGCCTCCTTCCAGGCTCCAGCCTGCCTCACAGCCCTACACTAGTCTAGACTCCCAGCTCCAAAGCACATAGAGCCCAGCCACACGTGTGCAGCAAGAGCTGGACTGTCAGGTGAAGCCTGCAATAATTTGCGTACATCTATTACGAGCTACACATCCCACTACTGGCTGTATGTGCACAACTATATACTAGCTGCATATGTAACTAAAAGACATAGCCAGAGGACTGAATGAAACCAAATAGCTTTCTGGGAATGTGTCTCGCTGCGTCGACTGGGTTGCAGCAGGTTTATTTTAATTTTTTGAGGCGATTTTTGTGTATCTTGAAAATAGAGTGATCTCTTTTTTTGTGCATGATTTTTTTTCCTCTGATGTCTAATTCCAGTCATAGTCCCATTAACACATATTTTTCATATTTTTATCCTGTAACTTCCTAATAATGTAATTTCTGCCTCTCCCTCCATTTTTCTTTTGTTTTTAAAGCATGTTTTTACACTTTTGTGCCAATTTGCCTGATGCTGACCTCCTTGGTTATTGTGTGTGCCTTCTTTGACATTTCACTGTAATTATTATTTATTCATCACTCATTCAAACTATTTGAGAGCTCCGAGCATGTTTAATGTTTGTTGTTTGCTGGCAGCAGCTGCCCCCTCCCCCGGCTTTCTGCCCACTAAGGGACGTCACTTCAGTAGAAATAGTAAATAGACACCAGCAAGAGGACACATTGACTCAGATGTATTAGACTGCATTGCAGTCTGGAGGAACAACTAACCGGCCTGTTGGCTGATTAACGAACAAGCCCTCGATGTCTTTGTTTGTGTCTGAAACCAGGACTTTTCTGGTCTTCTAATCAGAAGGAGTGTTCAACCGCGAGCCCTGCAGTGTCTGTCGACTTTAGGCTACGTTTGTTTTCAGCTTTTAGTGGAACCGTGTATCAGCATGGTGAAGACAAACCCATTAGCTGTGTGTTTGTCAAATGCTTCCAGTGTTACCTGTACTTCCACTGACATTTTTTACAGCATTTTAGCGGCTCCTGATGATAAGGTTAGTTTTCAGTTTAGCCAGCAGTGTCCTTAAAGCAAGGATCATGCTGGTGCATGCTCAACAAAACACGCACACACACACATCCATATAGAGGATTTAGTAACGCTGGCATAGGAGCAGTAGTGTAAGAAAGGTATGGTTATGTATGTGTTGTAAATGGCGACTGATTCCCTAAAATCCGATACATGTGAAGGATTTTTTTGAGTTTTAGTAATAATGGTTTTAAGTTGGATTATGAGGTTCAGACGGTTAACACTAATCCTCTTAGTGAGTTTTCAAAGAGAAATTAACCTTACAACTAAATCACTCTGTTTTGATATTTTGATATATTCGAGCATCCTGTCTTTTATTCTTTTGATGGAGCGTAGGTGGCAAAGAGATGAACGGCAAGGATTCGAACTGAATAACCTCAACTGATGAACCATAAACCCTCTGGAAAAGCAATAATCACTTGTGTTTAATGTAGTTCAACAACAGCCTAAAAATCAACATTTTTGAACAAGAAGGTGTGAGCTAAAAAACAAGACTTGTGAGCAGTATTAAAGTCGCATCATTAACATGTCCATTTTCACAAACCTCCATGTGCGGTTTCGTTCTAACGTTTTCTGTCTGGGCTCATACTGGGAAGAAATACTTGAACAATGTTCAGAATTGTCCGTATGTGTTGATCGAAGTGTAAATTCTTTTTAATTTTAGAGTTGCCACGGTTGACAGAGAACCACTGAGTCCTCAGACATGTAACTTCATGTGTACAGACATCCACTGTCAGCAGATGTAGTATAATGTATGCAGATCTTAAAAATGTAGAATTCCACACACTGTTAATGCAAATAATGATAAAGGTACAAATCAAATTTTGTCTGCTGAGTTTTTATTTATTTATTTATTTTGTAACAGATTTCGTTGACCTATCATCTGCACTCCTCTTCTTGCCATGTGCAGTGCTCACACCAGCGCTCCAGACCTCACTTTGTCAAATCAAATCGCTGAGGGCAGCAAGCATTCCTAGCACAGAATTTCAGTTTTCTTTACTGGTGCATGAGCGACGTGCCCCAGGGCAATCCTGTGGCCTGCCCACAACTCTACCCCCCCCCCCCCCCCCAAAAAGCCTCAGTGCTGGTAGGCAGGCAGAGGCAGCAGCCAACCCCAGCTGGAGGCCCCGAAGCCACTGCTGCTGCTACTACTGCTGATGTGGCTACTGCTGAGCCTCCAATGAAATGCTGTGCCAAGCTGTAGAGAAGGCCTTCACTTATCTGCTGTATCATCTGGATGAACAGTGACCTAAAATAACATTTTTATGTTAATGTTGACAGAAAACTTTAGTCTTCTGAGGCTATAATTTATACTAATGCTTTGTTTTTTATTGGAAAATATCCTGAAAATGAAAGAAATGTGAAATGAAATGATAAAAACCAGTATTAACACAGCTTGTAAATTCAGCATTATTTGACTTTGTTATTCAGGTATGATCTTTGACAGGCAAACAAACAGTATGGTAGTGAAGAATAGAAAGCAAATCAATATATTAGCCAAAAAAAGAGAAACAAATACTTAATGTGGCTGATTTTAAAGGAGGTCAGACTTGTTTATGAACAAATAACCTTCCTGCCTTCGCTGACTACTTAACTAGCTGTTGTTTCTTCCCCATTATGAGGATATTAAAATTGAGACATTTGTACAAATGTGAGTTGGAGCTTTTTTCTGAGCACATTAAAAGCTTGCACATTCTCACTATTTTAATAGAGGCAACAGTTTGGCACGTTACCCTGATTATTTCAAAAGCGAATCTCTTGTATTTTATGCAGACAGCAGTTCACAGGATGGTAGACTTTTGTTATGAAAGGCCTACAAGTCCCTGTTTCTCACGCATCACCACTAGAGAGAGACAGCAGCCTGGGGATGACGACAAACAAGAAAGTGAGTGGTCCCGAGTATAAATCTCATCACCTGATGAAAACGTTGTTTGTAATTAGATGACCTAAGATGATTATTGAAAGCCATTGCTGAAACTCCCTTTCCATCTGGTAGGTTTGAACCTGAGCAAGAATCATCATGACCATTAAGAGACCGCAGCCATTAATGCGCTTTATTCACCTCGGTCTAATATCTGCGAGGCTAACGTAACTAATGCAGCCATAAGGTTGTTTTTTGTAGTTAAGTGCACACCTTTCTCTTCAGTGCCCTTAGTGCTAATGATAAGCCATTTTCAGCTTTACTTTTTTTTTTTTCCAAGAGCTGATATGCTTGTCTAACAATGACCTTACCACTCTTAGTTTTTTTCTCTTTAATATAAGGAGATATGCTTTGATATCCTCCAGAGAAAATGGGCGGCACTCACCTCTCATTTTCCAATTAAAGCTTTAGATAATTCACTCTCCTTTAGGTTTTTTTCTCTTCTTCTTCCAATTCCCTCCTTTCTAATCTCCCCCATCAGATAAAACCCAATCAGCCTGTCTTGTGCGCACTCCTTCCCTCATATCAGCCCAGTTGCATAAATGTGCATAAATGTTTTGTCGGTATCACCCTCCCACCTGTGTGTATTTGCATGGTTAATCTGCAAGCAGGGAAGAGGGGTCTGATGAAGGGTAGATAGGTGCATCTCATGGCCCCACGGGCTCTTGAGGAATTTTATTGGAGGTTCAGCTCCCAGTCAATGGGATCAGCTGTAAATCCTGCTCAGAGTGTGGCAGGAAATGATGTGACTCTGGCAATTTATGTCAAATAACTTTTGAGGATGTGTGAGTGTAGCGATCAGCGCTACCGGGGCAGCGATAACTCTTCGGCAGGGGGCCCCAGTGAAGATTTAATTGAGACATTTTTCTTTATCTGGAGCGAAGCGCCTGAGCCGTGTTGTTGTGTAACGAGATGTAATGTCTCTCTTTATACGGGGGTCAACATCCAGGATGAGGGAAGGTCACGGACTGACTGTTTGAGCATCCAATTTGCTCACATAATACCCGCTCTTCAGGGAGCTGGGTAAAGACACAGAGTATTAAGTTACACAGTCCACATATCACACTAAGACCTGAGGCCCTGTGCGCTGCAGGAATGTAATGCTGTGTGAGTTTAAACTGGATGTAGCTTTTGTTAGCGTGTGAGGACAACACATATATAAAAAAATATGTTTGATGGGGGTGTTTTTACTTGTTTAGAGTACTGATGATCTTTTAAAAAAGTATCTTTATATGTATTAATGTGGAATACATCATCTATTACTTTAAATGTTGTTTATAAACCTGAGGACTGCAATACAGCACATTAGTTTCTAACTTTACAACTAAGCCATTATAGTTACATAATACAACCTGGCAAGCCTTGGCAAAAGCTGTGTTAACAATTAATAGACTCTTATAGCTCACGCTGGCGTTGTGGAGCAGCTTTATCAGAAAATTTTACAAATTTTTATTTCAGTTAAAGAGTTTGTGTTACAAGCACATTTTCTGCATTTCCTAGGTTACATATTAAAAATAAGAGCTGCCCAAACGGGGTACAGTCTTGAAAGTGGAATAGCTCCTGTCAGTGTTATATAATACTGGTTAACTATTATGTAAGAACCATATGATGTTAGTGGTGGGATAGCAATGTGCAGGCACATTTTGCAAAATGCATCATAAGCTGCTTTTATGTTTTGTGTGCATCCATATGCAGAATGGAAGACTGCGATGGAAATATAAAACTGAAGCGCATTACAATGTTTCAATCTTTACTACAGAAATATTAGCATATATCTATATATATATATATATATATATATATATATATATATATATATATATATATATATATATATATATATCTTATATCTCTATAAAGTAGAATGGCTGCCAGAACTTTTTGTAGAATAAAACTGTAAAAGTTACTTTTTAAGTTGGGATAGACTGTAAATAGGTTTGTGCGTTGCAATTGATGCAAAAACCTATTTACAGCTGATATAATCAAAAACTAACAGTAAAAAGTTGTGATTACAAACACAGTTACTAGTTTAGGAACATAATTTTGACATTCTTAAATGGGTGGTATATCATGTTATTACATTAATCATCCAGCAAAAGTACAAAATTCTTTGCACAAAATCAAATAATAGAACCGAACTAATAACAGCACTTTTCTTTTAAGCCTAGTTAATTGCATTAGAACAGCGTTTGACCTTATTGTTAGGTTATTTCATTGCTTTTACACGTGTAAATATCTTTTGTTTAATATAGAAAATCAGTTAAAATACAAAAGAATTTCTGTCAATTCAATGTTAAAATAACTATTTTTAATTTAATGTCTTGTAAAAAGACAGGAAATTTCTGTATTTTTACATAAAATATCCGTTATTTATTGAAATATTACATTTTTTAAAACATTTTTTGCAGGTTTTCTTGTTCTCCTGTGTCCACTCGCTCAAATGCAGTGTTGCGGAAGTTTAAACCAGCATTTTAACCCTTTCTCTTTCACTTTAAGTATCTAATGAAAACAATCGCAAAGCAGCGATTAAGTTATTTCCATTACTGACTGAACAACTAGTTGAGTATAAGCCCATCCTATAGTGCGTTTTTTAAAATGTGCTATATGTATTTATTTTTTTTACATTGTGCACCTCTGCGTGCTTCCCTTTCTGTAGCAGCTTGCATGGAGTCCTTGATGAGATGCATGCACACACAGGCAACTCGTAATTGTGGCCATAGCTCATTATTGTTCCCCGGATGATTTGGATCCGCCGGGGGGAGTCTCGTCCTCTGACACCGCCGCGTCCGCCCGGCGACAACCACTCCAGGCGCTGATTGGTGGGATGAAATATTGCCGGCGAAAATTAAAAGGTCCCAGTGTCAAAATAATTCATGACATGCATATCTTCCCGGCTTGATGAAATCGCTGATATCTGGATTAGTCGGATAATAAAAGCGATCAGGCTACAGTGAAACTCTTTCAGCACTAGCTCTGTGGAGGAGGGAGAGCAGCTTCCTCGTGGTTTTGCTGGGTCGAGAAAGCCCACAACAAGTGTGTGCGTGCGTGAGCGCGTGCACGTGCACGCACAACGTTGGTCAAACCCCTGTCAGGTCGTGCGTACTGCAGTTCACCACACAGTCAGACCAGTGATTTGAATATCCGCTGTAATTGTCCCAAAACGGCTCATCAGTGGATCTGCCTGCTGCCATTAGGGCCCAACAAAATGGTGTGACATTCAAATTCCCCTCAATGACAGGTTATTAGAAGCCCCAAGCAGCCGGCACATAATTAAGCGCCGTAACGTTGACCTGTGATATGAAGTGATGGCACGCTCGTATAGTGGGCAAGAATGAAATAGGTGCTTTGTTAAAATAGAAGGAGAATTGTATGATTTTTCACACTGGAGCAAAGTAATCATAAAAAAGAAGGCAGCTGTCAATGCATTAAAAAAGCCCACTCAAAATTATAGAGGCAAATAACACAGAGGAGGATTTTACAATGGGGGGAAACTGCATGCCAAATGCCATGGCAACTGCTGTCACACAGCAGAGATTGACGCATTAGTCATGAACACCGTTCAAGAAAAAGTGATGAATTCTGATATTATTATTCCTAAATTTGTCCTCCTCTCTCCGGCGGTCCTGGTTTATGTTATACAGTTTGCTTATAAGTCCATATTTATCCCTGAGATAATCTCTCAGTCCAAAGAGAAAGAAAAGAAAAAAAAAATCAACCTGATAAAAAAAAAGCAAACGTGTGACTTTCATTTGTGACACTAAAAGCCTATTACACAACTTAAGACATGCTGTCTTAGGCCCCCGCTTTCCCCTTTAGAACAAGTGGACGTTGTGATGAGCAATGGACCCATCTGCTGTGCCCTCTCCTCCAACTGGTGTGTGAATATGATGTAGTCTGTAGGTCCCATTTCCAAGACAGAATATAATACCACTGGTACCTGGGAAGTATTACAAAGATAATAAAGTTTGATTTTATGCATACCGACTGTGCCCCTGGGGTTGAGCAGTTATCACCTCTCTGCATTTAACATCATGTATTCTTTCAGTGTGCTGTTCATGTAAAAGAAATACAAGTGCACAAGTTTTATGACCCACTTCTGCTTCTTTTATTAGACAAAAAAAAAAAAAACTCACCTTCACGTTACTGGGACGAACCAAGGCTTCATGTTAAACTGTAGGCCAGAGGCCTGTGTAATGGTGGGTCTGTGGCAGGGTTGCCGAACAGAAGGTCTGCACTTCCCTCCCTCCTCCCTCCCTCCATGTCTCTCTCTCTCTATCTCTCTGCTAGCCCCCCCTTCATAACGATGGCAGATGGCTGCAGATGAATCCCTCATAATCATGTCAGGACGGCTCCTCCGATCCCAATTCATCTCTTTAAACACATTTCATCAGACGGAGAATTACACAAAGATAAAGGCGGCCGGCAGACAACAAAAGCACACAAAGATTGTCCTTGCAAACAAGTGTTCCTAGTCCCTAACACCACTTAATCATTCGTGCTCCTGTTATTGCTCCTCACCCTGTGTGCAATCAACTCTGCCCCATTTACCTCCACTGTTTCTCACTCTTTCACTCTTTATTCATGCTTTTTCTCTACTGTTAATTGTCTCCATCCCCAGCTACTGTCTGTCCTTACTAACCATAAATCTTTCCTCTCATCCCTGCTTCTGTCTGTCGTTCTTTCTTTCTTTTTCTTTAAAAAAAGGACAGGTGTGTAAAATCCCTTCCTCTCCTCACTAAGCCCCCCTCTCCCCAGTTTCTTCTGGGTGCCCCTTTTAGAGGGGTGATAATTTGCCACAAAAGTGAATTGTGCTTTCCCACCCCACCTCCTCCCATCCATCCCTCCCCTGCTGTGTCTCCGTGCCACCCATCCGCATGATGCCGTTAATTGTGGATCAGGTGAAGTTTGTCTCACCTCATTTCAGGGCCATGCTCTGCTAGGGCCATTCTCCCCACTCAAAGGCCACATAATTTCACAGCCTCCTACTTCTCATTAATCCCTCCTGAGTGGCTGCTCTCTGAGTTCCAGTTCACAGATTTGTTTTGCTCTTGTTTTCTGACTCGCTGCCCTTCCTGCCCCACCCACTCCTCTCCTCCGCCTTTATATTAACCCGTTTAGCGAGACCCCCCTCCCCCCTTCCGTCCAGCCTGCCTGGATCTTCATTCTTCACACTATATTTCATCCATAAAAAGCTTTGTAAAAAATGTGACAGCTGACACTACAATACTCACCAGTTTACCCACATTCCCCACAACTCTCCTCTTCTCTACCTTTGGAATAGAGGCTACTGTATTATAAAGTAGGCATGAAGAGGCGTTTGCTCGTGATGCCAGTATCACCTCTTCTTCCAAAACAACTCCACACCCGGCCGCATTGTACATTCAACTTGCGCAACCTGCCATCTCCATCCTAACAAATACCCAGAGACAAATTGAACACAACAATGGGAACTGAAGGGAAAGCTGCGTGTTTGCTCGTCTCCACACACGTGTGCGTGTGTCTGATCAACACGGCAGTCAGACTTCCTCATTCCTTTCCTGCTAAACTTTTTTTTTTTTGTTGATTCATAAATTATTCATAAGGCAAAAAGCTGAAGATCTCTCATTAACATAAAATAACAATTTGCTAATTTATGGAAACTCCTAATTACTTGCCTTATTTGCCATGACCATATTAAATATTCATAAATATGCGATTATTTCTCTGATTTGACTGTCGTTCAGTTTAATCTACTATTTTTCCTCAACAATAGCGGTGTGCCGGCTTGTGCCGCGTCTACCAAGCAAAGCAAAAACCCAGGAGAGAGCAGTGAACAATACTGCACATTCATAGTAGAGGTCTCTTTTATTTCAATACACCTGTTTTTTTTTTTTTTTTTGTTTTTTTTTGACATTATCTATTATGTAAATTTCACATCTTCATAGTTGCTTATTTGAAACCCTTTTTATAGGTGGAAAGGTTTTCTGGCTGCATTTTGTGAATTGATCTTTATGGCGATGAATTTGCAAAACTAAAAATAAGATCCTGACATATTTAAAACAAACAAACAAACCTGTATCTACCAAGCTATCTGTGCAACAGGGTGCACGACCTGAAAAGCTCAGTAACGCATGACACATAAAGTAAAATCACACAGAAATGCTCTCAGACTGCAAGAGCTTATAAAATGTCTCGTGGTTGCAGCTTCATTTCAGTCAAAAATCAAAAATGCATTCATTCATTTGGCTTCCATCCAAAACTAATCACATCATTTTCCATTCTGTAGCCTGCAAGACAACCTTTGCTTCACTCCCATTTATTCAAAGCTGAAAAAGACCGAAAGGGAATACAAGAAAACTGAATATCTCCTCTTTGATGCAGCAAGCAGTTGTCAGAAGAGTTCTTGGCCAAATTCTCGGGAGAAAGCAGAGTCTTGGATCCCATCTGGGACGACTAGATGAGGTCTCTTGCTGTCATCGCGTCTGTTGTCAAGGCTGCATTTAACCTCAAATTTATGGCTTTGTTATATCAGAATTAATTACAGATATTTCCCCCCAAAGTGAGTGACGTTGACGAAAACGCTAAGCGCAGGCAATTTAGCTCTATTTGCAGATTAATTTGGGCCCACCTGTGATGCTTGGTGTGCTAAGTAGGTACATCAGTTTTAATTACAGACCTCACAGAGTGGGTTTAGTTAAATTACAGTATTAATTATCACATTTACCAGATATCAGAGTGACAAACGGTTGTGGAGAAGCACTTCCCTCGAACCTCCTGTTTCTCCAGACAGTGGCTTCGCTTGTGTCCTTCAAGCAACCTTCAGGAGAGCAGATATGATGGAGGGCTTTGTTTCTGAAAGACAAGTGTTTACCTTGATTTACCGCATAGGAGTAGCTGTCAAAGCAGGAAGTCACACCTGAAACGCACTTCTAAATGTGAAGTTTTATGGCCATATGGTGAAATTGGTTGATTATGTGGAAAATGGGGTTTGGGGGGTAGCTGATAGAAAACAGTAGAAAAAAGTAGTTAATCCCAGTCTAAAAAGAAAATATGTGGCCTTTATCTACATCATTACCCCCTTCATTCACTCAGATACATTAATCTCCTCAAGGATAATATGATTCATGCTTGACTGCCACTTCACGCCTCACGCCACATCTCCATCAGAAAGAGAAAATAGTGATCTTTGACCTATAGGATCATTACAAACAGAAGATATATGGAATGGGTGATCGGTGTGAGACGTTTACCCTGTGTGTTTATAGTAGGGCTGCATTATTGTTCACACATGAATAAAGGATACCGGAGCAGCTTTATGTAGCGGATCCCTAAAAATCTGGTTACATTTAATTGATGAGGATAAAGAGTTACACGCTCACGATGTAAAACAAGGATAATTGTAGAAAATGTGCTTCTTTGTGTTCTTCCAGAGAGTTAGGTGACAACCACTCTCATCTCGGCACACTTAATACGAAGCCACAACCGCAGCTTATCTCAGGGAAAAAAAATCTAGCCTGACTCTTTCCAAACATAACACACTTGTGGCGAGACTCCACATTTGGCCAAGAAATAGTTGTTATCATAAGCTCAGTGTTTTATTTTCTTTTACTTCTGGTACAGATTAGGCAAACGAGAGATTTTGTTAAAATTACTATTATTACATTAAGTATGAATCAATTGTCTGCTAATATTTGACACACTGTACATACGGAGTGTCTGAAGCTCTTTTCATCCCCACAGAGCTCCTTTTATATATGCTTCTCTTGTTCCAACATTATTGTTTTTTTGTGATCCTTTTATCACTCTCATGATGTCATTTTCTGCCACAGCAGGTACTTGAAGGTAAGAAGAAGGAAAAAACAAACAGTTCACTATCTTCCTAACACAACATGTCATATAGAATTAAGCAATGGCTGCACCAGCGCATTTTCAGTACCTGAAAGGTAAAATAGTATCCTCTTGAATTGCTGCAAGCCAACATATTAATCAAAGAAGCAGGAATACTGGATTTACATTTATCGGTGACATGTCAATGCAGACTCTATGTTTAAATACACAGTGTTATTTTGAGGCTAGTCAGGTGGTGCAAACCTCAAAGTTTCTGACTTTGACAAAAAAGTTGGGAAGTTTTAACTTTTTAATTTCTAAGTGATTTCTACAAATGATTTTTACATTGTCTATATAAAACTGTAAAAATCAGTCTACAGCACAGATTTTTTTTTTTAATATATGCAGTTTTAATATATGCTCCAAAGCTCATTTTAGTCACTCGGCCCCTTATGCTACGATGTCATCATCAGCCAACAAACCAAATTTTTGGTTGTTACGTTGTCCCTTAAAACTTGCTTATTTTTCCTTTTTTGTTTAATGACATGTCACATGTCTTGTGTGTTCAACGCAACGTCCACATCAACAGAATCAACTTCCTGGGAAAACACGTCACAGTTCAATAAAATGAAGGTTAGCAGAAGGTTTGACCTTTGACCTATGGGGGCGGAGCAATCCTTTTAGGAACCACATCTGTGTAGGAAGCATTACCAGCTACTACTAAGACTAATAATTTTTTTTACATGTTTATATTGAAATGAATGTATTAAAACTAAGAGCATTACTGAGAGCATTTGTTGTTGCTTCAGGACAACATCCTGCTCCAACACACCTGAAATACTTAAAATAATGATCTATTATCAGGTAACTGTAACAGTTAAAACCCAGCTTATCATCTGAATCCGGTGTGTTGGAGCAGGAATTGGATTCACTGTGTTAAGATTGTGAGAAGTGGGGTACGTGGGTCATGCACAAATCATCACTAACATAACATAAACCTGTACTAACTTACATGAAATGGGCAGAAGAGCTTTTTATGGGAGATAATAATGGGATTGGACAGTTGGGGGTCACTTCCTCAGTGATGAAAGTGACAGTGGACTCCAGAATCAGATTCGAGGAACAGCTGGGAGATCAGGGATCAGTTAAAGGCCATACATAACTGATGGGTGTGAATTAGCAATAGTATGTGTATTTAAAGGATGATGTGTGCGTGTGAGTGAGTCAGAGAGGACATTATGAAAAACACTTATTTCAAAGGTTGATGCTTTGCTTGGGCCAGGAAAAAGAGACTTCCATCAAATCTGCAAACATCTACAATTAGAAAACTTTTTGAGTTTGAATGTGATTAAACAAATGTCTGCACACGTGATTTGTAACCACCACATGTGGAACTATAACTTTTTATAAGCAATGCCAGCTTGTGCAGACTAAACCTGTTTTCATGACTGACTGTCCTGTTCTATAGATGCTTCCACTGATGATAAAAAAAAAAAAAAAATGTGTAGAACTGTACTTTAACTTTGTTATATGTAAGTGTGTATGTAATTTCTGGAGCACTTAAATCACATGAATAACACTTACTTGCTTTTTTTAAGGCAATAGGTTTGCATGGTTTTAATAAGTAAGTGAGATTCCTGTTCAAGTAAATAGAATTTGTCACATTAGTTGTTTAAAATAGTAAAATAGTAATCCTGAGTAGTCTTACTTAAAATATTAAGTACTCGGTACAATTTTATCTTGTTAGTTACACAGAAGTGTAAGTAAACGAAACTAAAAAAATCTGTGTTAGCACTTCATACATTTTCTATTCCACTATACTTTTTTCCAAGGCCCTTAGTGGTTTGCAGGCTTTTTCTTAGAAATGTTAGAATTTGCACTGTGATGTTACAGAAGTCCTCACAGAGCTGAAACGCTTCCAGGACTGGAGCCAGGGACAGAGAGGGGTGCCTCATTTAGCCGTTGGCTGATGCTTTCTCCCACCAAAGTACTATATTAATCATAATCACACAACACCATTAGACTATGTCATTCTATTAAAGAAATCACATTATCATACATTTCATTAATTAAACTCAAACGCAGTCCACAGTCTGCAGACAGAGAAGGAAGTGTGGGGTGGGGAGCTGAGGTCAGAGGGCAGGACACTTCACCACTCCACTCAGCATCTCTCCAAAGGGAAATCAAGGGGACAGATTTGCATGTCATAGGATCCTGGGACTGGGAGCGAGTGGAGGCTTTAGACAATAGCATCTGATGATGGAGGTGGAGTGGAGAGTCTGGGATGAGGCAAAAATCCTTCTGATAAGTGTCTGCACAATGGAGAGAAACAAGAGGAGGAGATGGAGAGGAGAAGAGGAAGGGCCATCTTCATCCTTAAATGCTCATCACACGCCGGGTCATATCATCCGGGGTGATCCTGGATGATATGATGAGGATGCAAGGGATTCGATTCCTCCACCCTGACATACACACACTCTTCCAGTGGCTGTGAAGAGACACGAGTGCTACTGATACCTCTTGGACAAGGAAAGGTGCACCTGTTTGTGCTTAGAAGCTGGCACAAGGCCCTGTTTATCAGGGTGTTTTGCACTCTTAGCTAGTTATGTGTCTATGGTATAGCCTTATGGGCGAGTGATAAGCAATTTGTTTTGCAAATAATTGAGGTTTAAAAAAATGATGCCAAATGTGAGGTGAAAATCAACTAAAAATTGTGTGTTTTTTTGCAAAAACACAAGCAGCCAATCCTCTGTGGATATTTTCTTTATTTGGTTTAGAGATCCCCACTCTCTTTTATTTTACTCCATTTCTTTATCCCTGCCTCCATCTGCCCATCTCTGCTTCTCCCTCTTGCCGTCTCTCTGGGTCTGATTAGCATGTGTAGTGTATGTTCCGTCACGCTGTAGTGTTGACCTGTGCTGTCATCTCCCTGATTACCTCCCTGATTCACTTTCCTTGTTTAGTAATGTGCAATCAATCATAATCAATTAGCCAAAATGTAGAATCATTAAAACCATTATCATTAATTAAAATAATTATCACTTTCTGCCAATGCTTCATTACCACTGTTGTCTAACGTGTCTGCCACACACCACACTTTCCTGCAACACTATTTTTTTTTCTTTCTGAGGAAAGAAGATTTCAGAAGATTTTAAAAAGTTTGCTTTAAAGCTCTGAAGTTATTTGCATGCAAACGATTGCTGATTGCTTTCCTTTTGTTAATAATAATTGTGGAGTTTCTCTAATATAGCCATTTGAAAGTAAACTGTTAAAAGTAAAAAAGCTGCAGCAAAAGTTTAGGCTTAGCAACACTGACGTTATTTTACAGAGACTGATTTATTTCAAAGTCTGAATATCAAACATGTCCAAAAAGTTCCTAGCAGAGCACAAGCAGTGCTTCTTGACATGACCTGAAATGTTTTCTCACTGTCTGTCCCACTGCCTGTTTTGTTTCCCTCACACTTGATCAGAAACTGTCTTCTCTTCTACCTCAGACCTACTGCAGCCCTGCTCTTTAAAGGACAGAGATGAGACAAGAGAACCTTAATGATGTGTAAACATCCAGGGAGAGCAGAGCCCTCGTCTAAAAAAAGCCCAGAGGGGGAAAAAGAGAGGCAGACAGACATGCAGCTCACTTAGTTTAGCACACTGCCTCAACCCGAGTGGTAATTCCACATGACTGTCAGCCCGCTTCTCCTCTGTGTGTCTGCTGGAACCTGGAATAGACCTGTCACTCCCCTAACCCCCAATAATTGCTTACATTGAAATTTCCTTGAAAGTGGGCTGGAAGCCCCGAGGGTGCAAAGGGTTCAACTGAGTGTATGCGTGCATAAGAGATGTGCGAGCCCGTGGGCGTCTGTTTTTCCAGCCCAACCCACGGGGCAAAGAAGGGTCTCCTCGCTCCCCTGCCCCGGCACTGCGGAGGAGCATCGCTCACTGCCACCTGGGGAAAGCAGGCGTCTCATTGGGGTCATGCCATCCCCAGTGGAATGTGAGTCAAAAGGAAATGGGCCTGAACATTGCACAGTATCCCCAGTCTGAGCTCCATTAAGCCAGGCATCCTCACTGTGGGATGGATGTCCATTATTACGCAGAACACAAGGGCTATCCATTGAGTCTAGAGACACACTGCCTCATGTCCTACATCACCACATTAAAGGAGAGGATAATGAACTTATAAGGGGCATTAAAGGGGACTTTTTAAAAGTCCTTGGCATATTACAGTGGCTAAACAAATAAAACATCTTCAGTTAAAATATTCAGAAGAAAACATCTCAGTTCTCAGTACTTTGCCCCCCCCTCCCTTTATTAACCAGTGCCACTCTCAGTGAAGAAGTCTGTCTGGCTGTTCCATCTCTCTCGGCTCATGCCCACGGCACTGCCTGGCATGAAGGGGGGTCCTGCAGAGAGGAACCACACAGAACAGGCTGTGAGACAGGAGGGGTCTCAGAACATGTGGCATCCCTCTTTCCCTCCATCAAGCGGTTTCCTGAGCCTTCAGTGGAGCCCATCAAGCCCACCTGATTACATTATTTGCAAATGGTCTCCAGGAATAAAAGTAATTGTGTCTCATTAAATTCTATGAAGTGTAACAGGAAGTGACTGAAAGTGTTTTTCCAAAAATATCTTCAAAGGCAACAAAAATGTTCTACATCGTTTTGGAACCTATAGCTTTATTTTTATTTTTAGCAAACATTAAAATGATCCATAATGTTATTTACTTGGTGGTTAATAGTTGTCTTTTACAGCCTCTATGAACTTTACTTCTATGATTTTTGTAAAGTTGGAACTGATGTTTCTGAAAGTTTGTTCATAGTGCACCAATGAACAAATATTGTATGGTTACTACAAGGTTGAAAAATTAGGTTTAAGGGTGTTTGAATGTGATGCCAAGGGTTCCTGCCCCCAAGAGGGTCCAGTGCATCTACTGGGTCCTCCTTCTAACAGATGCTTCTTAAAGGACACCTTGTGCATGTCAGTGCGACCAGCGGCTTTAACTAAACAGCTTTGATGCCCAAGTACAAGGTCACTGTTCAGTAATGAAAGCTTTATTACTAAACCACAATAAACACTCACCAGCCATTTTATTAGGTACACCTGTCCAACTGCTCATTAATGCATATATCAAATCTGCAAACCACATGGCAAAACTGAATGGATTTAACCACGCAGACATGGTCAAGACAACCCGCTGAAGTTCAAACTGAGCATCGGAATGAGTACGAAATGTGATTCTGACTGTGGAGTGGTTATTGGTGCCAGACAGGTTCCTCTGAGTATTTTAGAAATTTTTGAAAATACCTTTTTGATGCCAAAGATTAAACCAATTAAGCTAAAAAAGGAAGTAAACAGTGAGTCAAGTAATCATATGTTATATACACGATATGCAGAAGAGCGTCTCTGTATGCAAAGCACATTGAATCTTGAGATAGATGGGACACAGCAGCGGAAGACCACACTGGGAAGCCACTCCTGTTAGCTAAGAACTACAGGTTGATGCTACAATTCTATAAATGATCTTATATCACATACACTAAAAAATGCTAATGTTTATATGTTTAATACTTTTTATTAGGGAATATATTTATTTTATTTTTATTAAAAAGTGCTAAAGCTTAATTTGATATCAATATACAATTTATTATCATTATTATTATAATTACTATTACTTTTATTACTACTACTACCACTAATAATAACAGTAATAACCATAATAATAATATTCTCAGTGCAGTTGAATAGAATGAAGCTCTGTGCTTGTGATTTTGTGGTAGAAGGATGCACTGGACACGGCATCTGATGAAACAGTTTAATAAGAACAAGCACCCAGAAAAAGACAAAAAGACATCCTGTTCCGTCCTGGTTGTCTCCATCTCTGCCTGTTTATGATGAAGGGCTCTTTTTGGTGTGAGAGTGAAAGAGACAGGCTGGGCTGCCTGTCATGTCATAAAGGATGCAGTCAGAGAGAGCAGACATGATTTCATGGATAATGATTCCTGCACTAATATCAGTGTGGGCTGCAGAGGGGATAACCAAGTTGAGCTGTCTTAGCTCAAATGATTCAATTAGGCCAGCTGTCCCTATTTGTCATGGCTCAACTGGCTTCTAGATTACCTTTCCAGAGTGCATACGTGCCTCTGCATTGAACTTACCAGCTCAACAGTTTCACAGAAAAAAAGAGAAAAAAAAAAGCAAGAGAAACAGAGGGCGACGGCGCCGTGGAGGGGAAGGAATGAAACAAAGAATGCAGTAATAACCACATTATCCACTTAAACATTGAGGCCAATTATCGAGATAAATGTGACTTTTTTGTTTCGAGGACGATCCTCGTGAAATCAGAAGAGAGCCTGGGAGCACGCTAGAGTGACGGGAGAGATGCTAGACATGGAAATCTGATCCACTAAAAGAGGATAGCAGAGACGATGTGAAGGTCAAGAGCTAGAAATAAGGAAGATAAAACGTGAAGCATGATCTTCTGCTGTTTTTTTTTCATTCTAATCTGTTTGTTCTTCATTATATGTCCAATCATTTAAATGCTGAATGACCCAAACACTGCAGAGGTGTTGCCTCATCTTTCCCTCTCTGATTTTATGTAGGCTGAGCCTCAATTAAGTGTGTGATAAGTATAAAATTCAAAGAAGCATTAGAGTCATTACTGCTGATTGAGTTGATGACTCCAAGGGCGATGTCCTCTTCCTTTCACTTTAACGTTGTTAAACATAAATTTCCATCAACTAACCTCATCAGGTGTAATTAACACAATTGTCAGTTTTGGGTCAAGGAATAGGAGACGAGGATCGGCATACTAAAATGGTCAAATATTTCATTTATTAGAGGTAATTAGTTATGTTAGCATTATTAGTGCTGTCACTTTTCCCTTAATAAGGCACCTACAGCACGAGTCTGTGTCTGTGCAGCACACGCGGTGACGATGTGAGGAAGAGCTCGATTAGACATGGCTTTTTGCAATTCAAAATAAATAACAAGCCATTAAAAGCAGGGACATTACATGCTTTGTGGGTAGTGTGCTCGATGCTTACATGACCATGAAAGCACAAATGATGTTTCATTTTTCACTTCTTTGTGGCTAAACAACATCACATTATCGCTCTCCATAGAAGCAATATTAATACAAGAAATAAAGGGTTTTTATCCTTAGCAGCCTAATGGGATGATATCCCTTAAAGATGCTCATGCACTTCCACTGTACTGCTTATGGCCTGCGAACAATGCAAGTGGTGATAATGAGATAACACTGCTGTGTACATCAGTGCAGCTTCTTAACTCTATATGAATGAGCTTTTGTGTGAGGAGGAATATAGACTCATATTTACATCTGCTGGGTAAGATTTAAAGGGATTTGAATTTAATGTATTTCACAAAAGGTACATGTTTTTTATGCTGCTTTGATTGAAAGTGACCATCAATTCTTATTTTTCAAATTAAATAAGTATACAGTAGTTTATCAAACTGCCATAAGGGATGATATTGATGACTCGTTGATGTCTAGAAAACTTAAATCATTAAAATTAGGATGACTGATTTTAAGGTCTTGTCTTTTTTTTTTTGACTGTAAGAGATAAATGAAATGTGCTGCTGTATGCAGTTTGTTGAGCGCTCCTAGATAGGCTGCAGTTTGTTACTCCAATCATTTTGCCAGCTCTTGTGCTGTATAGAAACAGGGCAGCCTCATCTCTGAGCTGTCACAGCTCTGACTGGGATCAGCCTTATTACAATGATTGAGAGAACAGCCCTTTGCAGCAGAAATACCATCCAAGGGGACTAGCATGACCACATTCATACAACCGAGTTCACATATTTGTCTTCGTTAATCCAATTCGCTTCTCTTTTGTCAGTTTTTCAACCGAACAGCTACACAGTTATGCAGTTGGTGAAGACATAAAAGGACCAGATATTGCCAGAGGTTGCAGAATTGATGCAGTAAATGAGAATGCTTCATGTTGTTAGTGATGAAGGTCCCTCAGGTGCTTTTGAGCCTTTAAAGAATGTGATGATGGTGTCATTTAATGTAATGAATCGCTGACTGATTGACTGCTGATGGATTTATGTCAGCACACATTTAATCCGAACACTTTTTATATTATATAATCTTCATGGGAATAATCATCCTTCATTTTCTCTTCTGACCTTCCTGATAATACTTTTATAATAAAAAGAGGGACGCTCAGGAATAAACAATTTTAGATGAATTCAGCATATGTTGTCTGCAGGCTAATTTGCTCTTGGGATCTTTACCACTTTGGCCAAATAGTGACTAACACCCAGGCTCGACAAGCCCAGGAATACAGAACGTCATTACTGCCTTATCTTTAGAGATGGAGCGAGGTGTCAATGACACTTCTGCTGCATGCAGGCAGCAGCTGAGCTGCGAGATGTCCTGGCACACAACGCAGACTTCTTGGCCAGAGCTTTGCAGCCCAACACCCAGAATCTTTACCTTATAATTACAGGAATAATTACTGCATATATGGGTTTCAAACTGTACTAAGCCTGTTTTTAACCAGTTTCATTTGCATGTTGTTTTTATAGCTAAACATTTTTTCTTTGTCTCTTTTTCTAAGAGGTCTTTAAATGAAACCTTCCTATTTCTTGCAGAATAGAAAAATGAAATATTTGTGGTACAAAAATTATATACTTAAATACTCTATTTCTGTCCTGCTAGACGACATAAAACAGTGTGAGAAATGTCTGATAGGCTAAAGACAGGAATAATGAAGGAAATAGTCAGTCTGACTATGAGGTTCTTCAAAGAAAATATAAGAAATGAAGAAACGAAACAGCACCACAAACCACAGCTTGCTATTTTTGTAAGCTTCATCATTGTTTGGCTCAACAAACTAACTCTTATGTTGCAGGTTTTGTCACATTTGACAGAGCCAAGCTGGCCATTTCCCCTGTTACCAGGCTCTATGCTAAACAAAGTTAATCTACCTGAATCCTACTGAAGCTTTAAATTTAACTGATAGATGAAAGCGTGGTAACAGGATCTCATCCACAACTTCAGACATGAAGTTAAATCATATTTTGCCGGGTACCATTTCTGTGATTTTAGCTGCCCGACCATTTGTAATTTGTATTGATCCATGCCAAACTGGACTTACTGTAGATTTTTTTGTGTGAATTCAAACCTCCCCGAGCAAATCTGAGTCAACTCTGTGTGCAGTGGCAGTGCCATTAAAAATCTCAAGGTCTATGAGTAGAAAGAAAGAAAATAAGATCTCCAAAAATCAAACAATTTAAACAAGTTCATTGTCTTAATTACTTTAAAATTACAAATATTTAAAATGTCAAAACTTCTTGATTAGCAGATTTTATTTATCAATCTTTTTTTTTCTGTTTTTAACTTGATGTTAATATGTGTCCATTCTTTGGATTGTTGTGGTTCAGTAACATTTAATGCAGGGCAAAATTGTCTATTGTTTATTTGCAGTTTATGCATCAGAAACTGTTCGATAAACAACATTTTTCAGAGATGTTGCAATTAAATTTAGTTCTTTTCAGTGTTATTTATATATTACCAAATCACAACAGCAGTTGCCTCAAGGCCTTTGCAGAGAATAAAGATAAGATAAGAAACACTGGAAAATTGTCCGATTGCATCATTTGTGTTTCTTTGGCTGACTTTTGCCTATGTTGGGTCACATATAGTATTCATTTAAACTCAGCCTGATTTTTTTTTTTTTTTTACCAATTATCCAAATCAGTGTTAAACTAAGGTATCAATTATGTCCTTTTGCCACCAAACTCATCAAATTCTAGGAAGAAAGCAACTTCTAGCTAACATAGCTACTGGCTAATTACCCTCTAGTAGCAGCTTCCTGGCTAACTACAATCTTCATATGCTGCCCTTACAGTATGTGGAGTTTTTAGCCCTGTGTTTGTCGTGCTGGGATTTGGTTTTTGTTAAGGTGAGGGATTAGTGGAGTACCTCTCAGCTAACATTTGCTACTGTTAAAGCATAGCGTCAAAGCAACCATCTTTTAAAAAAGTTATCCTACAATCATCAGGCAGTGTTAGAGTATTCAGCACTCGTCTTTGTTTCTGCGCTGTATCTGCCATATCTGAAATTATCCACTATCCGATGCCCCTCTCGGCTAGAGATCAGAGAGACAGAGGGTTCATAGAAAACCTCTTCACCTTCTCCCTTCACCCCTCCTTCTTTCCTCCATGTGTACCTGCAGTACTGGGCTGCACTGCATCACGGGTGCAGCTGAGGCCATGCCAAAACCCAATTTGGAACGTATCCAACACTTCATTGGAAAGTAATGGTTTTCACTGAACTGAGTTATGACCAGCTGTTTGCAGACAGTCTGTGACATACTGATGGAGCAGAACACCGTATGTTGCTTTCCAAATCAAATGATACAAGGAGTGTGACAGTGTGGAGAAACATCTGTCATTAGCAATTTTCAGCACGCTCCACTAATTCTGGACAAAATACGCCTAATGAAGTTACTGCAGGAAACTTCAAATATTGTCAGTGCAACAAGGCCATAAGAAGCCAGTGCTCACCAAGGCCTGTAATCTGATTCATTTGTTGTGAGAAAAATACAGAAGGAGGAGGGTAATTGTTTTTGATCACGATGTTTTTAAATGCAAATCACAAAGATTCTTCTTTAATCCCGGAACAAAAACCCAAGAAATCAAGGACGAGAGGGTGGCTGGCTCGCCTTCACTGATGTCCTCTCCCTTGTAGTGCGGCTTTATACATGTCGTTTCCGTATGGGAGAACACAAAGGCTTTGATGAGCCTGGTTATCAAGTCGCCATATATACAGTACATGAAACTGATGATCGCTTGTGTTCTGTCATCTGCAGAATGAAAGGCTTGGTTCACGGCAAAGAGGACTGTGTTTCTGTCCAAGTTATCCCACAGGTTGTTCCTTCAGTGAATTGAAAATGTGTGAATAAGAAAATTAAATCACTAGGAAATAAGCATATACATATATGTATACTTTATTCAACTTATTTTAATTATATGTTAATATTTGGGCCATGACAAACCACAAATAGGGTTTCTTCCTCAGTGAATGACAGCTTGATACTGACTTGAAATGTATACTATAAGTCTAGCACTAACAATATTCATTTGGCTTCCCCGTGTTTGCCAGTTTCCAAGAACTGTTCTCAATTTATTCAGACTTTGCTGCAAGGATGAGAGGGTTTGTGACAGGCAGCTCTGCTGAAAGTGGTCCTCTCCTCCAGAACAGTTGTTGTAGTGAGAAGTGTTAGAGACGGGTGGGCGTCTGGACCCAAGTATGCTGCTCAAACACGAGGCCTGTGTCTATCTGGCAGCAATCTCCTGGCGGCAGAAGGGCTATAAACCCGCCTGTGTTAATTCTGCCGTAATTATCATGGGTGCCACATGTTATGCAGGATGTCCTACCACTGCAGAGCCACTCAAAAGTTTGCAGTGAAATCCTTCCACACTGCTGCTTAAAGCTGTGGCAGACGAGCGGATGCAGAAGGTGACAGTTGGCCATTGTGATTAGAAAGGGCTGCTCCTGGAGCCCTGCCCCATATCTCATTTCCTGTCGTGGCCCTTTGTAATGATGTGTTTTATGCGGTGCATGTTGGTGAATAACTGGCTGCATTGAGATGACAATAATCACCCATAATGCCCCCAGGGAGGGGGAGGCCTCTCTCGGGGACAACATTAGTCATAAATATGCAAAACGGCTGCTATCCTTTATCGCACGCTACCTCACAAACACACTTTGTTTCAGTTCAAGGTTGATCTAACTGTATTCTTCTATTTGAAAAAAACAACAACCCTCAAACATATAAGTTACCATTAACAGAAGTTGATAAAATCTGATAGCAAATGTGACAGTTTTCGTGTTACTGAAAATCAGAGGATTTTATGCAAGGATGCATAAAGCCACACTGAGTTCAACCAGAATAAGAATTTTCACTTGGCTGAGCACTTAAATAGTCCACCGCTGATCAATTGCTACTATTACCATTACCCATCACTCTCAGCTTCAGTGGGAAACTCTCCACTACTTCATCTTGAGTCCCTGTATCCCCCAAGAGAGGCACAAGCAGCCCCTCTCAGCCTGCCTTGGCCGTGCTTTGGCAGGACTACATGGTTTAGCACCCTGAGAAATCACCCCCCCCCCAATCGCTGTAGAAGGCTTTGTGTCTCTCCCATCGTGACCTTCTCCCACTCCTGCACTGCCGACATCCATCTGTCAGAGAATGCTTTCGTCCTGTTGTCCTGTGATTCTGACAAGATCACCCACGTGTTCCCATCTTGTTACCCGTTTACAGGGAGACAAGCGGCTCGTGCAGCCTTTGTTTCTTAAACCACGCAGTAAACTGAAGAGCAACGCTCTCTAAAATATTTGCATGAGCATGCGCATAATCAAACTGCATAGAGTCCTGTCTGGACAGTAATAGCATCCACTCCGTAATATCACAGATAGTAAAATGAAGCCCTCTGTTTTATCCTCTCAGCACTCTAATGAGTATTAACATACCCTCCTGTTTCCAGGAGGAGTTAGAGCAGGGCAGTGACATCTAGACATGTCTGTCAGGTTAGTGGACGTCTCCCCTCCCTAAATCTGCTGACGTTGATTTGTGAGCATAATGCCTGATTATAGGATGGCTGACAGATAAATTTTATCAAAATTAAGGCACAATTAAACATTTCATCTTTGCTAATTGCTGGCTGTAGATTTGGCAAGATGACCATGTGCTGTAGGAAATCAGCAACCATAACACATTTTAATGGGGCACAGCTGTCTTACAGCTTGGTAATATTTGCACAGTGCACCAGAACTGTAATTTATGAGACAGAAAGAGGGGGAAAATCTGCAATGGATTGAGTGCCAGAATAGATTTTGAATTTATATTCTTTAATGAGGTTTGGATTTGTTGCTGATGGTTGTTCTGCATTTAAGATCTATGCAGATGCCGTGGCGTCTTGGACGACACTGTCGCTGTTTGTATTTCCTAAAATAACGTTAATGTTGTATCTTGCAACTTTGCACCCGCGCCTTTCAGATTTCTTTTGAGAAGCTCACCGCAAGAGAGGAAGGTGGCTGGTTTTTGAGCATGCAGCCTGGGCAGACTTGATGGGTTCACGCTAAAGTAATCAGCCCCAGTATTCACTTCTGCCAACAAATAAGCCTGGGAAATTCACCAAAATGTGGGAACAGCTTGGGAACAGATTGATGCAGAAGGGTGAAAAAGGCTGAGACTGAGTGTGTGCTGAAATGGGTGTGTATGTGTGTATATGCTCTCAGTGCTAATTCCAACGCAAACAAGAGGAAGCTTCTTCTAAGTAACTCAGCTCTGGTGTGCTCCAATGGTATGTCTCCAGTGGGGTCTACCAATGCCTCTTCAATTACATGGAAGTTTGGCCACCAAATCCCCTATAAAACAACCAGCGCATTGTGAGGAATATGAATTTTACGATTTCCACACTAAAATCATCGGTTTTTATCTGAAAGTAGCTGCTTTGTGTAAGAATTTTCACTTCAGCAGGGCCTGGATGTTAGCAATGCTCCATCAGTATGTTTGTCTCATACAGAGGCGTAGTCCTTACTAGGAAAATAGCACCATTCTTTAAATGTATTTGACTAGATTGTGGCCTGCCATAGCAAAATGACTGATTGACTTTAAAATATATTCATCTGACTTAACTGATATCATCCCATCACGTGGACCGGGCAAAAACTGACGAGGGTTGGGGTGGACTGCGCTGGCACGCTGCGGGCTTTGTTTGGTTGGAGCCCGCGGAGGTTAATTTAACTGCTGTTTCCCGGGTGACACCTTCAGTCTGTGACAGGCCTGCAAGGGCTGGGTGCTTGTGGCACTTTTCATGATACCCCACTGATCTGCAGTTGGGTCCAGTTCAGGTGCATCTCAGCACAGTAAACTCCCTGAAGGCCCTGGTGACCTTCTTTTATGAGTGATTATGCTCATATTTACTGTAGTGATATTAAATAGTGACACGTGGTCGTTTAGCTTGTCAGCTGATGATTTTATATGTGAAATTTCAATAGGAAACAGACATAAGCTTGAGGTGTCGTGCCTATGTGTCTAAAAGCATTCCAGGAGCTATTTCCTTTTAATTAATACACATTAAGATGGGTTTACAGTAATTTTTAAAGTTGTCTTGCTTTGATATGATCAAAGTCATATTGCAGGGTCTGGCTGCGGAGAGTTTCTGCTTTGCTCTAAGCTGAAATATGACCACAGGCTGGCATACAGTATGTCAGTTTGTGCACCGTGCTGGAGACTGACGAGGGGGCTCACCCTCACAGATAGCCGGCTGTTGTCCTAAAACTGCAGCACATTGCCATTATTGCTCCAGGACAGAAAATCAGGGACAGCAAAGGACAATGAAGTACATTTGTCTGCTGACAGCAACCCACTCTTAACAAACAAGCGCTGAAATTCAGAGGACTTCAGTCACACAAAGGAATTATGCAGATTTTTTTGTGTGGTGATACGCTACAGTGAAGGTTTTGAAGCATTATTTATGCAGGGGAGTGTTTCTACAGTCATTAGGTCAGCTATGCGCTTCAATAGTGCATCTTTGCTGAGGGAATCCAAACATTAGATTAGATGTAATTGAGAGAAATGAAGCCATGCTTCAAGCAGTTAAGCCTTTTGCATTAAAGCATACACTGAAATGCTCTTTGTTAATCTCTGATCAAGTGGGCTACTACCTCTCATGAAGAGCTTAGTAATGCTCATTAAGGCATTACACAGTAAATGCCTGAATAATTATGAATTCCATTTTGCCTCCCTATATAATCACACAGTTTACCAAACAATGAATGGCATTAAAGTGAATGAACTTTTGGCTTCTAAAGGAGCATGACAAATGAGTGGTGACGTTACACATGTCAGTTTTTAATCCTGAACATACTCTTCACCCTCCTGGTCATGCAGTACATATGTCAGGGATAGGGACAACAGCCTCCTGCCAATGTCTCATACCAGGCTGAATCTGTTTGAATCAGACTCATGCATGAATGGACATTTGTGCACGCAGACTCTATTGCGCAGCATAGTGCTCTGATTATTTTTTAATATGACAATTTCCAGGCGCACACACGGATGCCTCTTTATAGGCACTTATTAGTGTTGATCACCGGCCCATGTGGTCACACAGCTTTTTTCCACGATCCTGCAGGATACTGTTGCTGTATTTTATAAAGGTGTGACATTGACACCATATGTCAGTGCTCCTAGAAGTCACATATTAAATGACAATGTCTATTACATGACAATGAATACCACCAACAGCCATCCCACCTAACATTTTGCCACATGCCATATTTTCCTATTATTCAGGATTAGAAACAGGTGTTTGTGTGTGCATGCATGTGTGTGTGTGTGAGTGTGCAGATGTATTAACACAGCCATCGAATGCCCTGAGTAGATCTGTATTTGTTTTTTTGACAAGTGGTCCTGTGTGAGCTATGTGTGTGCTTATGCGGGTATGTGTGCGTGACAGCTGAAGAAGAGGACTGTATTTGTGGAGGAACAGCATGGCTGCAGAGAGGAGTGGAGATCCTGAGGGAGGCCTAATGGTTCCACTCCTTCCTGCACAGAGATAAAGACTCATAATAAGCGTGTATGCTCACCATCTGGCCCTGTGCATGTGGCCCTTATGGAGGCGAAAGCAGCACAATCTGTAAACGATCAGGAGCCATGGCGCTCCCCCTAGAGAGGCCGCCATGCAATCAAGGTGACAGATGGCAGCACCACTGCTGTGGCCTCATGGAGGAGATCAAAATCACCTTCAATAAACTCTGACTGGAATGGGCACAAGCCCCTCAAAAAGTCAGTTTGTCAGTCAAACTGTGGCAGCTTGCTGAAACAGGGGGAACACACAGCGGTCCGTCCGTGCACCGCCTGATTTCCATATTTTCCATGTGACTGAGCCTGAACTGTGATCTTTCTCCAGTTGTCCTCTCGACTCGTGCCGGCGTGGGCAAGCTGGCTGCCAGGATGAGCAATGCTACTGGGGGAAAATTGAGAATATGATGCTGCTAATGTGGGACAATATCAGCCGATGGTGGTAGTAAGACATTAAATAACTGACTCGTAATCTATTTTTGACACGATAGGACCCCCTGTGATTTGCCTCTATGTGCTTATCTAACTATAGATTTACTCACACCAAGGCAACCACACAAAGCCTGACACCACTGTGCAGCATATAATACAACTCATTGTTGTAAAATAGCCTTACAGTGCGAGGAGCATTTGTCCTGAATTTCTTCCCTCTGATATTTTTTTGTTTAAGCATCTGATGAAGCAGCATGGTCCGGCCTCCGCACCTTGCCTGCATGTGCGTGTTTGTGTCCTGAGCATGGAGACAGAAAATGCTTGGGAATGCTATTTCACACATCCCCTTCATCTGATGTGCAGCTTCTGTCAGTGATGTGAGAAAAACAGCCTGACTCTCCAAGCTTTTTTTGCACCAGTGCAAAAGTTCAAAATTGAAAGCCATCTGTTCAAAAAAAACCAAAAAAAAAAAAAACTAATCTAGGCAGGGAGAGCTGCTTCCAAGGCGGCCCTGATTGGATACGTTTCTTGTCTTTGAACTCCCTGCCACACGGTTCACAATCAGCTCAGGATATTGTCATTTGCAAAAATGTTGGGCAAAAACAAACCCAGTAAGTCTTTCCATTAGTACTAAATTTTTCTGCTATGCTTTTTGAACTTTGCTTTTAAACATTGCTCTGCCTTTATCTTATAAATTCAGCTGTGGGCATTTTTATTGTACATAGTATATCTGGATTCGGGGTCCTAACCATCTTCACTCTTTAGTTCTAATAAAATGTGAGGCCTTAAGTACTTTCACAGAAAATCAATTGTCCTCTCTTCCACTGCTGCCCTTAAGCACTCACTTAGTTAATTGCCGCACTTATTTGATTAATTGGATGTGTTCCATTGTAGTCTCTCTTTACCTCCAATGTTTTATAGAGGTGTTTCAGAGTACTCTTAATCATCCACTTTTAAACATCTTACCAATGTTAAATATGTGCACTTTAACTAATAATTAGATCAATTACACTAATTAGTTTCATAAGTTGAACTGTAAAACACTGAAGTGGCTTTTATGTCTCATATATAGAGTGTGCTATCTTTGTGACTACAGTTTTAAATCTGCGACCTGTGGCTGGTTTGGACGTTGTACGAGAACATCAGAGCTCTCATCAGGTCATCACGCTTTAGGTTAAAATAATAGTACTTAAAATTCAGCTAATCTCAGTTGGTTTTATTTTGCTGATAAATATCAGATGTAAGATTAAAGTCCATAAAGCAGAATTATGTCTGATACTGTTGATGTGCTTCAAACTGACTCCTACGTAGCTAAGTTCTAACTATGGCTCTGTATAGTAACCAGTTATCGATCCCTTATTTATTCCATAATTTATTCCAACATCTCTGCACCATTGCAGAGATGTTGCTATTGTCTGTACTGAAAAAGAAAAAGACTGAAAAAGACAGCCTTAAAATAGGTACACTTTTTAGTTTTGCAATTAATTGTAACACAAAGTGACTAACCATCAACGACACACTGACACTTTGTCACACAGTGGGGTTGGCTGTCCCTATACCTATCATAGGGTTTCAGTAAAAAATTGTGATTTCTTTGAAAAAAGTCCAACTTTTTAATTTATTTACTCGTTTTTCAGATATAGAAATCAGTAAGTTTAAAAGTAAACACCACCTACTGGCTATTTGTTTAAAATGCGAATTTGAACAAGTGAAAGTTATTGTGAAATTAGGAGATTTACAGCGTTTTAATAACGTAGCCTGTAATAAAGCCACATAAAAGGCCGAGAACAGATTCCACACTCCTCTGACTCTATTTTAAACTGAAGTATCATTGATATCGTAAAAAAAGACCAGATGTTCCCTGTATCTTTAAAAAATTAACAATCTTTATGTGCAATATTTTCCAACAGGTAATTTGCATAATAGTGAGCAGATGAAACATCGGTATCAAACTGACTGTAAACTTCTCTCCATTCTAAGTCTAGATGCATGCTTTATTATTCAGGTGAGGACAGTTTGTTGTTAGCTCTGATCTAACAACTCTGTGCTTCACTCAGAGTCATAGGAATCAATGATCATGACAAAGGTATATCTTTGGACTGCCAGGACTACAGTCTTTCTGAGATTAGTTTTAGCAGGCAACACACTGAAGCCATAATTCCTTGGGATGGCTGTTGGTGTATGGCTTAACACAAACCATTTAGCCAACAAAGACACAAAAATTATCTCTGCCTTTACATGCCAAGCTGCAAAAACATATCTCATACTCAGGGGTTTGGTTTTTTTAAGGACCAGTGAGATAACAATCACCTCCTGATAAACATTTGGCTTTAATTTGCTAGTAAAATCAAAGCTATTACCTTTAGCTTTTTAATAAGAGTCCTTTTTTTAATGACTAATATTGTGTGGTCTTTTAATACAAAAACAACAACATTAAAAATAACTCTGACCTATGAAAATAGCAGACGGATGATAAGAAACCAAAAATAGCAAGATTAAATTTGACCAATCCTTCCACGTTTTCTTTTGAGGGTCTGGGAGTGGGCGGGGCTTGTCAATTAGCTCACCGTTTAGCCAGAGCAGAGCCGTTTTAGTCTTTTAATTTTCTGAACTTCTGGTTGGAATAAGTTTAGAAAAATGTCCCTTAACAGCACACGTTTTTATTTTTGTGTTTTTCTGTTTTTTCTGCAACATGATAAAGTCCCGCTTAGTTACAGCAAACACCAGGTAGTCCAGGTAAGCCAGGTTTCGACTATACACTGCTGTCGTTCTCACGCCTGCTTCAAACGTGTATCTCAGATAAACACTCTTCTTTTTTGTCAAGACTAATACACATTTAGATTTTTTTCCTATTAAATACAACCTCCCGTTCTTCTCGCCTCTTTTTACGCATATGTCTCATTTAAAGTGGAGCCCATATTGTATAAAAACATTACTGTCCTGTCCTTGAGCTTCTGGCAAGTCATGGGACGCCACGTGTTTATCATTGTAAACGAAGGGTTGCTCTTTTGATGCTGTAAGCATTTTACTTGACATTTCTCAGAGTTCTCGTTTATTCTGCAGTGTTTCTGCTATACTTTAGTTTCATGAAATAATGCATTTTGCACAAGGAATACAGTTATGTGCATGTCTATTATCTTCTTCTGTAGGTACTGCTGAGTATTTTGCATGATGACAAGAGGCTGTAAAACATAAAGAAGCTCATGTTTCCTAAGGCCTTGGTTGATCAGAGGCTCATGCCTCACATCC
Organism: Simochromis diagramma; assembly: GCF_900408965.1. Lineage (NCBI taxonomy): Eukaryota > Metazoa > Chordata > Actinopteri > Cichliformes > Cichlidae > Simochromis > Simochromis diagramma. The sequence continues at coordinate 4,934,152 of NW_024387040.1, forward strand.
TGTAAGCCTGCCTATGAAAATGCAAGTGTTTTTGGTTGGATCTAACAATATGCAAAATAGTCTTCCACCTCGCTTCTCCACTTGCTTGCCTGAAGTCCACTCCCACAATGCCTTTGGACACAAGCCCCACCCACTTACATGTTTTCTTGTTACATGGAGTGAGCAACTCTGCTGGTTGCAGGTCCACACTGCTGAAATTTGTGTGTTTTGTGATTCACAGTTTTTTGTGAATCAGGAGGATTGGACAGGGAACTGTTTTCAAGAAGTCATAAAAGAAAAAGTCAGAGCACTTTGAAAAAATCCACAGTGCCTGGAGCACATTGGACACTGGCAGGTGCTTTCTGTTAAAACTAAACAAAACTAAACACAACATTTAGATTATTACTTGTTTGGGAGTTTTGTTTGTACTTGAAATTGTAGAATGAGTGAAGTTAATATGATCATTGTGGGTCTGCTTCAATCTCTGTGTGTGTGTCTCACAGTGAGCTCTGCAGATGAGCAGAGGATTAACACGCACACGTGCACACAGTGAAACAGAGTCAATGAGAGCAGCAAACCAGCAGCAAAGACTCTCACGCTGAGCTGAAGTGAAAAGATAGAGCAAAGACAACACCCTTTGATTTGACTGGTGTTGTCAGCAGCTAATAATGTGTTGCCCATGTTAGATGAACCTTGTTCTGTAATTGCCAGCTCTGACAAGTTGGCCTTGCCCCTCATGTTGTCAGGATTTGATCCGCTAGTTTGATACTGTGAAACCCTATCTGTCTTTTTAAGTGGTTTTTTTTTGGGGGGGGGGCTGTCTTTGGTGCAGCCTTGACTGTAGTGTTCACTGCCTGTTTCTCTCAGGATGTGTCATTAAAAACCCCAACAACAACAAAAAAGCATGAGAATATGTTAACATGTTAAGAGTGTGGAGGCAATCCTTAAGAGAAATGTTCAGTAACTGCCAGCTGGGTTTGTTTCAGCAGGCGATCCACTTGACCTCAGAGCAGGAGCAGTGTTGGTGCTAGCAGATTAATAAAGCAAAGTATCATCAGCTGCAGCGGTAGCTAATAGACCTTTCTCAAACCAGACATTTTGTCTGCTTTGGGGAGACCATAGGTGGGATTAATGATGGCTCAGTTGCATTAAGTGTCCCTGTCAGCCATGACAGTTAACCAGCATGCGCAAAAGCATGACCTCCTCTAAGTAGAACGCAGCCCTCATTAATAGACCCGAGGTTTCCCTACTGTGACAAAATGTCTGGCATGAAATAGATCAGCGCAACCCCTAGACGGTACAGAAGGCTACAGTGCAACACAGCCACTGATACATGCGCTAACGATGAAGCCAGGACTTGTTTTCCTTTGCGATTGTGTCTGAACCCTGTCTGGCTTTCAGAACCACACATTCCCTTCAAGATTTAGTGACAGAATGTAAAGAAGGGGCAACTGGGTTAAACCTTAGTGTGAATTTTGGCTTTGAGGCCGTCTTATGATTGGCTTAAATCACACTGATTCATGAGTGAGCTCGCACATTTCCCATCGCTTTGTCAGATGAGGATTTTAATTTGAGCCTCACCTGATGGATGCTAGTAATTTATGCTGATTAGAAATAAAGCGTCATATTTTCCTTTATCTTCCCCCACCCATCTCAACAGAAGAAGACTTTTTTTTTTTTTTCCAGAACGGTACAGGGAGAGCAGTTGATTAGTTGTAATGTGACCGCTGTACCCCACAGGCTGAAATTTATGTCCTCCATTTGAAGTGTGGCTGCGCGTTCTGTATACATCAGGTTTGTTAATGAAATTTGTCGCCAGGAGGGAGTCGGTGGTGGCGGTCGTTGGGCGCTTTGGCACATAATCGTGTGAAATCTAACCTTTCAAACATCAAGTCAGCACAACTTTAATTGTAGCATTAATATTATCCACATCAAAACATTACACAGTGTATTACTTTATGGATTATTGCTGTCAGACTGTTGCAGAAGGAATTAAATTACCAGTGTTTTATTTAATAATTTCCCTGTTTGCTTTAAATGCTACACAGCCACGTTAGGAAAAACAGTTTGTTTCACAGGGGCCACATCAGGAGTGTCACAGTGTAGCAGCACTACCTGTGCACTGTGTGTGTGTGGATGAGCGGTAAAGTGAGGTCAGTACTGCTCTGCTCTAACATGTGGACCTGTGTATGCTGCTGTCCTCTCCATCCTGTCTGTGAGTGCATGACTGACAGGTGTCAGGCTTGTCATAGCAATCCAGGCTGCTGTGGGTGAGATGTTTGGGGAGAGTGAGAGATGGAGGCAGTGGAGGAGAGGGATGGCGAGAGAGTCTGTCATTTCACTCAGGCTTTTCTCTTTTATGACACGCATCCTCAACCCCGTATTGTCTATCAGTATCAGCAGATGACTGACAAAGGAACTGCTCAGCTACAGACAGATACACATCGTGACTGTGTTTATGCCTGCGCCTGTGTGTGTGTGTGTGTCTTTGAACTTTCATGGATGAATGCAGGAGTTGACGCATTAAAAACAATGGCATGCCCTCACTTTGCGAGATCAGCATATCCTCACATCCTCGCAGTTATGATGAGACCTTGCAGTATGTGCACAAAACACCAAACAACTGTCCCTGCTGCCTTTCTGCTGCCTTCACCCCTTTGCACTTGCTTCAGCCTGTTCATCAAAATGCTGACTGCTTTCCAAAAACTTGATTTCACAAATGGAAAAACAGCATCTGCTTTCCTACAGCTTCACATATGGCAGCCATAGCTTGCTCATATTAACTAAAGCAGGTAAGCAGGGTAGGGGGTTGGCCCCTGGGGACCTTGAATAGAGGGCCTGGCCCTGGAGACTGTAGGGCCACTCTGCAGCAAGGACCCACGCTTGTCCAGAGCCAGATGAACCTGCATATGAAATGAGGCCACAGAGAGCTGGCGACCATGAACATGGAGAAAAGTGGAGGTTGTGCATCTGTTATGGTTATTTTAGTAAATAACCAGAGAATATAGATTCACTCATTAGCAAATTTAATTTCGATTTGCACACCTATCATTTCCACATAAAGATTGTTTGCACAGAAGTAAAGCCACTAATATTTATGAAAATATTAGTGGCTTTAAATCTTTTAAACCCAGCATCTGTGACAGGATAGGATAGATTGTAAAATCACTCCTCAAAGAATCCTGTGCTTTATTTATGGAGCCATAATCTTCAAGCTCATGCTATATTAAAAAGATTTGAAGCTAGCTGCTGAAACATAAAGTGATCAGGAAACTGTTTACTGAGGTCATAAAACAGATAAACATTAGAGTCATTCTCTCCTAGACAGTCGAACTTATTTTTACAACTAGAGGAATAGCATCCTCCACTCGTGAGTTTGAGGAATTTCTGCATTGGCTTCTCTTTTCAGCTCCAGAAGCAGCATCCATCTTTAATATACAGTCTGTTGTTTGAAGGTTTTCTTGTCATTGTAAGATCAGGGCTTTAAAAAAAACATGTTGTCCTTGTAGTATAGTGCCCTTGCAGACATTTCATAATAAAACAACTAACATATTTTGAAAAATTAGCATGTTGGCTGTGTTTGTGCTCTGACTGATGTTATGGTTCGGTCAGTTGGGTTAGATGCAGATGTTTATAAAGGTGCTGTCAAACTGGACCTATGAAATCATCCAAATTTAATCAGATTAAATTAAATTTGATTCAGGAAGTCTTCTTTGTTTCTTTTCCGTTTTTATTTATTTATTTTTGCGTGGTGAAATCATGCCAGCTGCACAGAGGAAGGTTTGGCTGTATTGAGTGCAAGGACGTTGACAGAGGTCAGTAACAGTGTTTGAAGCTGTTTAATTAACAGCTAGCTTTGTGAAAAGCTGCTTCCAACCTGCTAGCCACATTAAATGCTCGTAGTTTATGGTTATGTTTACAACCTGGGCTGGTTTCTGGCGTCTGCTGCTTTTTTGCCAAGCCACATGACTAAAGTTGTTAGGCAAATTTTAACTGTTGCGCTTGCTCTAATGTAACCAATTCTGTTTTATGTGTAGTTGTCATTTAGTTGTCAGGAGTCTCGTCTCCCTTCCCTCTGGTCTGCTCTGGTCTCCCGGTGGCCTTACCGGTGATTGCAGTGTGACAGATCGTCCTTGGGGAGTAGGGAGCACCGTTTATAACCCTTTTTGGTGTCAGTGCCTCCTGTCTGCTGTAATTTCCACCTAACTGCTTTACCTGAAACACTTGCCCCGCGCTCACCTAAACTATGCAGATATTGGAGATCTATTATGCACATAGGGTTAATAAGATATGACAGAGGGAGTGGTGGCAGAAAAATACATTTTTAGCCCAGGATTCAGGATTTCAACTTTTATGCATGTCTTATTGTCTTACATGTGCTCTCAGACCCATGAATTGTAGATTAAATAATGTGGTGAAATCATTACCAGTATCTGCCTGTAGGCCACCCAGAGTAGAAATTTGTAATGATTGCTAATTGCCTTGTTAGTATGACAACAAAGCAGCATTTTTTTTTCTCATGCTGAAGGGCTAAATTACCAGGAAACAAACAAGTGGAGGGGAACATGTGAATAAGGATGTTTTTACATGAGCATCTGTGGATACAGCTGCTGCTTGCTCTGACCATCCTGCCTTCTCCTCTCTGCTTCTCTCAGGCTCAAACAAACAAAGCCAAACAAGACAGCATCCTCATGTGCCTGTTTTTGGGTAAGTGTTGTAATCTACTGGCTGAGTTTTTTATGATATCAGTTCGTGGCTTTTTTCTTCTTCTGGTGAGCAGATAAAATCCGTCACAATGTACCAGGGTAGCAAGTCTCCTCTGTTTTATGGGTTTGCTTTTATGTTTAGAGCAAGCATAGTGCAATGTTACCACTACTGTATCTTCTGCTAATGATGGAGGCAAACAGCACCCTGGGTGTTTCTTTCCTCTTCAATGAATCACAATTTCTGCTCTGATTAAACACACTTGCTTGTTTCCACTGTGTATTACCCCAAATCTTCCCTGTGCCTTTCTTCATCCCAAGAGAACTGTGTTTACCTCGGCAGTCACCTGCTACTGCGGGAGGCAGAATGAGATTCAGGGGCCTTTTGTCCCAATCAGCTTTTCCTATCAGGCTAAATGCTCCCCAGAGATCGGGCTTATTACCTGACACAATTCCCAGAGTAGATAAATAGCTGCCCATGTCACGAGTCGAACCCTGCTTGTGGGGGCTGGGGGTGTGAGTAGTAGACAGACAGCTTGGGGCCCCAAGAGATGAAAGGAGCCCACAGCCTTATTGACATTTTAATCAAAAACAGTTAGCACTGAATCAGACTGTTTGCAGGCAACGAAGCAGGGAGGCTTTTCATCCGGGCCTGTTGAAAATATGCAAGGATTGAAATGCAGACCTTGCTGACATACAATTTACCTGCTGTCAGTCTGTATGGGCCTGTTTTATCATGAGGGCTTGTTGTGATGTCTCCCACACCAACTCTCCCCACTCACCCACCCCTTGCATCTCCTGCCACCTGTTTTAACCTCAGCTACGTAAAGCTGCACGCTTGAGTGTTAAATCTGCGTGCAGTTGTCTTTCAGGCTGATGAGTCTGTGCAGAAGTATTCTGAGGCCATCATTTTTTAACTATAGCGAAATCCTGTGATCACAGTCTCTGAGGACAGCATCATTTGAAGGCTCTGCTTTGCAAAGAGATCACAGAGGTTCTTGGAGTTATTTGGCTGATTATGTCTGAGTGCTTGGACGCCTGCTATAACCTTTTTCACACATTTGACATATTACTGATAGCATTAATAATGGCTCGGTTGTACTCAAGCGGTACTCTAAGCCATGAAAATGTGATAGTGACTCAGCGTCAACTTATAATAACCTATGAAAATTGTTTTTGCATACTTGAGTTGGTAACGGGATGTAATTCTCATATCTTTAAAATATCGGGCTGAGCACAGGTCTGATAAGAATGAGTGTGACATTTGTGTGCACATATGTGGCCTTTAAATGTGAGTCACTTCATCAACAACAGCAGTGTTTGTTGTAACATGAACTCTGTATTGGTCCTGCACTCTGTATCATCTGTATTGATGTTTATTGGTTCCATGGTCAAAAGTAGCCTTCTGACTGTAACATCCACCGTACTGAGCTAGAGTGAAACGTGGGCTTTATCTTTGACTTGTAGTTTGTCTATTGTTTATTAGTAAAAAAGTAACAAAGTTTCATGCCATCTCCTCCTTTCCATTAATCCTGATGTGCATAATAGAGAAATTTACACTGGGACAGGTTAACATTAGTAATAGTGCGCTTGTGGTAATGAGGCTGCAACAGAAGGCCAAAGGAATGAAAAGCGCGTTCAGTTAGAGATTTGACTTGAACTAGTTCCAGATAAAACCTGGTTCAATATAATTCAGTGCATTGGAGTCACATGTCTCCTCATTTATTGGTTCTTTATATCAATGCTGACAAATTGCAAAACAAAAGATTTTTGTCAAGTCTTTTTCTTCTGCTCTGGTTTTATTCTGCGCTTATAGTTAATAAAACTGTTGTTTTGACACTGAAAAGCTCTGTAAACCTTTTTTTCCACACTTAAACTTTGAATTCAAGAATTCAAGAATTTAAAAAAAAGAACTGGATTGATATTTTTATTGGTAGTTGCCAATAAAATCCTATAAATATCTATCCACAGTTTTAACTTGACGCTTTATTTATTTATTTTTTTTAGACTTTTTAGATCATGAGGTATCCACGTGGCAATGGGATGCCATCTTCCTGGACAGTTACGTCCATAATTTGTAGTTTTTACTGTGAATACGACCACAGAGGGGTTGAAATTAAACAATTAAATCCATACTTTTTATTTGAAGAGTTTCATCACAATTTTGCATTAACTGTTTAGGAATTACACCCATTTTTTAAAAATGCATAGGTCTCAATTTTCAGAGGTCTAAATTCAACTTGACAATTGAGTGACAACAGTTATGTTGGCCAGGTGAAGCCTGTTCCTCTGTTATTTCATGACAGATGAAGCCGACATAATAGATGAAGTTAATTCAAAATGTTAAATTTCTATTTAATATCTTTCCACTAGAATGTTAAATACATGTCCCCAAGAGATATCAGTGTAAGTCTGGGAAGCAATTATTAGGCTAAAAAACAAAAAAAACTCGGAGAGCAAAGATTTGAACAATCTGGTGCATTGCTGCCAGCTCAGGACATTCAAAATTTCTGAAAGACAACAGAAGAAAACTAAAGCGCATGATGACAGAATTATTTCCATGGTTAAGAAAAACAACCTCACAAAAATATGACCAAGTTAAGAAGACCCTCAAGGAGGAAGGCATACTGTTGTGATGCTCTGCAATCAAACAATGTTTTCCTGAATATAAATACAGAGCTTTTACAACAAGGTGCAAACCACTAGCTACACTCAAGACGAGGAAGGCCAAATTAGACTTTACCAGAAAACATCTAAAAAAAAAAAGTCTCCATGGTACTGAAAATCTTTTTGAATAGACGAAACCAAGATCAACTCGTACGAGAATAACGGGAAGAGAAAAGTGGGGAGAAGGAGAGAAACACTTCATGATACCATATACCACATTATCCTTTAAACATGCTGGACGCAATGTTGTGACATAGGTATAAAGGGCTGCCAGTGGAGCCAGGTCTCTGATTGGTCAAAGCTTCAGAGTGCCAGTGGATAATTACCTAAAGTATACTGCAGAAGCAACTCACCTGCTCTCAACTCATTGAAGAAGCATCAGGTTTTGTCCATAGGCTCTATGCTTCAAGCAGTCATTGACTGCTTATATAAAAAAAGATGTGCGATTAAGTTTGAGTATAAAATGACTGCAATTCGCAAATAGTTGTTCTTCTGTCATATCTTGAATGATTTAAAATCCAGAGATTTTGGTGTATAGAGACGAAACAACAAAAATTGTTTATATCCAACAAATCGTGAGCCTTAAGCTGAAGTTGATAGGCAAGTGGAGGGGAAGTAAGTTTAGCAGAGATGTAATTTCCAAGTTTCATGTGATTTTTTTTTTTTGTTGTTTTTTTTTTTACCTTAAACTGTTTTGAGAGTATGAAACATTTATACAGTCAATAAATTAAGAATGCAGCCTTATAGAAATTTATTTCTCTTGGGATAATGTGTGAGCATATTTTCTGTGTATGTCCATTTTTACTTTATAGTTTACGTCACCATATGAAATATTTATCATAAAATCCTGCTGTTTACTGACACCTTCCAGCAGTTCCCCTCAGTCATGTCGGATCTCTCCCTCAGTATTAGAACATTAAAGGCCAGCAATCTCAAACATTTGCATTTCTGTTATTTTTCATTTTGCACGCTTTAGTCCGACTCTGAAATTGCAGCGAACAATTTTCCACAGTCAGAGCTACACAACTAATTGTTAAAGACACTCCACTGAGTTTTAAAGATGTTGTCACAGACTTTTCATCAGACATTAACACGTGGCACTGATGATTTCATGCAACGCGCTCTTAACGTCGAGCTTTTAATGATGCTCCAAAAAAAAAAAAACCTTTAAAACTAATCATAAATTACTGAATGATAATGGGAGGAGGGAGAGCAGGAAAAGGCTCTGCTCCCCGACCGGTCATAAGTTGATCATCTTAAGCTCCGAGCTGCAGGTAGGCGGTGACAGCTGCTTAATTTGGTTTTGTCACCAGGGTGACTTAATCCTGTAGCGGGCCCCGGTGACAACGGCCTCACAGACGGCTGAGAGACGGAACGGCACTCTGGTTGCCCGTTTACAGATGCAGCAATAGACACCAAGGTCACTTTAATTAACTGCCAAATTACAATTTAAACGATAATACTAATCACTCACTTTTGCAGTAGCAAGAAGCCACTGGCTGTCACGATAATTTAAGGCTGTGGGGGAAAATGGACATTTCCACCTCTGCCTCTCAGTAGGCCTGAGTCTGTGCTGCCATGTTTTCATTTGCTCTCTGTGTGGCTTTCAGATCACGAGCAGGGTGACCTAACTTGTCTCTGCAGCTTTTTATTACTTTTGAGTCTTCATCACTTTCTGTGTCTGTCTTAGTTTTTCTCTCCTGCTGAATTTGCCGTCTTTCTCTTTCTTTCTACATAAAAATCTTTTTGCTTCTCTCTTCCTCAAAAGTCTCAAACTGAAATAGGTGGTACTCGGCGACGTCCTCCCCTGTGTTTATGGTTTTAACTAATTACATCAAATCAAAATGCTTAATCACTCAGTGCCTCAGATGGACACCTAACACTGCCTCCATCTCTGTTCATCCACTTAAAGATAAACTTATCTATTTTTTAACACTGTTTTCTTAACAGGGCGTTTGAATTTTATGACTATCTAGACATCTACTAGTACTAGGTCCTTCATAATTTTTAAGGTACTATGTTTCTGTTAATATGGACGCTCGGGGTCTAAAGAATGATGCTTAAAGATAAGAGAGCGCACCATCACAAATTTTGATGAAACTGGATTTTTCTAAAAAGCCCTAGCTCTCCTCCTGCACGTCTGCTTTTCTCTGCTGCACTAATAACCCTGTGAGGTTTAAATCATCATATGTGCAAACCCTAACCCTACTCCTACCCTGCACTTTGGGAAAGTTGCACCAACTATTGCTAGCAAATGGTGCTTTGCAATATCAAAGTAAAACAAATACCTGAATCCCAAATATCTAAAGTTAGTATGATCTAAAATATCATACTAAATGTGATTCAGAGCATTTTTTATGTATCATTATTGTTATTTTGTTGAACGCCAATAGAATCCACATAACGGCACTATTAGTTTGAAGTCCACACTTTTGACACAAGTTAAAATTAGTCAGTGAGGCTGCATCTTGCTGCTAGGTCACTTTAAATCCTTGTCCCCCTCCACTGATTTTCTCTAATCAGCAAATCAACCCAGATACTCCTTGTTTTGTAGTCTTAACCTTTCTTTTGGCATAGGCTCATCATGAAGCCTCCATGGGCAGTGTATATACTAGGTAAGCTCCAGACTATGGGATATTTATTCAGGCCAACCTCCACCCCATTACAGTTACTGCCCATCTGCCACAGCTGCCACTCAGAGCCCTCCTAAAGGTTACTCATTTACATATGGGGAGGAAAAAGCCTCCACTGATAACAGAGTTTCAATCAATCAATGATTCATGATTAGTCCCATGTAAAATCTCAGCAGTGGGTTAAAACTCTGCCTGCTTGCCTCGTTGCCACTTTTCAAATGAGCTCCTGGAATGCCATGACAAGTAACTGGAAACAACTGAATGGAAAAATTCATAATATCTTAGATAAATTATGACGGGGTGCCTAAAATTGATTTATTATTGTGATCGTTAGCCATATGGCACAGACTGCTTTGCTTCCCCCCCAGCACCCAAAAATCGGTGATTACAGGGCTAGGTCAGTTCAACCTTTACCATTCTGCAAATGAATCTCAGTCTAGTCAGAAACAAAGGACAACAGAAATGTGAGAGTTTGGGGAGTCACAATGAGAAGTGCACAGATACAGATATAAAATATATTTCATCAAATTGCAAATAGTAGTTCACAAAATAATGTCACCTTCATTCAAGAGCCATTTTTGGCTGGAAAACCTAATCTTACTAACTTGCATAGTTACATCTCTTACTTACCTACTAGGCCTACACTTCCTTACATCCAGATTATAAAGTTAGACAATTATGCAAAATTATAGATTTTATTTTTGAACATGATTGTCATGTGCATTTTGCATCTGTTGCATTTTTGCAAATATTTACAGGTTGTCAATCCTCTCTTCCACACTGAAGGCAAAGGATTAACAAACTAAAACACCAAAAAAAAGGTTGTGGTGGTCAGACCGCACCCACGGGCAGTTTAAACCTTCTGAGGAACATTTCTGCCATCACCATTGGCTACAAAACCAGATATGATGAGGAGGAGCGGCTCATTGGCTAAAGACTTGAGCCACACTTAAGTCACTCGTTAGTCACCCATTAGCCAATGGGTGTCCGCTTTCACGACACAGATAATTCTCCATTTTGAAGCACAGGTTGACCAAATTTCATAAAATATTCATAGTTTGAATTCTGTATGACCCAAATGAGTTACTGTGCCCATAAAGCCAACAGGAAAGTGTTTACAAAGGTCAGGACAGAAAGATGTTTCCCACTGACATCTGTTGGGACCAAAAGGTTTTTAGCCATCGCTATCTGGTGGTCTTTATGTAGAATGCAGGTCAAAGGTGTTTCCATTCTGTCTTTGTTTTTATGCTTTGGAATCTATATCCATATTTTAATACTGTCTCTGGACTTACCAAGCAATCCTTCAGTTGGTAGTTACTTTTTCTCCATTGTGTAGCCAAGATGGTGAACATTGAGGGTAAGAAGTGTACAGCATCAATTTTTTGATACCCGCTTTTGTTTTTAAGCGTGAATGCACTCAAATTAGCAAGTGTAAATATGGATCAGTGAGATTTAAGACACAGCAGTTACACTGAATTAACAAAATTGTTTTCAGGTAATGAACAGATACTGGGATATATTAGCATTCACTAGGAGTCATACTTCAAGTCACTCTGTGAATGTAGATGTTAAAATATTCACCCTACTTTTATTTTAGAATTTGTCTTAGAGGGTTTTGGTGCTTTCCAAATTATTTATATTGTTGACATACTAACACACCAATTACTGATCAATTTTCTTTCAGTTAATTAAATTATAAGTCAACTATTATTGTACCAACAGGGATATAGTTTGATGTTTTGTTATGCGTGAAAGTCTTGAACCGCCCCTAATGTTTTTATGTGTTGCTAGGAAAATGGGAAATAGGTGGAGCGACTTTTGAAATGGGAAATAAATGGAATAAATGGAAATATAGTATATTAGGCAAAAGTTGGTGCAGTTCTAATTAGCTTGAAAGTAGATGTGTAGGCACGAGTCTGGTTGAGTTGGGTATCTTTTTATGCTTGAATGATTCAGGTCACGATAAAGTGGCTTATTAAACAAACAAAGACCACTCCTATGAAAACGGTAAGGCACAAGGACCGAACGGAAAATGAGTGAAAAAAGCCAGAAAGTCTGGCTACATGGAAGCAAAATATGAAGCATGAAGATGATATTTGAATAACGTCCGTCTTTGTCTTTATCTTTGTGTTGAATCTTTTATGTTCTTATGAATTTGCCCTCTTGAATCATCACCCCTCATACTGCACAGACAAAAGTCAAACCTTTAGGAAGAAATGTCCTGTTTGTAATTATTTTCATGTGACCTGCCAACATTTACATTACCATCGCCGTGTCATAATAATTGCCTGCCCCTCCCATTTGCTCAGGGCAGTGTTGTATTAGATTGTAATCTTCAACACTGTTTCCTGACACAAACTTGATGTGTCACCGTGATTGGCATGGAGGAGATGACATGACAGAGCTGGTTTTGGGAAACTGACAGATAGTTGGCAGGTTAAGGCTCCCCTGTTGGGCGCTGCGCTGCCTCAGGACAGTCACCTGTCAACTCAGGTGAAGGCTCGTCATAGCTGATGACTGGGAGCAGCAGAGTGGATATAATGGGATGAGCAGACTGACACAGACGTAGTGAAGGACTCCCTTTGTCTGTTGGCGAAGGAGTAGACCTTGCTTCAGTCAAGTGTGCCGCCATGCTGAATTAAGAGTATGAAGAGTTTTAGCACTGTATGTGATGTGTTGGCAATTATGTTCTGAGTGCACAATCGATCCAAGTTATGCTCAGACCCGTGAGGTAGAGTGTTTATAGTCTGCTGCACATCTATTTGTTACACTAACTGAATAACACTGCAGTTATTTTGATAGATACAGCAGCAGTTTGTTTTCTGTCAGGTATTTATCATTGTATATGTTCACCTAACTTTTTATATGATAGATATAAATACAAATAACTTTTACCAATGTTGTCAAGGTGATTGTAAGTTGAAGTGCTCGGGTCTTTCTTCACGAACCATCACCTAGTGAAAAAACGGTGTGCAATTTTCTTTTTTTCTTTTCTTTTATTTTGTGTGAGGGGGCGGGGAAGAGTGTCGACCCGATCACTGTTGCCATTTTTGTTCAAGTTCCTCAAAAGACCGTCCTGCCAAGCACAGGGGGACCATGTGTCCATCAAAGTCAGGCTGATATGAGACGTGAGGGCTGAGGCCTCCACGAGAGATGGAAGGATGGGACTGACTCATGCAGAAGCTCAGGAATCAGGATGTCACTCTCAGCACAGCACACTGCCATAGTGCATCAGCCCACACTGATCCTATGGAGAAACTCCTGGATCAAGTGCAGTATTTACCAGTGTCAGGTGCTGACAGGTTACCGTTTATTCAGGAGGTATTTCAAACAGTTCTTAATTAAGACACCCCAGAGATGATTTAAAACACTGTTAAATCTGCATTTCATAGCATAGCATCAACTACAATTTCTTATAGAAATAGACTATTAGAATCTGAGTTTGAAATACAAAATAAAACGAATAAAATGTAAGTAACTTCAACTGTAAAAAATAAACATAAATCATCCCATTTGTCCTAAAGAACCTTTACTGTAAAAATGATCCTTGTCAAAGAAAATTATCGCATGTCATTTTTTGCATGTTGCATTTATAAATTGGGCAATTAATAGTAAATCCTGTATGAGCTAAACAAACTAATGAGCTAGAAAAATAGCTTTTCAGTGTAACTTAAACTTGTGTGGTGTTGATGACCTTTTGTAGTTCTTTTAAAGATATTTTTTGATTTTTTTTGATGATGTGTGTTGCAGGTCTCACATTTCCCCCTCATTGACAGCACAGCATACTAAACCAGCTGGCGCTCACGTGCCCACTGTCCACCTTTTCTGTATTAGCAGCTCGAGCAGTTCTATATCTCGCTATCCGATGATTTCAGTCCCAGAGGCCCTGAGTGTCCATAAGTCTGTCCTCCGAGCCGCTGTGAAGACGATCAGCGGCAGGAGCAGTGCTTAGTAATCTGGATATAATCTGTGTAACCTGCTCAGATTATCCATCTTAATGGGTAGATACAGACCTGCATCACTGGAGTGCTGCTTCACTGTACCCTTTGTGAAGGTGTCTACATCTAAAAAGTCATGAGTCACACTAACCCCAAGCTTTCAGGTCTAACCTTGCTTCCTCTTACTGATTGATCAGTATATCATAAATTACGAATTAAGTCATATTAAGTCATTTAGCAACCAAGACAGTTGTACATCAGTGACCCTTTATTTACCTGGTGGGCCTATTTTACAAGCACTCTTTAAATGGCTGTAACTCCACTGCCGTTTGTGCTAGAGGCAAAATTCAAACAGTTTGGGAAAGAAGGCGACCTTTACGGGCATTTTCAGTGTGTCACAGCAGCACAAGGTATTTGTAAGGTATTGCTATGTGTACACAGACAGAAAGAATCGGCTCTGGATAGATTTTACCATGTGTGCTTCACATTACTTTGTTCCTCAACCAGTTTTGGGCTGGAGGAAAAAAAATCAAATGGTTCCTGAAAGATGAGAATTACATGTTTTCCTTTTACAGTCAAAATTACAGAGTAAGTCCATCAGGTCTGTGGGAAACTTGGCCGATGGAGGGTTAAGGGATTTCTCAAAAACAAATTAATTGTGGATTAATTTGTGCGACTCCTTGCTAGCTTTTTTAGCATTGTGGCCTCCAGGTAGCAAAACAATAATATATGCAGCAGGCAGAAAATACAGCAGTAACCAGAGGTAATTGTGTGGTAATTATTACAGATCGCGTTGTGAAAAGTATGTTTTCATCTGTTCTCTGTCATCCCGTATTGCTGCAGGTGATTTTTCAGTCCTAGGTCCTTTGGTCAGGGGCAAGCTTCAAAGAGGACACCTGCATTGTAAATATTGAGATAGGCACTTTTTCTATTGTTTGTAGGAGCTCCTGAACAAATGTAGCTAAACCCAGCCAAAGGGAATCACGGTTCTCATTAGAGCGCATAAAGGTGTGGCCATATTTTGCTTTTCCCTCTGAGGGAATCAGTGTGCCGTCAGAAACCTCTTAATTAATGAGACCTCCGTGAGAGATTAAACAGGCCAGAGCAGATTTAGACCTTCAAAACAAAATAGTTTGCAGGAGACAGGTCAACAGTGGCAACAGCGGACGCCTCAAGGCTGTGCTGGGCACTTATTTGCTGTTTTATTTAGCGTGGTGTTTTCGCCCGATTGGGGGCATCTTAATTCTCTAAATGACTTTTTAAGTAGTGCCCCTGCACTGCGTGACCCTGATGAGTGACAGGCCATTCTAATCCTTTTCACCAGGGAAAACAGGCTTTGTTGCAGCCTCTGGTCAGTTTGTTTTGCCTTTACTGCATTTAACACACTCGTAATTAAAAGGGTGAAACCAAAACGCTCTGTTCAGTCTGCGGCTTTGGGCTCGCGTTGGCGAACATCAGCGGGGGATCGCTGAGGCCCTGCAAACATCATAAAATCCTTTTTTTTAAATAAACAGACATGAAATGATGCAGAATGACTCAAAATAAATAACTGCGTGCTATTACAGTGTTGATTGTTGCGTTAGCGGGTCAGTTTCCATCAAACAGAGCGAAATTAACAGAACTTAAGCACTCAGACACAAAATTACATGTAATGTTGGGGATTCTTGACGGTGTCCCGGCTTGCCGTTTATCCTAGTCTTTTCTAGCCAACTGGGTGAAGGATACTCTGCCTGTTTCCCCACCCAAACTCTAGGTCCCATCTGCTCACAGAAAGGCACAGCATTTGTCAAAGTAGACTGGATAATGGCTTTGGCATCCTTATTATAATCTCAGCATAATCTTCATTTGTCCACTTTTGGCACCAGGACACTTCTGGGTTTGAGAAATCGGTCAGGACTCTTAAGTGTCCTCGTTTCGTTTTCATTAGCTCAAATCTAGGCATGAAAGCTCATTTAATTCCAATTTAAAACATGGTGGTTTCTGTATTATTTGGAGGCACAGAGAGCTGAGGTTGTTTTCCATCCTGCTGTGATTAGCCTGAATAAAACTCCCCAAATTAAAGCGGTCATAGAAATAAACTCTCATCAATCTGTGAGTCTGATTTTGACCTGATCGAGGCTTCTTCCTAACACATTTCAGGCATCTACTGTAACGTCATGATTGAGGCATTAGATTAAAATCAGATCCTTTCATCTCTAGGTTACCACTACAGCTACAATTAGAGTGCAGCAGTCATTAAGTTGCTTGGATAGTATTCACGCTATCAGGGAGTAATTAACAGCAGAAAAAGCAATAGAATACAAGCTAAAAACAGCTAAACTGGCTTTATTTTCAACTTCATGCTTGTAAAGACAACAGAGGGACAAACTTCATATTATGTCTCGCTATTCTCCATTAAGGTTGTGGCTCTCAGTTGACTACTGCTCCCCCTGTATGTGGGTCACATACACTGTTTCCAGCTGCGTAGCCCAGTCAGCTGTGCCTTTTGCCATGCCCGCCAACATCTGCTCCACAAAAACAATATCCAGCTTTTAGCACTCAAATGGAGGTTACACCATATGCCAGCAAGCCACTTAGGTTCTGCCAGGGGATCTGGGGCCTGGCCGCAATCGTCGAGGTAACAATGAAGGAGAGCGGTGCTGGAATATGAAGGAGAGCTCATTTTCCTCTTTTTTTTTTTTTATTTTTTTGCTTTATCCCAAGTCGTCATTTTGGTTTCTTTACTCAGTCTTTTGTTTTAATTGGATTTTTTTCCTTTTGTTTTATTTTTGAATTATCTATCCTTTTCCTTTTGCATTGTTTCCTCTTCAGCTGCTCACTCAGACCATCAGTGTGTGCCAGTGTGCATCTGCTCAAGGTGCTTTGGCAACATCACCTTCTGAATATTAATGCATCACCTAAAAACAGTTTGCCTGCAAGGTCTGCCACAAGGTCTGTTGCGGTGTGTGTCTACACTCTAATACCTGAGAATCATTTGTTGTAACACTGGTGCATTTTTGCCAAGGGGGGGTTATTTTTTAAAAACGAGTCCAAGCTACTTGCAACAGTGTGACTTCCCCTTTAAGAAAACTTGAAGTCCGGTTGCATGAAAATAAATTTAGCCATTTAAGGCCAATTAGGAGTGCAGATCTGTATAGTATAGGCTGAAGTGCTGCTCGCTATGCTGAGAGGTGATAATGGATTTTTAATTAAATGTGGGAGCCTAAGGTCCCAAAATGGAGCTTGCAGCTAACCAAGCAGTAGCCATTTGGTGACTGTACAGACAAGGTCCATTATTGTCTCTGAAGCCTTGAGTCTCTTTTATTTTCTGTGGTCTAGCCAGGGTGCAATCCTTCAGGACTTCCACAACTGCTCCTTTTGTGAGGAGGAGAAGTATGGAGTAAAGAAATAATCAGAAAAAATTAAAGAACTTCAGTTGTTTTTCTTTGCTTAACAAACAAATCAGCGATCTTTTATCACGCACGCCTACGCTTTATAGTACCGTGCCAGCGATTACCTTATTCATCTCTTGCAAGCTCTTGTCCTTGCTCAGTCTTTGGGGGTGGGTGGGAGAGTAGGGGAAGACAGACAGAGCCACGTGCTCAGGGGGTGGATCCACTGAGTCGCTCTGGGACGGCGGGTCGGGGCTGCCTTCTGCAGGTCACGGTTTCACTTGTGGGTATTAATTTGGGAGGGACAAGCACACAACAGCTGTGTGTGTGTGTGTGTGTGTGATGGCCATGGTGAGAGCTGTTGGAGGAAATGGTGAGAGGTGAGAAATCACCTTGACAGGGGCTGTACTGTATATCATACTTAGAGCCGATGCCACTCATGAATGCTGATTAGAGTCTACTGGGAGTTTAATTACTTTCTGCTTAAATGCTGAAGAGCAGTTTGTACAGGCTTGGAAAAAAAGATGGAAAATGTATCCGTTTTTGGCCACTAAACAACTTTGAGTATCATCAAGTTACCAGCTGGTTGAGCTTAAAATAACAACACCACCAGTCAGAATCTAACCAAAGGGCTACGCTGGCAAATAAGATATATTTTTCCTGTTGAAAGATACTTTTTTTTTTGTTTGCAGCATAGCAACATACTGTGAGTTATTTTTCAGGTTGTTTATGCCCACCTCTAGCTTGTATTTATTCAATCTGATTGCTATTTTTTGTCCAAATTCACACGTTTTTATCACGTCTATTTGATCGGATCACATCCGTCTGAGAGTCACTGCTTGTGTCGTGGAAATGCCAGCGCTTTTGGCAACGGCAGCAGATTTCTGTCAGCGTCTATCTTTGAACACCTCCCACATCATGTTCTGAGGAAGTGATTCCTGTCTGGTGCCAAAGGGGTGCAGTCCAACAACAAATGGCACTGGATGTGGTGGTGATGGGGGGATGAGAATGGGGTGGGGAGGACTCCGCTCATCCACCTTCTGCAGGCTCTTTACCAGCAATAAAATTAATCTTGAAATCATCTTTGCTTTAAAGAGTGTAATGACTCGGAGCAGCGCTGATGAGTAGCTGTATGGACTGTATGCACTTCCTTGGACAGTCAGAGGAGGGCAGTGCTTAAGTGGAAACAAAGCTGTCAGGGTGCAATCGGCTTCATGTGTTTGAAGTGTGTGTAACTGTGTTTATGCAAAGGTGTATCTGTGTTTGTATCATAGTGTGTGGCTCTCTCACAGCTCAGTGAGAGTCTGTGGTTTGCTGTTATCTGCAGCTTGTAGCATTCTGCTGGGTGTCTCTATTGTGCTATACGTTACAGTAAGTAACACAGACAAACTAGCACAGAAATTATGCTAATGAAGACAATGATTATGTTAATTTGCCTCTACCAGTCCAGTGCAATGATGCTGAGCCTGCATGATTATTAATAGGATCACAACATGTTAGATCACAAAGCGGTTAAGTTATGCTTCCAGTTCTCGGGTCACTTTTCTTTGACACCAAAATTTTAACCATTTTATCACTTCATAAAACAATGCTAATATTTTAGCGTGTCTATTTCTTAAAATATAGCAAATTTTTACATCTAATGAAATTACTTTAACATGATGTTTTTGTAGGTTAGCGGCTCTTATCTCTGCTCCAGCTGTGACTTCTCAAACAGACAACTTCTGTAAAGGCCGTCGCATGACTACCTCAAGAACGAGAGTGATACCTCGACAAATGTGTTCAGTCAGCAACCACGAACGGGCATCACGGGGACACGTCAAAGAACTGTGATCCTGATCAGTGTGAAAAGTGTAGACGAGGATGTAATATTGAACGTCCAGATGGTTTCGAGGCAGAGACAGACGTGCTGTGGCTTGGCATTATCTTTAATTCATATCTGCTCAGCCGTTCTCCCTGCGTTGTTAGGCGCTGGGAGACGTGAAACTAATTTTATACGGAGGACCAAACAAAGTAAGTTTAGTCAGTGTCACTTTGGCTGGCACTTCAGCTAATTTGTGTAAACAGTGTTGTGTATGATATAGTTCAACATGGTGAATGCTTTCTCTCGCAATTGGAAATGACTTTTTTGGGGTGTCTTGCCAACAGCTTGATGATGATGCTCAGAAGCCCCACTATGGTTCACGCCTCAGTGCTTTAAAGCAATTGTTAAGCTCTCTTTAATGACATGACATACACCATTATTGTGGTTGTCTCAGTCTCATATACTTGTTTATGTATTGTCTAAAGTTGTGAAATGTCAAATATTACACACGCTATCCTTGCCTGTTTGAATTTCATTCTTTAAGGGTTGAAATTCATATGAACTCCATATTGTATACTTTAAATAAAGGCTTTTAGAACAGACAAAGCTTACCCAGGACTGAGCTGGGCTGAAAGGTAAGGGTCTACTTCTCTCTTTTCTTGGGCCATTTTTAATCTAAATGAGTTTAAAAGTGAGGAGGTAGTGAAAGACTCAGAGCTTGGTCACACTCTTCAGCTATCAATGCTGTGCAGATGTGCTTGCATGTGTCGTTGTGACTGACAGAAGATGAGAAAGTCCCGATAAGGGAACAGCACGGGTCCCTCACAAGAAAGCATGAATGCATTGCAGGTATGAAAAAAGTACCTAATTGACCTAACGAGGGGGAGTATTCTTTATTAAGCTAATTTTCAGTGGGGGGAACGATTTCAGTGTCAGTATTGATCAGATGTTGAGATGATGAACTTTCTCTCCTCGGAGGATAGCTAGCTTCTAACATTCAATGCATCTGCTCTTCAGAAGCAACTGACAAATGTATGTTAATGTGTTGGCAGGATTCAAAAAGTGAAATGAGGCAGCCCATCTTTTCAGATCAGTCATGTGTCACAAAGCCAGAGCCTCAGCTCTTTCCTCTCTCCTCCATGGGGCCGGGATGACCTCAATAATTAAGGGACAATTTTAAAATGCATTTCTAATTTTCTACCAGACTGAAAAGCTTTATCACGGAATAGCTGACAAAAACCCTCCCCTTGAATGGGGGTGACTCCTGGGCTTCCACTAAACTGGTCATGAATGCACAAACCATCTGTTTTTCTGGCCGTTTGTCAGTGTGAGCGTGGCGGAGGCAGCTGTCGGAGTGGCCCCGGTTTGAATGATGGAGCACACAACCTTTGTTTCACTCTGCAATGGCTTTGTGAGGTCTGGCTCGTCCTGCTCACGATGCCCTGCAATGAAACCAGGCGGGAGACGGTTTCTGTGTTTTGCCCCACCAGTCGCCACCAAGTTGGCAGAAAGACAGAGTCGGAGCAAGAGAGACAGACTTGGAGAGAGCTTGAGGAAATTAAATGAACGAAGAGAATGAATGAAGGGGAAAGAAAAATGAGGGATTGGACAGAAGGGATGTGGTCAGAGAGTTAAAGAGAAGGGAAGGTGTATGGCCGGTGAGTGCATTGTGTTGGTGAATGAGGATCTGGGGCATTGTGTGCCGGCCAATCTGTAGCTCAGTGGGTGAGGTTGTCAAGCGCCAGAGCCAGGGATTAGGGCCAGAGGGCCAGGAGAGTGAGGTGAGAATGTGAGAGCAGCCAGCAGGGTTGGGGGGTACTGCAGGAGAGTGGAAGCATGAAAATATCGCATGATAGTAAAGACGGGAAACATTATTAGGAGCATCAAAATGTTGATTTGTTTTAGTTTTGTGCACTGCTTGACTGATCTGCTTAACTCTAAGAGTTTCAAATGTATGTTGGTAATTAAAAGCAACACAATTTTGTCTTTAATTTCCATTTTACTTGCATGAAAAAGGTGTTGCTGGTGTTGGTGGGAGTCCATGGTTGGCAGCCAGGAGTGCAGAAGGAAAATTCCTGTTAATTTGAGGCTCATGGATGCTCAAGGTTTCTGCCAGGGTATTGCAAGCTTGTAAGCACGCTGTGCACAAGTTGACCAGTGCCAGGCCAAAAGACCTATAACTGTTAACTTAGCTAATATTTCTTATTACCCTGCTGTTCCCATCAACTGTTTTACACACATGTTATACGCCACAACTTTTCTGGTTGCACTTGCACTGTGCTTTTTTGACATACCAAATGTGGATATAATCATGAATTCTCTAAAAAAAACAGTTGAAACAGCCATAACATAACTCCTGTGATTCTGTGGTCGGTCTTATTGTTTGCGGCTGTCCTAAACCTGCCGCTTCTCCCACTTTGTAATCATAGTGAAACACAGAAATAAAGAGATCATTGTTCGTTACTTGGCTTGGACTAAGAAGATTGGCTGGGACTACATGAATACATTTTGGTAAAAACAAAAAATGCAACAATTTCATGCGTTTGGAGCAAAAGCAGATTCATTCAAAACTAGATATTTCTGCTTATTTTGGGTTTTTAATAACACTGATTTTATTGCTCTGCATTTATATTTAATATGTAGGTTTCCAGAGTGATGATGCAGTGATGATCTTACTGAGAAATCAAATAGAAAGATAAGAAACAGAAAGGAAGGATTGTTGTTATGATTTTTTTACGCTGATAAGAAAAAGATTGGTACCGACTAAGCCCATCAAATTAAAATTTTATTCATATCATGTAAAATGTGTATTCTGCAATTTATTTTTCTGTTTTGTTACTTCGTATTCCCCTGGACAATTTCCTGTCCTCTTTCCTGGTACGATTTAACTTTTATTTGAAATTCATAATGACTGTTGTCCCCCATGTGGGTGACACTGACCAGCATGACCTAATTGCATACGTTGTTGTCCTGGCTGAAGCACTTGACCGGAACAGAGAGGCTGCGAGTCCACACGTGTGGGGGTGTAAAAACAAGTTCAGTGTGTGTCTGTGTGTGTGTGTGAGATGTACACCATTGTTGTGTTCATCAATCTGGCATTCACACATCGCTCACTTTGAACGATAATGTTCCTTATAGCTGTTTAGTGCATTCTCCATACAGTCTTGCTCTTTATTGACCTGAGTGACTCGTAAAATTCAAGAGACAAACGCACAGATGACAGCCCACGGTGACGCCCGCTGTAGGTAGCAATGGCCTAAGTCTCTGTGTTGTAATTTTGTGTATGCCTGCATGAAGTTTGGACTTCTTTGTGAAAGACATGTTAGACATGATCTAACGAGATCCGACCTAGTAATATTGCCATTCCGGCTTTTGTGGAAAAGTGCGCTCATTCAAACATGAAGTCGAAGCATTTAGATGTCGTCAGAATAATGGAAAGTGCATATCCGAGGGTCTTTGTGTAACCCGACATTAAACCAACATATGCAGGCAATATAATGCCATTACTAAAAAGGTCTTGTTTAGAGATGGAAGTTGACATTATTTATGATATTCTAGCACACTCGTGAAACTTCTGGATGATGTTGATGGCAGAGTTAATGACAGTTGCCTTAAGGCACCAAAGAAAATTTTTTCCCCGGCTCTTCCCGTGTGTGGGTTGACAGATGAATAAATGAGGGCCTGATAGGGTCTGTTCTTTCTGTCACAATACAAAGCTTATTTCACATGACTTACTGCTTGGTCACAGGCTTATTGTGTTTGGATGCTTTGAAAATCTTTTCTCTTCTTGCAGTAATGAAGTTCCTTGTGTTATAATGCAGTCTGTTGTTCTTTGTAGCACTCGCTAAGCTTGTTAACAGCTATGAATAACTTTAAAGGTCTTAGTGTGACAAATGTCATGATTAAAAATAGTTTTTTGCACTTTTAGGCTGTATATTACATTTCAGTTTCTTGTGTGTTTAGTAATATAAAGAGTAGCATTCCCTTTTTGTTGTTTTTTCTTGACATTTTATTGCATCTCATTCATTTGTAATGGCCCAGCGATGCCGGCTGTGGGCTGGTAGAGCTTATGGTGGAAAAGCAGAGTTTAGCAGAAAGCAGTTGTGTTCTCTCACACGGCAGTCTGAGCATGGCGTTTTTCTGTAGCCCCAGGGCAGGCAGGCACCCAGCGCTAGCACTGCCCGTGTCCAGCCCCTCCCCATCTGTGTGTCACGAGTCAGATCTTGTTAGAGATGATGGTTCTCTGATGTGGACAAATTGTCACTAAGGGGGGACCTGGAGACTGAGAGACACGGCTTTGGGTATTTTGAGGGGAGAAAGTGTAGAGAAATGTGTGTGCAGAGCAGGACCTGAAACAGCAGAAGGGCAATTCTGGTGCTTTGTCCCCGCCGTGAGGTGTAGAGTATCTCTGGGGTTTCATCCAGCTCCTCTGTTGTCTCGTGTTTAGCTGAATGTTAGTCTGGATGCTCATAGCAGCCAGGAGATCTCAGTAGGTATTTAGCTGCATTTAGTTCAGACAGCAGCAGAGAAACAATAAGCAAATCCCATAAGTCCACGGCGCCACACCGACGAGCCTCTCCTTTGCCGAGGTGTTGATAGGCGTGCCAGTCGTTGCGTTTAATGGGGCACTCGGGGAGACAAAATAACCCCCGGTTCTCTTTCAAAATGCATGCATCAGGTGCAGTTTCTCATTTCAGATCTGCGGCAACCTCCAATAGACTGCCAGCCACTCATTCATGATCTCACACTTTTGTCTCTTAACCTCCTAGGCTCACAATAAGCAGTGCAGTGACAGAGTGGCCCCTCTTTTAATGGTTAACGGGCCAAGAGAGGCCAAGCATCAACACCAGGCTTTGAGAGGAGGCTGGAGAAGCATATGGAGCTCTAAATAAAATTCAGATCAAGCACAATGATAGCTGAGTTCTGCTTTGTGTGTGGACGGCTGGGTGAAAAAAGGGGGCGGAGTGGAAAGTTGGATTCCCATAATAAGATCGTGAAGCATGAGGAAATGAATGTATGGCTCTGTAATGTGGCACGCTATTGATTCTAGAGGAAAATTGCAGCGGCAGTATTATTGTGGGGGGGGGGGGGGGGGGGACATACTCTTCAACTCTGCCCTTTATTACTCCTCAACGGCTGGCTGCAGTGAAGCCTCATCATCCGCCCAGAGTTCTGCTCCTAATCAATGACGCTGACAGATGACAGATTTTCCAAGCTTGCAGTCTTTGTCAGAGGCTGATGATCTGAAAAAGGCTTGGGTGGTAGGGCAATGAATAAGATGTTTAAAGCTCATAAATAAGCCCTCCAAAAGCTGCACTGCTGTGTGTATGTGTGCATGTCTGTTGCAGAAGAAGGGTTGTAGGGGGATATTTTTTCTTTTTTTTCTCCTCCCTCTTTTTTCACACTTGCAGAATCTGCGGCCTTTGAAGGACTTGTGAAGCCGAAGGCATCCCGTTGCTCAATCAAACAGATTAAGTCAGTCAGACAAGCAGCGATCTGTCCTATTCAATAAAGTTACTTTTGTCATGCTGGATCTCAGAGGGCCTCATATATGCATAACACTGGGCTTGGACATGTAACCGTTTTATCACAGTGTGAGCGGGCTTTGACTGGATTTTAGTTTGCTGTTTTTCTCTCCTTAGTCTTACGCCATCAACGTAAAAGACAATATTATTTATGGCAAACGCTATTTAATTGTTTTTTTTCCAATATTTTAACATTAACTTGAACGAATAATAAGATTAGAGTTAAAAAACCTTGTGATGTTCCTTAATCCCCTGATCTGTGAAAAGTTGAATAAGTAGTCTAAAGCACGGGGCAACCCAGTAATGAGGACATCTGTTTTCATATGGTCCTTGACATGTAGCACCAGAAATTTGATGTCATCCTGTCCAAACTGGTACATGGCTGGCAGACAGCATGGCATCCTGTGATTGGTTCTGACAAGCCAGTGACAGCTCTGGAGGTGAGGAGGGTGCATGACAAAGGGCAAGCAGAGGATGAGGGGGAACGGCGTCAGGCTATAGGTCTGTTTGTCTGTACGTCTGCCTGTCTTTTCTGGATTCAATAACCCACCCCCTCTCTCTCAACCACCATCACCCCCTCCTTTATAGCATGCTGCCATCAACACTCAACCTCCACCCATGTTTATCAAACCAGTGACACTTCCTTATCTGTAACAGCTGTTCTGCAGAAATATATTGCAAAAACATGTATCTTTATGTATAATATCTAAAATATTGCTTCTATTTAAAAGTCATGGTTCCTCAACCTTCACTCATTTATATAGATTTTATATCAGTATTTAGACCCCAAGGGGACCAGAAGCTGTTGTGATGTTCTTTTATCAATTGCTAAATAGGCCAACCACGGTTGTTTGTGGCTGGTATTATTATTTTAAAGATGGCCACCTGTCATTATGAAAATCAGCTGCTATGCTTTTGTACACAGCTGAGCACTGTGAGAGCCAACAAAGCCTCCTCGACGCCGAGAGTATAACATGTTTTTGGCAGCGAAATTCTCCTTGTCATTTTTTTTCTGCCTCAGACATAAAAGAGAAAGGAATCTCTGTTTCATACATGGGGCACTTATTAGGGCTCCTAATGAAAAAGGTTCCCATTTAACACACTGACATGTTATAGCAGCCTGTGATGACTACATCAGGAGTTTGTCTGCTGGGCTCACAAAGCAAATTAGATGGCTGTTTTCTCCTCATGTGGCCAGTCTCCAGTGTGACCTTGCATTAGTGCATATGCTCACAGCAGGGTCACTGGTTTAGGGCATGATCTGTCAGCCTTTGTTTATGAAACGCAGACAGCACAAGCCTGTAAGATAACATATTTCATGCAATTAGTGGTCTGCTGTACAGCATTTCTCTACAGAGTATCAGTAAACAACATATATTATGGCACTTATATTCCATATACATGTTTACATGGAGCAAAATGATTATGTTGTCTTTTTTCAATTAACTGCAGAATTAACGTACAAAATGAAAAAAATCTAGTTTATTTTGATGATATGTTGCTTAATTTGCATTTTGACAGAGAAAGATTAGCAAATTCTACAATTTGAGAAACTGGAAACTGCAAATGTTCAATTGTTCAACTGTGGATAAATTCCTGTTGGATGAAAACAGTTTAAATGCAGGAAGAATAAATGTTGCCTGCGAACGCTTCTGATAAAGATGTGTTCAGGTTAGATCAGCTTGGTGTTCGCATGATTGAGATGGCTTCGATATGATAGAGATAGGTTGACAGAGTCTGTCAGTGCAGAGTTGGCAGCAGCTCTGACAACAGGCGCCCTCTGACAGTCGCTCTATAAGGCTTGGTAACCAGCCTTTTTCCTGGGAGGTGTTCACTGTCACTGTGCATTGTGGGTGCCTGGCAGCAGTATTTCTCGAGGCTGTCAATCTCCACAGACACTAACCTGCCATGTTAGATTTGACCTCCACTGGGGAGATTACTGTCTCCAAGCTTTAGAGGCATCCTTCATTTTTCTCTGCTCTGTAGGGATACCTGGGAGAGATGAGACGGGAATGCACGCAAGATTTGTAATGCTTAAATGTGACAAGAATATTCTCATTGCTAAAACCATTACAGCTACTTTTTTTTTTACAGTCAACATTTTAACTACTGCCCTTTCTGTATTTTAGAAAATGTATCTGGGAATTGATTTCTGTGATATGCAGCATTACGGGAATGTTAAGTTGCGTAGTAGCACTGCATATCCGTGTTTTTGTGGAGTAGAAATGAGTTTTGGATAAGGACACTGGCTGTGACTTTGATGCGATATGTGTGTGGGAGGCCTCAGAAATGCCTGCTAATTAATGGCGTTACATTATTACTCTCAGCACAACTAGTACAGCAACTAGACAGAATAAGCTATCACTAGGTATATTTTGGGATGTGATAAGTTTTGTTCAATATTCTGCCGTGAAAGAAACAAAATACTTTACTGTTGACTCATTTGACTCACGATGAATAGATTAATGCTAATGCTCCACTCCTTGAAGTTGATTATACTAATCTGAAGCTATTAATCAGACAAACTTTTGTCATAGTCTCTTAAAAATGTTATATATCCACTACAGCAGCTTTGAGTGATACAACAATTTTCTGCCTTTTTAGGAAATAAGAAACTGAAACGTGGTCCTTAGACTGTATATCAAAGATGGAAGCAGCCACCATGTAATGAACGTATGAGGAATTTAACATAACTACCTCAAGTTATGAATTTTGGTTGTCCCATCTTAATCTTTTGAAACTAGGTGTGACCATATTTAAAGGGTTGGTCTGCTAATTCTAGAGGTAGCTATCTTGGTTATCAAGGTTCATACGTTCTTCATTGTGTTGCTAAGTGGGATGCTTTTGGCTAATGAGGCTTAAAACAAAACATTTCTTCATGTTTCAGACCTGAAGCTGTCCATTTTTTATGTACAGTCTGTTGGTGCCCTACAATGTCGAGAACAAACCTGAGTCCTTCCTTAGTTACGCTGAATAGTTTTGGACTTCTGGGGGCTTCCCATGATGCACTGGGAAGTGTTTCTTCCTTCACACACATCTTTTGACTCTATCTGTTTATGCACCACTGTGCACTAAGTCATTCATAATTATGAATTTCTGACTCTCTTCCACAGCGTAGCTTTTGTCCTCTCTCCCTTCCCTCAACTCTAACTGGTCACGGCAGATGGCTGCCCCTTCGTGAGCCTGATTCTGTTGGAGATTTCTTCCTGTTAAAAGAGAGTTTTTCCCTCCCGCTTTTGCCAGATTTTTGATAACAGTGGATAGTCTGATTGTTGATGTTTTCTCTGTATTTTTGTAGAGTCTTTATCTTAAATAATAATATAATAACATAAAGTGCTTTGAGGCGCCTGTTGTTGTGATTTGGCACTATGCAGTATAAATACTCAAGCTTTATTGTCATAAAGCTTGAGTACCACAGGTGTTGTTGAACTGATCATCTGGCTCCCTGCTGGCTTGTAGCACATAACTGGCATAAAATAATTCAAGAAATCTTTTCTCAAATACATTTTAGATTAAAAGGATCAGATGCATCTAATTCTGAGTGCTAACTAAGATTGCCAGGAGTTGCTTCTGACTGTTTGCGATAGTAACTTTATTTTATATGTAAAAAAAAAAAGTCTTTCTGGGATAGTAAGCATGAGATGATCCAACAATGTCAAGAATGATGTGTATCAAAATCATCAAAATTTCACAACGCAGTGGATTTTTTAAGCTAGTTTAAGCTAACTGGCTGTAGTCTTATATTCACTTTTCTCTGCAGGCTAAGAAATCACTCATTGTTTTGTTTTTTGTTTTTTACATTCAGTCTAACTTTTCAGCTCCTATCTGTCTGCTGAAGATGTGTAATGTTTGATACTGTGCACGTTAGTCTGCAGTAAATGCAGACTTGCATAATCAGCTGAGAAGGAAGTGACTCTGTTCTGTCCAGTGGTGACTCTGTCAGCAGTGTACCTCCTCACGCTGGTGTCTGTCTATAATTACATTTGAGTATGATGAGCTGTATGTACTACAGGATGTTGATGGAGTTTCTGTGTTCAGTAATGGCCTTTAACTTGAATTATTTGTATTAGGTTGAAGCTTTTACATAGACGCCAGGTGTTTTTTTTTTTTTTTTTCCCAAACTTATTTTAACTTTGTAGTAAAATTTGATAATGTACCTTAATGTTGGAAATATTGGAATTTCCAATAACCTTTTTTAAGAAGGTTCAGCTATGCTATCAGAAGCTAGTTCAGCACATAACGATGTTGTTTGAGATGGGCCATCACACATAAATTTACTGCTTTCTCCATTCTTATCGTAAATTGACTGGTGCACTGAGAACGAGTGGTTATACAGTCACATAAAACCCCCAGTTATGACCTGTGTTCTGTTTAGCCCTTGATAGAAATGTGCTGTTGCTTCCTGGTGTATTTCTGACCATGAAAATTATAATATGGAACAAAGATTAGAATAAAATTATCGTGGCCGGAAGGCATTTAACCGCCTTGTTGAGGCACGCTGTTCGGGGTTAGAGGAGGGGGGAAAAAACCCTGGTCCCCAAGAATAATGATAATACATTAGGCTGTGAGCGTGCTGGTATTATTGCTGTACATTATGTATGTTCCATTTATACTACCTCACACAGCCCAACCACTGCTGACGGATAGGTCATTACTTCCCGCACCGGTGAACACTTATCAGGCCCCACTGCTGTTTATGGCCAGAATGAAGAGCACTTGTCAGTCAAGGTCACTGCTTTGTGTGTCCTCTTTAATAGTTCCTTCTTCACAGTTGTTGAACTTTGTATTCTAGCTCAGGCCCCCCCTCTAAGTGGTGAGGGAGATGGGGCAGCTTTATATTCAGGTAGATTCAAGCTTTTATGTTGTGTAGAGGAGCAGCCCTGCTGGAGATGCTTTAGCGGTCTGAGCAGGATTAAATGTTTCTAAAAATGTGAATGTAATCTGAAGACAACAGGAAGCTCAAAGAGATCTGTGTCCAGTAAAAGCAAGCTAGCAAGCTGCTCTTCCATGTTTGTTTTTTGTGTCTGCCCGTGTGTGCATGAAAAACGAAAGTGTATGATAAGTTCGGGTGACAGGATCCTAAGAGCCCGCTCTAACTGGAGGGCCAATGCTAATGCATGGCTGGTTGCGTTACACCAGCTAGTGCAGAAATCAGAAGTGGCCCACAGTGCAGTGCAGGCTTTGGCCCTGGGACAAAACCAGATTTTGGTTGCCTTGGTTTTCTTTTAGCCTCAAGTCTCAATATTTGTCATCTCCGCACAAGTTGTATCTCTGTATCTTGTAGCACTGTAGGCCTATAGAGGCAAAGACACTCACTTGTTTATTCAGCTTTCTTAGGTAAAAAGGCTTGCCCCATGGTAATTGTCAATGTTATTTTGTGTTTAGCTCTGATCTCTTTTTTTTTTGTCTGCACTTGTTTTCTGCTCCACAAAAACGGCTCCTTCGAATAAAACAATGAAAAAATCTGTTGTAAATTGTAATCCACACTTTCATATTTGAGTCAGATTGATATTTTTACCAGTATTGGCTACATCCCAAAAAAAAGAAAAGGGAAAAAAAACGCAACTGATGAAGCAGAATTTCCTGAAAAGATCTAAGACGAAATCACAGGTGTTACCACAGTGTTGCACCATGCAGGCAGCACTGTCACCAGCAGACTTGCAGTGTCAGATGAAGTCCACACGGATGCAGCTTTTCAACATAAAGAAACTCGATCTGTGGAAACCGACTTTTTTTGTCTCCCTTCACCCTGTGTCAGGACTTCATTTTCACTCCGCTGTCATACTTCCAAACAAGGGGATTTTTGACAAGGTGCTTTTCATTGTCATCGTTTTCCCTGTAAGTCACCCAGCATAATTTACGGTGCTCACCTTCCCAGCCTGTTTCCCCCCCTACAAGAAAGCCCCTCCACAGTCCCACTCCGAGCTGTAAAAATGAACAGTTCCTGTTTCTCTGCTTTGATGCAATGCTGACAGGAGTCACTTTGATATACTTGGGAGTATGAAATTTAGATCTGTCCTGTTTTTTTTTTTTTCCTTCCCGAGGCTTCATCTTTGCAGACATTGGGAGCTGTCATTTTGCAACACCCTGTGATGTGGGTGACACTCAGCTGCTTTGACAGGTGCTGGACAGCAGACACACTCGTAGACGAGCTGGCAATATTTCTTCAGGTAAAGTGCTGAAATGTGTAAACGAATTATTGATAAATTTATCTCTGCACATTTTTTTTTTTTTTAATAAAGTCACCCTTCTGTTCAGTAAAAAAGTCAGCATTTCATTAAATATCACTAGTTTAGACTGGTTTATTCATATTTAACAACTAAAAATTCAAGACAATTTAATAACCAGCTTTACTCATTTTACAAATCCACGAAGCATCTTTAAAATGCTTCTTTGGACATTCATGAAGATATCAAAATTTTCCAACAGTCTTAATCTAATGCATGCAAAAAAACAAGCGTTGTGTCCAAGATCTTAAAACTGCCTAGATATATTACACTTTAAATGCAATCCTTATTTGCACCTAATTTAATATTCATCCCTCAATAAATGAGTCATTGAGCTGATCTGTATAAGAATACAAACTGAGTAATCTTATCTTATTAGCATATTTTTTATGTGTCAAAAAAATGGAAGACTTTTCTAACTTTACATTAGAGACACTAGCTAGGTGAGACGGATGGTTTCGTTGCAGTGCTATGGTTAGATCTCGGTTGCATGGTGCACTGTGGGAGCCCACAGGGTGTGTGTTCACAGCGTTTCCTGGATTAGACACCTTGGTATGGCCTGTGGAGAGATGTTCATAGTCTGCTGTTCACACAGTCTGCCTGCTACAGCTGAGCTGCCCTTTGCCAACAGGCCTGGAGACAGGACGAACACATTTAGATTCGCATGTCGCAGTTCTCTGTTGTCATTATTTTTCACTCTTTGCTCTTGTAGGTGAGGGTAATTCGAGGCTGAACGATGTAGACCAATAAAAAAGTGTTTCAAAAGTTTTGTTTGTGTGTCCCCTCAGGTGCACCTCTATTCACTTGGTAACATTTTACAGACTTACATGCAGATTTAAAATATCTGATTAGAGCGCTGGTAGACTGCCTACTGGATAGCTTGGCAGTTTTGTGCCTGATAGCACAGTTCACAGCTTACCAGGCCTATTGTTTCACCACACACACGCACGCACACACAAACATGTTGACATGCTCATCTGTCACTAGGAAAACCGCCACAGGCTGTGGCCTTGGCACAAAGACATTCTCCGAGCTGAGTGAAGATGCTCAGAGCCAAGATGCACCCAGTCAAAATGTTAAGAATTTCACATGCCAGAATCGACAAGCACAAGCGTTGATTTGAGGAGAAATGATGTTGAAGCAGCACTGTTGATACACATGACAAAGATGCTTTATGGGTTTTGGACAGCTTTAAAAACTCCCTGCTTGGTTGTGTTGTTAGTGCTTTGAAAATCTAAAGAAATAAACAAATTACTAAAAATTATTTAGCATATATATATATATATATATATATATATATGGTCGGCAGCCTTATGAAATTTCCCCTTGTGGGACTAATAAAGGTATATCAAATCAAATATATATGTATATGTATATATGTATGTATATGTATATGTGTATATATGTATGTATATGTGTGTATATATATATGTGTGTGTGTGTGTGTGTGTGTATGTATATGTGTGTGTGTGTGTATATATATATATATATGTGTGTGTGTGTGTGTGTGTATGTGTGTGTGTGTGTGTATATATATGTGTGTATATATAGGGATATTTAAAAGCTATTATTTTCCTGACAGTTCAGTGTCAAACATAAAAATGTTCCCTGTGTCTAAAATTAAATCTACCAAAAGAGCTGCAACAGGGCAAAGCTAATGAGACGTCATGCGTGCAGGGTGTGGTTAAGAAGGGTTGTTTACTTCTGTGTAGGAGCTTTAAGTAGACATTATTATCATTATTTTGCATCTGTATTCGTTCAAGAAACAGCTGTTGAATTTTGAGCGAGATTTAAAGTGGCAGGGCCTGCAGTTGTTCTTGTTCATTCAGCTAACTTAGCTTTGACATGATGGCTTCTGGCAGAGTTTTGTGCTGAACTCAACATCTGTGACAACTGTCAGCACCACTGACCAGTCCTCTCCATGTCTCTTTCTCTTTTGTGTCTGTATATCCCTCTTCCTCTGTTCTCTGTGTTTTCCTGCCTTCCAGGATTGCCCACTTTCGGGGGTAAAGACCAAAACAGAAAAAGCGGGAAAAATGGGAACCTTTGTTGCCACTAGATCAGTTTCTTCTGCCAGTACCCATCTCCATCACTGCCACATCAGCTGGTCCCAAGGTTGTGAGGTCATCCAAACATCTGGCCCCTCCGCCATGTTTTCTAAGGTCAGTGGGTAGCATCTGTTATAGACCCCACCACCTTCAGTGTCTCTGACAATGAAGATCACGCTGAGAAAACCAGACAAAATACTTTGATCAGTTATAATTGTTGACAGGAAGTAGATCTGATGCGTGTAAACCTGCTGCAATCCATTGCGGTGCTCTGGTAATTTATGAAATAGTCTTGAAATCCAGTGTGTTTGTTCATATACAGTTCTTAAAAAATAAATTAGAGCACCTGCCAGAAAAACAAGAAAACACAAATTTTATAGGAATCTGTAAAAGCTGAAAATGATATTGCTATTTATTAGGCAAGTAATAAACAGGTGTTTGTTTTTCTTTTATCCTAATTTGAGCCGTCACACTGGACTTCTCTGAGGAGTCACAAATTAATCAAGCATGATATTATTTAAGTACTAAGACAAATTTTTCTGATTAGGAGTCCAAGTAAATAACTGTAATTTGACATAAAACAAATAATGTGCCTTATTTCAGCTTTTTTAGTAAAACTGTAAGTTTAAACAATCATGGATAACAACAACAACAACAACAATTATACTTTAGAAATAAAAATATCATTTTGAACTCCTCTGTATACCAAAATAACAGTAAACAGCAGCCAATCCACAACAGAATGCATGAAAAATAAAAGAATAAAGTTGTTGCAGTGACCCAGTCAAGTTCAGACCTCAGCCTGATTCAAATGCTGCGTTGGGACCTCAAGAGAGCTGCGCATAAATGAATGCCTGCAAACCTCAATAGACTTAAGCAACACTCTAAAGAATAGTGGGCCAAAATTCCAAAACTGATAAAGTCATATCAGAAAAAAGGTAAATATTTAAAAACAAATGCTATTCTAAATCACATACATATGTATAAAGACAATCTTGAAG
Source organism: Simochromis diagramma (assembly GCF_900408965.1). Taxonomy (NCBI): domain Eukaryota; kingdom Metazoa; phylum Chordata; class Actinopteri; order Cichliformes; family Cichlidae; genus Simochromis; species Simochromis diagramma. The sequence goes on from NW_024387040.1 coordinate 4,968,048, forward strand.
CAGTCAGTTCAATAACATGACTAGTTCATATTTTCCTGTTGATTGGCTCTTTGGGATAAGATCTGCCAGCTTGGGTTTCCCACTTGAATTTGTGTTGAGGGTTTTTTTTTTTTGTTTTTTTTTGCGTGGCATTTCTCTCACTCGTGTTTTTGTTAATCAGATGCAGAAAAGTAATCCCATATTGTAACCGAGCCTGTACCCAAGACCTTAAACTTCCTAATGTCACCTTGGAGACGGTGTAGATTTTTCCTTTTCTTTTCCACGTGCTTTCTGAGATCACGCAGCACAGTGAGTACTGATTAGGATTGAGTTATTATAAATAGTTCAAAATATGAATGAATATGCATAAATATGAATCACCTTTTTTATGACTAACCATCAGTCTTTTTTCTAGTTCATTTTAGAGGATTTTTGTAAAATAGGAAGGACTGAACTCTTTTCAGCAACTCTGTTTATAATTATACAACAAGTCAAAGACACAGAGGTACAGAATGCTTCAAAGACTTAACTTTTAATTTAAGCAATTTTGAAGAGTTAATGTTTTGGTGAAGTGTCTCAAGGCTACAACACTGTTTTAGTAAGCTGCTCTCCACTGTTGACCACTTCATGCAGTATCTCTGTACGAAGTACTGCAGTTTGATCCATTGTTTTGGATCTAAGTTATGATTTGGCCTCAGAGCATAATTCCCTGCAAAAACAGCTCAGAGATTGGTCACACTAGTTGCATGCCAACTCTTCATATGTGTACATTCAGTGTTATTCAACCTTGCTGGAGTTGTAGTTTAGATCTTAAAGCATTAACTTGCCAGGCCTGTACTATAAAGGTGAATTAAAATCCATAAATTACTTAAAGCTTAAGCCAGTTGCAGTTGTCACATTTTCTCATTCCCAGTTCTTGACACAAGGACACATTCATGCAAATATTGAACTTGTCTAGTCCTAGGAAGTCCCTTTCCATGTCCAACATCAGCCATTTGGTAACGATAGAAAGAAGAGTACTGGATTTATCTGTCCTACTCCAGAGCAACATGGCCACTGATGTGTTTATGTAGAACCAGGTTTGTGAGGCAGATGATTTGGTGGCATGTAGGCACCTGTCTCTTTGTGTCTGTTCCCAGTGAAGTTTGAGCAGCAGCCGGCGTTGTGATGTCAGGGGCTCTTAGGGGTCAGAACAGGAATTATTGAACAGAGGGTGGCTGACAGAGCGAGCTGGCACTGGGAGCAAACAGATGTTGCAATCATAAAGAAATACACAACCTCTGAATTAAATATGAAGAGCGGGGGGGTTGCAAGAATTGAGCATACTTCTCGACTCTCCGTTACTTGTCCAATCGCAGCAACTTGTTGCAAGTTTAGGAATCACCGATTGGTCGGTGGCCATCATCACGAGAAGCAGGTAAATTGGTTAAATTATGCAGGTTTCAAAACCTCGAGGACAGGATGCGACTAAAAAACCTTGGAGGAAAAAAAACATCTTGCAAGAAGGCAGCTGTTCAGAACATACTGCAGATTCATTATTCACAAGCAGAGAGTCTCTGGACACAGCATGTTATGTCAAAGTGTTTTAAAGCATTTACGCCACAGTGGCTCAGTGATGAAATCTGTAAAAAAGAGAAGAATCTGACAGAATGTCCTCAGAACATTGTTTTACCACAAGTGTTTTGTTTCCCAGCCATTTTACAGGGTTTTTCACTCACAAGGAATTACAAGTGTGTCTGAATATTTGATGGCAGAAGCCATGGAGACACTTTTGCGTCTTCTTATCGTCGTAATTCTGCAGTTTGCAAGTTGTGCACCGCGGTTCTTTACAAGAAATTTGATTTGTGTTTTACTGATTTTTTTTTTTTTTTAGATGCTCATATGTTTAAACTCCATGCACAGTCGCTAGGAGTGTGTTATATGGAGTGTGTGTGTATCATCGCATTGATATACTGTGTTTTATGTGATTTTTAGGGGATTTAAGATTCATTTTAGTAGTTGTCATGTAACACGAGATGTTTCCTCTGTTAAAGGTAACAAGGAATTGTGATTTGAGCCTTAAGTTTCTTTGTCATGTGATGACGTGACTCCCAAAGCCTTAGAAATAGCTTTGTAATCCTTTCCTGACTGATGGATGTAAATTATTTTGTTTTTAAGCTGCTTCTTTAGATCGTGGCATGATGCGTTGCTTTTTGAGATCTTTAAGGTAACTTAAATTTGTCAGGCAGTTTCTATTTGAGTTTTTTTTTTTTTATTAAACAGGTCTAGCAGTAATCGGGTCTGGGTGTGGCCGTTGAAACTGAACCAAGGGTTTTCAAAAGTGTTTAAAACCTCATCCGAAAATTCCGATTTTGGTTGGTTCAGATGTATAACTTCCAGGAGAAAGAGGTCCTGGTAATTTAAATAATGTTTCAAACAAACAGCCCAAATAATTGCCCAGAGGTGTTTCAGGGTGGACTTGTAATCGCTCTCCTCTTCTGTCTTTTCTTTTTCTCTTTATTCAAGCCACACTAAAAATAACAGAGAGCATCTAGTGTCACATTTTCCTTCTTCTGTGTTACACCGTGAAAATGTCATTGAGCGACAGCGGTGACTTTTTCAACCCAATAGGTGCCACCTGACAAACCTGATCTGTCTCTCACCGTAAATGCACCTCAACATGGTAAATGCAGTTTTTCCTAACACTATATTAACTCATTTCACGACATATTTTAAACCCACTGCTGCAGATCTGTGTGTGTGTGTGTGTGTGTGTTTATCTTTAAAGTGGATGGCCTCCTGCCAGTTGGGCCTACTCCGAGTGCCACAGTGTCAACAGTGAAGAGAAAGGGCCAGAGGGGTGATGTAAGTATTGATACACTTCTTGAAATCACTTTGTCACCACCAGACATGCCAGGCTGCTGAAGTACCACACAACAGCAGGAAGATGATTGTGAATTCTTGGCAGCAGGATGAGGGATGCCATTAAAAAGGCAAATGTGATTAATTTTTAGTGAGAACGCTCTCATGTTGGCGAGTCAGTGAGGTCGGGCTAAAAGGATGTGACACAGAAATTACTCCTCCCCCTGCTCCTAATGTGACTCGTCATTCTCAAGAAATATCTTGGAAATGGGAAGACAAAAACACTCTCATCCAATAGCCTATTTGTTCAGGGCTTTTGTGGCAGGAATCTGGCTCGATAGCACAAAGAAAATCCATTGCTCATTGTAGATCACTGGCTATTTAACACACGATCGAGGGAGATATTTGATACGTCATCATCCTGGCCCGTTTAGTTTGTCTGTTTTAGTTTGTTTAAAAAGAGAAAGAAAATGAAATGCCTTTTTCTGTTCCAGTACTGTGTTTTTCTGTAAACCTGTTCGAACTAAGACTCCCCCTCCTCACCCCTGTGGAGTGACATTTTCCAGGTGACACAATGGCGTAGGCCACACTTAATCTGGACCCCTTTATAAACACGGCGGGGCTGCGGCACCTCCACCGCTGCCTCTTGTCTCTGTCTGTATAAGCGCTAACAACAAAAGACAGGACACAGGTCACGTTAAAGGTTATGTCCTTTTCTGTTTCATGCAGTTTTAGACAAATGATTTTTACAACTTGAATTCATGTAATTATTGATATGCACAGCAGATAAAACCGCACAAGTCTTCTTCATTTTAGTTATGTTGTGACTTTTTCAGACTCCTCATCATCAGTGTTTTTTTTTCACACCAAAAAACCTAAATAAATTGCTTGATACATTTTTTTAGTAAGAAAAAAACCCCCAAATAACTGCTGAATCTAGAAAATATGGTACAAATTAAAACTCATATTTTCACATTAATATTTAATTTTAAAAAAATTCTGGCAATTATTTCATGCTTTAGAGTGTTAAGCGTTAAAGTACAACAAATTCATGTGTGTTTAGGGGTTTGCGTGTAGAGGCAATGAAAAGCAATATTCATATAAAGTGGTGTTTTATAGAGCTCTATAGAGGTTTATATGAAGCCCACAATAACTTTTGCCTGTCTATGTGCCTTCTTAGAGTTTTATGCTTCTTCATGTTCCTCAAAATGACACAAGAGAACCACAACAGCAAAGTTATGATGAAAAAACACCCCAAAACAACCAGCTGGAAGTGGTTTGAACCACATATAGCTGAGAGACAGTCTGTGTACTAAAATTACGCTAAAGATTGATCTTTTTCATATTTAGTCATAAGTCATTTATCTATTTTTTATTCAAAAAATGTCAAAAGGCTGAAGGTTCTGAGTCTATTTAGCCTCAGTGTTTATAATTGAGCTATAATTGATTCCCCAGACATCCATGAATAGAGAGCCTCAGAGTGCTCAGAGTCATAAAAATTACACTCTGCATGTCTTGGAAAGATGAAATTGTAAAACGTTCCCCAAAATGGAAGTGTTTCTTTTAAAACTGCCAGCTGCCCTCGCTGAAAACGAAATATCTTCTGAGTGTTAAATCGATTATAAAAGTCACAAGCCAGCAGAGATCACAATTGCTTAATCCGTTCTCGCTTGTAATCTTGGATTAGCCCTCGGTTTACGTCTCCTCAACAGAAAATAACAATTCCACTGCACACAGGCCAGCAGGACAGTCAACTGCACACCGTGCTGTAGTTTACTTAGGGTGGAAAACTGCTCACGTTCTTGTATCCCATTACCATGACCACCTTGAGATAAATGGCTCTTTCTCCCTTCTGCCATAAGGTTTTATATCAAACGACATGTGTTGAGTATCTGACTGCAGGTTATATTGTTGCAGCGGAAATAAAACAATCACTTTTGGAGTCGTTTCAAGGCGCCTGCATGCGCTGTGTAACTGCTGGCCGACCTATACGCACAGTGTTTATAGATGTAGGGAAGAGGACAGTGGCAGGTGACAGGTTAACTCTGCTGTGTAAATTCCTGGGCCGTGTATGATGTAGCCTGTGATCCTGCGGTCCTTGATTAGATCTGAGCCAGTAAATATCCTGTGATTAATCAAAAGGGCTTGTTCTGTGTGTAGCGTCCCTGTGTCACCTTCACAGCTGGGTGGCAGGGCCGCTGTGTTTACTGCACTCCACTTCCATCCCTTCAGACCTCATCCTTATTTCATCACAGCCCACAGAGGGACGACTTAAAGGCTCCTGCAGCCCTAGTGCTGCGGACATGGCTGGCATTATAATCCAAGATAAAAACTGAGATATTGTGGAAGATTTTTGTCATCTAGTGAGCAAAATGTGCGGGTGTATAATCTCCACAGTGAGGCTGTGTCCCGCTGTCTAGTATGTTACACAAATGTGGAAGTGGGAATTGTAAAAGTTTATTTTTCAATCTTTTTTAGCTTTCTGCAGTTTTATTTCTTCATTATTATGATTGGCACTCTATTTTAAGTTAAACGCAGACGGACACACGCACGTTTCTGGGATTGCAGAGCAAAATACAAGTACCGTTCATCTCTTGTACTCTCTACTCTCGACCCTTTAAAAAGAAATATATAAAAAAGTCTTTATTCTAGGCAACACAGATGGGGGAAGCGAGTCCAGCATTGTGTTTTATGATATTTGTTGACAATAAGAAATATAGAATACCACCATCCTTATCCTTTAATTACAAAATAATTAGCACTCAGACCGAGAATATCCCCTGGAAACAGCTTTGCTACAGGCTCGTTACATCCATGAAACATGTTCAAATGAAGGCCAACATGATAATGGGTGATTATAGTAATTAATAGACTGAACTAATTACTTTAGCCAGTTGAGATTCATTTAATGCTGAAGAGTAAGTGGTGTGTGTTTGAGTGGAGCCTGCCCAACTGAAACTGACTCATTTCTAATTAATCATACTCCTCTGCTTCCTTACAGTATCTTTAGCGTTGTGTGATAACTGGTGTCACTTTAGTTAGCTCCTGTCTGTTTAAAAAAAAAGAAGAAAAAGTGTGGTCCTCACAGCATCTTCTTAAGCACTATTTTATTCCCCGAACAGCTCACTTGGAAAATCCGTCCTGATGTCCTGACTTGTCCGTGGAGCATGATTTCACTGATTCCTGCCCCCCTTTTTATGATGACCCCTTGATTGTCATCTGAAGATGGTCTGTGGGACATGCATGTCATGTTAATAAAGGCATTAAAACCCATGTATCCCTCCACCACAGAACAAAGTCTGGACCTGTCCGCGAATATAGATCTCTAATTGCTTTTGCGTGGTGGTGCAGCAGAATTGTGCTTCCCAGATGTCACGTCTGCCAAACCCCGGTGCACATCACTGTCAGCGGGCCTGAGAAATCTCCCTAACAAGCTTGTGATTACATAAATCTATAGCTGCAGTGTCGCCAAAGAGACTGAATAACTTTCAAGGAGACTTCATGTTTGATGTTCCCGGGCTTGATTGCAAAGAGGAAAAAAAGAGAAACCCTTTATATTGGGAATGTGTCCAAACACTCTAGGTTTGCTAATTTTGTCATAGTCAATTTTATAGCATGGCCGTGAGAATGGGTGGCGATGGAATGAAGTTTCTGAGTGCTTTGCAAAGGGGCGTGAGTGGGTTTGACAGGCCACTGAAATATGCTCCGCTCTACCTTATTTCATTACAGCAGCAGGGGCTAAAAATGCAAATCTGGGGTCCACTCTCAAGAGGTTGTTAGAAAAGTGACACGTCAAACAACTGGCTTCGAGTGGCAGACAAAACCTTACATTAATGTTTCATCACTGAGCTCATATTTTGATATCTGATCACTACAGTGGCTTTTCAGGCATTCTCAATAAATTCTCATTTTCAATAAAGCTATGCTTTCCTCCAAGCAACTCTCTAAAGCCATTGTTTGGATGGCCTCGCCATTTACTTCCACGTTTAATATGGCAGAAATCCTTGGTCATGAGAACAGTAACCATATCCTAAACACAGAGACTGATAGACCAGATCCGTCTCATGGCCTTCTCTTAAGGGGTGATGAATTGGCTTAATGGGGAGTCGACCACGCAGCCACACAGAGGGAGGTGTGAGAGGAGGTATTAAATGACATGATTTTATAGCCTATCAGCACTGTCATACCTCAGCTGTAAGCTGAATGTCTTTTTTTCAGTACAATAATGCGGTTTGAATATAACGGCCTATGCCACGTTAAACACACTTACGCAGAACACTTCAAGTGCTACCATGTACTTGTGCAAAAGTTTTTAGCCACCCGGCATTTTTTTTAATATTTTGCTTCAAAGGAGCCAGACTTTCTTGGATTTTTAAGGTGGTTTTCCTGAAGGTCTTTCGAAACGTTTCTTTGGAGATTGGCAGCTTTTTCTCGAATTTTCAATTCAGTCGTTGTACCTGACTATTTTTAGAGGATTGATTTTTTTCAAATCCATGTCCTATGAATCATTCAGGCATAAAAAGGCACCTAACTCAACATATGAACCAATGTTGTGTCTAAAAATAACAGACAACTTAGCAAAGAACTAATAAACTGCCATAAAACACATCATTTGTTCCCATTTCTTTATTCAGAACTTTATAAAATACCAAAGATAACCCAGTTTGAAGGTATAAAATTGTATTTTTGTGCCAACAAGTTGATTCCCAAAGAGCTTTTGGCTGGAAAATTGGCATATCTCAGCATGGTGTGCAGTGTGTCCTTAAAAAGTTTGAGGAAACAGGACAAGTGGCAGAACTTAAAAAAACAACAAAAAAAAAACAACTTTACCCTGAAGCCTCCTCAGACATGGTCACAGGAGAAGGGTGGGCGTAAAGGAGCCGTTCTTAAGGAAGAGGAAAAGGCTTGAAGTGCGCCGCATTACACAAGAACTGGACTGGAAATTAGTGGCAGCAGGTCTTATGGAGTGATGAATCCAAAGTTTCTTCAGCATTATTGAAGCAGTGTAGTATCATCTCAACAGAGAGCGAAACAAAAGGCTGCCAACATCTAAAGAGGAGCTTTGAATGGCATTCAAGAACTCCAAAGAACTCTTCCTGAAGACTTCTTAAATTATAAGAAAGCTGCCTAAGAGAGTTCAGACTGTGCTGAAGAGTAAAAGTGTTTAAGGAAATTATTAACTTTTTCATTAGAATTGTTTTTGCCTTGTATTTGGTATTACCATTTGTGTTTATATGTTTCACTGCACCTATTTCCCATTTTCTTAGTAACATATAAATAAATGAGAGGTGATTAAGACTTAAGACTATCAGTATTTGGCATCAACAGCAAAGAAAATTTAAATACCACTTTTCTTTGGATTACATGTGCTTTTTTTTTTAAAAAGAAGTTTAGTAGTTTAGTTGCCATCGATATGGAACCAGTTTTATTTATTTACACTTGTGCCAGTTCCAGCTTTTTGGCAGCACTGGCACCATGCTGGGGGTTTCCATGTTACCACTTTCTGTATATTTTAGTCAGACCAAAGAATTAGTGGGATTTGTATCTGTACATAACTTGGGTGACCCTCTTAGTTGTCCTCTGGCACTATTGTAAATATATATGGTCATGAAATTTGGTCTGAATAACAGCTTTGATGGTTCTTTCTTATTCATCCAGCACAAAACAAAATAATTTGATCATGACCGAATCCCTGCCAAACTAAAAACATTTGCATCAGCCCTAATGTACTTAGTGCTAATTTGTTGGCCTGCAGACACACCGAAGTCAGTCGCCAAACACAGTCAACACCTGCTTAACATCCACATGTTAGCATTGTTACCGTGAACCGGTTTGAATGCTCCCGTGACTTTAGCTTCAGCTAGTGCCTCACAGAGCAGCTCAGTTCTTGGACTTTACAAACCACGCAGGTAAACAGGTGTAGGGATTTTCCAGGCCGCTGGGAAGACACGTATATAAAAATACTTTTTATTTGAAGCCACTCCAACAAGCACCCCAGAAGCCGTAAACAGCGCGTGACAGGTGAGACCCATTAGGGTGATATTCTCCTTGAGTATTTAGCAGCCTGTTTTCACACAACTCATTATTCCTGATAAATTAGCTGGCTGATGATAGTGATATGTTGTAATTTGTAAATGAGTGGGGTGCACCTGTCAGTAAGGCTCATTTGCTAATAACGAGGATCCACTAAATAAGTAACAACCCTCCTAATTTCAGTTGACTCCTTTACCGTCTGCTTTGTATTATTTTGCCGTTTTCTTTTGCTGCAGATTGATTCCTTCTTTGAAAATGTGTTCCCAGTCAAACCTCCGTCTCTCTTTGCTTCCTAGACTCACATGTGAATTATTCCAGTTCATTATTTGCTGAACTGGTATTGATGATCATTTCATATCCTTGATCATGTTGTTCGTTGCATTTTATTTTGCTTTTATTCATAAAAAGAGACAAAAAGATGATAGTCAGTGAAACATAAACATGGCAGTACACGTTGCTTTTTTTCTTGCAGAACTTCTTTTCTTTAGTACTGCAAATAAAGATTCATAAATATATTCAGGAAGGCTTACTACTCTGTCTCTGCGTGAAATATCGATATATATTTTTAAATATACCGTCAGATAAACAGACTGACAGATATTTTTGCCTCAAATATGGTAAAAGTGTGCAAATCTTAAAACCTTAAGGGAAAAACGAGATAAAAGGAGCACCGAGGTTTGGTGACTGGTCACCCATTAAACGATATTACCCTGTTACTTTGCAAAGGCTTCCTCCTAATACAAGACAAGGGGGTATGTGACCTTCAGCTATTAAACCAGCCTGTTAATTGTCTAATAATAAAATGTTTTTATTGTACAAACCCTCTTTTAGTGTAATTGAATTTCTGTCTGCCTTTCGCTCATCTCACTTTTATTTCTGTCTTTTTTGCTGAGGCTGTGAATCCTCGCTATTACTGGTTATAATGACGGCATAGGAATTGGTTCTCCGGGATCGCCACATCTATCCTCCTCCTCATTCGTCTCCCCGCAAACTTTACATTTAAACCACTCTCATTACAGCGCAGATTACAGAGGCTTATTGGTCCTCATTAGAGCCCACTGATCCTTGGCTGGGCCCATGTCCTAACATCTTTTAATTAGCATTCTGGAAATCTAATCAATGTAATAACTCAGATTAATCTCCCCTTTTGCACTTATTTTCTCACACTCTTTTATTTCAGGAGGTTCTTGGCTCGAAGGCTCAAAGGCTGAGAGATTGTGGTCTGTTTTCTGAAGCTGCCAGGTGTGTGACATGAGAGTTGAGGAGACCTTGAAGTTTTTATATTTGAAGGGCGAACAGGATCATTTCATGGATTTGACTGAATTTATTGGGCTTTGATCAAACAAATTACACTTAAAATGCAAACTAGACCTCTCAAATGTAAATACAGATTGTTTTAAATGTATGTTTCTCTCCATTAAAGGCTTGCAGTACTTTGGAAGGACATGAAAAGATTCAAATACCTGGTAGTGACAGATGTTGACAGTGGGCCATGAGTTTTTCCTCTAAATGTGCTGTAAAGCTTTCACTCCCCAGCCAGGCTCTGTGCTGTGATACGAAGTGAAAGCCAAGGCGGAGTTTGGCACTGGACGGCCATTTTGTGTCTGGTCTGATGCATGGTTTCACTGGGTGTCACTTTGGCTTCATATCACAGTCAGTGGTGGCGGCGAGCAAAGCTGCAGGTCTCATTAGAGCATGTTTACTGCTACAGTTGCAGGGAGTGCAGGAAAATAAAATAAAAAAAGCAAAACAGGGAAGAGTTTAAATGTTTATGAATGAAAATTCAGGTCCTGGATTATTAAATGATAATGTTGCTTTTAAAAGTGTAACACCTTAAAAATGAACACAAGAATCCATTTCGTCTGGCCGTAATAAAGTAAAGGACAACTGCATTTAGGCCATCGTGACTGGCATCCAAGTAGGAGAAGTCCAGTGTCTGACAGCCCGGTACTCACACACCTTTGTGTACAGTAAAGCACCGTTTCTATGCCAGGTATCCAGGGCAGACATTTTGGCGCAGCTTTGACCATACAGACAAAGACGCCAGGGTGTGATGGGACACAGACCTGCCATTTCCCAGCAGCACTGGCATGCCTCTCACTGCAGAATGATGAATGGTTGCACACGCATGTTGCACATTTTCTCATGCTCCCTTATAACACATACACGCTCGATCACATGCACACTTGCAAAAGCCCCATAACAGCCCTCCTGGTCAAGTCAACGAGGCATTGCATCACACACATACACACTCTATCTCTCACACATACATATAGATGCACACACATGCAGACAGGCATCCTCACTGTAGTGCTGCAATATTCAGCGCCAGGTGTAGGAGGAAGGGGGAATAAGGTTGTGTTTATTAGCAGCTCCCTTGGTGTTCTCTAAATTGCCTTGTTTGCTCGGCACAAGCACACAAACAGATGCTGTCCTCTCTGCTCTGGGTAATTCTTGGGGGGTCTCTGGGTACTTACTGAAAGGCCTACCCGTACCACACAAGCAGTCTCGTATGTGGTGATGCATACGGTTCCTACATGCAAACACACACACGTCAGACCAGTCGATATTAAAACAAACAAACAAAAAAAAAACCTACACATTTGTGTGGTAATTTTTCACTGGCATTCAGAAGTACAGTTTGATTTGTGCAAACAAGAAGACATTGTCTCTCCGGATAAGTAATTACAGTATCGCCGTATAAGCAAATCTCTCTCTGTGCCTAACCTCGCAGTGGCACAATTTCACTCTTATTAAGAAAATCTGCATTTAGGAGGGACCAATGCTATCAGTCGAAATTAATCTGCTTTGACTGATCCTTAATGTGACCACAGTCATCGAGTAATTATTGTCTGGATGGCTGTGCACCAGGCTCATAACCGCCATCCTCCTTCTCCTCCTCCTGCCCCCCACAAAAGGGGCTAGCCTTGGTGTGTGAGTCCCTTAGCAGCGGGCTGGTTACAGTGGGTACGGCAGGCATGTCATTAAGCGCTTGATCAGTGAGTCGTGATTAGCCTGCCCTGTATTATTGTGATTAACGTCTATCCAGCGGACGACTGTCCCGTTGTCACCAGTGATACCATCTGAGATCCTGAGATTCTGGGGTGAAGGCCAGTGGAGGAACCTGGTAGTGTGGATACACAAATCTGCTCGCTTCAATGAAGGCTGCTCCTCTTAAATGCACACGCACCAAAAAAAAACAACAACAAAAAACCCCACACACACCCTGTCAGTCACGAAAACGAATGCATTTAACGAGTGCAGCACTCTCTCCCCGTGCAGCTATGTTTTGTCTGTGTGTCTTCTCTGATTAGTTAACCCACTACCTCTTGTGCAGCTTGCATGCTCTATAGCATTTCCATCAGGCCACATGCCTTTTGTCTGCGTGCGCGCTGAAAGACAAAAACCTCCTCTTCCTATTGTGCTCCATTTCTCTCTTTCATCTCGCACTTCCTCGACCAACAAAGTCGATTTGACCACGGCTGATTATTGTAACGAAGGGAGTCCAAGAGAATATGCACATTCTCACTGTACGTCAGATTCGATCACAGCAAGGGGGGGAAGCCTCGCACTGACCCACGTCTCTTCCCCTCAGACAACTGGCTGCTTACACAGAGGGAGCTTTTGAGAACAGGCGTTGTGGACTGAACTGCAATTGAAGTCTCACTTATGCGGCGCTAAGGACACGGAAAGACAGTGGGAGGAAATTGTTTTAAATTAGGAATTGATATAAGAATGTGGCAAAAAGAAAAAGAAGAGGAAAACTAGTGCTAAACTGTGCCACACGAGAAACGGAGATCAGACTACTTCTCTTTTTGTGCATTTTAAAAGCAGCTAAATTTATAAATACTTAATATAGTTCAGATGTATTCCCTGTAGCTTGGATTTCATGTTTTTTTTTCTTTCTTTTTATTCCCAAAAGTTTCATTGAGCTTTTTCTTCACGAGCCCCTGTATGCGTGTTTCATTTCTTTGTAATTACTCACCTAAACCCAGACCCTCTTCTCGTGGCTCTTGTGCATCCGCCGGTGGAAAAGAGTCAGTTTTGATTACAAAGTAAACGCTGCGGCATCAGACAGGGGGGTTACATGCTGATATGCATTCTATCAGGATGATTTATGCAAATTATGCACATTATTCCCGCAGGAATCTCTCTTCTGAAAGTGCCAGGATAAATTGCCGGAAATTAGCCATAAAATTCACTGTGCAGGGAGTGTGAGGTGAAGGCCGCCAAGGAGCCAAGGACATTGGGCCGCCATGGTTACGCTTGGCCTGGCCTGCCTCCCCCATGCTTGGCATTCATGGCTGTTAAAGACCTCTGCTCAGACAGATATACTGAAGCCTGGAGTGGCACTCAGCACATCAGGAAGATCAGCCAAGCAAGTGTTACACTAACGGCAGGGTTTCATGCTCTAGTAACGTGACAGATTTTTCAAAGGGAGGGAACGAGATTGTTGGTTTATTCTTCCCACGTTTTAGGCCGAAACCCACTTTGTAAATTCTTCTGTGTTCCTAGAAAGTGGCAGCGCGTTATCATTGAGTAGCTGGCCTCAGATCCAGTCACCGTTTGAACTGTTTTATGACTGAATTTATGCCTTTGTTTGCTATATAGCTGACCTTGCTCATAGTGCATCCTAATCTTCAGATTACACTCTAATCAGAAACCTGTTCAGCAATCAGGTGATGAATTGTTGTAGGAACAGCACATAAATAGGTGGTTGTCATTATCACAACACAGAATTGAGGTTGTATCAGGCAATGTCTTCTTTATAGCGCTACACGCCTCCCTATTGGTCAGGCCTTTCATTTGTCTCGTGATCGGTGTGTGTATGGGAGGGAAACAAAGAAAAAGTGTGTGTGTGTGTATATTAAATGAGAAGCGAGTGACTCTCGGTGTTATTGTGTCTTCCTCGTGTCTTTATTTCAGTGTGAAAGCCAGAGTTAATGAATATGAGAAAATGGAGATGAAATCCACCTCGCCTTGGCTTTAATGAACCCTGAGAGGGTCACGATCTGCATATTGAGCAGGACGAGCAGGATCTGTCTCTCTCACAGGTGAAGTACACAAAAACCATTGCAGTTTCACGTTTTAGTTTAAATCCTTCACTCTGTTTAAAGTTTGCATCTCGACGTGGCTGAGTGCAGCCGAGCGTGGTGCTGTTAACATAATCCAGAGCGGCCGCTCGGGTCACTGTGAGTTCTCCATCCGCTCTAATCAAGCACATTATCTCGATGTTAAGGTCACATAAATGGAAAGTTCACAGCTGTCGGGGAAGCTTTGACCACTGCGCCACCAGAAGTTAGTTTTTGACGTTAAAACGATCGCGTAATCTGTAAATTCAGTGAAAAATAAATTGTTTCTTTTATCAAGACGTGTGGATAACAAGTAATTTCTTAATAAAATCAACACTCGCATGGAAAACACACCAAAGCTCAAAGTTTATTTCAGGCAACGGCCCCATAAAACGCCATTAAATCGAGTGAATTGCCTCCCAACGGCGTTCATAATTTGATTTATTTGGCACAAATATTTGAACAATGAATGCACTTCACTTCATCGCCTGTTCTTGTTTGTTCAAGCCACAGAGTAAATTGTTTTTTGTCTTTTTTTTTTTTTCTTCTGGAATAAACAACCTGTACAGCAACAAAGAGCCAGTGCTGTCCACAACAACAACACGGCCACCACCAAATTACTGTGCTCAGCCATGACACAGTTTAATCCCAGCGGAATAAAAGAACATCAGATTACGGCAGAAAGACAGAGCCATCGGTAAACAGGGATTAGGAGATTGGGGCTTTAATCTGATTAATATGGAGGCAGTTGGAATATTAGAGATGTTACTCAACTGTTGTATTCCAGATGAGGGGATAATCACACTTTGCTACGTCATTTATTGTGCCCTGTTAGAACTTTCAGAGCTAAACGAGCTGCCATATGTTTACCTGACCTCGAGGCTGCCTCCGAGATAAAAACATTTGCGATGTAATGAATTAGGAGCTCGTTAGGTGAGTGGGAAAACAGTTAGAAATATGCAGGAAATACTGAATGTTATTGCAGCGAAAGTGGTCTAAGTCGGCGTCAGTATTCTTTATATTTACAGATATAAAGCAGCTCAGAGTTACAACAAAGCATCTCTAAATAAAAACCTTTATTACAGTTAAACAGCTCCTTTAAGCATCAAGCATCAATGTTTAAGTATTATAATAGGGATCGTTTCTGTTTTGAAAGGAAAGGCTTAGTTATAGCATTAATCTGTAAGATCCAGACCTGGTCTTGTTCAGGGCAACCTTAAATCAAATGTGGTGTTTATCTTCCTGCACACAAAGAATGAGTAGATGGATTTGGACTTTTTTTTTAGCTCCTTAAAACAACCCTATTTGTGTTTTAAAGGTGGTAAGCATGTATTTAATTGTTGTGAAGATTTGGAAATATTCAGCAAGTTTGGACGGTTTAGCCTAAAAACTGCATTCAGTATTCCTTGTCTAATAAGCAAAGTTTCTAATAAAAGTGCTATTGGAAAGATTTGTAGCTGAAGTTCAGAAAAAGCTCAAGTAAATTTCTCGAATGTGATAATGGGCTCATCTACGAAGACTAGCTTCATATATCGGCTCTACAGTGCATCTGATAATGACGGTTTCACTGTTAAGAAGTTCAAATTTGTACTACTCAATATAAGCAGTTTACCTCTTTAGCTCCACAGTTCTATTAGCCGGCATTGCGTGCACCAACAACATTATGCATTGCTATCAGTGGCCTGACAAAAATGAAGTACCGCCCAGCAGTTGATTTGGTGCCTCAACCAGTGCAGCACATATATCTTTATACACAGCGTGTGACACAGCATGGATGACTCCATTGTCAGAGTTTTGCCAGCTACTGATATGAAGGAGACATTTCAATTTGGCGTACTTATGTATATTTTTAATGTTTATCATCTTTAGCATACACAGCAGCTGCGTTATGAACGAGCGCCCTGCTGCCGACTGATATGGCAAATTGGACATTTTATAGTTTATAAAAGGGGTGGGTTTTTTTGTTATCTTCCAGTTTTATTCGTCAGTCCCGATTCCCACTGTAAATGCTTTAAAGACAGATGCAGCTTTATTAGGCTTGTGGATAAAAGCGATGTTCCCTATTATGACTTGGTTGGTGGCCACTTTTAAAAAAAATGGATAAAAAAAAGAAGAAGCTTGAAATCCTCCCATTTTTTCTGTTTTCATGAGGCATCTTGGGGCTCTATCGCTGCCCGGCCCAGCTTAACATTTCAGGCACCCTTGTGTGTACATGACATTTCACCTACTTGTAAAAATGGCTGAAATACCAAGTATCTAGCAGCTCCCTTATCAAGAGGATCACGGAGGCTTTCGATTATTCAGTTTCTTACTTTTTCTTAAACAAACCTGCTCCTCATGTTTGCTCTAAAATTGTCCTCTGCCTTTACATTGATATTTTATGCTGTTGTCTGTTTTCCTTTGGATGTTGTGTTCTGTTTTATGCACCCATATGGCTCTGTCTCATCCCTGGGGAATCTCCTCTTATGGGCTAATGTGAATATTAGTATGGGTTAAATGCTCCACTCATTTATGCATTAATGCATATTGCATAATTAATATTTTTGTGAAGTCTCATTTTCAAACAGCAGCAGGGGGAGAAAAAAAAAGCCTCATCTCTGTGTTCAAACTACAGTAAATAAATAAATAAAAGCTTAAATCCTGTAACGTGAGTTGCTGACAGGATTTTCACTCCAGAGCTGTTTTGATGTCTCCTGATTATTTCCAGTCTTGATTAAGGGCTCTTCTGTGAAGATTCAAGGCATTCAGGGGTGTGATGGGATTAAATGGGACACTGTAATGACCCTGTTGTCAGAATGGCTCATCATACAGACACAAAGCTTAGATCGGAGACTAGTAAAAAAAAAAAAAAATAAAAATAAAAAAAATCAGAAACCAGCATTGTTAACACATTTTCATATTTGTTTGCTTCTATGTGGAAAAATGAGATAAAGATGCAGGCTTTTGGTTAAAATTATTAGGATAAAACATTGATCATGTTACATTTAAAGAGAGGTTTTCGGTGTATGGCTCTGCAAGCTTGAAGCTTGTTTGAGGATTTCAAATGAAAGCTGTGCCTAAAATATCACAGTATCCATCTACAACAGAAACATTTATTGGCAAGACGTTTGCTGTATTGAATTTAGTTGATTGTATTAAAAAGTTCGGGGAAATCTGTGGTGCGAAATGATCGGTGCTAATTCGTGGTCTGAAATGTGAAGTCTGTGGCCTCTGTCCATGGTGCTGAAGCTTTCACGATATTTACCCTGACTTTTAGGGGGGGAGATCGTGGAGATTTAATGCTAGATTGGCTTTACTGTTTCAAAAGCATTTCCTTATCAAATTGTTTTCGATGTGGACAGTGAAGTGAGGGGGACGAAGCTTGAGTCGATCGCGGAGCAGCTGATGGTTGCGTTCTAAGTAAAGACACCAAATTGCGGCAATGAAACAGAATCCTAATTACATTTCTTAATCACAGTGTGGAGGTCTAATTGCCTTAACGATCTGTTTGATTATGCGAGGCCAGGTATTACTGCCGACAGTTTTCATACACACTTGTTTTCGCATTATCATATTATTACACACAGGCGTGGAAATTGTCTCAACATCCACAGTAAAGGTCATCAGAGTGTGTGGGGTTTTTTTGTTTGTTTTTGGGGTTTGTTGTCTTTCTTTCTTTTCTCTCTTTTTTTTTCTTTTAGTCCGTGGAGCACAAACATCTTAATGTTGCCCTGAAGCTACGTTCGCCCACCCACGTCTGGCCTTCGTTCCCAAGACTTAAGACAAGAAAAGTTACCGGTTTTGATGGAACAGAAAATTGTTGAGCATTATTTCCCCTCTCTGCTTGACACCTGGTGAGAATGCAGAGACTGACAAATGAGAGCTGCATCGCTCCTAGAACAGAGAGGCTCTAAAGTTATCCTTTTTAAAAAAAAAAAAAAAAATTAAATCCCCCTCCCCCCCAAAAATAAAAATCAACAAGAACAATTAACAGTTAAAGGCAGCTCGCTCTGATTCCACGTGCGCTACACTTCACATGAATAATCAGATTTTCTTTTTCTGTTGTTCAAAATATTTTAATAAAGCTTTTCAACACTGAAATACATACAAACGGCCCTCCTCTGCTCTTATAATAACTAAGGTATCTACAATAATCCACAGCCCGACCTGACAACGCGAATAATCTGAAGACCTCAATCGTCATGTTTCAAAAGAAAACAAAAATACAAGAAAAAGAGAGACGACAATGTGCAATGCAAGCAAAAAATATCCATCATAGATATTCAAATGAATAAATTACAAAAGCACATCGAAACACGTGATAAGCTTCAATTCAGGATTTTAACAAAAAGAAATCTGGATGTTTATTATATGACAGTGCCCCCTCACCCCCCAAAAAGAATTGCAATAGGCGTGCGCAACGATTAACAAGTGTCTAAAATTAGCACATAAACATCTGACTGATTCAACCTCTTAACTCGCTGTTTCGTTTGACTTTCCTTGCTCATAGCATTCCACTTGCTCAGCAGAAAAACTTCGTGAAAGCAGGCCTTAAACCAAAAAAAAAAAGAAAGAGGAAAAGTCTCTGACTTGAATGGAAAGAAAACCGTGAATAAATGAGAAAGCAGCAGAGAGTGAGTGTGGACTACCGCTTCGACAAGATGTCCATCTACTCAAGTGGAAAGAGTCGCAAGTTGTCAGGTCACCCAAATTTCCAAAAGTGTCCATCACAGAGCAAGTGATCAACAACTCACTCAAATCAACACTTGCAGCCATTCTCACAGGCCCTACTGTACGTCTGTTTGGTCTTCACTGTCATTCATACCAGCACTTTAAGGATGATTTATATTCACAATCAAGTAATGTTTGAACAAAAAAAAAGCGCGTTTTAATGCATTTAGTAAATATCATAAAAGTATTCGTCGCCATTACTTTTTCTTTTTTTTTTTCCTTTTTTGTCTCTAGCCTACTGACTTCACTGGTTTTCCTCTCCAAAAGTGTCCTTAAAAGTGGGTTCTTCTTTCTCGTGTGCTTCTCGGAGTCTTTGTCAGGCGCGTTAAGGCTTGTCAGTGCACTGTTTGCAGAGGCTGGAAGAGGCATTGTTGAACAGGGCACATTTATCGGGGCAGGAGGACCCGGCCACTCCGGTGGGGAAGGGGTATCCACCCGGTTGGTCGTACGCGCCCAAGCCGGGAGCTGCGAGGGCAGTGGTGGCCGGTATGGAAGCGGCAGAAATGGCTTGGCCCTGGTTGAGATACATCACTAGCCTCCTCATCTCTTCCAGCGCCTGTGACTGCATGAGGATGTAGTTTTTGGCGAGCAGCAAAGTGGCAATTTTGGAGAGTTTCCGCACTGACGGGCTGTGCGCGTAGGGGATGACCGCTCTGAGCTCATCCAGTGCGTCGTTCAGATCGTGCATCCGTCGTCTTTCTCTGGCATTGATGTTTAGCCTCAGTATTTTCTGCTCTTTGGTTTTCTTACCTCCTTCAGCTTTCCCTGCGCTCACCGTCCGCCCATCGCTGAGGAGGACCATGTCACACCTGCCGTCGCTGTCATCGTCGGGACTCTGCTCACCTCCGCTGCTCTCCGCTGCCGAGGTCCTGTTGGCGCTCTCTCCGTACTTTACGCACAAAGATCCCGTCGGCAGACCCAGCGTCCCCCCTCTGCCTCCTGCCAGTCCTCCCGGTTGAATCGGGTCTGGCTCGGCCTGGTCAAAGCAGCTGATTGGTGACTGGCGGTCTCTGGCTGGTAGTTCGATGCCGGCCGACGATCTGAAAGGGTCCATTTTTTTAGTGGACACGGCGCTCAGAGTTTTGTGAAAAATGTCCCCTGCGCCGACGTTCAAGTTCATCCTCCTGTCCATAGCCTCGTGGATTCCGCGTCGTTGCAGGCTATGGTCTCTTCGGGAAACTCTTGACGCACGTCTCAGAGTTTCTTCCTCTGTTTGTCCTTCACGAGTTTAGTTGTGTGTCAGTGGTGAAGTTGCAGGCTCGCTCCACTTGTCAGCTGAGGTGTAGAGACAAGGAGGAGCCTCACGTAATAAGAGCCACTCTCTCCTGCCTCTCTCCCTTTCTGTGTCTGATTCACCTTCACCGGATCTCCACGATAACCCTGGTTACGCACAAGACGCTTTGGTCCTTTTTACATCATTATCTCGAGGCGGGTTATTAAAAAGGATTCGCCTATTGGGATACAGACACCCTCTCCCCCTGGCACTCACCACCCAATCACGTTAACGTTTTAATTATTGGTATTTAAAGGATGGCAAACAAAGCAGCATGCGCTCTGTCTCTCTTCTGTAATACGCTTTGGGTTCAAGATCTTTATAGCGTGTTTGCAAAGATCCCCCCGATCATAAAATAGCCCGCTTCACTGATTTGGTTACGAGACATCAGTTTGTGTCCTTTTCAAGAGTCGCAAATTAACCAACGTCTATAATCTTAAAGCTGTTTTAGCTCAGAGAGGAGATAATTTCGCTGATTTCTTACTGCTTTATTCAAATGAAAAGATATTGGCATAGTGTTTTAATTCATTAATTTTTGTTGCTTTTTCGATTGTTCGCCCACTTAAGTTTAATTTTATCATAATAAGGCAGAAGATGCAGCAGGTATTCATCAGACCATCTAAGATTGAAACGTTATCTTTTTTTGTTGTTTTAAATTTTCAGGCTTTACTGTAAAGCAAATGTACTCCAGAACAACACGAACCTTTTCATTTCACTGTTGTAGCGTTTATCTCACGTTGTGTCAGATTTCCCATGATAGATCTGCGGGCTTGCCGAGCTTTACCTGTGCTCATACTGCCATCTTGTGGATGGTATAGTGCAGTACAACCATACTGGAAAGTCAAACGTCATAGGTTTTATTCAGATGGAGCCCACGACCCCCTTTAGCATTTAAATCACGTGATTTCTTGCTTTAAAAATCCTGATTTTTAACATTTGTTAAAAATCAGTATTTTCTGTATTTTCTGTATTTCAAGACTTCAGATTGTAGTGCAGGGTTAAGGTTTTATAGTGGTGAAATAATGAGATAAAGAACGTTCCTTTCAAGCACCGAAGCAACCAAAATAAATTATGGGCTTGATTATAAACACTCAAAAGAAACAAGGAGATGCACACTGTTAAAGGAACATACTAGATATAACTTTTAAACTTTTAAAAAGGTGCTTCAATGTTTGTTTGTTTTTTTCCTGCAAGTGAAGATTAATTGTTTACCATTTAGAAACAATTTATACTATAAGATGTCTGTAATCTGTTAATAGTTGCTAGGCAATATTACTTCTGATTGGGCCTGAGACTTATGTTTAGAGAGAATAACTGATCCTGTGAACCTTTGTCAACATGTTTGGAAGATATTAACTGACTCTGAGGAAGGGTCTAATCAAAGTCACTGCTTTGCATGACTTCCAGCCCATTGAAAGTTTGATCTTAAATTGCACTTTGGTGAGTAATGTGGTTTAAAAGAGGTAACTGCAGGGTTATGGTGGGCTGGAGCTCAGCGTAGAGCTCCATAGTTTATATCTGAGCTAGGTTTCATTGCAGAGGGCACAGGCCTTAACTCCACAGGTGAAACTTAAGTTCATTGTAGCTCAGAGAAGCTCACAATGCAGCATGCAGCCTTCTCACAGACATTTCAGCTGCTAACAGTAATTTCTGTAATTACTCTCCACAAGAACTCATTCGTAGGCGCTCGTTTCAAAGCCTTAAAGGACACACTCTTCCCCCTTCTTCTATCCAAGTAACCATGGTTATTTACCATGGCATGTCTGCTGCACACATTAAAGGTACCTTTAGCAGTGATTAGAGCTGACCACTGCTTTCAAACCGCAGTGAATGTGCCTTAATTCTTTTCGCCCTCTGGTTTGGTTTCTTGGCAGCTAAATATCAGTGGAAAAGTCTGTTCAGTGAGTCACCCACTGAAGATATTCCAGAAAGTCGTCTTGTTTTGAAATCATGTTTTTCCATTTGTGACATGGAGAGAAATGGAGTCAGAGAGTAGAAAAATTTGAGATATTTTAATGTAAATAGTTGCGATGCCATTCGTCCCTGTTTTATTTCTTAGCTAGTCTTTAAAATCAATTTGCAGTCATGACTTCAAAAACAGTCTGAAAAGCATCTTAGCAAGTTCTGAGTTAACAGATACTGTGTTGACAGTATCTGGTCATATGTAAAATGATTCATTACAAAGTATTATTGATAAATTTACTGGGATTTGTAGCTAGATCCTCAGAGTTAGAAACATTTATAGTAAAAGAATGAAATATCAGTCTCCATGTTTAAAGTAGACTCTAATTTTAATGTTAAGATCTGTTTTGTTCTCTAAAAATGACATCGTTTGGCCTTTGTTATGTTCATATCTTTCATATAAGTACTACTAAATCTCCCTTTAGTTACTGTAAAGAATTATACAAACTGGTAATTAAAGTCAGAATCCTCTCTTTGCAACAGCATCACAAGCGCTGAAATTGTTCCACACGTTCAAGGTCAACGTTTTAGCTCTTTCCTAACATATTTTAATTTGCTTATGTCTCTCTTGGGGGGGAAATAGTTGGGGAGTTATGATCTAAGAAGTGGCAAAGACAGTCACTTTATTCTGAGATGGCAAGAGAACACCTTCATGGCCAATCAGGTCCGGCTAATGAGATAAGATGGGTGAGGACGGTGGCACAGCCATTACAGTCACAGTACGTCAGCACTTTGGTAATGAGGAGACCATGAAGGCAAAACTGTAGAAGAAATGGATTTCTGCTGGGACAAAAGAGAAGTTTAGATGCTGAAAAGTAAAAACAAAAACACATAGACGGATTAAACTGACTCATTTTTCAAGCAGAGTTGTTAAGGAGAAGGGGGAGCCTTTCCAATGTAGTAATTATCATTTTTGCCTTATATTATTGTAAAATATCTTTGAGACTTGGACTGTTTCTCAGACAAAACTGTGCATTTGGAGCTTGTTGTAGGACTGCAACACTTGGAACTATTCCAGACATAAATCCATGTTTTATAATCCAGGTCAGACACATTATTTATAGAAGTATATTTATTTTTTATGTTCTGCCATTGACACACTTTGACTCCATTAAATATAATTTGATTTGTTGCTTTTAAAAACAGACAAACAAACAAATACATTAACAAAATGCTCATAAATGATTTTTTTTTTTTTTTTTTTTGCTTTTATCTCCTGAAATCACGTTTTTCTAAATGCAATTTACCAACACTCATAATATCATCTGTTTTCTCCTCTGTCCTCATTTAAAAAGGTGTATTGGTGACTCTTCATGGAAGCTTCACTGCAGAATGATGCATGTTTTAGAATTTAACACATGCAGCTTGCTTTGGAGCAAGGTTATTATAGTTGACTAAAAACAAAGGTTATTATAGTTAACTAAATATAAACTGAAAACTAAAACTACATGTGTGAAGGAACATTTTAGTTAACTAAACGGTTGCCGTACAGCAAGAAGGTTCTGGTTCGTCTCCACCTTCCACCTTCATGTGTGGAGTTTGCATGTTCTCCCTGTGATTGTATGAGTTCTCTTTGAGTATTTCCCACAGTCCAGTGTGAGTGTGAATGGTTATTTGTCTCTCTGTGTTGCTGCGACATTTCCAGGGTTTACTTTTGTCCTATGGTAACTGGGATGGGATCCCCCACCCACCTGCCCAGCCCACAACCCTGAATTGGATAAGCAAAAGAGAATGGATGGATAGAAAAAAACATGGAGGAAAAATCCTTAGGTTTTTGTTTGTTTGTTTGTTTTGTTTTAGAACAAAACTTGTTTGATGAGGCATTGATCGACATGTTTATTTTTATTTTTTTCACTCTTTTTTTTTATTTTTTTTTAATCTGTGGTGTTTTATCATTTTTTTTAATGTGTTCTTATTTCTTTAAATTGACCCTTGTATTGCTGGAATTCCTGTTTGTTACAAGCCAAACAACACTGATCTATTTCTCCATTATTTCAATAATGGAAGAGCTCGTAGTGCCATTTTCAAGCTTTCCAACCACGCTGAGCTTTTTATGGAAATAATATAAAAAAAAACAAACAAAAAACCCCGATATCATCCCAAAACAAATGTCACTCAAAAGAGAGCCTGTTTAGAAACATGCCTTCAGGGGATCTTTAAGAATTTGCTCTTTACTAAATCTTGTATGTGCTGTTTAACAGCATTTATCAATTCCCACCACAAGAGGGCAGCGGAGTTCTTCTGACGTCCTGAGCAGCCCGTGCAGGAGGAGCTGAAGGCAAAGCAGGAGCATGATGAACATGCTTTATGGCAGCCTCATGGATTTCATTCAACTTTGAAGATTTTGGTTATCAGTAGAAACCAGACTCCAGGGCTGCTGAGTTCAGATATGAAATTTCAATTTTGTAATGTGGTTCTCTGCACTGAGACCCACCAGTGTACAAAATACATGACACGGCAGGCAGACTGCTCTTTTTTAATTCATGAGGCGACCGAGTTGTAGTTTCATTTGTAATGATATTAACCACCCGAGCAGGTGGATGTTAGAGCGGACTTCTTAAACTGTCAGTCCCCCTCCTTAACCACTCAGCTGATTTTAAACACTACAGCAACCGATCATGCGCACTGTGGAATCCGTTGACTGTACTTAGAGATTCAGTTTATGCTTACGCTGATCCAGATATGTTTCTCTGGAAGACTTAAAGGAAATAAACTGATGATTTGGTGAAATGACTTTTATGTGCTCCCCTCCCCATCCTTATATCTACATGAAGCGCACAGACTCATGTCATTAATTAAGATCTGATCATTTTCTGTCGGTGTGTGCAACATGGAGCCAATCATCTGAAGGAAAAACAGAAATGCGTCCAGATAAATAAATAAATACTCTAACATAACTTGAGTCGTACTAAATGAAGCCCCACTGATCTTTAACTGTCCGGAAGAGAGAGTCTCCATTACGGTTTGATATTGCGTGCGGACGCCACCAGGCGACACACTAAGATCGAAGGATGTTATTTCATCCAGCGGAAATGCCACAAGACTCTCACAGTTAGTGGTCTGCATTCATCTGCTTGAGCCAATGATTTTGGTGAAGCACATTTTAAAAATCTGATATTCGTTTAAAGTCCATGCGAGTGTTTAAGCCACACGCTCCACGGTCGTCCTCCTCATTTACATTCCGCAAAGGCATCACGCGTACTTATGGAAATTAATATGCAGATCCAATAAATCATGGTTTATTATCCTTGTCACGCGAGGCTTTATATGGTTTTTGTGGGGGGAGGGGGTTAGAACCTCTTTACTGTGATAATTTTCATTTGTACAAAATATATATTTTTTCCTCTAAGCAAGTTTTAGGGGGAAAATGGGTCGCTGATAAATTCGTGCGACGATGATTTGAAGTAAAAATGTGTGGGGATGTTTTTATGCTATTTTTAGAACCGAATGAGCTCAACGGTAATGCCAGCCGTCACTCCATTTGCAGATTTTCACGAATTTACACACTTAGAATAAATTAATAAGTAAATATATGTACATAAAGAACATTTGAGGTGCCTGCAAAATGCAAGAATGTCGAAATTTCTTCTAACGCAGTTGCTTGCGTTTCTACGTCGAGGAGTCCGGACTGCATTCCTGCACTACAGAGAAGAAGTTGAGCCATTTCCGCTTTTCCACCGGCGGGCAAGTGAAACAAAAGGCTGATCGGTGGCGCGCAGATTTCAGCACCACAGAGGGTGGACAGCGCTCCGGGTAGCCTATGTGAGGATGGACAGCTCCCACCGACACACACACACACACACACACACACACACACACACACACACACACACACACACACTGGAGCAAATATGTTCATATAAAACAAGAGCTTTCAAATATTGTATTTTGTTTATTGTTAAATGCAGGAGGAAAAGAGACGGCACACGAATGACGGCACACGAATTACAGTTTGAAACACAAGAGCAAAAGTTCAGTGTGAGAACGCCACCAGTATAGTTTTAATAACATTATAGGCTATCTATCTTTTTTTTTTTCTTAAAAAAAATAAATCTGCAACTTTAAACTTTTCATTTCTGGGGTGTGCAGATCGGAGAAGATAGGAAGATCATCTCTTGGCATTCACCGCGTGCCTTAATTGTAAGACATTAAATCAAGGTCCGCTGTGAACACGGAGAGACACAACCCGCTCATCTGTGTGTGTTTGCGCGTGTGTGTGTGTCCGTCCACCAGCTGCATCCACTCTACTGTGGGAAAAGGGCAGACACCTCCAAACCTTTGCGTAAAACCTGTTACGACAAATAATAATCAGTCTTTATTTCTGCAGCCTCTGAGGCCTCTGACGTGTAACTAAAGATGTTTTTGGGATGTCAAGTTTGGCCAAAAATGTAAAGAATTTTTTTTTTAATCCAAAGCATCCCGTATGCATCAAAAGAGATCAGATCCTCTCCCGGTGATTGTACAGGCCTACCTTAGTGTGTGTGTGTGTGAGCGGGGGAAAAACATTCAGCTGGAGAAAAAAAAGAGGTTAAGTTACAGGACTTTAACGCAGAACAGCCAGTTTGGAGGCAAAGTGATTATACGTCCCAGACCGCTTTAGCAGCCAAAAATGACTTGATCCGTGTCCGTCGACTGCTTTTTGTCCAAAACCGAGGAAGGCATTAAAAAAAAATCCTCCATTATCCCATAGTGCACCTAAGGAAAAAGAAAACACAAATGCGTCATATTGAATTGCAAATGACAAATTCTCATATTCCACATTGACCTGTTCAGAAACATCACTCGGCGTCCAAAAAAGGAGGAAAAAGGTCCGCGTGCAAAATATTGATTTTCCTATAGCCTCATAACGCCCTCCTCACATCATCTATAGATACACACACGCACACGCACACAAACGCCTGCAGCCTCTCTTTGCGGGTCACAGGTTAAAATTGCCGCAAATCGCAAACCGGGCAGCCGAAGAACCCTGAGAAACTGCCGGTGTCCTGAGCGCATCGGTGCGCACTGTGCGCGCGCGTCCATCCGTGGCAAACTCACCGGGACATCGAGACCGAGCTGAGCCCGGCGCGGGCACCACCTAAATGGGACTGATCTCTCTCCGTCCGGTCTTTTCCTCTGACTTTGGGATTAATGGTGCTCCAGCCAAACAAATGAGGCATCTGCCTTCAGCACAAGAGGATTGGGATGAAAGGGGGGGGGGGGGGTGCTGACGTCACCAGGCAAACAGATGTTCCTCTATATTACCCAGCGTCCTCCTCATCGCTGCCCCGTGTCCTTGAAACTAGGAGGGAAATTGACGACTTCCCAATCCGAGAATTAACGTTTATCGCCGACATGTGTTAATAGTTCTGCTGCTGGTTGGTGTGTGTGTGTGTGTGTGTGTTTGCGTTGGTGCGTGCATGCGGATGTGCGCGTGCTGGCAGAGGAAATGCCAACAATGGTCTAGCAAATTGTGAAGCCCCAAATCTGGCATTGGCTGTGATCAGTTATGCAACATTGCACTATTCAAAAAAAAAAAAAGAAAAGAAGAGAGAACACACGTGTACCTACACTCACACATAGACCCACACTCACGTGGGAATGCGCACACGCACTCCCTGCACACAGTAACGATGGAGAGATGCTTGTGTCATTCTGATCGCGCCGCTTGACGTGAGTTTGACAAGTGCTGCATTTAGCTTCTGGTGATGAGCTGCAGCTGATTTTCACTCCCTCAAAATATTATTATTATTTTTAATCAGTGACGTTCACTAAACTGCAAGGTGCATTATGCGTGCTATGGCCAGATTATATAACGCGCACGCTGAATGTAACGGGAAAGTGGCTCAGACGTGCATAAATGCGAATTCCTCTCCTGTCGAATGCCTCAGCTGAGTGGGAAACTGACAGAGATCCTAGAATCTGTGCAATTCAGCTATAACCCGGTGAAATCTGCAGCGATGCAGACTTCACGGAGCACACGGTGATTTGCATATCTTGTAAACTAGAGCGAAAGCAACTTAAATTCAACCCAAGTCACTGCTGTTTATGAGTAAGAGTCGCATCGGACACCTGCCCACAACTGTGAGCTTGACGGATCTCCTGAGCTCAGCGTTTAAAAAAATAAAAAATTACGGCTCCTGTTTTACAGTTAAAGAGCGCGCGCACACACAAAAAGCACCGTGGAGTGGGAAAGAGAAGGCGCAGGCTCGTAGATTGTAGGCTAATTGCAATGCATCACCCACTCGCTGGAACACAGAGGAGAGGGATACAGAAACAAAGGGAATCGCCATTTTAGACGGAAACGTCCCTATCCCCTGAAAACAGTCCGACTCTCGCGTCAACCCCTGTTTGGAGCTCCATCGCGACTTGTCAGCAAATCACCATATTTCACCAGTTCTTCTCTCTCTCACTCTCTCCCTCTCTCGCCTCCCAGAAGAAAATGACCCCTATTGTCCTCACGCGCCGTGCAACGAACAAACGATGAGGCTCAGATATCCTCCGTCCTCTTCCCCCTTCTGAACGATCATGAAAACATAAAAACAAATCCCGCTCGTTAAGCCTGCTCGGCTTTTTCTAACGTCTTTACTCATCCTTTTTTTAAACTAGTAGTGGATTTTTCCCTGAAGCCCGCAATAACAATGGCAAGTGCAGCGTGCACAGGGACCCGTTATCTGCACGGAGAACGATCGCCATCCGTTTTATTCTCTTAAAACGCACGCGTTACCAACGGCTGGAGCAAAAAGACGCAAATCAGCTCATCAATAATTGCTCAAAGGCTTGATTATAAAGCAAACGCCGGCGGAAAATACTCACCGTGGAAATGGTCCACGCCATATGGTGGATCCCAAGCACACCGTGCGCTCTGCTCGTATTTATCCGTGCCCTGCTGTTTCTTTCACTTCATCTGAGCGTTATTACTTCACCGCAGCTCTAGGCAGTCGCTGTGTATTCCCGGTTTCTCTCGGCGTGTAGCAGCGAACGAGCAAAGACTCCGTGTGGCGAGAAGCTGACGCTACCAATGAGAGCGACGCTGTAGCCTCTGCAAAGCATGGCTGCGCTTTCTCGCTTTTTTTTTTTTCAAAAAGAGGGCAGGTCGCTCTGTGCATTACAATGAGTAAAATCTCTCTCTCTCTCTCTCTCTCTCTCTCTCTCTCTCTCTCTCTCTCTCTCTCCTCTCACATGCCCGCGCACAACACACGTTTATCCATACAAATGCGCGCTCGCTCGTAGACACTCAAATATGCGCGTTCTGGAAGTTCTATATATCCAGTGATTTAAAGCGATCATTTATCTGATTTGCTCATTATTATTATTATTATTATTATTATTATTATTATTATTATACACGTCAGACTGCGTTTCAGTGGGGATTTTAGCAGCACGGGCTTGTTGTAGTTTATGTGGTCTATACGTGGGAATAACTGCTCTATAATCTGGTGAAGCCTGACGGTAGGACTGTGTAGTCTGGTCGCCTTCTTGCCGGCCACAATTAATCATGTTTAACGCCATTTGTCTTGAGAGGTTCATTTCAGTTTCACGCATCAGGCCACCGGTTTTGCAACTCAATTTCTATAGGCTGTTAGTTCAATTGTGTGTTGTCTCTGCATAGATTAAATGAGGAATATTTTAGGGGGGGGGGCTGTTGTCTCTGTAAATAGACCCATAAAACTTGTTTTGCTGTTAACGGCCTGTAAATAAAGTTAAGCGTTTTCTTTACACGCATTTCTTTCTTTCTTGTATTTCTTTCCTTTTCTTACGGCCTCTTCCCTTACCACACGTAACTTCTGACATGCAAAGGCGTAGCTTCCTTTTAGGGAGTCTTGCTTGTGCATTCAAAATTGGAGCAGTAATTGATTGAAGCAAGTGGCAGTCCTGCACTGCTCGTTTGTGTCCCCTTCACTTCCTGCCGTGATTGACTTCCAGGCAAAGATCCAATCGAAACAACGGCCCCACGGATGATGTCATTAGAGTAACCTTGCTAACCCTGTGGCCCAGGCGCAATAATGCCCGCTTTTACCTCCAACTTATTAACGTATATCTGACTCCAGCGTTAAAATCACCCCACAGGTGTTTTTCACGCACTGTTTCTTCGAGTTCTTTCCTTTCTGTCATCTCGTCCTCCTCCGAGCATCCATCCTCTGTCTCACAGTTTCCCTCCGTTACCGTTTCATTGTTTCACTCTGTTACAGTGTTGGCCTTTGACGGCTGCAAGAATCCAGTCAGTGCAATGATGCAACGTTCACCCAAGTTGTGATGCAACTCGGGTGAACATACCACTGAGAGCGTTAACGTTTTGTCAACATTTTTCTTCTTCATTTAAAGCGTTAGAGGAGAAATTCTGTTCGGGCTTGCATCAGGCGACATATAGGGAAGTTTGAAAGCTGCTTTTTCTCTGGCAGAGGGAGGAGGTGGAGGGGTGTAAGGCTATTGTTCTCGCTGAAACAATGGAAGCTGCGGGGCGACATGCAGCGGTGCGCACATGAATGGCAGGGCTCTGGGATGTGTGTGGGTCAGTGGCCCGGGGTCTCCGTCCCAAAGCCCCTTTCCCAGCGCCTCACAATGAACCTGCGCAAGGTCGGGGCTCCTAGGGGTCACAGGCCAACCCCTTTTGTCCCTCACTTCAAAACACATAGCCTAAACATTTATTAATCAAGAGGCAGCCGGTGGGCCTCTCTTTTGAGAAAAAAAAGGGGGTTGAGAGGAAGGGGGGGCGTCAAGGGTGGGAAAGAAGTAGGGAGGAAACAGAAAGAAATAACTTGTGGCTGCAGTTGCAAATTCCATCATTTGGACAGAGGTGGAAGTTTGTAAAAGTTGTGGGCTAATGGTAGGAGTTGGGACTCCGCGCAGAAGGCGGATGGGAACTCACGGACAGCAGGATTTGGACTTCTTATCGAACCGAACCTGTTTGTTTCGCACTTCTACTGGATTTGCGATCAACACGTCCGGATAGGGATTTCTGTCGCACACCGACACGTTGTTCTGGACTCGAGAAGAACAAAAGAGAGTACAACAGAAATATAAACCGATCTGCGTGAAGTAAGGGAGTCGCATAATCGCCGTGACTGGCGTTCTTTAACGTCAAAACACAGAGAAACTGCCGCATCGAAACGCCCTTTGCGTGCGCAGCGTTCTGCACACGGAGCCTATGGGAACAAGTGCCAGAACAACAACAACAACAAAACTAGATGTAAGGCGACATCGAAATGCGGTCTCTGCTGTGCGTCTTCGATCGAGGCTGCTGTATAAGCCGACAAAAAAATCTGAAGCAGGCCTTCCCCTGCAGCATGGCCACATCAACCGTACTTGTGTGAGAATGTCCTGACAACCACATTCATTTTACTCAAGATCAAACTATATGTGACCCTATGGAGTAAAATTAGTTAATTAACTAATTTAAAAAAAACAACAAGATATTAATTTCATTTCAAACCTGTGTGGCACGCGTGAGCATTAAAAGCTCCCAAATAAGCGTCGGTGTTGTTGGTCTTTTATTTTTGGCAGTCAGTGAAACGAATTGGAAGTCAGGTCGAAACGCGAACGTGCTGTCTGTAGGAAAGTGTGTGCAGGGTCGCTGTGAGCTATGTGCTCTGCAGTAGTAAACGTTGTAGTTGCATCAGTTTTAACCAAACTGAGATGCCTTGGTAACCGTTGCCTTTCTATCAGTCTCCCCTCCCTTTTAATTTTTTTTTTTTTTTGCATCATGCATCAGGCCTTACCCCAACATCACACAGCCTGCACGGTGGGGCTCATTTTGTGCTACAGTTTACTCCATAAAATCTATGCAGACTTGGTTTAATATGCTTATAATTTTTGTCTTATTTTTTTAGCATATTAGTTCTAGTAAAAAAAAATGTTATAACACAATAGTTAAACTGTAGTTAATATTTTATTTTATATATTTTTTGGTGGGGATATTATTATCCATGCTTTGATTTTGCTGATCAATGCCAAGTTATTTTTAAACCCAAGTTCAAATTTGTTGCATATTTTTATGTGTTAAAATGTGTGGCAGTATCATTCACTTAACAGATTCTGATGTATTTCCAAATGGCTTTTGTAATTTCTCAAAATTGATATTAAATCAAGTTAGGAGCAATCACCGCTGTCCTCAATGATCTTGTGAGGAAGCAGGGAGGAAAAAAAGGTATTTATTTTGGTTTTCTGGCTTAAATTAAAAGATGCTCCATCTGTGATGGTACATCAGCAACATAGGCAGGTAAACATACCTGCAGTACCACATAAGAAAGAGGGGGCATACTGTGCATTTCCACAATGTGAGTGGAAATATGGAGAATATTTAGCAGTGGTAGTGAGACATTGTGCGCCTTGGGTAGTGACAATTTCTTGCTGTTACTTTACATTCAAAAATCATCCACGGGATGACTATAAAGATGCAAACCGCTGTGTGGATTTATTATTGCCTTTGGAATATGTTTATTCTTTAAAAAAATGTTTATTAAAAAAAATAAGTACACAGTATTCAAATGATTCAAATCATCCTTTTGTAAGTGGCTTAAAAAAGTGCACAAACACACACATTTCACCATGTGTTTCTACAACCTATATAAAAACATTTATATCATAAAATGCATATATGTGGCTGTTCTGAGTCCTTACAGATGTCATTAGTAGGTTGTTATGAACAAAATAGTTAACTATTAAATTTTAGTAAGCTCTACATATTTTTGTATTGTGCTTTTTCATCACAGATGCTTATTTTCTGACATCTCTATGTGTTCAGTCATCAGAAATTATAGAAACTTTTCAACATCCAGTGCGTTTAAAAATAAATAAATAAAAAAAAGACTATATGGGTTACAGCGTTATATGTGCCACCAGTCCTGACCTGCAATGAGCAGACTCCAGAATTAGAGAATAACCCAGTAGATGTAGCACCTGCTTTGTTTTAGGACATGACCTGATTGCAATTTTTTTTTCCCAAGCAAATCCTGACAGTAAGGTTTGCCTGCTTAGCTTGAGCAGGGACAGTACGCTCCCCAAGCTAACATCAAACTCTAAACAGCAGTTGTTATTTCATGGTTGCGTGCAAGCAGAACCAGGTCATCTGCACTGGGTTACAGGCCTGCTGGCTGTGTTTGTTGTGCCCTCCAAAGTGTGCTGCATCCTTCCTCATGCTGCAGAGAATTGTGTTTTTGCCTTAGTTAAAATAAAGAAAAGAGAGGTTGATTTCCTAATGATTACCTAATATGCTCTTATATTTGCACATTTAACAATGTGCAAATATAAGGAAGCGTTGCACTTTCTAGCAGCAGACACTGATATGTTCTTTATAATTCAATAAAACACTGAGCTTTTTATTTCATGCAGTGGAAACGTTAAGTTGCAGGATTATGCTATATACATGTAAATATAAAGAGGTAACTAAAGTCTATCTGTAATTACTTAGATAGTACTCTGCAGCCTTGTAGTGTTTTGTATGAGCGAAGCAAGGGTGTGTGGGACCTTCCCCTTATGACATTAGCAGGGGGTCAAATGTGCATGTAGGGCACCTGGCTCTGCACCTCCCCTCTCTCTGTGATGTTAAATGTCAACCAGCAGCATCCAGAGAAAGCAAGGTGAGCCTCCATTCTAATGCTTATGGCAGGAGATCATAGCGTCTGACTCCCAAAGCCATGTTTCTCTTGTGTAGTGCAATTAAAACTGTTAGAGAGGGGAAATTTACAGAACCATTAACCTAAGGTTTTCTTTTTAGTGAAGTCGATAGTCTGAGGGTTGCTCTGCTGAAAGGAAAACCCCAGGCTTTTTTTTCTTCTTCTCCTCCTTCTTTTTCTTTTTAATAAATGTAAAACGAGCGGCTTAATCTTGATTTGTTTCGGAAAGATTTGCGTCTTTAGCCTTAAAGTGCAGTGGATTGCCTCCTCTGCATTGCCCACCTTGAACATAAAACAGTAATTGAATTAAAAAATAAATTCATTTATTTTGGACACACGTGCTCATCCTTCTGGAAATCATTTTGCTCTAATAACTTGTATTCCAGTGCTGCCGCTGCTTCGCTTTGCTCGGTCGCAGTTATTAATTTTTTTCTTTAAAAACAGATGCAGCGGGAGTGATATGATCAGATTGCTGATTTTATAAGGTACAGTGTGGAATAACGTATAGCTGTGTAACTGCGTTGCACACTTATCCAGTTTTCCCTCTGATTCCAGATGCAGTTCGGTGTCTGCTTCAAACCCGAGGCGTACAGGAGGTTA
Source organism: Simochromis diagramma (assembly GCF_900408965.1). Lineage (NCBI taxonomy): Eukaryota > Metazoa > Chordata > Actinopteri > Cichliformes > Cichlidae > Simochromis > Simochromis diagramma. The sequence continues at coordinate 5,002,112 of NW_024387040.1, forward strand.
GATGTAAATCTGCACCATCACAGAAACATCCTCACTCAGAAATGGCAGCAGTCAGGACCTTCTGCTGCACTTCTGCTGCTCCCTAATAGAAAGCCTATTGAGGCCCAATCAGCAGGTCTGTTCCAGCCTTGTAAGTGGATTTCTCCCATACCCCCAAGGTTTGTGAAATAGGGGTCAATGGGTCTGTTATTGTTTTTCTCTGCCTCTTTATCCCTACATAACTCTGTGATGTCAACAGCAAAGTGACAGAGTGAGCTGGGAGCATGGAAAGGGGGAAAAAAAAGAGAGGAAATAACTACTATTATGATCTTGCGTGTGTTTCTGCTCACAACAGGGCTGCAATTGTTCCAGCGGGCATGGATGCATCCCCATATGAAGAATGGAAAGAGGTAAATATCACTTATCCCCCAACAGGTCGAAATGAAACAGCAGCAGCTGGCAGAGAGCTGCTGAAAATATTGAGTTTAGTCTGAAATTTATCACTAAACGTAAGCCTCACTGTCTCTCAAACGCTATACACTTTACTGTGTAATAAGGGTCTATGTGAAATTATTTAATGTGCGAACAGTGTTGTCAAACGTGCCATTCGCGAGATCTATTTTTCACATCTCTCAGCCGGGTTGTCATTGTCTCGTTTAATCCGGTTATATCGTGTACAGATTTTCACATACATTGAGGTTTTTTTGTTGTTTCTTTTTCTTTCTTTCTTTTTTACCTTGCTGCTTTAAAAGACAGATGGGAACAGATGTGACTCTGAGCAGGGACGTTTTGAACAGATTTGCTTCTTATGTCAGAGGAGAAATGGCATTGTTTTCCGTTGCGTTACAGCCTGGTGCCATTTATTAAATAAAAGTGGGGATCCGTTATGAGGTGGAATTTCATGCCTCTGTCTGAAATGCGATCATTGCACCAAAGCACAGCCATAAATTTCTTTTTGATATAATTGTATTAATGCAGCAAGTAATGGATGAGCATATGTTTCACAGTGATTACTATCCCTCTCTGACTGTGTGTCCTAGTTGCCTTCCCATCGCCTGACTATCGGAATGAGAATATGTGCCTTGAGTTAATGCTGATTGCAGCAGCTGCCAACACATGAATCTCCATGGCAACAATAACGGTTGCCAGGCAACCATGCTCTTTTAGGGACACTGAAAGAAGCCCAAAGGCGTACTAAAAATATATATATGGGTATAGTGCTTCTTGAACACCTCAGCCGTATGCACGCCATGCACAGAACGACAAAGAGTTAAACGCTTAAGATGGCGACGTGTTATTTTCTCCTCTTCAGCCGCAGTGTGTGTGTGTGTGTGTGTGAGAGAGAGAGAGAAAGAGAGAGAGCTCATGCTGATGTTACCCTACTTTGGCATGAGCGCTAAACGGCAGCCCCAAACGCTGCTATCTTTTTATGACATTAACACACAGAGCCGTGTCAGAGGACCTAATGCTTTTATGAGGTTATATTTGGAGGCTGTGGACGGTCTGGGTTAAGAAGATAGTGGCATTTTTTTCTTTTTTCATTTCTTTTTAACACTTGGAAAAAAAATGGGACAACTGTCAGCCATCTTGGCTCCTGCATCGAGCTTCCCTCGCAGCTCGCACAGACCCAGGTGGTATGCGCACACGCTGTGGAACAAAGCATTCCATCAGCGCAAGTGACATCACTGCAGTCAGCTCAGCTGTTTCTGCCTGCGCTATAAATAGTGTGGTGGAAAGAGCGGATTGCCTATGCAGAAAATATTTAACTCCTGACCCCAAGCCTTAAGAGATTTTTTCCTTTTTTTGTGCTGAAGCGGTGAACTGGATCACAGCCAGTGCATCTAACATGGAATACGGCTGATATAAAGTCTAATCCCGTGCTCTGCGTTGACTATATAACAGTGACAGGAGTTAAAAAGTGACACTTTATACCAAAATATCCAAGTCCACTTATCCACTTCTTACAGTATTAAATGTAAGATCTGAAATATAAATGCTATCTAAGATATTAGCATTATTGTTGTCACAAACAAAAGTTTGAGTTTGCCTCTAAAACATAAAAGTTCTCTATAGACTTCAGGTTAGGTGGGAGGCTGGTTTTCTTGTAGATACAGATATTGCAGCCTCTAGTTGCCAAGCATGAAATTACACAGAGCAGTGACTTTTAAATACCTCCAGCACCTCAGCTGATAAAGTAACTGTTATCACAGGCAGGGATCACGCTCGCTGACAGTACTTCATTTGTTATGTCATATAATTAGATATATTTTGGCAGCAAATCGTTTTGTTTTTTTTAAGATAATTTGCATATGTATTTTAGACCTTGTCAGCTAAGAGTTGCCTGCACAGAAAGAGATTAATGTTGAGGCAACGCCTGGTGCAAATACAAAGATAAACCAAGGAAGAAAGCAGGGGAAGAGGGTAGCCAGGGGAACCGATCAGAATCTTCAATACTCCAGCTGGTCTCCCAGCTTCCTACATCGTGGCTTTTACATTACTAACCCACAGCACGCTACAGCTGATCTTAGTACACCCTGCCGCTTACTAGCACCGCTGCAGCCTGCGAGTCCAGCCAGCAAACTTGGGGTCGTGGCGTGGCTGGCCAGGCGCCAGGACGTGTGCAGGGGGCTATGCCATGGTGTTGGCTCTCACAGGCTGGCAGCATTGAGGAGCGTAAAGGCATTCAGCAGTGTGAATGTCCCTTTGTCTCAGAGCAGCGTGCCAGGCTAGCTCTAATGAGGCAGCTCTTTGTGGCAGGCCTCTCAACATCAAGTGGGCTGGTGGACTCATTAACCTGACTACTGCAAATAAAGCAGGCAGGCACAAGAGACGCCTATGATAGCACACTTAAGGCCCCGCTGAATCCCCCCACCACCCCCACCGCCGCCACAGTCATCCTTCCACCTCCTCACTCTCTTCTTTTCCCTCCAGTCTCTCTCTCAGGTTTCCCAGGGCTCCTCTGATAGGAGGAAACCAGCCACTGGCCTATTTCAGGTGTCCCAAATAAAGGTTGGTGGGGGGTGTGATTTCCAGTTTCTATATTCTGTCTCGTTCATACCTTGAGCTTTAATCAGATTTTTGGCTCTGCGCTATAACCTGGTTTTTGTTGAAGAATGAATGAACTGCTGGAGTCGACTTGCAAAGCGCTACAGAAAACGTTTATGCGTTTATCCACGACGCTTCTCTTTATAGATGCATCTGAGTCAGTCTTTCTTTGTGGTGATAGGAAACCTATACTTCTAAATGTCCTAGAATATTTCAACACAGCTTTGTATGCATTTGTATTTTATTCCCACTGTCTCCCCCAAATAATTGCAATTTGGCTTTATCACCAGCAACGAGAGGGGCGGTAAAAAAGAAAAAGGATAAGAAGGGATGAATAGAAATATGTCAGTACCTTTGTTTTAACACCTGGATAAAGATTTTTCTAACATTTCCCATTTATAGCTCTTTATCTTGATCAGTGACTGTGTTTTGACTGATATGTTTCAGGTGAAATGTGACTTGCAAACACGTTTTGACAGTCAAGGTAGTCTCTTGCTGCTATATCACTTTCTGTATTAGCTGAACTGCTGTCAGTCTGATTTTAGTTCCGTGGCTAATGAGTCAAATCCTTTTATGCCGTCTTGAATGTTTTAAACTTATCAACTTGAGCTATGCGCTGATCAACTTGACTTATTTAGGTCAGCTAAGCCTTTATGAGTTGTTCTCCCAACTAATGAAACAGTTGTAATGGTGGGACCAGGGATTGTAAGCGAGTCTGCTGAAATAGATCCGCTAACTTGTTTTGATGAATATTTTTGCAGTGGTTATGAAGTCATGTGGCTCACCGCTAAATTATGTAGCTGAATGAAATTGGGTCGCGAGAAGCTGTTTTCCGCACACCGACAAGGACAGGTCAGATGCTCGTCTCGCAAAAGGATAGTCGGCTGTTTATATTTGTCTTTTTATTTATCTCTCATAACCCTGCCGGTTATTAGCGCTCAGCGCTACGGCTTATGGGTGTGGACCTGCTAGATATTGATTCGATGTTAATGTCATGTACTGTTTGATGTATGGCCTCTGAAATTGCTCAAGCATTTGATCAAGTTGCTTGTATGTAGATTAGATTCATTAGATATTCCCCCCACTATTTTTCATGATGTTTCCCCACACTCATTTTACAGCCTCCTATTGTCTCCTCTGCACAGTAAATGATTTTAATCTGGTGATGCTGTGTACTCTTGATAAGCCCTGCACAAATTGAGGCAGCGTCGCTGACGGTGAGGAAGAGGCTAACGCCACAATAAGCTCTAATCGTGCGGGCGCCTCATTTTCTGAAAAAGAATATTCATACCAACATCAAAGGGGTTAGCACTCCTGACACTGACAAATTGCAGACGAGGTTTCATTAATTAAGTAGGCCACTAATGTTTATTTAAATGAAATTTACGGTTGCATTATTGATTCGCCGCCACAAAATTATCTGACATGATGCACATGGATTGTGAGCTGTGGCTCTCTGCAGGAGCAGACAGACAGCGGGAGTGTGGATGGGAGGGAGGTGGATGGAAATTTAGAAGGGGGTCTGAAGGCTGGAGGGGAAACATGAATATGATGGTTAGGAATTTTTACAGCTGCCAGCATGAAGATATTCCTACCTATATATTTTTTCATTAAAGCCATAAACTGCTGAGAAAATGATTTTTTTTTAAACTACACAGAGTTTGGATTTAAGATTCAAATGATTCTTTTTTTTACCACTTGATGAAAGTAGCAGTAATTGAATAAAGTACACATCCAGTACGCTTCATTCTTTCTGGATGAAAGCAGAGTTTTCTTAGTACAGCTGGGAAACAATTTGACTTATTGGTTACTCTTTAAGTAAGACATCTACCTTAATTTACAATATTAGGATGGCTGTTGGTGCCATATGAGCTTGTTGGCAAGTTTAAGAAACTGCCAGCTACTGGGATTTTCCAGCACAGCCGTCTCTACAGTTTACGGATAATGGTCTGAAAAGGAGAAAATATCCAATAAGCATCAGCTCTGTGTGGATAAAATGCCTTGTTGATGGCAGAGGTCAGAGGAGAATGGCCAGGCTGCAAGCAGTCACTCAAATGACCACTCACTACAACCAAGATATGCAGAAGAGCATCTCTGAATGCACAACACATCAAACCTTAAAACAGATGAGCTACAGCAGCAGAAGACCACACCGAGTGCCACCTGTCAGTCGTCACAGGAAGCTGAGGCTACAGGTTACACAATCTCACCAAAATTGGCCAACAGAAAAGTGGAAAAATGATGCCTATACTGATACTGATATACTGCAACATTCAGATAGTAGGTCAGAATTTAGTGTAAACAACATGAAAGCATGGTGTTGCTTGTGGTGGTGTAATGGTGTGGGGGATCATTTCTTCTTTTCTGAGCATTGTTTAAACACCGCAGTCTGAGTATTGTTGCTGACTATGTCCATCCCTTTATGACAACACTCTACTCATCTTCTGATGGCTGCTTCCAGCAGGATAACACACCATGTCACAAAACTCTAATCATCTCAAACTGGTTTCGTGAACATGACTATGAGTTTGCTGTTCTCAAACGGCCTCCACACTCACCAGATCTCAATCCAATAATAATAATAATGGATTGGATTTATATAGCGCTTTTCAAGGCATCCAAAGCGCCTTACAATGCCACTATTCATTCACTCTCACACACTGGTGGAGGCAAGCTACAGTTGTAGCCACAGCTGCCCTGGAGCAGACTGACAGAAGCGAGGCTGCCATATCGCGCCATCGGCCCCTCTGGCCAACACCAGTAGGCGGTAGGTGAAGTGTCTTGCCCAAGGACACAACGACCAGGACAGAGAGCCCGGGGATCAAACCGGCAACCTTCCGGTTACAGATATGCTTCCCAACCCCCTGAGCCACGGTCATCTTTGGGATGTGGTGAAATGGGAGATTCACATCGTGGGTGTGAAACCAGCAAATCTGCAGCAACTGTGTGATGCTGTCATGTCAACACAGATGACAAGGTGTGCTTATTAAGGTGTCCAGTAAATTTATTACTCGGTGTGATTTTTTTTCTTTTAACTCATCATGATTCGCCAATGTGTGGTCAGTAATGACACTAATATTTTTGTTGAGTATAACAAGCGGTGCTACCACCAGCAGCCTTTTTGTCCTACAGATTTGTAGTGACGCCGATCAGTGTGCTAATGCAATGCTCCAGCTGAGTTATGTGTCCTTTTATTATAACAAGGCTTAAATGCAACTATTCATTTTTATTTTCTAGATCAAAATGCTGATGTCATCTGTCCCACTTTCCAGCGTGCTGGCACTGAAAGAGAAGGTCCCTGTTTACCACGGCTGCAAACCAGTGGCAGGCAGTTGTGTTTCATCTTAGACCCACCAGTTAACTGCTGTTGTACATAAAGTGTTAATAATACTTTATGTATTAATAATATTATAAAAAGTATTAATCGTGGTATAGTATTTAACTGACTAGTATTTGTGGTGTAGAATAGCAAGGACAACAAAGTTTCATTGTTTAATCCAATAATAGCGCCAATCCCTAGATAGCAGAGACTCATACTTCCTGCTAGTGTTTAGAAGCTTCGGCTTTATTTTACTATATTTTTAACTTTGCTCCTCCAAAATAGAAGGAAATAGACAAAAAATTGCAAACGTAGACATAAATTCCTCTTTTATATATATAGCGTGTCGAGACTTGTATGTATCTCATACTGTGATTTGCTTATATAAGAGGCCCCTTTCACATTTTTGCCATACAACTGGATTCATGCTGAATTTGTGTAATTATACTGTTTAAGAAAAATGTAAACGGGGCATTTTTTTATCCAAATATGAGACATATACATCTAGGGAGATGTATAAAAGTCGTAAAAAAATTGTTGGAAGGAATGTAAAACTTTTTTTCTATTCCTTTTCCATGTGGGCGGTGATTAGTTTGAATTTGTGTTTGGACTTTAGAAAAATCCACTCAATATCAGATTCTCCGAACGTCACCCTGGACCTCAAACTATTACCTCGTGCATTTATTTCTCCTGCTACTAAGGGCAGGGTTAAGGATATCAGTGTGTGCGCGTGCATTCACACACATGCACTCGTTTGAGCTGCAGACACACGCTTGGCACTGTTTGTCAACACAACACATGTAGATGAATTGCTATTGACAAGTATACACAACACACCGAGGGCTACTGAGAAGACTCAATAAAATTGAAGGATAGACTTGTTGAGATCCAAGGCCCTTCTAATTTCCTATAATAGACTCCTCTATGCTTTGAAATGTGATTTAGGCTGGAGCAGTGGGTTTTGGTAGTCTGTTAGCCTCTCCATCCATCGCTTCTCTCTGTAATGGAGAGCATCAGAGTCGCTCGCAGGTTTTTACTGGGCAGAGACGCACACTGCAGCAATCGTGCAATAGCCACAGCCTCCTCTCTGTCCCACAGTAAAACATTTGACTGAACAAAAATCGATCTTAATTAGATCGGATGAAATTAATCCAGGTGTCAGAGTTCAAGCTCGTACTAATAAACCAAACTGTGTGCTCCCTGAATTTGCTCTGTGATTAATCAGTGATGCTAAATGAAATATTACAGGTGATATTGTTGGAATTAATCTTGCTTGTAGTCAAGTGTACGTTTTTATATATTAATATATTTAAAATATTGTATTACTGTTAAAGCTAGTGCAGGTAGTTCAGATGCTTATAAGAACTTCTGCTCTTCTATTTGTTAAATGACTTAAAACAGACATCGGTGCACAGCCATACTCACATCAGCATCCATGCGGCGTGCCTTTATCAAAGAAACAGATCCATCCGTGTGTGTGTGTGTGTGTGTGTGTGAGAGAGAGAGAGATGAAACAGTTTCTGTTCTGTTCTGCCTCTCGGGCGGCACGCTGATGGCAGGTGCATCGGGATGACTGCCTGCCATCTGTCCAGGTATGCTGCTCCGCATGCCTGCGACACACATCTCTGTCGAAGTGTCTGAATTTGTGCACAAGCCCGGGTACGTGTCTGTTTTGGTACGTGTTGTATTCTCTCTCTCGCTCTTGCTTTTTTCTTTAGCATCTGTGGCCTTTGCTCTCGGAAACTACAAACCTCTCACAAGATGAACTTCATTTCATCCTCTTTTTCTTTTGTTGATCGTTTTCTTGAACCTTCACATATTCACGCTGACACTTGTTGAGCACACTTTAGTCCATCACACAGCTGCCTGTAGCTGCATGTAGCAGCCCTCTTTACCTGAGGACAGACCTGTATATTTTTGTGTGTGTTTGTAGAGAAACAAAGATGTGTAGAGGTTGAACCGAGGCAGTGAAAGTGATAGAGTGTGTGTGTGTGTGTGTGTGTGTGTGTGTGTGGCAGGTGGTAAATGACATCGCAAGCCAACAGACTGAGGTCAACCTTGCTGGGCATAAGCCCAAGCTATATTATCAACTGGGTAGCTGGCAGCTTGCTCTGCTGTACTGCCCACACCCACTGCTATCCACACTATAGATATACACACAGAAACATTCACGGCAACTTGCTACAATATTGATTTTTAAACGGCGTGAAATTCTAAAGAAATAATTTTATTGCTGGAAGCAGCAGCAGCAGAGCTGCGCCAATTTTAACACCAAAATGTTGCCTCTTTACTCCAGTTGATTAGTACAGGTATTGCTAAATAAAAGGCAAATGCAGTATTCATATTATTAAAAGTGTAATTTAAGCAGTTTAAATGATCTGCAACACAAATATTCTCTGAAAAGCAACTTTTCTTGATGGTTTTCCCTGCAAGTTGGCGCTATACTCTGAACAAGATACATAGTTTATTTGTGTTTTGCATCAGCGTCTGATCAAAAAAACACCATGTAAGATTGAACTGAGGACATTTTCAGCATTCAAAATAGATCAAGTGCCTTTTCTTCACAGCGCATCGCGTTGCCCTATCTACACCATCCCTTCAAAGGGAAATAGAAATCTTTTGACATGCTCTCATTTTTTTTGCAGTAAGTCATGCTTCATCAGAGCTGCGTGCTGTTTGACCCACTTTACTTTAACATTTCATCCTCTGTTGTCTCAGAAGAATGCCAAATACCACGGTGCATTTACAGTAGTTGGGTGGAAATGACAGATTGCATTTTTCAAGTGCTGGTACAGCAAATACCACAGTTGCTTTACATGATATGTATAATGACACATAGCTGCTTACGGAAGATGATATCGACGCGATTTGTCTTTTTTTGTAAGTGTGCGATAATTCGAGCTCCTTAGTCAGGTCGTTGCCAGCGTGCACGACATAGTACACTCTCTTGTATGTGATAAAGTATTTCCTTCGCTAGTGGCACACGGTCATGATAAAGACAGATGAAGATCCTGCAGCTGTTTGTTAGTGCTGCTTATCTGTCTCCGTATCAGATCTGTGTATGTGGAAGGCAGGGAGGTCAGAGTATGCGATAGCAGAATTTTGCAGTTTTGCCCCTTCTGGGATCTCCTCCATACAACAACACCTCGTCAGCCATAGGAAAGACCCAAATTTACATCTGAGGGTAAGAGACAGGAGGGAGAGATGCTGAGGAGAGGGGGGAAGGGATGGGATGGAGAGAGGGAGAGAGAGAGAGAGAGAAAGAGGGGGAGGGGGGCACAGCAGCTGGCTCCTTTTTCCCTGTCATTATCCCCGGTCGCTGTTTCAGTCAGCTCCATTTGATGAAAGTCAAACAGTACACTAGCCCTGATTATGTGACAACTAGAATTCACCTACTTAGTTAATCCTGCATCGCGGTTTAGATTTCAATTAATTTCTCTCTGGTTGCTCCATCTTCCCAGGGGATGGTGAAGGCGGGCTGGGGGAGGGGAGCCTGCTGTGTGCATGAGGATACAGTATGATGGAGATGGCGGGGGGAGGGGAAGCCGTACCTAGAGAACCGAGATGGCGAAAATGCCTGCACAGCACATTCAGATGTACCACGCAGAGCGGGGAGATAGTACCTGTCGGGTTTTCTTACTTTGACTGCGTAGTCAGGGAGCAATCAGCTGAATATTTTTATGGCTTCTGTTTCCTTCTGCGGCGTGCATGCGTGCGTGGCTGCAGCGTGTGCACGCGTGTCTTTGTGCCTTCCCGCGCTGTGCTCAGCGAGCGGCTGATACTTTATCCACATGCTTCAAATGTTTTTGTTTATACGTGTAAAATTGAGTGTACGCGACAAACATTTCAGAGCATGCCCGTTCCTCAAAAAAATCTAAATCAAATAAATAAATAAAGCTGCATATTAATAAGGTCTCAGAGGCCCTTTAGAGGATCGAACCCCCCAGGTTGTGATTTTCCGCCATTAGTCTTATGAGGCTGAAGGGACTGGGACTGTTCAGGCCAGCTGAATCGATTGTGCTGAGGGAACAGTGCTATCATACCTCCTTTCTCCATCTCCTTCCTTCTCTGTGACATTCCTTGACATTCTGATGGAGGTTTGAGTTAGAGCCTCATGTCCGTGTCACCATGGTAAATCTTTCGCCATATGGCGTCCACTAGCACTCGGTGTCTGTGATGGGGGATGGAAGGCAGAGGAGGCCTGGTGTGATGCTGCTGCACGTCAATTTCAGAAATAGGCAGGTGTATTTCCCGAAGCATTAAAATCTGATATCTAAAAAAATGTATGTCAGTATATTTTTTTAAAAAAAACATTTTTGCAATAGGTGCAATAGGCAAAATACAAATTCTGCCTGGAAACAGCAACATTAAATTACGGTTACTGGCATCGCTCATGGTGCTCTTTAGGAAAATGCTAAGTGTGAATAATTTAAATCAAGTCAAAACCATCAGCTTAAGCCACAAGATCTTTTTAAATTTTTATGTAATTATTTTTGACAATGACTGCACACAATAAAAGCCATGGTGGAGTTTTATTGGTTAAAACTCCCTCTCCTGCAAACATCAGTTGTGGAAAAGAAAAGCTTGTTCAATCATCTTCTAATATTCAGTGTTAGCGTTTTGCTGATGCACATTACAGCAGCTTTTAGCCTTAAATTATAGCCTTTTACTTGAATTGCTACAATCTTCCCCACTTTTGCATCATTTGTTGTGTGCACTGTCAAATGCTGTGCATGTCAAACATGTTTCCTTTCATACTACTGGTTAATTTTTTCCATAAAAATGTATTTCATCTTGAAACTGCTGATTTCATGGGTGTAGCTCCTCAAATGCCGTTGTGTTGTTATAAATGATGTTGCGCTAAAGAAAGTGATTGGGATCTGCACCCAGATTGGATGTACTCTTTCCTCTCTGGTCTTCCCGTCCACCAAGTTTTATGAATTTTAGCCTGGAAGTTTTTGAGGAATCTTACCGACAGACGAACTGCACTAAAAATATTCCTCCCCCTCAGCTCCCTCCTTGTTGGAAAAATACTGCCACATACAGTCCTTGCTCTCCATGAGTTCTCATTAATAGCTATGGGTTTTTGTGGTGTAAAGAGCATAATCCCTAATACACTGCCAACCTGCTGTATTTGGCTTTCACCAGTACAGCCTGACAATGTGGTGGGATAGTTAACATAGCTGCCCTTCCTTACCAGACCTCCACCCAGACCTGGATCTCTTCATCTTTAACCTGTGCGATCCCTGTGTGGTTCTGCTCTGCTTTGTCCTCCCTGCAGAGGCAAAGCCCTCGGAGCAGAGGATGCTGGGACACTAATGGAGCCTGGCATCCAAGCTCACTAACGGCATCCCAGACCGTTCAGGATACCACTGTGAAGAGTGGGGAATTATAATGGCACACTAAGCCCACACTAAGGGGGCAGGAAAAAAATCACTCTTTATAAAAGTTCTAACTGTCTGTATAGTAACAATGGTGAAGAAGAAGAACACCACTCACCTGCATGTGCAGTAAACATCAACTTAGCTAAGCTAAGCTAACATTGTTCAGCTCAATTCAGGAATTTCCAGCCTTTGTGCTAAGCTAACATAGCTCAAGTTATCACAAAGGATGGAAATTCCTCTAGCCTGCATGTTGTATTCTTGAGTGAGAGACGCCTAACTGTCCATCGTCCCCTTTGATAGCTCAGTTGGTAGAGCAGAGGACTGTAGTGGGTTCCCAGAAATCCTTAGGTCGCTGGCTCGAAGGAGGGTTGATTTTGTTTTTTTGGGGGGGATCTGACATGCAGACTAGGGGAACCAGTCTTAGTATTCTTGGGCAGGAGGTGAGACACTGAACCCAACACTGAAAATTACCCCAATGTATCTGCGAGTGTTGGGTTAAACGCGATTAGTCATAGAAAAAGGCGAGTGTGGCTTGTAGTAACCTTGAAGGCTCAAACTGAGTACAAAAGTGCTCTTTAAGTACCAGTTTCTGTTGCACCTATTGCTGTGTGTGTGATTAGGAAGAATTTAAAATCCTGTATGCCTGTGAATGTGGCTTGTTGTGTGAAAAGTTTCAGTTTGTTTTTCAAGTTTCATCACAGATCTGGGGTTAGTTAGTGAGTCACAGTCAGTGACTGAGACAATCCTTTAGTTACCAAAGCTATCATAAAGAGCGGTAACACCATTTTTGCGGCCAATTTTACCTGGTGAGAGTAGTAGCCAGTAACCACCCAGCAACCAGTCAAGGAATATACAGGGGACAGGATGCAGAAGCCCTCACATTAATTATATAATCAGTGAATGTTTTGTTTTTCAAACCAATCAGCAAATCATAGCTGCAGGAAAAGACGAGGAAAGAAAAAAGGGAACAGGTGTAGTGATACTGTGAGTGTATCAGTGTGCTGTTTCTCTTTTTTCTGAGAGCTACGCTCTGTCACACTCGGATAACCTGACATATGTAAAGTCTACAGGCAAAGATCCAGCTTCTACTTCAATAAATACTACATTAATGAATCTATTTTAGTTTAAAAAATACCTTCTTGGTTCTATATCGTTGCATTTTTTAAATAAATTATTTAAAAGATATAACATATATTTGTTAGCTTTAGAGGTGATCCAAAGCCCTTTATTGTACCTTTGGACAGAACCAGACTTACTGCCCAGCAGCTATATTATTTATCTATTAGAGAGCATCAATCTATTTATCTGACTCTTTGCAAGAGAACAAAACCACCTAATATTCCTCCAATGTTTGTTTATCAATGTGATAGAAATAAAGAAGCATCAAAAGCTGCATGTGTGCTAGAGAGAGACATGTGAGGAGAGTTTTCCTGGCTCTGTAATGGCTGCCATCCTCTCTCTCTCCAACCCCTCCTCTTCCTCCTGCTTACGGCTGCAGCTCTGTGGATCCTCGGTGCCCAGGCATGGTGTACTGAACATGCATGGCGGCGTGTTTCCTCCTGTAGCAAGCTAACTTCTGCACCACTCCTCTCGCTATTTCAAGGAAAGTGCAACCTTTGCCTTGGGCCTTAATTATGTTCAATTTGCCAAGCTGGGCCTGAAACCATTGGGGGGTGGAAAAGCTCTCTGACCTATTTATCAATGCAGCTTTTTCCTTCCACTGACGGAGACTGAACCAAAAAGGCACGGGGGGAGAGAGAGAGAGAGAGAGTGAAAGAAATACACTTTGCTCAGTTTTCACACAAGCAGAGTGTAGGCACAGCACAGGATGAATGGGAGTAGTGCAATATATACATTTAATTTCTTAGAGGGTGCTTTTGTGGGAGTGTGACAGTACTATTTTATATTATTCCATCCTATATTTTATTATAAAGTCCTATGAAATTGAAAAAAGAAATCACTTTTTTTTGTAGTAAAATGTCAAAACACAGAGAGTCCAGAAAAAGAATGAGCCGGTGTTATTTTTGGTTTCACCTGCAGTCAGAAATGCTGTATCTCCTAACCACACCGGTGCTCTTTCAATAGAGACTGAAGAAGATTCTTCAGACCACATGATTGGAGGTAAACACTGAGGAGGCCATTGACCTTTCATTATAGCTTCTGATAAGGCCAACTATCTCCCCTCTCTACACTGTGCCCTAAATGTCAAGTCACTGTATGTGTTATAATTACCCTGAGTTGGTATTTTCCTCCTCTTTATGTTTCAATGCATGGAGAGCAAACCCTGCTAGCAGAGGTTGGCTGAGGACATGTCACCGCTTTAGACGTGTGAGGTTAATTTAGCTGTTCACAGGCTAATCAGTTTTCTATTTTTATTTATTTATTCCCCCCCCCCTTCCTTTTGCAGCATAGCATTTTCCAAACACGGAAGACCTTCTTAACACTGAGAATTTACCTCCCTAGAGTCGAGGGCTTGTTAATACACTCTCATTAGGAGGTTTTATGCATGGACAAATAAACAAATGCTAATAAACTCCTAATTATTTTCTCACAGCAAATTCAAGGATTTTGAATATTCATGTTTAACCAAAAACATTGCAATTATTTTACTGAGCATAACACATATATATATACTTTCTCTCAATAAAACAATTTGGTAGTCAGAAACTTGTTTCAAGAACAAAGAGGTAACTCCTGATTTTCTTTTAAGGGAGCATACATGTGAGTGCTGAGAGAATATTTTGATTGCACCACTGACAAAGGTGCTAAAATGTACGGGCTGCGCTTTTCTCCAAGTGTATATTTAATAGGTTGATTCATAATTTTCTCCCGGTGAGCAATTTCTGTGTTTTTGCCAGAAGTTGTAGTTTTTGTAGTGATTTTATTTTGTTGTGAAAGATAATCCTGCATTTATTTTTCCACCCTTTACAAGAGAAACCCCCCCAACACTGATTCAGTTCGATGCACCACACTTGAGCTCTATTGTGACTCTTTTTTTCCATGTGAAAAACATCGTGCATCACTAATACAATTTGACTTGCAGGTGCAATTGTTTGGAAGAAGGTTGGCCCATTTTGCTGAGTGTCAGGAAAGGCTTTTAAACTGTCACCACACTTTCTCCTTCCTTCATACGGAAACCTTTTAGACGTCCTCTTTGCTGGGTTGGACAATGGGGTGTCAACGCTGTTACCTTATTCTGATTTTTGCTGCCGAGTTAGCCGGTAGTCTAGTGACTGATCGGTTCTCTGAGTTCTACTTTTAAGGACGTATGCATTTGGGCACTGTGAGTTTTGGTGCTGCAAACATACGTACCACATCAGGACTCCAAGTCTTGTTTGCATGTTGACAGACTGCCATAATTCAAGATGGCACCTGTCTCGCTGATGTCTTTACCGCTGCTGCTCTGAGTCCTCTGCAGCTTAGTGACAGCCTGAATCCTCTCTGACGTGAAAACCCCTGTGAGAATCGGAGAATCTGAGATTAGGAATGTCATCGTTAGCATTTGGGAGCGTGAATCTCTTCGTTGAGGACGTGGTTTCACATTAATTGTGAGATTAAAACCTGCGGTGAGACGTCGGCCCAGCCGTGCACCGATTTGCCGCGTGCCTTTAGCAAGTGCAGCCATCGCTTGCACGTGGCACACATCGAAGTCAGGAGAAAATGAAATTATGATTTGCGTTGACAAATCTGAGATGTGTGCGTGCTACCACAAAAACAGCAACAGCTCATGAATAATGCATGGCTGCCGTGGGCTATAGATTAAGTGTGAATATTCATTAATTTGCTTGCCCTTTGGGAGGTGATGCAAATTCATACAAAAGCATACTGGCAACTGGGTTAGCCACCACTCACAGCAGTAAATATGGGTAACGATGGAGGACGCCGGTTATTTTTTCCTTAAGTACCTGAGCTGTTTGTAAAATGAAGGACAGCATTGGCTCTGTTAAGAAGTTTTAACAGGGTTTTCCTGGAGTAATAACCACCCACCCCCACCCCTCCACCTCCCTACCTCTTAAGTGCTAAGTCACCAGAGCAGGGAAAGCCCATTAGGGTAAAGAAGGTGGGGGAAGGCAAGAGTTTGAGTGATTAGGCTGATTGGATATAGCAGCACTAGGTTGCTCAGGTCAAAACTAATCAGCTTCAGAACAGAGGGAAGGTCCTTATAACTAAAAGAGAGAAAGACGTAGAGATGCGACTGCTGCCCTGTGTAAAGAAGCGTCATGTCACGCAAACAAACAAAAATGCTCCCATACAGGCCTGAACAACCACAGAGCGCTTACTGAGTCAGCATAGAGATAGCTGATGAACTAATAAGAACAAGTGGCCAATATTTAATTCTCCTATTCACTGCTTTTTGGACAACGTGAAAAAGGCTGGACTCAAGTCTTCAGGAATTAAGGACAGAGAAGAAGAAGAGAAGAAACTGTGAATTCTGCAGGTTTTCAGTCTCAATTTTGCTGACAGCACCCTGAAACAGAGCAGAAGAAGTATTGACAGTGTAGCTGCGCCGGCTCTCGACTGTGGCTTCATTTCTGCACTTACTGTATCCCCTTTCTCAACCATGAAAAAAAAAAAACCCTGAGCAGGATAAATTGATTTTGTTTATGGGATCATTTGCACATTTATCCACACTACATGCAGGAACCTGTTATGTAGATTTCCCCCCGCAGCAGGAACTGGCAGGAAGACGAGCAGGGATTGGACAGAGATAAACGACTCATTAACCCCAAATTGATCATGAGCCGCACACTTGTGAGGATATTTCATCATTAATATTTCAACTTAATTATTTGTGCCCATGTTGACTCTGAGGTCCTAATTTACACATCACCGTGTGATGTATGAATTATTGTAATGGACAATATTTGAGCAGTTATTTCTCCCACTGCCACCATTTTTCTATCCCCCTCCCTCTTCCACCGCCCCTCTTCGTTACCGACCTCTATTGCTTGATTTTTCTCTGTGTGCTGAAATAATACCACCACGTGGCAAACTCATATTGTAGAGGCTTAAATCTTGTAGATTGTCACTTATAAATCAAACTCTGCAGGCTGAGGGAATTCTCCTTCGCACACATGTACTCCCTCTGAACTGCAGGCTCAGTGTCTCTGATTTCCCCTTCGTTTGTTCACTCAAGTGCGCTTTTCAGTGGCGAAATATCGCTTTTGAGAAAAGCTGTCAGCAGAGATGGAATTTCCTATGAGGGGAAGAGAGTTTGGCAAAACATTTTCATGAAGTTCCATGTTCGTCTCGCTTGAGCTCCCGCCTGTGTTGTCCCCACTTTTATTCTGTATGACATGCAGTAGGTATCAGCATGGTGATTTGCTATCCCTCAGAGGTGGAATGTCTGCTTTGCTTTGTTTACCGCTCTCCCTGTTGTCCCTGTCACTTGCGCTCAGCGAGATAGTGGCAACTAGAGAGAAACTTTCATTTCCACTAACCCGCCGCCTTCGGTGCGCCAACAGCTCTGAGCATCAGCGTGCTACAAATCATTCTGCGCACTTCAACTATAACATCAAATGGCTGAGAAACGGCTAAAGCCCGACAGCAGGTGTGCTCTGAATCGTTCAGATCAACATGTCAACACCTTTAACAAGACATCTCATTTCAGGCACCCGCGCTGCTACCACAGCTTGGGCTTTAGTAGATGCCTCTGACTGAGGTTTGAGGCTTGGAGCAGAGAGCCAGATTGAGAGGTTTGGGGATTGGAGGTGAGTGCAAACCTGTGCATCAGCATCTCTTAATCCCAAAGAGCCATAATCTGGGATTAGTGATCCTCTCCACACTGGATCCAGATTAGAGCATCCGCTCATGGAGGAGCCTCTGCAGCATCGGCTGGCACCACCTCCCCGACCCCTGTGGGAGGGGCTTGGAAAGGCTGTGGTGCTCCCTGATTGGAGGAAGCTCCGGATAAACTATGTGGTGACAGGGGTTGCCAAGACGATCACGCTGGCTTTGCCATGATTGGTTGTGTCAGAGCTTAGGATGTCTGCTTGTCCTCAGATCGACATTAGATCACTCGCTATAGAGACACTTGTGTAAACGTATGTATGTACACGCACACGCTGTGGGACATGCATGTAAATGATTGAAAGCCACTCACTCTTCAGTTCATCAAATTTACCAACATGCTCTTACAATGCAGAGACGCTGATTTATGGATCCAAAAAGTGACCAGTGCAAGCAGTATTTCACTTGCTTGTGTTTGTATGTGTATGTGTGTGTGTTGGCCAGTGGATCGTGCCCGTTGTCATCTGTCACTAATATGCACTCACACACAGCAGTAGCAGCAGCCCACATAGGTCAGTCTCATCACCCTGCTCACTGGCACATGGTGGAACCATAATCCTAAGGGTCAGAGGTCGGCTTCATGCTGCTTGCCTGGCTGAAAGGGCAGATGGGACACATGCGTGCATGGACACACACTGGCCAGCTTCATGCTGCTGGGTTGGTTTGAAGGGCAGATGGGTGCATTGTGTCATAATGGCGGCTGAGCTACAGCCTGTGGGGGCGGCCATATTGTCATTGAGAGGACACTCGGTAGGTCAGGTGAACAGAGGCGAGCACTGACTGTAGTGTTTTACACAGCCTTTGTTTCGACTGGTTATATCCACCCAGTCTCCCTGGGAGTAATGTAAATGCCATTTAGGTTATTTGCAATTTTCATTCTTTAACTTGGCTGATTTATTATGTCATTGTGGAGCTTAGTTTCTTTCTTTCTTTTTTTTCTTGTCTTGAAAAGCTATTAAAGCAAAAAGTGATTTAGACTACGCGCAGGAGGCCTTTAAGGCAGAAACTCAGCTGAATTGTTCTTCCTGCCCACTTCCATGTTCTCATTTGGAGCTAATCCACTTGAGGGTTTTTATGAGACAGAAAGAAAAAATAATCTGTATGCAGCGAAGCACTGTGGAAATTGCAAAGTGATATTATATTGATTTAGTGAAGTAACATAAGTAATGTAAAAAAAAAAAAAAAGTTAAAAAAAACTTCTCACTTTTCCCGTGCAACTATTTGGGTCACAGTGCACAATCAATTACATACACGCACATATAGCACGTGTCAGCAATCTGCAATCACTAACTCTAGTTTTGCTCTGACTGGTTGGGTGAGCATTTTCTTCTTGCTGTTTTACAAATACACATCATCAGTGTAACAATGCATTTTTCAAAACATAATTTACGTGACTCATTTTGCTTGCATATCTCGGCTCCCTCTTCCATTGCTGCGGAGACGACGTTCGGGAGGTTTATGTTGTTTAAGCTGCTTCAGTTGCATTTCCACTGCAAATGTGGTATTAAAAAAATTCTGCAATTTTAAGGAATTTAATACATTTTTAATCTGCTTTTCCTGGATTAGGCTCCCACATTAGAACAAATCAGGAAGACACAAAGGGCAAGGACTCAGGGTCTAAATATACTCCCTTTATCCGTCACTGCATCTGTCCCATTTTTTGGGAGATGTGCTTCTGGTGATGAGCGCCGGTACTTTGTTTTTACTAGAGGAGCATTAGAGTCTGTATAAAACAGGGAGTGCAGTCATTTCACTCCACAAATTCACACAAAATTGCTCTGGCTTCCTATTAAAGGGAATTCTACTGTGTATTTGTTTGTAAATTTTATGACAACCTGCAAGTAGAAGCCAATGGTAGTCAAATATTTGTGCATGCACAATATGTGTGCGCATGTGATTCGGAGCACAAGCTAGAAATGGGTGTTATAAGGTAGGCAGAGGATGACAGCTCTCAGTTAGGTCTGTCAGACCTGGGACTCTGCAGGCTGTCAGTCCCAGGATAGCAGAGAGAAAATGGAATACATTATATCCCCGGTCTCCTGCAGGTCAACTGTGACAGGGTTGCCCCTCAATTACTGAGTATCAGCACCTCTTCTCTCCTCCCCACTCCCCTTTTCTTCTTCTCTCCTCCTCTCGCTCGCTGCAGTATGTCTGTGTGTGCTCTGCAAGAAGCATGCAGAGAAGAAAAATAGAGAGGAGAGTGGGGGCAGGGTGGCAAGTACCTACAATAGGCTGCCTGGAGATTCCATGGAGCCCAACGAATTTCCAGAGGCGTTTATACCTTGGTGATTGTTTGAATATATCTCCTCACCTACACCAAGGATTTGTTTGCTTTCATCCAGCGTAACGATAGACTTTATGTTTTATTGATTGCGCTGCGAGCGCTGAGCAGCACCTTAGATATATACCCACTGCCGAGTAGCATCTCTCTTTCAGTGAATCTCATATATCTAATGATCCTAAACTTCATGTTTTATGTATCCACCTTAGCTAATAAGGTCAACTAGCAGTGAAATGGGTGACAGGAATTTATGCATTTTAATGCTGCTGCAGAACAATGGACACGCGCCAAACACAATAGGGTGGATGCAGAATCAGTCAGTGAGGAGGTAGTGTGACCAGCTGGAGCCCTCTACCCTCTGACCTGGAGGTCACCAACTGCTACACTTCTCTTTCATCTACCTCTCATGGCTGACTCATGAAAATACATGGAATAAGAAAGTTGCTTTGTTATACAGATAACCTTGACGCGTGGAGGTCTGATAGGGCACCATTACGAAATCACTTCCCTTTATATGTTGGGGCGGGGGACTAGTGCCTCTTGATGTGTCATTTTATTTTGTGGATTTGTGATGGAAAACAAGGTCAGACCTGGCGCAGATGGAATGGGCTGCGTCAGTATAACTGGACGCCCTTGCTTAACCTTGAACCCATATAAATCCAGAGTGCTCTGCCTTGCGGTCACTCAGTCACTTTTGAGCAAGCAACTCCCATTAAGAAGGCTTACAGCAGGCTACGCTCCTTTCTTTATTCCAGCTTTTTCCAAAAGCTGCAGGCCAAACAGAATGGGAGTCTAACGTCACCGTGTCCCGGTCCCTTTCAGAGCAGTGACTTGAGCTTTGTGTTCAGAGACTAAAGAGCTCTTTCCTGCTCCCCTGTCCTTTTTAGTATCATGGCGAACAGACCTCTCCGCCTCCAGCTCTCAGCTTGCACACTGCTGCGGCTCACAGACAGTAAGAAACCAAACAGTGAAACAATCCAACATACAGAGCGAGTGATCTGCCACCCCGTGCACTTTAATGGCTATGTGACCTATTTGCGGGAGACAGGACTGTCACGGAGATTGGGCCTTGAAGCTTACAAGCGCGAGGACACACGCACAGGCAGCCTGGAAATGCAGTTTTGGATTCGTGCACAGTAGAGCCAAAGGCTTACACCTCTATTTAGACTCCACTTAGAGGTGGCTTCTGACAGATGTATGAGGCATCGCCGTTCTTTTTGTTTGTGTTTCAAGAGCAGTCATCAGCTTTGACATGAAAAGCTTGTGAATGTAAGTTAAACCATCAGTTTTCAGCAGTAAAGCTAGTGTGGTTTGTTCTTCATTGTACTGGAATCAGTGACTACAGTAGAAATATTGAATTTTCCCAGCGCTGGATTCGAGGTCTATCTTTTCAATCTAGTATCATGTCTGTAAAGCTCAGCCTCTGTGTTAGCCAAATATTGTCAGACAATTGACAGAGCACTGGCTTGCTCACACTCCCAGGAAGGAGGCAGGGACCAGGGAGCGGTACAGATAACCAACCCAAACATCCATGGATATCTCTGTACCTGACTTCCCTGGTCTTATATTTCCAGGGTTAAAAATCAATAGGGCTACTGCTGATGAAATTTGCCGCATGAGTGCGCGTCGGAGTCTGCAAAGTAGACCTGGACCGAGACATTTCTTTGCACCCGCCGTTATTCACTTTTGTTCCATTCTGTTTTCAAATGCAAAGGGGATTTCATTTCATTCTCCTTTTGCCATTTTACTTTTTTCGCTCTAAATCCAGCTTTTGGAAGGCCCAGAGGCTGAGTAAATGTGATCGATTTCTAGAGAGTGTGTCATCTAGGCCACCCTTTTAGGAGTGGTTTTGTAACAGAGGCACAAAGGCGCGTGGAGCCATCATTCAGCCGGCTCTTCCATTGTTCACTTAATTCATGCTGAAGGATCCAGGTCAGGCCCGCAAGAACCCTTCACAGGTTAGAAGTCAGGGCTCCTCTCCAATAAACTAAGGCAAGAATAAAATCACATGTGTCCAGAGGCATAATGTGTTATTACCCGCAAGAATTACGCATATTTCCGCCTCTGTTTCCCCTCCTATTTGTAATATGACTGTGAAACTAATGAGAACAGAATGTCTCTGAAATTATATTTGCTCAACAGGGCTTGCAGAACAAAGAGCTGATATGAGGCTGGATGAGAACATCAAGCTCGGTTATTGGTCGGACTGTGTTTAGTGGAGTAGCAGGTTTTAAATCCATACTGGACTGTTTTCTTTAACGTGGCCGTCATCTTTGGGATAAGATTAAGTTTGAATTAACTGCAGCATCGCGCTATTGCTGTGTATTAGAAATGAATATAGCTAGTTTGTTTTGCTTTTTATCTCTTTTGCAAAGTCTTCCCTCTCGTGTGGCTAAGTCTACAACAATGAGCTCCTCCTGTCTCAGAATATTCAAAAAGAAGCTATCTTTCCTCCGTCACTGAGGGACCAATTCAAACGGCAGCCTTGCAGTCAGGCTCTCCTGTGAAGGAGAATTAATCTGCTCCAAACAACCTTTTATTTTCTCTACACAACTACTTGTCAGCCTCAACTAAAAGCAATTTGTTTTTGGCTCGCTTCTTCAGGCTCATGTAGCAGGACTGAGAGAGCAGTGTGGCATGTTGTTTCAAAAAGGAGAAGAGGGGGGAAAAACAGTGCTTTAATCTGATTAGACCTGGCTAAAATCCCAAACCGGGGCTGAAGTGCAGTGCTTGTGGTTTCTGAACAGCTTACGCTAAGTCTGTACCATGGAAATAATCTACTCTTAAAACCCAGGAAACAAATCAACTATGGTAAGGACATAAGTCGCTGTCATTACGGAGTCATTAGGAACAACATTTCCATACAGCATGCAGGCCAGTAATGCTGGCAGAAGGGGGCAGTGTATGTGTGTGTCTGTGTATGCGTGCACTTCTCTGATCCTGCCTTTTATATGTAAGTGTGACTGTTGATGCTTCATATTTACAGCAGAAGCGTGTGTGTGTGTGTGTGTGTGTGTGCGCGCCTCTATTTATTCATATTTGTGTGAATTTCTCCAGCTTAAAGAAGATTTTGTTTTTGAATTTACTTTCGGTTTGCCTGCGTGCCTATCTCCATCTATCTGTGTGTGTGTGTGTGTGTGTGTGTGTGTGTGTGTGTGTGTGTGTGTGTGTGTGTGTATGCGTGTTTCTCTGCGCTGCTGTGGGATTGCAGGACGACTTCTCGGGTTCTGAATAATGAATCAAAGCATGAGAGAGGAGCAAAGTCACACTGCAGCAGCTTGTCTCTCTGCACTGCTTTCACCGTAGCCGAGCTTGATGACTAGACCCTGGAAGAAGCTCCCTGTAATAGGGCCAAGACCCCGCTATCACCTCCGCATCCCCACAGCGGTAGACCACAAAATTCTCTTTGATGTAAAGTTAAATACAAGCTGGACAACCGAGTAAAACCAGATATTTCATGAATATTTAAAATGAAAATATTAGCATTTATTGTAAAGGTACTCTCTGTTGATTAGAGGTGCGCTTAGAGAGACAAGAGGAAGAAGCCATTTAGGAAGATCAATAGAAAACCCTCATAAACAGGCACTTCAACAGATGGCCATCAAAAAGATGTAGAAAAATCAGTTGGTGATCAATATCCTGTAAATTTTGGAAAAAAACAATGAGCGGATGAAGCCCTGGGAAGCAGCGGAGAGGAAGAAATATGCTTGCCACCTTGGAGGCTTGCAGCAATATCACCAAAAAGGATCTTCTTAATGACACTATTAAACTGTTTTACCACAGCATAACATGTTGTCAGCCACAGCGTTTCATTGTCCCATTAATAGCCTCCCAACACAATTCAGATTTCAATATCAGTTTGCTCTCATTATCTCTCTTCTCTGATACCGTTTCATTTTGTACGGGCTAAATTAAATGTAAAAACCATAATGCAATTTTGCTGGAGGAGAACATGGCGTCTAATTGCATTAGGCTGAACTGTCGGTGGAGTCTGCAGCAGCTAGGCCCCCCATCACTCTCCCACAATTAGCACTGGCTACTCCCCTCAGCAGCAGGTGTTGTTCTGCCCGTGCCAGCATTCCAGCTGATTATCTTAGCCAAGCGCTGCGAACTGCTCTTCATCCATCTACGTTAGGGCACCACCACAGCTCTGTGCAGATACAGATTACAGAGCTTCAATTACATTACCGGACAGCCAGCAGATACAGATGTTGAGCTGTGCACGACGAACGGTCACACTGGAAACAGGGAGTTGGAGAGAGGACCTACGTCATGCTGTCATGTTGCACACGGAGGAGCTGCAACCTTGTTCTTGAAAGGTTGTGGTGCATCACCAAGAGGATGTGGAAGAGCATGCTTTGAGTGAACCTTAGAGGCCCAGAGCGGTAGTAGCGGCAATGTATCCACACACATACACACACAGCCTGAGGTTGGCAGCATTCCAGCAGTCTCTGAGAGTTGGGCTAACCAAATTATAAATTTACAAGGACTAAATTACATAGCTAGGGTGCACACATACTGTCACATCAGAGACTCAGCCACAGGCACACATACTCACACACTCACTCCTTCCCTGGCTGTTTCTCCCTATCTACACACACACACACACACACACACATATACACACACGCACACACACACCAGGGATACAGAGACAGCCAACATCAAACAACTGAACTTGAACTTTGGACAGGTAGAGAAGCTTCTGTGCATGATATGAATGAAAAAATCTCATGCCCAAAGAAAGTCCACAGCTTTTTGATGCCAGTTTGCTTCCATCCTCTCATGTCAAGATTCCCATCTGTATCTGAGGTGCATCATCGTGCAAATCAAACTAAAAACTGAAATTAAGATCTAGATGGAAAATGTTCTTAATTATCCATTATAGGAGACATGGCTAAGCTTGCTTGCAACTTACAAACTAAGGCCCAAAAAAGTTGGGACGCTGTGCAAAACGCTAATAAAAACTGAATGAAATATTTGAAAATTTTATTCACAGTAAGAACATAGAAAACAGTAGAAAATGTAGACCTTATATTATTATATTATTTGGAATTTGAGGGGAGCAATAAATTAAAAAAAGATGAAGAAAGATGATTTTACCGCTATGTAGCATTCCTTCTTTTAACTAGAGTTCGTAAACATCTGGGAGCTGAGGTGACCAGCACATGAACCTCTGGGAGAGGAATGTTTTCCAGTTTTTTTGTTTGATATCCAATTCTTGCTGCTGAACAGTCCTCGGTGTTCTTTGTTGTATTTTTCATTTCATGAGATGTCAAATGTTTTAAGTTGATAATTGTGGACTGGAGAGAGGTCAGTTCAGCATTTTCAGCAATCTTCTACTGCAAAGCCTGTAGCAGATGCAGTATGCAGTTTAGCATTATTGAGCTCAAATAAGCAAGCCAGTCCCTGAAAAGGGCTTCATCTTGATCATTTGTTACTGCAAAACCTGTACAGTACCTTTCAGCACTGACTTTCACTTACAGCAGGGTGCAGCTTCCATGTTTCCTAAAAAGAATTTCAAATTTTTATTCGTCTGACTGCACAACAGTTTTCCCCTTTGCCTCAGTCCATTTTAAATGAGCTTTGGCCCAGAGAAGATGGTGGCATGTGCTGTTTCTTCTTTGCAGGATAGAGCTTTAACCTGCATTTGTGGCTGTCACAGTGAAATGTGTTCACAGTCAGTGATTTCTGGAAGTGCTCCTGACCCTGTGCAGCCATTTCCGTGACATAATCATGCCTGTTTTTAATGCCCGAAGATCAGAGGCGCCAAATATTGATTTTCAGCAACACACAGAGATTTCTGCAGATTCTTTGAATCTTTTGTTGATCTTGTGTACTGTAGTTGATGAGATATTCAGTCTTCCCAATTTTCCATTGAGGAATGTTATTTTGGAATTTTTCCACAATTTGTACTTTACTTCTGAGAAACTCTGCCTTTCTAAGATACTTTTAAAAAAAAATATATAAATAATCAGTTAATGATCTATTGTCAGTTAACCCAATTAGTTGCAAAATCTCCCTTTAGCTGCTTGTTTTTAGTACCACTTAATTTTCCCAGCTTTTGCTGCCTGTCCCAATTTTTTTTTTTATACCCGTTTTCTATGTTTTGTCATGAATAAAATACGAGTTTATGAGATTTCCAAATCGTTACATTCTGTTTTATTTACTTCAAACAGTGCCCCTACGTTTTTGGAAGTGAGTTTGCACCATGGCGTTCTTATACACTTCGCTTCTAGATGACAGATACTTGAATCAAGCTCCATCTGATCCATTTTCAGTGACCGTTTACCCAGACACAGAGACATGGCAGGAAAAACTGAAGACTTGAAGAGGTTAAGAACAGTTTTAGCCATAGTAAATATATGGCTGAATATATTTACTATATATTAATAAATATATGTATGTATATATGTCTTTATTTATAGTTCAAGTGGCTCTGTGCCACTTTCTTGTAAACAAAGGGGGAAAAAAGTTATGTTTCAATTCAGAGTTACGGTCCATGGCACATGTAGACATGAGGGGTGACTCCAAGTACTGGATGCTTGATGGACATGCCACTAGGCAGTGCCATGATAAATGCTTTATAACTGCATCCTACTACCACACCGGCACTTGGCTTCACCAGGCTTTTAGTGTGCTGTCTGCTGTCTGTTTTTAAACTGGACCAACATGGCAATTAACTGTTATATTAGAAAAATAGGTCATAAGATATAGGCTGTTTTTTTAAAAGGTTTTTTTTGTTTGTTTTGTTTTTTTCTTGGTATTTGGCCAAACGTCAATATTCTGGAAATGCGTAAAGACCAGTTTGACCCCAACATGTCACCATGCAGCTCTGCCAGCTTATATTGCACATCTGGTATAATATAGTTAAAATGAGTGTGCAAATGAGGGATGAAATGGATATCTACTATTATTCACCAAAGCTTAGGTGTGTGCATGTAATTGACACAAACAAACCTCCAAACTCCCAGACCTCATAGAAACCTCCACAGCACCGCCGAGGTCTTTAAAACCAGGGGGAACTTTGAACTTCTGCAGCTAGCCACGTGAATCATACATGACCAGGCCATATCATGCTTTGATTACTGTGAAATACACAGAGAAATTGAGTTTACAGTCCCTCATTCACTTCGGGAGAAAAGCACCAGTGGGAAAAATCAATTATCAGTACTGAATATAAGATCATTTGATGCGCCTGCACATTTTACGCTGTTTATTTCCTGGTTTTTTGTTGTTGTTGTTTTTTTGGGGAGCGGCGGTCAGAGAATGCAGTGGGTTTGAAGTGGTCATGGCTTCGATAAATGTACCTTACAGAAAAGGCACAGTTATGAAAAGACATGTGATATCTTTGAAGCCACTGTAGCCTCAAACAAGCTAGATATCATCAGCAAGGTGTAGCCATGGAGCACAGACAGAGATGGGTCGTTGACTCAGTGTTTTGCATTTTGTCTTTTCTTTACTCTTTTTTGCTTTTGTGAATGATGAGTTTTGTTCCTAGTTTCTTTTTTCAGTGTTTCCTTTTGTTATTTTTGTCTTTATCTTTATTTCAGATTATCCTGCTTTCCCTGTATTTCCCGTGTCCAGTTGTTAAGTCTCTCTCAGTTAGGTGTTCTCATGTTTTGGTTACTTCCTGTTTTATTTTGCCATTCCCTCCCTCTCGTGTGCTTCATGTTCAGGTTTTTGCCTCATTACTTAGATTCTGTTAATCTGTCTTCTTTCACTATTATCTCATGTGTGTATTAAGCCCCTCAGTTTTCCTCAGTTCCTTGTACAGTTCCTTGTGCTCCTTCATTCCGTGAATTCCGTTTTTGTCTCCGACTTTTCACTTCTGGCTCCACCCCTAGCTTTGTTTGTATTTTGTCCCTCTATGCTCCAGCAATAAAGCTACCTCTGAGTTTTTTTTTTTTTCTCTGGAGTCCTGCATAGTGGCCTGCTGAACAGAGACACAACAATACTACATATGTGGCTATGTAGGTCCCTTTCATTACTACTTGGCATTCACCTGTCACACAAAATGTCCTCACATTATACATGACGGAACATTTAATTAAAAAAATGCATTATAGTAGTCACATTTTTGTGTACCATACTCTTAAGTATCCTCATTTCTGCTGAAAAGCTGCCTTTGACTCAATTTTGAAGCTAGCCTCAAGTGGCCTTTTGAGGAACTGCAATATTTGTCACCTCCACTGCTTCCAGAGGCTTTTTTCCCCACTTCGTCACTTAACCGTGTTTCCCACTGCAGAATTACACTTAACTTTTGTATAAACTTCTTAGCTGCGCTGCAACCCCCCACAATTACTAATCCACTTTTAGGTCTGCAGAAGAGCTTGTCAGATGGTCGAACACCTTCGGAAACCCTTCCCTCCCACAAATTTCTGACATCAGAACTAATGGGCCACAGAGGTAAGAAAGTTAGCGAAAGGCTTTGAACTTCTTTCTAAAGCTCTTTTATATTCTTGGCACAGCAATTTCTGTTTGTTTGTGCAAATAAGTACAACACCATGAAGGCTTTCAGGAGACTGTCTGAAAGCATGCATCATTATTTCCATACACACAGTATTACAGCTCTCGCCTCTCAGTGCCCAGCTTTAACCTCACCGCCCAGTGTGGCATTCAGAGCTCAGCATATACTCCTTTGCTTGTCAATGCGGTCAGACACATTATACAAACTAATTCTTTTTAAACACATCCTTGCCCGTCTGCCCACCGATGTATACGTATGTTTGCGTATACGTTGTGGTATTGCACGGGTATAGTTAAAACTAAAAGTTAAAATTGTTTCCTTAATTTTTTGAGCAGTAATTATGTGATATTTACTGTAAACTATGTCTATTCTCTGTATATTTTTGTGATAATTCAATCTTTTGATCTTTAAACTAATTATTTGTAGCTCCATCCACCCATTTTTTTGCATAACCAGTCACTGAGGGCTGAAGTGTACCCCAGTTGTCATGGGGCAAGAGGCAGGGTATACCCTGGATAGCTTACCAGTATATCACAGGGCTAAGAGCTGTTATACACTGAGCGCATTGCGGAAAAACCCTCCTGCTAAATACCAGATTTTTCAGAAGGAAACTTGTTGTGTAACGCTGGTCCTGATGTTGCCAAACAAGAAAAGGAAGAAACAAAGATTGTGGGTTCATCCAATTCTCAAGAAAAAGCAGTAGCAGGGAGATTTTGACCACATCCAATGGAGGCTGAAGCAGCATCTAGCTGTGCCTGAGGTTAAATTATTACTTTACTATTTCCATATCATTATATTTTCAGAACCGGTTCACATTGTGAGTAATGAGTGCGCTTGTTACCAAATGCAGCAGTCTGATTGGTCAGATCTGTTTTGTTTTTTGTTGTGTTTTTAAGGAATTTATTTATTTCTATATGATCATAACAAAACAAGCAGTACAAGAAAAAAAACACACAAAAGCACAAACCCAACTATATTTCAGACAGAAAGCGTGTAGGCCGAAGAAGCGGCTTATGTGCACCTACCACTCATGCATATTACAAAATTGAACCAACCACAAAGTAACAGAGTAACAGAAAACAATATTTCATAGTAACATTAGTTGGCATGGTGGCCCAGCAGTGCCACAGAGCTCAAGTATTAAAGACAGACTCTGCATAAGTCGTTCATTGAGTTCCTCCACTCACATTGTCTCAGTGCGGCTTACATCCAGCAGAGATGTTACATGAGTTAGAGATAACTCCGCTTATTTAGTCTATTACAGGAGAAAATGTAATAAACAGTGTTTTTTTTAATCTCTGTAAACTTGGCCTCGATCACAAACTCCTGCTTTTATATTTATGGTGTTATGTGGGAATGAAATGTTCTCAGCCTGAATCCTTCTAAGCGTACAGTTCTCTCACAGTGATAATAGGGGATCACTGTCAGTGGCAGGCCACACTTTTCAACAATGGCCCTGCCAGACCGGCTGCCAATTACCACCAAAACAAGAGCAGAAAAGTAAACATGCAAACACTTTACACATCCGTGCATGTGCACACGCACTCGCTCAAATGTTTTGTTTCCAAATGCTTTTCCTTACCTTTGGTTTCGCTAGTTAAACAAATAAATTGATTCAACCAGCAGACTTAAGGTTGAATGCCACAAAGAAAAAATAAATGATGTAAATCCCGAGCTTGTCATTTCTGAATGTGATATCCTGTGATTCGCAGATTATAGTATTACTGTATTTTCATTTTCTCACTTTCTAGAAGTCAAAATATAAACAAAAAAATTACATCTGAATTTAAATGTGTGTCTTGTTTGTTCAACAAAAGTAGTATAAGCGTTTTTAAACGGTTTTCAACATAATTGCATTTGAAAAGCTGTCTGAGCGTGTTATAAAAAATATAGACAGTGAGCCAGTGTGGTGTTAGTCTTCCTAGGTCGAGCATTTTGGTGCATTTTGACGATAATGTTGTGGTTGGTGGAGCAGCTCAAGCTCACATCCATGGAGACAATGCGCACTCGTCTCTCCCATGGTTAATTGCTGTTCATGTTTCTCCAAGTGAGGCAACCCTTCCCTATATCAGCCCTCAGCCAATTTACATCTTATTATGTCTATCTGTGCTGAGACGCAGTCTCTCAAATAGAGAGAAAATTACTCTCCATTTCTGGGGGAAATAGTGACTCGTCCTAGTCTGCCCAACACTGATGCGTTCTGTCACCATGTCAGGTGCCTCTGAAGATATTACATGAATTCTGGCCAAGCAGTGTGGTCATTGTTCCATATTCTCGCTCCATTATTAAAACCCTAATGCCATTATCAAGAGCACACATAAACTGGTGCTTTTCAAAATAACTGGATGATGTGAATTTGGCTCTTACTTTTAAAAACTGGCATAGGGCACAGCTGTGTTGATGTCATAGTTCATGTTAAATCACTCTTTTTGAGTCGTGCGAGTGTTAGGTGAATAATGCAAAGAATTTATGTGAATTTTAAGCTACAGTTGTTGGTTTTTAGTCCTCTTTAATTGTATGATCTTAACTCTGAGATATATTTCCTGTCTTCTTCTTTTATAATTTACTCATGCTTTACTGTCTGAAACACTGTGAACTGTATTACAGTGCAAAAGTCACAGACAGGTTAACCTTCTATGGTCATTTTGTTGTACTTTCTGAAACAAGCTATTTTAGCTTGTTTCCCTTTAAGGCTGTGGAGGCTATTTGAATACAGTGAATTCATGATCGTGTTCAGGAAAGCAGTTTGAGATGATTTGAGGTTTGTGACTCAAAAAATGGTGTGTTATCCAGCTGGAAGCAGCCATCGGAGTATGAGTACACTGTGATCATAAAGGGATGGACATCACTTACTAAAAATACTCTAGTAGGCTGTGGCATTTAAACAATGCTCAGGTAATACTAAGAGGCTCAAAGTGTGCCAAGAGAATATCCCAAACAGCATCACACCACCAGCAGCCTGAATCACGGATATAAGGCAGGATGGATCCGTGCTTTCAAGCCAAATTCTGACCCAAACATTTGAATGTTTCAGCAGAAATAAAGACTCATCAGACCAGACCGGTGCTGTCTTTTGCTGTTGTAGCCCAACTACAGCTGCTTCATAGTTCAGTATATTGTGCATTCAGTGATCCTCTACTGCGTGCCTCGGTTGTAACGAAGGGGTTATTTGATGTTGCTTTCCTAGCAGATTAAAGCAGTCTGGCCATTCTCCTCTGACCTTTGACACCAGCAATGATTTATTATTAAGTATTTTCACTGAGAGAATTGTCACTGGATATTTTCTGTTTGTCAAATCATTTATAATAAACTATAGAGATGCTGTCTGGGAAAATCCCAGTAGATCAGCAGTTTCTGAAATAATCAGACCAGGCACTATCCCACATTCAAAGCACCTTCCTTCTCCTTTCTGATGCTCAGTTTGAACTTCAGCACATCAATTTGACCATGGACTGAGTAGCTGTTACGTGATTGGCCTATTAAAATATTGTTCAAACTAGCAGTTGAACAGGTGTATCTGAAGAATCAGGCAGTGAGTGTATAACAGTATAACAACAAACCATTGCCAAATGGTGGCAATATCTACAATAACAATATGTACATCTTTGATAAATACTAAAAAAACAACCTCCAGATAGACACCATAAAAAACAGTAAGTGTTGAATTTCTTTCAGTTTTTTTGTAAGAGCATGATCAATTCATGAAAACACAACTTCCAGGATAAGGATAAGGATGGAAAAATCCAGCAGACAAATGTACAGATGAATAATTTCAACTGTTATCTCTTATTCATCTTAAATGATTTGTGTGGGTCTCAATGCTCCATCCTTAAAAAAAATCACTTGTGTCCGCTCTTTGTTTTACATTCATATGTTCATATTTTAACCCAAACTAGTTGTAATTCCGATTTCTGTGGGAATATTATTTGCGTGAAAAATGTTGTAGCTTTATTGACTTTATAAGCACACATTAGCTTGCATGTATTCACTCTGCCTCTCTCTCATCTACATGTTCACACGCACAAGGGTGGCGAGATGGGATCCTCTGATTCAGCAAATCAAAGGCCTATCCTCCTGTCCATATTATCGATGCTGCTGGAGGGCCGTGGAGGATGCCGGGGCACAAGGCAGGGTGGGGGTGGGAAGAGCTGGCGGATCTGTAGGGGGGGCAGGGCAGGCAGGCAGGGCTGGAGCTGCAGATTATTCTGGAAATTGCCAGCTGCAGTGTCTGCAATCAGGATCAAACCGGTTCCGGGTGGGGGAGGAGAAAGTCACTGTCGATTTTTGTCAAGCCAGCCTGTGCCTGTGTGTCTCCCGGCTGAGTGGGATGACATTCGTGAGGACGATGGTGGAAATGTCCCACCACCTCATCCTCTCCTTAATAATTCATCCGCCTTCCCAGGCTCCCTGGCTGTGGCCGTGCTGCCTGCCTTTTAATGGAGCTGGTGATTACCAACACTGACATCTTAAGATTCAAATAATACACAGACACCAAGCCGGAGCAAAATCAATAACACATAGAGGGAGCGTAAAGCACATCCAGCAACCATCTTGCCTACTACAGACTATACAAAGCTTGTACATGCAATAACACATCCAGCATTCCTTACTCTGCATGCTGCCTCCCCCTCACTGTTCCCAATACTGTTCCTGATACTATAGGGCCTTCTTTTCCTATTTCCCTCCCTCTTCCTCATCTTCTCCTCCTCCCTGCATTGCCTATCCTCCCTCTTTCATATTCCTCTCCTTGTTTCTTCCTCTTCTCCTGCTCTGCCTCTTCCGCTCTCTGAGGATTGCAGGGCTCCTGAGGCGAGCAGCAGCAGAGCCTTGGGACAGACCCTGATTAAAACTGCCTGTTAATGACAAAGTCCCCAAATGCTGCAGCTCTCGCTCTAATCCTAATCTCTGTGTATCCGCAGGAGCATATATTTCTTCCCTCGCTTTAGCCCTCTGACACCAAACAGAAGCACAGAAGCAGGCAGCCATTTTGGAACAGCTGTATGGAGCTTCGTGTAATGGAGGAGGTGTTCACAGGAAGCCAGCGGGAACAAAAACCGTTGCACCAAATCTGCATCCAGTTGATTGTGATGATGTTAGGTTCTCCTCATCCCTCCAGATCTGTGCATCCAAAATCATTGCTACATATGGGATAACTACAGGTGCATGCCAGTGCAAGGTGCCTGAAGCCAGCCTATAGTCTCGTCACTGAAAGCTCAATTTTAAGAGGCTTTAGTACTTAAACACAAGCTGTTCTGTCATTATTCGACTTTAAATAATCGACTGGGTAACCTTGAGTGCACAGGAGAAGCAACCCATTCACCTGAAAACAGACTGATGTGCTAATAATACACAGGGAAGGTGAGCAGTTTATTTTAGCATGGGGAGGGAGGTTGGGGTCCGCGTGTCTCCAGTGATGCAGGGTTGATTTCTTTCGGCAGGCCCGCTAATGCCCCGAGGCAAGCGGGTGAAGGGCCGTAGAGGAGAGGGGAAGAGAAAGAATCTGGCCTGGAGAGACTTTGCTACACGAGTGCACTGGAGCCATTAAAATCTAACAAGAGATGAGTGTAACGGTATATATTTAGCAGCGGTGAAAGCCTGCTACACCTCTGTGCCGCTCTGCACTGGTTGTTCATATCTTTTGGTCACTGCAGGAGCTCAAATCAAAGCAGAAAAACTGTGAAGGATGAGAAAGAATGAAGGAGCAAACTGAGGTGTTTATCATTTGCTGTTGTTGCTGCTGGTGTGTAAAAGAAGCACGCCCTATCTGAGCAGCAACCACATTCGGTGCGATAAGAAACAATGGAGTCTTAAAATGAACAGGGGGGCTGGTTCAGTGCTTAGAATTATGGAAAGGATTTTGGGTGTGGGAAAAAGAAGAGAGCGTATAATGAATTTTCAGCAAATCGCAGAAAAGCATATGAAGAAATCTCTATGAAGACTTCCCTCTGTATCCCTCTGTCTTTTTCACTCTTTAATTTTTTCTCCCCCGTCTCTCTTTTTTTTAAATCTCTATCTCGTGGTCTTCTACTTTTGTGGATTTCACGATTTTATATATATATATATATATATATATATATATATATATCTTATATTCTCATCTGTCCACTGTGCCAATCTTTGATTCTGCAAACTGAAACATTATCATTGCAGTGCAGCATTATTTATTCGAGCCTCTTTATTCAGTTTTTTTTTTTCTTCTCAGTATGTGTAAAATGTCACATCGTGAGACTGCTTTCATTCCTACTTGCATCGCTGGCCTTAATTGAGCGACTTTCCAGAACAACTAGAGAAATTGCACATTTCGTTTTGTCTCTGAGCTGATATTATGAGACCTAAAAAATATTTGGAGTGTAATAAGTTAGGAGCATTTTTCTAAAGGAGTAATTTGATATTTTGGGAAATATAAATATTCAGTTTGATTCCAAGAGTTGGAGATGGAAGACTGATACAGCTGCTTCTGTATAAAAGTCTGTATAAAAGATATATAATGAATGATTTATGCATTTACTTTTAGTTTTTTAGCAAGTGTTAGCCATTTTTTGATGAGCCATAAGCTAGTACTAGCTATCTTGGTTAGCAAGATGACTACCACCAAATACCTGCTAATTAGTGGTCAGTCATAAAAGAAATACGGAGTCTTACCACATAAGACTTCTTACATGATTTGTCAGTACCATTAATCCCACAGAAAGCTTTGTTATTTGTCAGATAATTAAATTTATAAAGCTCAAAAAGGTAGCAGCAAAGCAGTCAAGGCATCCAGTTCGGTGGCTCAAATTAGCCCAGAGTAGCCAGACCAGTGAAAATGCATCATTTTATGGTTTAATATAATTTAAATAGTGAGATATTTTTAAAAAAAACACTTACTATAGTTAACAGAACCTTTTGTAAGCAGTAAAATGTGACACTTTACTCACTTTTAGAGCCAGTCTCCAGTGACTGCCGGAGAAACTGCAGTATGCACGCACATTAGCACTTTGAATCTTCTGTACAGGCTTAGGTTTTTTAGCCCTGAGGAGGTCCCCTTGCTAACTAACCATCAGTTGTGGTGACAGATCGAGTCAGCCTAGAGCTGCACAAATATAACTCTAACTTTTGGTATTAAAATGATTTCATGTATTTCAAAATACATGGGCCAAGTAAACTAAAATTGTCTTGTCGTCAGACTGTATTTACTTTGTTTTTCCTCTCTTTCAACACAACAAATATTTTTTTCTATTACTGACCTTTTATTGGCATTTAGTTGGAAAAGAAATCACCCCAGTCATACTTTCCAGCAGAATAGAGACGTCCGTTATACACGCAGGCATTTTCGTTCTGTCCACTGATGAATAGGAGATGGTTCTTGTAATTACAGGGTGCTTTGCAGAGTCTGATTGCAGCGCAACAAGGGGCAGAGAGAGCAAAGTTCAAGCTTCATGATATTTCTCAGAGAAATAAATATAATCAAGAGGTGTTCTCGGGCTCCCGTGGATCACAAAGTTGAGTCCCCTTTGTGTGGACACCTTGGCACCGGAGAACCAAGAACCAAGCAAATGATTTAGTGAGCTGCAAAGGTTCTGAGATGTTAGAAAGGTGGGGAAAATTATAGAGAAATTATAGAGCTTCTTTAATCTATCCATCAGCAGCCGCCATGTGAAAAAGGGCTTGAAGAATAATGCAGATTGCTTTGGAGCTAAAAAGCGTGGATTTTTTCTTTCTCTGGCTTCCCTCTGAAACAGTTAGGTGGAGTTCCTATGCCCTGAGCACAACCTCTCGATAAAAAGAGACTTTTTACTCCAACCGCTACAATATTCTTTCAGCTTAAACAAATTCAGTGGCTGTTCTTGCAAATTTCGCCTTCTTATCACTGAAATGACTCATTTGTGAGCACCGTGCCATAGAGATCAAAGAGTTTGCTGCATAGTGAAATCTCCATTTTGTAGCAATGCACAAGTAGATCTCACATCACCCTCTTAACATCAATGGTAGAAACATCAAATATTGAACTTAATAATTTGATGTTTAAATTGCATGAACTCCCAGACAAAGACAAAAGACAAGTCCTTATGCTACTCTTCACATATGTAATTCGAATCGATGGTTGCAATCCTCTAACTCTCAAACCGCAATCAAGGCTGAGGGTCTTGAAATATTTTCAGCTCAAACCTGTCCTTTTGAATATGAATACTACACAAGGTAGCATGCATTATGATAATAGCCTTCAATTACCCAAGATATCTGCATATCTATCTCCTCTACTTCTTGTAATGCAGTGAAGAGGAGCATTACACTTCTGAGGACACTATACGTGAGAGCCGCGTGAACGTTGGATCATCAGTTCTCTCCCGCCTCTCGTAGTTGCGCGCTTAGCATCAGCATTCACTCCTCATTTCAATCGATATCAATTAATTATCACGGGCACTCCGAAATGATAAATGCTTTTTATCTATCAGTTCACAAATCAGTGCCTTCTCTGTTACCGTGCTAATATTTCCTCCATCGTCTAGTCGCAGTGGACAATTTAAATTGAAGATGCATGATGAAGGAGAATCAATATTAGTGGTGGTCAGAGTAAAGGGGAGTGTGATGTCTGTGACAAAGATTTTTTTTAAAAGGTTATACCATCAACAACTCAAATTTTATTACAGTCGATCACAAACAAAGTGACCAGCATTGATTGCAACACGCCGAGCCCTTCGCGTCTTCTGTGCAGCCATAAATCACAGCTACTGTAGATCTTGGACTTTGTTGAGGACAGGATGTTAATTCAGAGGTTAATCTGTACACACTGACCGTGTTTTCATGGTTGTAGCTCATGTCTCATATTGAGCACGCACTGTCCTCTGTGACCGTGTGGCCGAGAACCCAGTGACCTGCTCTGGATGGTGTCTGACCCCTGAGGGCAGGGTGTACAGGGTGAATATGACAGGCAACGCCTCTCCTTGATGCTGTACCGTCGACCTTTGACATTTGTTTGAAAGCTCAGCTTTTGGAGTAGAAACATAAATCTTTAAAGGAGATGCTAACAGTCACTCTAACATCCAGTGTAAGCTTGGCTTTGCTTTGAAGGGAAACGTTATTTGAATGCAAACACAACTGGCTTGATGACAAACTGGAAGAAAGAAAATGTCACCCACTTTAGTAGCAGTGTAAAAAAAATAACATTCAGATTCTTTGTCGTTAATTATAAGCAACATGTAATTAAGTGTCAAAAACTGAAGGTGCTTAATGATTAATCATGATTTTTGATTATTATCTATATATCTGTATATGGATATGCAGCTGTCTGGTTGTTATCCTGTAGGTAAGTAAGGTTTGAGCAGGTTTACATGTAAGCAAACACTAGTGTTGTGTGACTATAGAAATTTTGGTGTCGATCCAGTACCGAGTAACTAGAGGCCCAGCACCGCCGATACTAATACAAATACTTTTGTCCGATAAAGGCAGCTTATGTAGGGGTGTGCGGTGTGTCGTGATTCATGAGATGAACCATCATCAATTTCCAAATTCTTAACACATTTTAATGATGATCGGTTCAGCTATCAATACGATACCAGTACTGTACCAGCACTTGTATCATGCCGGTGATATGTGGATCACTATTTGGATTTACTTTTTTTTTTTAAATCCTGCATTTATGCAATGTTGAAACTAAAGCATTCATTATTTTCTGGTGTTTTATTGTATTTTCCATTGCTCATAATTTTACAGGAAGCCTTGAATCAGATGTCCTGTAGCCCCACCAGAAGCCCTGACAATTTATCCTAAGAGACGAAGTCTGTAGACGAGCCGTTTGGTTCCCACTTTGCTGCCGCTTAAGCTCCACTTTATTCCAATTCTCATTATTCACCATGTTTTATTAGGTAGGTGGTGGTAATTTTACCTCCTTTATATAGACTTTAGGTTTAGTCCCATGGTTGCCAAACCAGAAACTGAGCCCCTCCAAATGGCCACGAGATAAATCTGAGGGGTCGTGAGATGATTAATAGTGTTGGTAACAAGAAACAATAGTTAGCTGCAACATGTAGCTACTTGTTTGTGAGTAAGGATTTGGGGACACGGGCTGTTTCTCCAAAATGTTTAATCTTTTTGTGTTTTCAAAAGAAAAATTGGCAAATGAAAGTGAGATTCGTTTACCGCTCTGGACCTCTAACCTTTAAATGAAAAGAAAAATATGCTGCTAAGTAGCTAGCAAGCGCTCTGTGATGCAGAAAAATGTGGTACAATAAAAGATGCAATTTTGCTCTCCATAATCATATTATGTATGCAAAATAACTTAAAACTACGTTAAGTAAAGCACAGAATTGAGTTATGTTGCAGTGCTATACACTACAGTGTACATCAGTATATTTCTATGCATTTAGATACAGCAAATGGAGCAAAAATAATTAAAGTTGTAATTAACTTTGCAATGTCAATAACGACAAAACAAAAACAAGTTGGAAAAAGCGCCTTCGCAGTGAGTCTAAACTCACTGACACTGATATATTCTGGTGAGATGTGTTTTGTTCTAAAATTACCGGCCCTACTGTAGAAATCATCAGGGATGGAGAGAGCTCC
The DNA here is from genome assembly GCF_900408965.1 of Simochromis diagramma. Lineage (NCBI taxonomy): Eukaryota > Metazoa > Chordata > Actinopteri > Cichliformes > Cichlidae > Simochromis > Simochromis diagramma. The sequence continues at coordinate 5,040,922 of NW_024387040.1, forward strand.
GTTCTTGTATTCCAATAAATAAATGTCATTACGCCTGAAGGGGTCAAAAGTTTTTATTGTGCTTTTAATGCCAAGAAACCTGCAATGTTGTTTCTGCATTTCCTCCACAGAGCACATTTAGGTCTCCGTGCATATTTACCTAATTTGGATGGAATAGATTGCTCACAATGGTCTAATTACCATAATTATACATGTTACTATGGAAACCCACAAGTCCAGGTCCGATTCACTGTGTTTTACCTCCCAGACAGTTTTAATTGTTGTGATGTGAGATAAGAAATGGCCGCTGGCATTTTCAGAACTACTCCACCATTGGCTTTTAGCAGCTGCCTTAATTTCACTTTGTGTCAGCCGCAGCTGTGTTCAGTGTACTCTGCAACACCCACACACCTGTCGGGGAACGCTCTCTCATTATTCCAGCAGAAGAGGAATATGTAAACTTTGCTTGATGCGGTGTAATTTTGTGATATAACCTTTATTTCAAATCCACTTAATTCAGTTAATAAGTCACTAATCTAATAAAAATATAGTATGTTTACAGTTTTTCCAAATTAAATAAATGAAGTGAAGCTGACTTTTACTCTGTGCTTTATAAATTGTATATAATTTGATGGAAAATCTTAGTCCCCTTTATAAGTTGTGTTGCCAGTGTTGTCCATAATAAAGTCAGCAAACCTTTACCTGTATATCTTCTGAAATAACTGAAATAATTAAACTATAATAGAATGAACTCTGTTTCCAATTACAGCCGTTTTTATTGAAAAAGGGAAAAGTCATTTAGGCAGTCTAATTGAAAATATATCTCACATTCCGCATTAAAATTCCTCACGTTCCTCAACTTCCTGCAGAAGTTGTCACACCCTCTGTGGCTCCCGGGCCTTTGCAGGACTTTCTGTGGAGTGTCCTCTGATTGTTTTTGCCCCGCAGAGGACGCAACTCAGATCTAAGACAACGGATCCCAATCAGTCATGGTAGCTGGTGTTCGGGCCGCGACACATCCCTCACTATTTCAGAGGTATCGATCGTTTAATTACACAATATGGGTCAGATTTCCCATGATAGATGACACTGTAAAGGAAAAAAAGACAAATTCGGTAACCGTAAAGGCAGAAAAGCAAAAAAAAATTGCAAAAAGAAAGACAACTGAAGAAAGTTGGGGCGTTATTGTACAGTGTATATATAAAAAATAGTATTAAATATAATGCTGCATTAAATCAGTATTAATAATTTAAATTAAATTCCGGGGGATTTTAATGGTAACAAATGATTGTGGCACGATTATACACAGGACAAAAATGAAAGTACTGGTGACAACCTTAACTGAAGTTCTTGATTAAAGTGTACTTCTGAGGCACTTCTGCTTTAGCTATAGCTTCTCCTCTTTCATACAGTTTCAGCAATGAATAATATACAGATAAAGTACAAAATTATCAGGCAGCTGCATCTATTTGTATTGTGTGTTTGTATTTTTTTTAATAACTTAAATTTGGATAACCAGTTCTTGAAGTTCACTTGTACACTTGCCCACAAATACAGCATGCAGCAACAGCCGTGCTGTAATTCTTAAAGTAATAGTTTCCTCAAATGAACATTGATGTAACTGAGTGTAACTGAGTGTAATATTGCAACTTGTGGAAAGCTTGCTGTGTAAACTCCTCCCTGGCTTTTTTTTCTGTGTATGTGTGTGTCTGTGTTTATGGTGGAATCACTGTAGCCTTATCAGAGCAAATCCCTCGTTGGTGGGACGGCTCGTGAAAAGCTTTCAGGCGACATAAATTTGCGGCTACTCGTCACAGTGCGCTACCTGTGAAGTAAAAGTGACGGCGTATGGAGGGAAGGGTGAAATCTTAGCCCTGTTATTTATGTGCTCTGTCTCTCTGTCTCCCTCAGCTGTGCTATTTTCTGCTCTCCCTCTGCAGCACGGCCCTCGCTCAGGCTCTCAGCTCTAATTCTGCAGCACTCGCCGACGTCCTTCATTTGACCTTGCCGCACCACGGTGCCCTCTGACGCCACGCTGTTATAGCTTCAGCTCGACAATGCGTCATTACAGGCACACACAAACACAAACACACACTGCCATCCTGCTAATCAATAGTGCATTGGGCTCCAGGTCAACAGAGGGAATTAACTGAGCATGCCCGATCACATGGTAAGAAACATTGTCTCTGCATTATAATGACTGCATGCATGCAAAGTGGCGTGCGTCCCTGTTCCCTGTGTGTATGTACTTTCAGTAATGAGTGCAGTGCAAAGGCTAAAAGCGATATTTTGCCGATGACCTGCTGTTCACTTCACAGCGTTGTGTTTCTCTATGTGGGAGGTTTGAGCCTGTGAATGGTGATGGCGCTATGGAGGCTCCTAAACCTCTTCTATAGAGGTTACACTTGTATCATCTCATCCTCCGCCTGCACCTCGCAGTGCCTTGCTGTTGAACAGGAGGAGGTAACACACGTGTGTATGTTTCAGCCTATCTTGACTCCAGGAACAGAAGCCTTTTTCTGTGCAGCAGCATTGCATTATCGTTCTCTCAAGTCTTTCTGATTAACTGCTATGTATCGAGAACGTGCCTCTGTGGTCCAATTAAAACACACATAATCATCAAGTGATTTGTTGCAAGTGTAAATTTTGTACTTTGCGCTGCAGTAATGTGTTTTTAGGCTCGTTTAACTACAGAAAGCCACCGTACTTCACGTGCAGCATGTTATGTGGAGCATTCAAAATGCCTGTTTTTAATATAGGAGAACATGAGTACATTTCAACAGTATTCATTCTGGACCTGCATCTGTATAAAAGGCTGACCAGTGAGATAGAAAAGAGTGCATGGCATTCTGCTCTATCTCTACCGCTCCATTCCACTCATCTGTCCCCAGGGCCAGAGTCAGAGCGGCGGGATCAAAAGTAAAATCAGAGCGGAGAGCTGTATCCAATCATGTCAGTCGGAGAGGTCTCTCCTTCTACTGTAGTCTGGCAACGTCCAGGGCTGAGGGCACTGATCTCTATCAACGAGGATAAATTCAGTCAAGCCGCTAAAATGTGTGGCGACGGACCTCAAGTGATTTAAATCATTAAAATGAGGCCAGCTGCATCATGCAGTCAATGCACGCGGTGGGGGCATCCAGCAGCCTGGTACAGAGAGAAGAGTGCCATCATCTGGCCCCCGCTGATACATCCATCCTGCTGCAGATCGCATGTGTGTGCAGAGATGCAGCAGCTGATCGGTGCAAGCTGCAGTGAAGGTATTTGTGTGTGCGCGGTCATGAAATAATAGGTGTTTGGTCCGGTATGATATTGCTGTCAAACTCCTGAAACCCTTAGGCCCATCCTAAAATTACGATTTGAGTTAAAGTATCCAGCGTCCACACACATTCAGAGCATACCTCCATCGTCAAAGTGTTTCTTTCACGTGAGGCCCATTCCGTGTGATCTGTGTTATGGCACAATTATCAGGGCCGATCGAGCGAGGATTCTCTGTTTTCAGGAGTAAATGTGCAAAAGCCTGACAGCATCTTAAGAAGAAGCCAGCAGCTTTTAAGTACAGACAGACAACAATCACACATCAACTGTTCCATTTTGCAAATAACAGAGCAGCCTCCTGCAACCATTATATGGGCCTGAGAGGGAGAGAGTGTGTGTGTGTGTGTGTCTTGTATAATTGTAGGGTTACAGATGTATGTTTGTATTCAGTCTGCTCATTGTAAAACGGTTGTGAGGTGTTGATTCACCTGTAAGTCTGTGATTGAAAAAGAAAATCGCTGCAAGCCTCTCAGACTCGCACTCGGGACAAAATTGCTTTTTAGAGTGAAATTAAAAGAGTTTTATTAGTGCTCAACTCAGCTTTCGAGGTTATCTTTGACAAGGGTCTATGTTCTACAACTTATTCAAGCTTCATTTATTTATTTATTTATTTGCCTTTATTGATAGGAAGGTGCAGAGACCGGGAAGACAGTGGAGCCCCTTCAGCCCCTGCAGAAGCCCTCAGCATACGAGTCGCCTGCTCAACCATGTGAGCTATAGCAACGCCCTGGATACAAACTTTATCAGGTGTAAAACGATTTAAGCAGTCTCCTTGTTATGCGTACTTGCATCTTGTCTTTGTCATTCGCTCTCGCACACGCCGCCAAAAGATAAACATAAGCACGGCGCTGCGTGTCCAATTCAGAAAAGCCTTTGAAAAATAGACTCCGTGAAATCTCTGCTCAACTTGATGCTCCTGCAAACCACGAGAACGAAACAAACAGGTGGCGTTATCGGCGACATACCCGACAGCTAAAGCACACACGGGACCATCTAAGTCAATCAGCAATCACGTCTGTCCTGACCATAAACACACCTATTGTACACGCCAGGCGGTGTCAGTGTAAACAATGCAGAACAATACACTCTGCATTTCGAGCTGCACCGACTCCTCTGATTGGCTGAATCGATCGTCGGAGGCATTTGATGTTATAGGAGGAGAGGCGAGGCATATTGATTGGAGGATAATCAGAGTCAAGCTGGCTTGGTCCTCTTCAATAATTCAAAGGAAGGATTTGGGTGAGATTCCCTTAGATCGGAGGTGTGATGTACATTTCATAGCCTGAGAGTTTGGTAGCAGCACAGGAACGGGGAGATGTGTGTGTGTGTAAGACTGAGTGTAAGTGAAATGGGGGAGGGGGGGAAGGGGGATGGCAGTCACGTGTGCCCAAACATGAGATACCTTTTGAACCAGTTGTAAGCAACAGCAATGTTGTTGTAATTGTGTTCTACAAAAATTAAAACTACTATTAATATTTTGCACGTGATGTGCATGTGTGTCATTTGTGCGCTTGAGTTCATGATTAAATTCATGCATTTCCTTTTTTGGAGGCTTTTCTCACAATGTTCTTGAGGCAGAATGTATAGCAAACTGTGTTTACCTCACCCGGAGGACCTTACACTGCAATCCAACCATTGATTTTCCTCTAACACCTTCAGCTCTGTATGTGTGACTAAGCCAGTTTTACCAGCCATGACATTTCTGTGAAAAATAGAACAAGCATAAACATTTTATCATATTTTTCTTCTTTCCTGTCTTCACTGAACGCAATAAAATCTGGATCAACATACTGCCGTCGGAACCTTAATCAGTTTATCGTTAAACTTGCATCAGTTCACCTCAGATCAGCAGCATGTCAAATCAAATAAACTTCATCTGATTGCCTGTGTGTGGAATTTTAGACTTTAGTTAATATAGTGCTTTAACATTTAAATTTAGAAAAAAAACCCAGATTACCTGCTTTAAAAATATTGTTTTTAGACCTGCTAAACTGGGGGGGGAAATGGTTTCTAAATAATTTAAATACCTTCAAATCACACAAGCTCAAAAACGCGCACAGAGTATTTCGTAGAACCACCACAACAGTGCCATCGCATGAATAAATCAGTTAACTCTTTATTATTTTGATATGCATGCAGATCTGTGCAGCTTGCATGGGTTTACGAGAGACACCAGAAGTTAGTGAGCTACCAGCCAGATTCAGAGCACTGCCAAAAGAAAAGTAACAGAATTTAAATATTTAAAAGTCAGAATTTTAGATGAACACGTCAAGAGAAAAGAAATCATAAATCACTAACAAAGCCCACAATGTGCCGCGTATATATAATAAAAACGACATTGGCAATATTTCATGAGGTTTTTGAGCCCTGTTTCTAACTCAAAGAATTGGGAATTTGGGGGATTTTTGTAAAGGTCAGGGCAATCCCTGCTGCTGCTTTATGTATTGCCAGAATATTTTTTTACTTAGAGATGGACAGCAAGGGTTTCTGTCATACCATGTTACAATATTATGTGTTGTTAAAATGCATTTATTTAAAATCAAAGTAAATAAATATGTCTATAATAATAAGTTAATACCAAACAACAAAGGCGTTTGATCATTTTTACAGTGCGAACTGCATATCAGTTTCAGTGATGGATAAAATAATTATTTCATTATCTTCCTTAATTATTTAATCTATGTCAAACATGTTGCGAATACGGTGAGTTTCAAGATTTATTTAAACATAATAAGTAGCACACTTAACTTATAGTACAAGAGAAATAAATTAGAATATAATAGAAATGTGGAAAGAAAGTTAGAGTTGATGTGTGTATGTAGCTACACATAAGCAAAGAATCCGTGCAAAAAAAATTTAAAAAATAACAATATAATAGAAAAAAAGAGCTATAATTTCACAGCAGGCGATGTGTAAATTAATTAGTACATGCAAAGTTAAGAATGTAGGAGTTGTGTGAAAAAACTAAGCCAAGAGGCTTTGTAAAGATATGATTTATGGAAAATAATTTTAGGGGGAGGTTGATATCACCCATGCAGAAAGTTGCGAACCACCCTCTGCTGAGAGTCTTAAAAAATATTTGGATTGAGGCCATTATTGTGGTGAATATATCAGTTTCAGACTGTTGCTTGGAAATGCTGCACCTTTTGAAGCCAAGCTCAAGGTGTGGTGAAGGTCTGGGGAAGCTTTAGCGTCTCCGTATTTTACGCCAGCATGACCCGTCCTGTGGATCTATGTGTCGCTAGTCACACGTGTCTGGATTCAAGCTGCAGTGCTGCTTCTGCATCCCAGCGAAAGGTCACACGGGGGGCTTCCTCCACAAAAGTGTGTGTGTGGGGTTTGTTTTTTTTTCTCCTCCTGACGCTTATCTCGTAATCACTGCAATTACCATGGCAGCGCTTGTTTGTTTGTTTGCTGAAATGGTGCATTAGAGTGTTTGTATCCTGCTGACCGGTGCAGACGTGTCAGCCGGGCGTCCTGGGAGGGACACTGCAGATAGAGAGGATGCTGACTGCAGATGTGGGGATCTACAGCATATCGAGGCTACCAGGATGCCCCATGTCATCATCGTCATCGTCATCATCATGTTGATTGTGTTACTGTGTGTTTGTCTTCCTCGCTCTATCACGGTGAGGCAGAGGCACTGGGGAATTGCTGCACCAGGTCAAGTCTCATACAGCATCTCCATACATCATTATGCACCCTATTCACCAAAGCTGTCGATTAGGTGTATTGAGCAGTTGAAGTCATGACCTTTTTGTTTTTTTCTTACCTCATGCCCCGCCTCAAATGTGCATGGGGCAAATATTTGTCACTAAATCTTCATTTCATCTGTTTTTTTGTCTTCATACCATTTTTCTTTTTGATCTACCACAGTGCCTTGTGGTATCTTGTTCTTTTGCCGCCGCCCTTGTCTTGTTCAGCCTGTGACACAAGCCCCGGTCCACTCACTATTTGAGGAAAAGAGGTGAATGTGTAGCGAAATGTCCTTTCCTGTGCTCTTTGTCACCTCTTACCTGGAATCACATCTCCATACACACTCTAATTATCCCATTTGATGAGAACTGGGTCTCCAGTCCTAGAAGGTAGATGCAGGGCTTCTCTCCCCCCCTTACCATTACTGCAGGAGATACCTGGCTAATTATAGCCCCATACTGTTGTAACAGATACAGACCTGGATGGCAGGGTGTCTGGGAGGGGCAGACATTGCTGGAAAAGGAGGTTTAACAAAGGAATCTGCCTGCTTTTCAGACTGTGTAAAAGACATCATCTCTGCAAGAGGATAGAAAGAGTTTATTTTCTGTGTGTGTATAAACTCAGGAATTTTCATGTGTCGTTTTATTTTCTGGTTGGAGATTTTTAGATAACATTTTCACTAGAATAATTGTGCGGAGGGATTTTTTGGTCATGTATATTTTTCAGTATTCTGTGCATTGTGAAAAATGTGTTTTGCATTCTCAAAAACACCACATGTGATGTAAAGATCCAAAATAGACTCCACAGTTTATTGTTTTTTGGGGGGATGAGGGAGGCGGTGCCAATATTAGCTTTAGCATTTCTGTATTCCAACCTACACAGTGCAAAGCATCAGGTTCAGTACAGATTGACCTTGATATGAAGTCTGTAGGTGAGCTGCAAGGCAGTTTCACGCACAGACGCACATACAAACCAACACACACAATGCGCTGTGTGTGCTTGTGTGATTGTGTGCGTGTTCTCAGCCTCTCTGACCCAGCATGTCCTCTTTCCATCATCTCCATTTTTTTTTTCTCTCATCACTGTAATGGTTCTCTGCACTGCCTCTTTGGGTTTGTGCAGCATCATTCACAAACATCATACAGTCCTCCTCCTCATCCTCTTCCCCTCACTCATCCTCCTGTCCTTTCATTCTTTTGAAGTCCTCGATTCACGTATATTTCCGCTGAAGTGCTCCTATATGTCAGCCGACCAGCGAGAGAGACAAAGACAGGCCTGAGTTAATTACCTATCATTTAGAGCAGATGGCTGCAGATGATATGTAAATGTGTGTGTGTGTGTGTTTGTGTGTGTGTGTATCTGTGTGTGTGTGATTGTTAATATGGCTACATATATGTGTTTGTGTTTTCAGAAAAATATTCACACACATCTAATGTAGGTATGAAGATGTTTTTTATATATATTTAAAATAGGGCATGAATTGTTTTATTGCACATAGATAAAGTGTTAATGACTGAGATCATAATTATAGGTGACAATAATTTTTCTGCAGTTACTCACAGCCTCCTTCAAGCTGCCCATGTGTTCATTTTAAATGTATGTTTAACATCCTGTTCCTTCATATTAGAATTAAACTACTGCTTTGTGCATTCGCTTTAAATTATTGGAGACTCACATTTGTGCTTTAATCGTTTTACACATAGCCCTTTTTTTTTTTTTTAAATGCACAAGCCTTTTTAGGAAGTGTGAGCTATAGAGTCATCTGACCGAAGCTAGGTCATAATGAGTCTACTGAGACGTTTGTTTTTTTTGCTTTCTTTTTTCTTTTTCCTTTTTTTTTTCTGTTGGTGACATTTTCACTGGTTTCAAAGATATTATTCTTTTTGAAACAAGCTCTTTTGATGCCAATCATGAGCTGGTCTCTGCTCTTTCATAGCACGAAACGCGAGCGATTGTAGATCGATGATGAATGTGCAGTGAATCAGACATATATGTTACAGTGCAGTCCGTGACACAGGAAGGAATGTAACCACAGAGGGAGGGCAGCAGTAAAGGGGAGATGGGGGAGGGGTGTAGTCAGATCAATAGTACTGCTCAAAAGACCTTTTCTTATACTTCAAACTGTAAATCAGGGTTCTCCATGCCAACATTTTCTCAGTGGTAAGTGCATGAATTACAGTGCATACCCAAGCTATAATGTGGTCTTTTGTGTATTGTACAGTAGCTGCTCCAATGTGTGAGATGTAATGTGTGTATGTTTATTCTCCACCAACACACCCAGCAGGGGTCTGTGAATATAGTCAGCATGTGTGACTGTAAGTTTGCAATGCCGCAGATGGAGAGCCACTAATTTACTCATTATGGGGATTTAATATGAGACAGTAGCACTGCAATGATCAGAAGTAACTAATGCACAGCATCGCAATTCAGTGTGTCCTTCAGTTTGAGCCTGAGCTTCACACTCAGAACCATCCACTCTGTGGCACACTGTGCTTAGTGAGGCTGAAATATTACAGAAATCCTTCTTACTTTATTTCCTCAGATTATTATTATTATTTTTTTTATATGTTCAGGCGTGACACGATGAGTGCAGCAGCAGATGCAGCAAATGGAGCCCATTCACATGATGGTTAGTCCCCTACTGGCTCCCTGGTGAGCAAAGCTCTTTCACAGAAGTTAACGCTGCTTCAGGCCTTTTATGGCATAAAGGGAATAAGAGCAGTTTGACTTCATATGATTAAAAACTGTTTATTAATTCAAGGCTAGTGTAGCGCTTCTGTTCCACCATGTCATCATATTAAAATCTGATATATATATATATATATATATATATATAGATATATATATAGATATAGATATATAGATATAGATATAGATATATTAAATTTATGCTTAGCAAAGATATTACATTAGGAATTGTGGAAATTTCTTTAACATGGTCAAAGTGAAAACAACTAGTTTTGTTGGTATTGCGGCTGTAATTGTATAGTAGTATTTTTTTTAAGTTGCTAAAAAATGTTTGATTTCATGAAATCAAATAGAATTCTTAGGTAAATCAGCAAAATGTGAATATCCTGCATCACCGGTGGACTAACAAATTCAGCACTGAATCAGCATCGTCTGCTCAGGATCAAGCTGTGGCTGCTAGAAAATGGAACCAGTCATGTGCGTGTTTTATGTTATAACAAGGAGGCCCCCTACTGGTAACAAGAGTCTCTGCACAAGCAAAATGAGTCTCCTGTTTAAAGTCTCTTCATTGCTAGTCCATCTGGATTTTTATTTATTTATTTATTGTGCTTTTTGCCAGTTTAAGAGCAGTTGTTGTAATAATGTGGATTGCAGGATGATTAAAAACACTGGTGTTATTGTAATTCTACATTCTGGTCGTCCATAGAAAAGAAAAGAAAATACTGGGCTATACCCAGGATACCCCTGCAATTAGGTTTATTATGTGTCCTTCAGTCTAAATATATCCGCTCCAAAATATCCTATTGTCTTAAGATTATAGTGACCCCATTTGGAAATGAAGAGCACCAGAGAGCGAAATGAAAGAGGATTGTGGCTAACCTTTAGCCACGTTTGAGCGTTACTGAGTCCACATGCTCATTTTGATGCATATTTTCTCTTTTTCCTCACAGAGTATCTCTTGTATCCCCCTGCGGAGAAAAGTGTGTGCACCTTTGATCTGGTCTTGCTCGTAGTCTATATCACTCCTGAAGCAGAAACCCATTACATACACTTTGCGTCCAGATACACTTGTCATGCAATGGCAAGCTCAGATCCTGGCAATCAGAGGTGTGGGTGATGCCTCCAGAACCTGCATTAATATGCATGAGAGCGGAAGCTTCTCTATGATGTAATTGCAGTAGCGGCGAAGGTCAGTGCCTTTGCCCAGCATCCGCACAATATCAAAGCCCAGATGTAGACAAACCACTTAGGTTTCTTTATGGTAATCTTCATGCATTTTGAAGACTGGGGATGACTCTGCTGATAGGGGTATGAAAATAGATGAAAATCTGCTTTAATTGTGTTATCGCCAGACTTTTTATGCTCTCGGGGGTCTGAATCTCACATTACAGTGTTACACTCTCATGTTCTCTGCTTGGACACACATCACAGTGGGCCTTTCATCCAAGCTGTAAAGCTGTTTACAAGCCTCCCACCCATGTGGTCCTATTCTCATGGCTTCTCCTGGTTCTGAATATAATGGATCTTCCTTTTATTCATATTCCAGCTCTTCCCCTGATTCTGCCCCAAGGATTTTACTCTATATCAAAGCAAAGCGCCCCAAACTCATAGTCAATGCAGACCTTTTCCTGCATTATAAAATGTGGGCATTGTAAATAAAATCCAGCAGTTTTGCCATTGCTGACGTGATGCACTTCAGTTATTCTCTTTGTATTGTTTTGGGCCCTGTGAATCCCTCCCTGCTATGGCTGATTGATAGAACCAGGACAGGCACCAGCTCCTATCACATAGCTATAACTGCTATTAGACCCAGTTCTGTCACAGCATGTGCCTTTCCTTTAAAGAATAACATTATGTATTACAGTATTTAAAGTGGAATCAAACTTGTCCGTGAGGTATTTAGAGAGTTTTCAGTCAGTCTTCATCAAAAAGGCTGTTGAAATGTAAGTCTGCTAATCCCAGCAGGCAAAATCTTGACTTCATGACCACTGTGTAAAACAATTCAGCACGCTCCTCTCACTAAGCCACAGCTGAGGAGTCAAAGTATGTTTGTGCTGAATATTTTACAGCTGTTGCTGACACTTTCATTTAATGCAAACATCACAGAGGACATTGACACTGTGGCCAGAACTAGCTAGCCAAGAGGTCCACTGGATGGCTTTGACAAATGTAAGAAATTGCAGCAAAGCCATTAGGATTTTTTTTTTTCAATCAAACGCACAGCTCCTTCTGTTGTGGTGATGCCAGCAACAACACACAGCTGAAGTAGAAAGTTCATTTCTAGACCTTGACAAGTTGTTTGAATGATAAAGAAGTGAAATGTTGTTGTTCTTTAGTTTCACTTTGTGTCACTTTGATCTTTAAAATGGATTGCACATGTAATGATAGCAGGCTGAAAGTGGAAAAAACTCAGACATGTTGAAATTGGTCTTATTTTCCTTAGGACTGTCTCGGGCTGTTAGTCACCTGTTTTATAAATCATTAGCTGATTAAATTTGAGTATCTTAAGAATGCACGTGTACTTCACACAAGAAAGAAACAGCTGTGGGTTTATTAAGTTATTGGTCAATTTTTTTGCATGTTGGGCCTAGTTGAGACCAAAGTTTACTGTATGTGCCAGGTTCTTTTTTGTGGGTAGCATATGGGTAGCTACCATCAACATCTACACAAACTGTCATTGCAATCAATCAAGATGTTTGAATGTATGGATGAAAATATAGCCTCCTGGTATTGCTCGAGTCAGAGGATCCCCAGTGATAAAAATTCATCCTCTGGACTCCATAAATCTCTGCAAAAGAAATAAATAAATCCATTCAATAATTATTGGGGTATTTCTGGACCAAAGTGGTGAACTGATCAGCACACACTGCCATTCATAGTTAAATGCTGTTCTTGTGGCTAAAAAAATAATCAATTGTTCTCATCATGCCAGATGGCTTTAAGATAAGGCATTTCTGAGAGGGGATAGATATCCGGTTCTGCGGGAATCCCCCTGAGTTAGCAGGATAGTGGGACACTTCCTGTACAGTACAAACTAAGAAGATTTCCTTGAGCCCCTGTCAGTGCTAATAACCAAAGTGGTCTTGGAGAGTGCTCCCGCAGGGGTGTTTGACCATGCAAGGATGGGAGGAGGTGATGTTCAGAGGGGTGGGAATCAGGAGGGTGTTAGCTGATGCCTTTCAGACTGTCTCAGCTCATTTAGCTTAGGGGCAGAGCCAATCCATTTCTCTTATGTAGAAATAAGGTTCATCAACTCTGCTGTGTTTAGAGAGGACTGGATGGTGAGAGCACAGAAACAAGGAGTGGGTAAGCTACACGAGTGGACACTGAGAGCAAAAGACAAAAATACAGATAGACACGCGAGCAAATATTCAGAGGCTTGCCGAGGGGCCTCGGGGCCTTCTGGGCATGTCCCGGTGCTGACATCAGCAGAGGCAGAGCAACATCCACAGAGAAGGATAAACCAGTAACGGCGGATGGGAGGAAGAAGAGAGGGGAGGGGCAAAGAAGAGAGAGGATGGAGGGGGAGGGGATAAGAATGGGGGTACAACACTTGTAATCAGATCATTGGCTACAGTGGGTTGAGTCGATGTGATCAATAGAAACTGCTCGTGAAGCAGAGAGCTTTTAATGGCCCTTAATCTCCATCAGACCTGAACAGGAAGGTGAAGAGAAGAAGAAGTCACAGGAGCAGCCTGCATCACATTACACACTCGACTTCTAGTAGAACATGCACGTACATTTCCTCTCACATACATATCTGTATGTATATATATATATATGTGTGTGTGTGTGTGTGTGTGTGTGTGTGTGTGTGTGTGTGTGTGTGTGTGTGTGTCATCATATAGACACGCAATATATATGCACAGCTGTGTATAAAGTCCCAGCCGGGGGCTCCCGAGACTTCAGGACTCAGGAGTGAGCATGTCATATTTCATTCCTTGGCACCTATTCATTTCATTTCAAATGCATTACATTTCAGACCTTTCCATTCTGTGCTACCCCCTGCAATGCAAAGCCTTGGTTTGAACATACCGTGCTAGCACAGGACACATTCCAACCTTTGAATTCAATAAGCAGCCTGCCCACAGCTTGAGTGTCTTCAGTCATCTGCACAGAACTGAAAGCACAGTCCAGATATGAAGTATACTGGTGATGTGGTACCAAATCTTTGGACGCAGTACTTTCTCGCATTCCTTCAAGTCATATATTTCCTTCATCTGCTCCATAGATTGGAGATTCATATTTATGAGGCCCGGTGCTGGTGTCCAAGTTCCCGGGGCAGCAGTGAAGCATAATGAACATACAGAAAAGATATTAGTGCATAATAAACCAGTACAGTACAGCTGATCTGACCTGGCCCTAAAATATAGAGTGGGCTGACAATAACCTAGATCCTCAGGGAAGACCAGGACTGTGCAATGAGCAGATACATATATATATAGATCTATGTTAGATAAGAGCCCTCTATTTTGTTTTCCAGACATGTGCACATATAGATTTATAAGGAACAGTTCCTGTGTACTTTGTCACATTATGGACACACAAGGAAATATTTTTTGCACCCAAGGAGTTACATTAACATTAATTTGATCGTTTTGATTGTCGCCGGCAAACATTTGAATAGATTAATGGCCCTGAATTATTCCCTGTTGCTTTAAGAGCTGCACAGATGCACCACATAAACATTTCATTTGTGCAGAAAAAAATATAAAGTTTTGAAGAGTGCTCTTACTGATTGCTGACTAGCACACTGCATTATTCACTGTAATGTCTGAGTAGCTTCATAAATCAGTTGAATATAGAGAACTCTGAAGGTGAAGCGTTTCCCTGGGAGTTAAAGCATCATGATAACAACATGTTTTACGTGTGGTTATTATCAAGTAATTCAAATAATAGTGAATAAAATGTAATGTGTTTGTATTTTAAAATGTTTGTGAAATAGCTGACAAATTAAAGGCGGAAAAACGAATAAATGGCGAAATATAACAAACGCAGATCCCTCCACACATGTGGACTTCATAGCATTGCTCTTTGACGTGTATTTAAAAAAGGAAGTTGATTTTATGACTTTGATGAGGTTTTCATTGTTGGATGTCAGAAGCTTTGTGAAGACAGATCAATAATGTTTCAACAAGAGCAATCGCTAATGTGACATTTGCCCCATTTACTTTATTTATAAAATGATCTGTATAGTGTATCAGCTTCACAGTGTACACCATTATACTTTCTTAAACACCTCACAGTGTGGTATAACTAAAAATAAAACCTCAAGAGTAATTAAATATTATTCCTCCAGCTGATCCAACCTTGCACAAACTTTTAGGCACCAGCTGGTCCATCTCTCTCGTGGTTAAAGATTTATGAAGCTCACCATGGCATGACAACATATATTGCCAGAGCACAGCAGTCCATATGGTGGCCAGATTCGACCAAACGTGAGGCAAAAAAAAGTGGAAAATGCAGTGCGCCGAAGCTTCTGCTGAAAAGGCCATGATCATGAGGGAGATGGACCAGCTGGTGCCTAAAGGTTGGAGTCATACCATCAAGTGCGTTACACTAGTATGCTGGAAAAGATCCACTGTAACACACTGCCAAGGTCCACCAGATTATGGATTCATCAGCAGTAGCTCTGGTGCTTTGTGATCTGACATTGCACATATTAAATGGTTCTCCACTTTTTGCTTGACATGTTTGGTTTCTCCAGTTGAATGGGCAAAGCTCTAAAAATAATACCCTGGAGACCTTAATGAATGCTGTTGCACATTTCCTCTTGTATACTGGCAGGGATGACAAGTTTTAACCCTCTATAAGGTCCTGGCGATTAAGCTCAGGTGGAAAGGCTTTCTGATTACCCATCATGCTTACAGCAGGTTCTTAGTAATTAGTAGATAACACCTATGTCCTGTGTCATCCTCATCTGAGTCAGGCCTGCTGATGGACCTGTGTGGTAACTACCTCCATTTTCAAATGAGGAAGCATCTATTGTAACCCTTGCCTCTCTGTTTAAGCTGCTGCATGCACCCCCATACCCAGTTCTGTCTATTTCGAGGGCACGAAGTAGTATTTTGTGGCCACAATTTATTTATTTTTTGGACCATGTCATCAGAGGGGCTCCGTAGATCTGTAATCAACTGTATGAACTTGGTTTTAAATGACTTTAAATCTCCTGAACATGTCCATGATTGCCATGACTTTGGTTTTGCTTCTGTGCATTATGAACCAGTGCCTCAAACTAGGAATATGACTTTTTCAACCAAAACAATTGGTGTTGACTGTTGTGATGTTTTTTTACAAGGTGACCAAAAGATAAGGAGGGTCATCTGTGTGACGTGTTTTTCCTTCTCATCCTAACAGCATCTGTATCTGTCATTTCTGGACAGATCTTTACTGGAACATTGATTTAGGTGGTTTAATCATGCTAGAACCTTACCTGTGGACCAATTTCTGGGCTTTCGGGCCCATATTCTCCACTCTAGTTCCTCCTTAACCTTGTCAATCAACAATAGTGGCACCTGACGTGGCATTAACAAAGCGCTGAGCTCCTTTCCTCAACTCAATTCTACACTCCCCCTGCAGGCATTCGAGGCCTGTGAAGACCGTGGTGTATAGCTGTTTGATGTCAACCTCATTTTCTGAATACTGTCAACTTGACACATAACTGCAGTCCCTTGATTTCTGTCAAGCCAGACTACATGTACTTTGCTGTCTTGTATTCTATTCTGTTCTATTCTATTCTATTCATTTGAACTGTCCATTTACCTTTAGATGGTTATAGCTCACATTGCACCAATGCCATGCTCTTAACATTGTGCTTTTAAACAGTATCTGAAATGGCTCCCATGTCTGAAGCAGTGTCCTGATTAAAGGCTGGTTAACGTTTCAAATTCAGCATTTACTTAGTGTTCCTGGTTCTTTGGTTTCACTCAATCATATATGCACTTTCTACATCTGGTTGGTGTCTATAGTTGTTTGTCCTTTTACAGAACTCCTTTTTGCCATTGCCATGTGCATTTTTTGCTTTTGTTTATCTGTAATGAATTTCAGCATATTCACATTTGCATCTTTCTGCAAATTTTAGGGGTTCCGTTGTCTCGCCCACAGTGGGTTGCTGTTTCTTGATTTCTTCATGTCGTCTGATTTCCATGAAAAACTTTTGCCACTGTTAGGTCGTTATCCTTTTGAAGGCTGTCTGACAAGCTGCGGTATCTTAAACCTCCCACTAGCCTATACCTAATTATTTCTTCCTGCTGTACACCATATTGTCAGATGGCTTATAAGCTGCCAAGATTAAATATTTAGCTGATTTTCCTGGGTATTTACATTATTTGTTGAATCAAGTGCATATAAACTACATTTCTTCAGAACATATTTCACAGAATCATATATTTCATTGCATTTCTTGTGCATTTATCATTTAAGGTCAGCATGCACAAAATATCATCAGCAATACCACCCACAAATTAATGAGCTCATCTAATATTCCTTTTCATTCACTCTGGTGTCAATGTGAAAAACCTTTCAAATCAGCAAAGTCTGAAAAATCAAAGGGTCAGATGGGTTTACGGAGAACAGGGAATTCACTGGGGTTTTTTCTTCCTTTTTATTTCCTGTTTTCATCTTCCCTCACAGAACTTCTCTCCATCTTGCTAGTTTTGCTGTGTTAAAGTTTTTAAGCCAGCCAGCCTAAGTTTAAATTACTTAAAGCACCAATTCCTAAAATTTCGTGACACTGCGTCAAATGTAAATAAAAACAGAATGCAGTGACCTGGAAATCTCACAAAAAACGATTCACAATAGAATATAGAAAACATCACATGTTAAACAGTTATTTTCCAGGGCAGAATCGTGTCTGGTTTTAATGCTAACAGAAATCCAATTACAGTTTTAGTCCTATGCATTGTGCACAGAGATTAGTTCAGATTCTAACATATTTTTAATGATATTATGTACTGTAGATGATGATGTATTCAAAGTCGTATTCCACATATATTTTGGAAAATATTCTGTGGATTGGCCAGACAAAAGCTGAGCTTTTTGGAAGGTTTGAGTGTCATTACATCTGGCATTAAAACTAGCACAGCATTCATAAAAAGAACATCATAGTAACAGTCAAACATGGTGGTGGTAGTGTGATGGTCTTCGGCTGCTTTGCTGCTTATGGACCTGGACAACTTGCCATAATTGATGGAACCACAAAGTCCGCTTTATACTAGAAAATCCTGAAGGAGAATTCATGTCCTATAGCTCGAGCTCGCTTGGGTTAAGCAGTAGGACAATGATCTGAATACATCAGCAAGTCCACCTTTAAATGTCTCAAAACAAAAACAAAAGAAAGGTTTTGAAGTGACGTAGTTAAACCCTCCAGTGTGGCTGAATTAAAACAATTTTGCAAGAGTGGGCCAGAATTCCTCACACAGTGATGTGAAAAACTCTTTCCAGTTATCACAAATGCTTAATTGCAGTTGGCTGGCATTCGTTTTTATTAGATTTAGGGGGCAGTTACTTTTTCACACAGGACCAGGTAGATTTGGATCAACTAAATGCAATACTGTTTTTGTATTTCTATGAAAGCCAAAAGGTCTGACATGAAAAAGGACCATTGAATGCTCCTATAGTGTCTAAACATTCATCATTTTGTGCAGTAAAAGCCACACTTTGACCAAAACACACTGTCGAGTGAGGTACATTTAATAGCAGCGTCATTTAGCAATATCTAAAAGGGCAGAGGGGCATATCAAAGTCAGGTGCATCTTGTAGAGGTAGATTTAAATCTGTTTGTCCTTGTTATGGATGGTGCCTCCCTGTGGACATGAGAGATAATAACACTAACCACAATGCATTGCATAACTTGCCTTTGAATTTTTATTCCTTGCTCCAAGTACATGTACAGGTATAACAAGTCTATACGAAACGTGATATATCAGATCTTTTCATATCAAAATGTAATTTCCTTAATAATTATTGACCCTATTCAACACCTGCATTAACTCAATTACAAAAAAAATATTGAGGAACTATTAGACTGCAAATGACTCATGTCTATTTTTTCATTGTGAGCGGTAATAAAGTCTTTTCAGCTCACATCTACATTATATCATTGTGTTCGGCAAAATGCTCAGTCTCTACTTTCAGTTCTCTGATAATGATATAACCATGGCAACAGAGACACCTTGGGAAAGGGCAGGCAGAATACTTAGACATTACTGTCAGTCAAAACCCTGCTTTTTCAAATGGGAAATAAAACTCTGCTGATTATTTCACTTGGCTTGCTGAGTAACACCTTGAAACTTCGGCACGGCTTTGAATGGGACGCCGCTGACATTTGCAATTGTTGATGCTCTCGCATTACGCCACTTTTAACTGGTAGCATCTAAATATGTATAAAGAATGATTTCAAGCTCCTCTGATCAACTGCTTGTCAGTTAACATAGTCATCAATTGGACTAATGTTCTGTGAGGACGTATTGAGTGACATGCCTTGGCCCAGAGTATGAAAAACTTCAAAACATCGAGGAAGTGCCAACCCTGAGACTTGCCCTAACCTTGCCTTGAGCCATGTGTTGATGAGCCTTCAGTGTGACTGAAACTTCAAAGGCATTTCAGCTCTCTGAGCAGTGGATGCTGCTTCTTCTCTCTCATCTTCACTCGACAGAATCTCTCTCCAGAAGGACATTTTGATAGTTTGAAAAAAGAAAAATAAATAAATAAATAGAAACCTTGCCTGGCATTTTATTGGAACAGCTTTGACCACTGTGGATAGGAGCAAATTAACTGCAGGGTGACGAAGTCATTAACCAGCTACTTTGACTCCTTAAAAGATAAGTACAACATGACAAGCCATTGAAACAGAACCAAAAGAGGAGTGGGTCTGCAGTGCATATGTTTCTCTGTTTAATCCTACTTATTTAAAAGCTACAGATGTGTGGTATTCACAAAACAGCGGAGAAAGAGGTGGTTTTGCTGCACTTTTCATCAGTTAAATGAGCAAGGTTACATCAACAACACATCAGAGGTCTCTAATTAAATTCGTGGTTTCTGCATATTTAAGAATTTTGTGCACCATCACACCCAAGTAGTAATTGTGAGGGCATTGTGAGGCGAATAAATAACGAGTTTCCCGCTTAGTTTGTCTGTTGTGTTCACAGACAAATGGAGGCAGGAAGAGTGTGGTCTTTTCAAAAGCTGCCTGCAAAGACCTGATGGGGGCACAAATTAACACACAGAGGAGAGAAGTTGCAATCCAAAGCCTACAATGTTATAATTACAGCCCTTTCTTCCTCCTTGACAAACATAAAGGGGGATTTTTCTCACTCCCCGCTTGCATCCTCTTTCTCTCGCTCCTCTCTACCCCACCTCTCACTGCACAGCTTGGTGAGCAGCCATTAATTGCTCCAAAAAGCAGTGGAAGCACAACAAGTGCTTCTCATCCTGGTATAATTGTGTCTGTAGGAGTAGGAGGGCTTGAGAAGAAAGAGGGCTTTGCTGCTTACAGGAAAGGCTTTGTAGTATGCCTTGGTAGCAGAGCAGGGGGAACATTTGGAAGAATGTGATGTGATGGCGCACTCTAGTGGACAGGACATTGAAAGAAACACTAACATCTTTTTGTGACAGTTTCATTTCATCAATTATAGTAAACGCAGTTAAACTTAAGCCATCAGATAAAGGAAAGCATTGGCCCCAAGATAAAGCTGCAGCTTAATTCTGCATAGTTCATATTTTCATATCAAAGAGTCAAAAAAGAATGTATGTTTATATCTGTTAACATGCAGGTGCAAGGTTTCCCAAATGTCCACCGATACTCTGATGCTGACAATCCATTAAAATTTGGCTCACATCCACCAAAGTCTTTAAGGTCAACTTATTGATTTATTCGTCGAAAACTGACAAAACCCTCATAACTTAGAGTGTGGTGTACGCTGGAAACATACAGAACGTATCAAATAAAGACTTAAAATATGTCACATTTGACTTCTCCTTCAAGATCAATAGATGGATCTGGAGGTCACAGCAATAACACTGCTATATAGAACTATTTAAAACTTTGTTTGTTAATGCCATTGTTTGCATTGATAACATATAGGCATGTAGGGAATAATACATGGTCCAGGTAGTACTGACAGATGTTGAAGAGGTGAACTTATGTAGGAATTCCTTTAATTGAGAGAGCCAGAGAAAAATGTTTTTTAAAATGTAATTGTTACTTATAACATGTATGTAACTTTGTAATTTTAACATGTTGTCGCCTCTTGGCCAGGACTCCCTTGAAAAAGAGGTTTTTAATCTCAATGGGACTTTTCCTGGTAAAATAAAGGTTAATAAATAAATAATTTTTACCATTAGCATTATTGCTGACGAGTTATAATTGTATTTTGGGGTTGCTGTGTTTTGTTTTGTTTAGTCACTGTGGATGTAAAGGCGAGTACATTTCAGTAGCATTTGGATCACAGTTTGTGGCTTCTATTGAAGTCAAACATTTAATGCATGACAAGCAACAGTATATTTCTACAGTGTAGTGTTAATACTTCAATTAAAGTAAAAATTCTGAGCACTTTTTCTACCACTGGACGTCATGCAAGATGTAGTCTCGAGTTCATCCCAAAGCTGTGAAATGGAATTGATGTCAGGTTTGCTGCAGCCCTCACTGATCTGTGCTGTAACCATTCATAATGAGTGCATCACCTTGTTTCTTGTAGCACAGCATGAATCTACCAGCATGTTTGTGTTGTTGAAACTGGGACTTTTCAGACCTGAAAAGTTCATTTCTGTAGTTCACAGTGCCTGGTTAATATTGACAGGGTAAATGCTGCATGCAGTGGAGGAAAAACTAAAACAACCATGTAAAAGTACAAATCCTACATGCAAAATCCCTTTTGAGGTAAATTGTAAAAGCATTAATACTCCAAATTACTAAACATACCGAAGATAAATATACTTATTATAATTTTACTTTCATGGTTGGTCAAGTCAGAGTTAGCTGTTATAGTTCGGTTCTTGAGTGAGAAAAGAAGAAAAAATAATTAATACACAACTACTGCATACACCCCAACCCTGCACCCCAACCGGTCGCGGCAGAAGGCTGTCCCTCCCTGGGCCTGGTTCTGTCTGAGATCTCTTCCTGTTAAAAGGGAGTTTTTCCTTTCTCACTGTCGCCAAAGTGCTTGCTCATAGGGGGTCGTATGATTGTTGGGTTTTTCTCTCTACGTATAATTGTAGGGTCTATCTTACAATATATAGCGCCTTGAGGCGACTGTTGTTGTGATTTGGGGGCAATCGTGGCTCAAGAGTTGGGCGTTCGCCTTGTAATCAGAAGGTTGCCGGTTCGAGCCCTGGCTTGGACAGTCTCAGTCGTTGTGTCCTTGGGCAAGACACTTCACCCGTTGCCCACTGGTGGTGGTCAGAGGGCTCGGTGGCGCCAGTGTCCGGCAGCCTCGCCTCTGTCAGTGCGCCCCAGGGTGGCTGTGGCTACAATGTAGCTTGCTATCACCAATGGGTGAATGGGTGGATGACTGGTTGTGTAAAGTGCTTTGGGGTCCTTAGGGACTAGTGAAGCACTATACAAATACAGGTCATTTACCATTTATTTGATTTGGCACTGTATAAATAAAATTTAATTGAACTAAACTGAATTGAAACGTCTCTCTAGTATAGCTATAAACAAGCCACAAACACTCAAACTATGACAAGGTGCACTAACCACAAACTGACTGTTTTGGACAGAATAACAAAGGGTTTTAATCTGCCTGTGTTTGTTAAGCTTGTTGTAATTTTTCGGTTGTCATTCTTAGTTTTGCTAAGTCTTTTTTATATCTTAAATGTGGAGTAAAAAACTAAATATTTGCACCCACAGTGTTAAGTAACTTTGGGTGGGCAAAGCAGAAGTAAATGCATTTGGTTCATTGACCTTTTAGCATTATCACAAGTAAATGAGATCATGAGCTTATCTTCAGTGTTTGGTTTCATGTTGCACTAACTGAATGCTGGTGCTTTCAAAGTTTGAACTCATAGTTGAGTAGTAAAGTATTTTATCTGTTATTTGTTTTCTACATGCATTTCCCTTTAGTGTTTTGAAGGTTTTTTTTTCTTTTGGGTGTATCAAGTGTTGATTGGAACACCTTTCTGAGCAGCCTGTAGCACCTGGTTTACAATGAAGCCAATCTCATACATTCCAGTGTTGGTTCTTAGACTGTGCATGTGTTGTGTGATCTTAACTGACACGGTTTAGACAGGGTTCTTGCCTCGTGCATCCCTCATAAATATCCAGACATCCCTTGGCTGTTAATTTAATCATATTGTCCGACCTCTTTGAAGAATAAGCGGGAATGATGCGGAAAGGAGAATTTCTGCTACTGTACTTGTTTATTGTAAGGGGCTTTTGTGGATTTTTTTTAAGATTATTGAATGCATTAAATACTGAAAAAAAAAAAAACATTATTTATAAAGGCAGAACACAGTGTGTACACATGTTGAGGCAAATATAAGAAAAGACACAAAAAGCAGTGATTTCGCTAAACATGAGTAATTTTTATTTAGCTAGTGAGTTACCTAGAGGAGAAAACTGTCACATCCTTGCAGATGATGTCTTGCCTTTTTGGAGGAATCTCTGTCAAGTCCAGCAGGTGTTGATGTGGAGGTTCTCCCAAAAGTGCTAAGAGTTGTTGAGGACAGACAGTCGGATTGGGCCTGAGGTACGGTAGAGTACACCAACATCAGAGCTAAGACAGTCAACCATGGGGCCAGCGAAGGCCGCCGATAGTTCTACCGCAGCAGCAGCAGCAGCTTTCTCCTCAGACAAATGCACTTCAGAATGACAGAATCACAAGGAAAAAAGGGGGTGGGTGGCAAAAAAACCCAAAGATGTGCACTAGCCAGCACTTGCCAGCCTGCTGCATTATTGTTATCTTTTGGTACACAGAAACAAATGCAGAAAGGATGGAAACAGGTAGATGGAGGATACATCCTATGATTGGCATGATTGTGGCTGCTTCTCAATTATTTCATCCCACCTGTCAATGCCAGCCTCTGTCTGATGAGGATCAGATGGCTGAATACAGATTCAAGTACAAGACTAATTTATACATATCATATTTAATTGTCTTCCGGGCCTGATGAAGCTCACCAATATCCCAAACATTTGAGGCATTTAAAACAAAAAAAAAAGGACAAATAAGCTTGGTGAAATCATCTGACTACTCGGGTTAGTCAGTTAGTTGCTCACAAACAAAATCAAAGAAGAAGAACAAAGTTAGAGAGTTAAGGGTATTGGTAGAGGCTGCTGAGGACTCGAAAGTGCTTTAAAGACAGAGTTTTTCATTGTGGGTTACGTTCTTTTTCTTGTGAGACAGGAACACGGGGTTTGATGCACCAGTCAACGGATACAGATGAGTCCAACTATGGTCATGTTCAAGTGTTCAGATACATTGTCATCTTCAGCGGAAAGATTGCGAAAGCCTTTCCTCCTTGTCGTTAGGCAAATTTGATTTAAGGTCCTACATCGTTAGTGTTGCAGTTCTAGCAGACAGCTTGCTTGAAGGTTACGGTTTATTTCTATTGCGCTCCTAGCAAAAGAAAAAAAAAAGAACAACAAAAACAGAAAGAGATCATCAGTGGATTGTACCAGAATTGGGGCAGCAAGGGAGAAAAAATAATTATTAAAAAAAACAAAAACCACCTAAAAAGTGCAACATTCCTTTTTTGTAATGGAATAAAGATATATTGAAGCCAAAATCATCTATATTGTCAACATGTAGATGCACTCCTGTGCACAAACAAGTTGGGATTACACTCAGTAACACTTACACGTCAAGCCCTATAGGTCTGTCAAAAGACTAATAGTCACGATTGTCAGAGATTAAAATACAATAAAATACAGTTTTTAGAAGGCACGTATCAAAGGACTGCCTTTGAACATGTCAGCAAATCTCATTTCTTCACATACAAATTCATATGAATTCTACATATATAAGCAATACTTGACTTATGAATTAAGAGTTTAAGTAATTCTTTATAATGTGTGTTAGAAAATCGCCACAGAATAATTACCAGAGCGCATGTGTTTAAGAGTATAGTGGTTATGCAGTTTGGCTTCCTGTTCCAAATATTTAAAGGTTAGTGGCAGAATACTAAAACGATGTATATATACTGTGTTAAATCCAGTATAAACCATACAAATACAAGCACAGCTTCACTTAAAGACACCAGAAAAATCCTGAAAGATACAAAAAAAATGGTTAATTTAAAAACAAAACAAAATCTTCTATAAACAGGGCTAAAAAGCACATACTGCTGTTTAGTGATTTATAGTTGGCATGCTGATTTATTTAAAATACACTGGCAGGCAAAGTAATCAGTCACTGAAGTAAGAAACGCCTTGAGCTTTTTGGTGTTTGGTGGGAAAATAAGTGAGACAGCAAGCGAGTGAGTGTCCTCTGTAAGACAAACACAGAGAAAATGACTTTAGAAGACCTAAGGTATGCACTAACCAAATAACGAGATATGTTTATACTGGCATGAGACTGAAGCAACGACACTCAGCTTGTAGTAATAACTCTAAAGCCAAGTTCCAGACAGCCATACTCAACAAAACATGAGTAATGACAAACAAATACACAAGGGTGTGTCGCAGATTTAGAAGAGTTGGTAAAGACACACTAAAATAGGTAAAATGCGAGTGGGGCATTGGAGTCAAAATAACCCCCAGAGGCTGATGGTTTTCTCCAGTTTTCAGTCGGAGTAGTGACCTCACTGTAGGTGTCCATATCAGTGCTCTGGGAAAACCACAGAGACCCAGGCCCCAGAGTAACTCTATCCCCAGTAGAGGAGCTCTTAGCACAGAAAGCTTCACGAAATGTAGTCTAGACTTGACTTATAGGTCTATATCGCTGCATGAAAAGGGGTCACATTAATTTTAAAAAAGCGTGTAATTCATTTCTTAGTAAAAAGTAGTAAGAAAAAGGGTTTTCCACCTTAACAATCAGCTAAGACTGGGGAATGTATTACATGTATTACAGCTGAGTGGAATTCATCCCATCATGTTATGAGCATCCACACCACAGGAAAGAAGGAGCTTCCCTCTGAGTATTAATCACCAAATTAGTTATGCTAATCAAATCCTGTAACAACATTTAGATCCAAAGTTACTTCTAAAGAAAACACTCTGCGAAGGTGTTTTTTGTGCAGGTAGCTGTGCTGCTTTGACACCTCTCAAAGTTCAGGAAGGATTGGCCAAACAACAGAGAACAATTAACCTTGTCAGCCTTAGGAGGCGGAGCCCTCACTCGGCCGATCCTGTCATGTAGGAGGTTAGGGATACAAAAAGCAGAACGGCGCAGGATGAAACTGGCTTTCTACTGACAGGTTGTTTTCAGAAGCCTGAAAACACTGACTTGAAATATTTATGAGAAAGTAACCCAGCGCATATTAACAAGGTCAGCTGTGAGCAGCCAATACAGCATCAATAGAGCACCAGTAGTGGGGGAGTAGGTGGAAAAGAAGGGAGTGGGTCGTGGGATGGGGTAGGTTTCTAAACGCATTAGATTAGCATACCGGTGAATCTAAGAATGGATGCAGCAGAGAGCTATCAGTGATACCATGTTGTTTGCCTTTTTGGCTGATGTTTTTCCACAGCAGCAGCCTCCCACGGAGTTTCACTACATTTGTGGTACACCACTGTTATTACCACGGTAACATATTTTAGTTTCCCCAATGAGAAGCTTATTCTGTGCTCGTTTTTACTTACAATCTCACCGTGCATTTTTAGAATACATATTCCTGGCAAACTGCGCCGACTGTGCCGTGGCAATTTGCAGACAGTTTGTAGGCCAGGAGCTTATGTTGGTAAAGGCTAATAAAGCATGAGGAGCCAGTGGAGAGCAGGGGCTCTGTGTTCAAAGGAAGATCGGAGCCTGCGTCTGCCTTTGTCTGGCAGAAGGAATGCCAGGAATCTAGACTATTTCAGGAAAACTTAATGCATCCAGCTCCATTTGGGCAGATCGTCGCAATCTCAGCAGCATGAGATGGCTGATGAGAAATCAGTGATTTCTTGAGCCTGCTTATGAGTAATGGTGCCATGTCAATCTGCTGACAGGCCTCTGGGAACTTCCATTTACAGCAGACTGTTCATTCAGCAACAGGATGTTACAACCTCTGAGCAGGTGGAACAAGATCAGCTGATTACAGTCTGACAACAGCCTGCAGCAGTGACTGTGTGAAAGTTAGCCTCCCTTTGAATTAAAGGGCGATAAAACTGAACTACCTTGGCACATGCAAACAAGATATTTACAGAGGACAGGGCTCTTAAAGCATGTATTATCTCACCTTCCTCAGAGCCTCCTCCTCTTCCTGACGTTTCTCATAATGTGCAAAGTCATCAAAGATTGAGGTGGTATGCTTGTAAGTGGCGATAACTTTAAGCACTTGTTTGGCCTTCTCCAGAGGCACTTCCTGAGTGTCCCTGGAGTTGGTCACTGGCTTGTTGTCATTGTTCTCCAGCCGGATGTGACGCAGCTGGTTGTTGGGCACGTCTTTGATGAAAATCCACTTTACCTCAAACTTGCCCTTCCACTTATCCTGAGACCAGACGCCTGCATAGGCATTGTAGTCCACCGGTGAGCGCATTTCAGCTACGCCACAAAAGTGCCCACTGCCGTTGACACTGAACAACAAGTACAGGGGCCCCTTGTTGCCCAGGGAGCGGTAAGCACCATCCAGGCGCTTGTTGCCATGTTCTGTACTGCACCAGATAGAGTACTTGATTGAGCGGTGGATGTCATCTTCTGAATAGCTCTTGATAATGAAAACGCGCCCATTTTTCAAGTTCCAGTCAAAGTCTTTGGGGTTGTAGTTGTTGAGGGCACGAAGTTTCTCCAGCACTGGGTGCACTTCTCCAGAGCAAGGGGAGGCACTCGGTGGGATTCCAACACAAAGACCAAAGCCCTCGCCACGGTTCCTCGGAGCCACCCAGCGGTTAGGGGGTGGGCCAGGTTGTTGGGGTGGTTGCTGATGAAGAGGCTGAGGGGGTTGGGAAGGAAGGTGCAGGTGTGGAGGACCAGGGGGCAGAGGCTGGGGGTGTTGAGGGGACTGGAGAGACTGGAGTTGGAAGGGTTGGTGTTGGTGTTGGTGTTGGTGTTGGTGTTGGGGCTGGTGCTGGTGCTGAGGCTGTGGAGGTAAAGGGTTCTGCAGTAAGGGCTGTGGCTGACCAAGGAGAGGCTGCTGCACCAGAGGCTGGGGGGGCATCATAGTCTGAGCTAATGGGGGCTTGTTCAGAGAGCCCTTATCATCCCAAGTACCAATGTTCATATTGTGCTTTATAGGGGGTGGGGGAATAGCGGCACCTCCCCCTATCCCCATGTTGGCTTTGGGTTTGACCTTGGGTTGTGGTTTGGCCGGCTTCTTGGCAATAGCTGCCCAGGAAGCGGGTTTAGGTGCAGAGGAGCTGACAGACGGAGGGAGGTTGCTGGCCGACATGCTGCTCATACCTGCTGTGCCTCCTAAAGGTGAGCCCACAGTTTTGGTGACAGCTGCCACCATGTCTGTACCCAGCTTTAGCCCCGTCATACCCTGCTCAATGCTGCTCAGCACCGGGACCTTACTGAGCTGGGTGTCGCTTCCAAAGCCCGCCTGTCCGTCCGTGATGGCTCGACCCAGCGAGCTCGGGGCGTACCCATAGCTATTGCTGTAGACTGAGCTCTGTGTGGACTGGCCCTGAGAGACACTAGTACCCCAGGTGGAAAAGTCTGCATTGCCCGGAAAAAAGTTGAAGCCGTGCTGCCCAAGGAAGGGAGGGGTGTTTCCCAGGGCACCCGGTTGACTGAAAACACCATCAGGGATGAAGTGTGGCTCGCCATTGCTCATCTGTCCATAGGTAGTTAAGTAGGGCATAGGTGGGTCTCCTGCTGTGGACCAAGCAGCCTCCCCCAGAGAGTAAGGGAAACCAATGGATGGAGCATAGTAGCTGGGCATGTAGGGATCAGACATTGGTGGATAGCTGTTACTCTGTGTGGCCAAAAAAAAAGTCACAGGTTATACAGAGTGACAACAAACAAGCAAGAAAATTCTGTGTGCAAGTCATTTGTCCATAATACATGGTACTCGTGTGCCTCCTTACCTGATTTGTCTGGCTGCTTAGGTAAGGCTCAAAATCATCATCATTTACACCATCCTTTTGATGCATTGATCCGTTTTGCACTAAGATCAGAAACAAGGGACATTCAATACGAGAAATTCAGAAAGAAAGATGTAATCAGAAACATTTTACTCACAGGTTTTCAGCAGCTAAAGTAAACAAGGCTAACATAAATAAGCTGCAGTTTTGAATAGCATGGTAGCTAATTGGACATGAAAACAGCCTGCAGTGCCACACTGGAAACGCCACAGTATAAAGCCTTACCTTTATTTCCTTGTCCTTTAGGTCTCTGAGGAAAAAATACATAAAAAAAAAAAAAAAAAAATGAGAAATGAGACTAGTATCAGATCACGACAGAAAACAAGAAACACACGCACACTGACAGAGCAGGCTGTATCCCTACATAAATAAATATATAAGTCGACGATCCAGTCAACCTCAGGCTGAAGCATCAGCCCGGATGCTAACATTTACAGGTTGCTTCGTATTATTGACCGGATGTCAAACGCTCTGACATCCAGTAAACGGTGCCGCATTGGCAAACCCACCCGGCTACAGCTAGAGTTGATTAGTAGTACAGTCGGCCTACATTACAGCTAATAGCTATCACACATCAAAGACTTTGGAGCCTGTTTGCCGAGCCAGATCAAACTGTTGTCGGCAAAGTTTCATTCCGCAGCACCGCTAAATCCGTAGCACCGTTCCGCTTCCGACACACGAACCTGATCGACGGTGGTCGCAGACATCCTCCAGGAACCGAAACTGATGGCTGTTTGTGAGACTGTCCACGGCTTCCTCTCTCTCCCTCTCTGCACTTTGGTGCTTTGCTGGCTCGTCTCTTCGGTTGTCCAGTCACTCTGTTAACGTTACAAGGCGGCGTTTTTTCCCTTTTCCTTTCCTCCTGCCGTGCTCAGATCCTGACGTCGATTCGCTGCTTTTGGCTGTTACAAACGGCGACTTTGTGTCTGCGGAGAAGGCGTCAGTTAACGTGTCCGATCCTGCCACAGATGGTGTTTATCAGTCAAGCCCAAACTGACTAGTGCCTTACTGGAATATCCCTTACCATATTCCACAATGGCGGATAGGCTTTTTACTCCCGCTTCCGTTCCGTTCTGCTGCTCCGTGACCTTCCGCCTGTGACGCTCTGAGTCATGTTACAAACTGACACTTCACATGACGGTCACAACAACTTCTCGGCTACCATGTCCGTAGCAGTGTCACCCCCTCTGTTACCCCTACCCACAGTAAAATAGGCACTGATTGTAGCTTAGCGCGCATCTGCTAACCCCGAGCACTGGATGCATGCGTGAAACCCGCATAGAAACGTTAATAAGTAGTACATTTACTAGTTTTCATAGTATTCTGTTATTTTTATGTTATATTTTCTTTTTTGGCATGTGTCTTCTGTTATATTATTTAATATTAAAGATATTAAAATAAATCAAACATGATACATGACACTGCACAAACACTTAAAAAAACACTATAAAACTACAACATGAAAGATGATATTTACTCATAAATAAAGGCAGTATTGCTCACAACAGCTATTTTGATTTACTTGATTTGCGTTGCTTATTTAATGTGTGATCTTTTTCTTAAATATATACGTAATATAATACATAGTTGTATGTAAAGAGACCTCACTGTTTGTTTTTGTGTGTGCTTTTTTGTTTTCTATTTTTCTGTAGTTATTAAGTTGAATACATGTGTGCACTACAGGTTTGATAATCTGCACACTGATGATTATTATTATTATCTATTTAGTCTTTTTTTTTTAACAACTTAATGCGTTTTTGAGCTAGTATTACTAAGTCTGAGTGTTGCTGTCAGTTCAGTGAATGCACTTAAGAATTAAAGAGTGACCAAAAGGGGCTTTTGGTTACAGTATGCTTGTTTTAGAGAAATAATAACAAACTTCATTTTAAAGATTTTTTTTTTCGTGATTGCCAAGATAAAGAAGCTTTACTGCACTGGTGCAGGTGACATTTTCTCAAGTATTCCACTTTAATAGCCTTTTGAGGTACCCGCTACCCACCCAAATGTGTAAATGTCTACATTTTCTTTCTTCATTATACTTTTAGTGCAAGTTTAATGCGTGGCTTTTATTGCTAAGGCAGTATATTTCCACTGAAGTAAAGGAATGTAGTACAGGACGCAATGTACATCTACTTTGAACTACAACTGTTGTGTGGCTTGAAACGAGACTCGCGGCTCCAACTCTCGCGATATTTCCTCAGTGGTCTCGGAGCAGTATGGCAGCCGTCGCGCTGAGGTCTTGCCGCAGAGGACTTTCGCAGATTTTAAGCAATGGGGGGCTCACAGCTCTGTCTTCAAAGCGTCTGGAAGGTTTGTTGAGGTGTCCTCTTATGGCAGGAACACTTGGTAACGTTCGTGTGTCTTACAGAGGTATTTAAACACGTCGGAGGGGGTGTGGCTCGCACAGACTGCGTCGTCCTAAAAATATTTTAGGACATGAACGGCGAAATGTTAACGCTCGGAATGCTTTTGCGCCATTTTTGGTCAAATTCTGTAGCATTTCTAAAATGCTTAGAAAGCTAATTACCCTCGCTTGAGTAAATCGCTGGTATGTTCCAGCGATGCTCTTGCATCGAGATGAGCTTTATCCTACGCGGGGCATGACATGTGTCCAGCAAAGTTCGCAAAACTGAGCGAGAATTCTGTACAGGGAGTCATTAATGTAACAAATTCAGTATCAATAAATAATATTCAATGTCAATAAATAACAAAACTAATGTTCTGTGAAACAGAACCCAGGAGGCACAAATCTTCGGTTCAGTATGCTTCACGACCAGATCTCCCAAAGCTGGCCTACAGAAGAGTGAAGGGAAAGAGCCCAGGTGTGGTTTTCCTCCCAGGTTATGGCTCCAACATGAATGGACAGAAAGCTGAGGCGCTGGAAGAGTTCTGTAGGTCACTGGGACACTCATACCTCAGGTAAGTTATCCAAACATATCACCCAGAGAGAGAAGCCCGATGCTGAGCATGACATTAAATCAAGTTTAAAAACTAAAGCTAAACACAGTCAATCCAAAGCGAGCTATAGGACTGCAAGAGGCACAAATGAAATAAATGAATTGGGGGGAAACCCATCATCCAACTGATATAGAATTAAAAATAGAGAAATTTGATCTGCAAACAAGAATCAAGTGACCAATAAGTACAGTTGTGTTGTCTTTTAATGTGCTTGTTAATGTTGAAGTTAATAGAGGAAAACACCTCTATATGTAGGAGAGTATTAAAAATATGCTGTTGCTATACGGTGTTTTTGTTTGCACACAATATCAATTTCTATATACCTTTTGAATATACTGTAACTGAGATTTTTTTTTTTGCTGGGATGCATCTTTTATATTAGCTGAAACCAAAAGAAGATCTAGTAAGTAAACTGAAAACCCAAAGTATTATAGCTATATGGAAATATATATAGATTAATTGATAGATTTAATTAATCCCACACTGGGGAAATTCACTTGTTACAGTAGAACAAATGTCAGGAAGAAAAAAAGTGAGTTAGAGTTATATGATGGAAAGAAAAATGAATAGTTGTCTGTTAAAGCACGGAGGAATGAATTGATGAATAATTTAATTATCCTAAAAATACCGCCACCTTTCATCGTGTGAAGTCTGAAGTTCCTGGTTAATCAAGTGGCTCCAGTTCTGAACAATAAGAGGCTTGTTAGGTCCACATAAACTTGTCTGTAGCCTTGTATGACTTGCCATCGTTTTAGCTTCAGATATTCACCCACTTTGTGCTATTTGTGGTTTTCCAGGTTTGATTACACAGGACATGGAGCCTCAGGAGGTGTGCTGTCAGAAGGAACTATTGGTACCTGGAAAAAAGATGTCCTTTTTGTGTTGGATGAGTTGGTAGAGGGGCCACAGGTAAATATTTCCTTGGCTAATTCCATTGCTAGTTAGAGGAGGTAATCAGTCAAGTTATGTAAATTTTGAACGGCAGGCTTGGTCATTGGTCCTGCATTAAGATTATCAGGTTCCTGAGAATAATCCTCAAAGGTTTTCATTAGACCAGTAATATCAGACAAACAAATATATGAAACCTTGAAAATAAGGACCTAAATGCAATAGAGCTTCAATCATTTCTTCAATTTGTTAAATTGCAACTATGTTGTTTTTAATAACCTACAGGTAAGTAATGCATCATCACATGTTTCAGTGTATTTGAAGTTGGCAATTACCAGAGTCAGTCTGTCTTCTGGCAACATTTATAGTAGGTTTTACCAGAAATGCAGGTATGCTTGCCAATCTCATTTTGCTGCAAAAATAAAATAAATAAATAAAGATAATTTTATCTTGTGGGATAAAACAAATATTGATAAAAGGAGGTGATTATTTTATTCTAGTATTCAGCATATTGCAAAAATATTAAATAGACAAATAATGTCATGTCGTGAGCAAAGTATTGTGGTAGTATAGTAGTAGTCCCACTTCTATACTTATGCACATGCACATTTGTGATGCGCACTGAGTCTCCTGCAGCGTAAACTACATTTTGGGGGAGAGGAGGGAGTCGCAGGAGACCCAGCGTGCTAAGTAAGGATATTGTTGAGCTACAGATGTGTTGAAAATTTGACCCACTGACTCCATTGACGGTGCACAATCCTGTAAATGTTTTTTTTTGGTTTTGTTTTTTTTAAATGAGGATGAGTCTCATTTTAGGCTGGGAAGTTGTGGGGTCTTTCAGTGACAGTGCTGGGTTTATGTCTGATTACCAATGATCCTTAAAATAAAGCTTGAGACGGTATGATACAGAAGCTGATTGGACCTGCAGGTGGTCAGAGGGCAACAGAAACATAGCAGAAGTGATGGGAGCAGTGTGTGGCTCCGCAAGAGGATATAATTAAGCAGTACAGGACTCCAGTGAAAGCTTTATTTTTTTTTCACATGATTGTAGACTGATAAAACGCATACAAAATACACACAACAAAATACCTAAAATAAGTTGACATATGCACATGACATGCAAAATCTTCCCCAATTCAAAACCTAAAGAATACAAAAATATTCGTAAGGTCAGTTGCTGAGCACGGCATTTCTGCTGCTGCATTGAAAACCCTTCCCTAGAGTCTGTGTGCTGGAGGCTTCAAATCTCTACATTTACGTGTAAGCTGCATACTCAGCCATAGCTGGCAGTAGCCACAGCTACTTGTAATGTCCTGAAATTCTGCTGTTGTTGAAGGTGGACGCAGAGAAAATCTCCCCTTTTACCAGATGAATCTGAAAATAGCCTTCTAGTGTCAAACTCAGCACTTAACGTTATTCTGCACAGTGAATCCAAAGCTAACAAGTAAAGGCAAAACGGGGCTGGGAGCAGGTTTAGTGACACCTCAATGGGTGCATTTAAAATTCTCATTTGCAGTAACTAAACTGGGTTCATGAGCGAATCAATGACAGATGTAAAACCTTTCTAAATTATACCTCCAGTGTTGCTTCCCCCCTCATTCACCAGAAGATGGCACTGTTGCCACATTTATACCACAGCTTTTGTTTTCAACCGTTCTACTGCATGAATGTGTGGTTTCTTAAAAATGTTTGAAGTGAGGTATCCAAGTTTGTTTTGTTTTTTTTGTTTGTTTGGGGGTTTTTTTTGTGTTTTTTTTTCCCAACTATCAGTTGAGCTATATTTAATTTGTGGTGTTTTTGCCATCTTGTAGATACTGGTTGGTTCCAGTATAGGTGGTTGGCTTATGCTGCTGGCAGCCATTGCCAGACCAGAGAAGACAGCTGCGCTTGTGGGCATCTCCACTGCCGCTGATCATGTTGTCACAGCGTTCAACTCTCTTCCGCTGGAGGTGAGAATATAAAATACAATAACATGTGTAATTCTTTTTTGTTTTAAATATTTTCTCATCTAAGTGTGATATTTCTGTGTTCAAATGCAGACACGCAAGGAGTTTGAGGCCAAGGGGGAGTGGACTATACCCACCAAACACATGGAGGAGGGTGTTTACAAGTTTAACATGGACTTTTTGCGTGAGGCAGAAAATCACTGTGTTCTCCAGAGTCCCATCCCCATCACCTGCCCCGTGCGGCTCATTCATGGGCTCAAAGACGAGGACGTCCCCTTGGCACATCTCCATGCAGGTTGCAGAGCGTGTCCTCAGCTCCGACGTGGACGTCATCCTCCGACGACATGGCCAACACCGCATGTCTGACAAGGACGACATCAAGCTTATGGTCTACACCATTGACGATCTCATCGATAAGCTGACCACTATGGTCTGAGTAAGGAATAGGAAAGTGAGCCAGAGATGTTCCTAAGATTAAAAGATAATGACTTTGTTAACTGGGAAGTCAACCCTCAAGGATATTACCAAACAACGGCATGTTGCACCGCCAAATATGACCTTTTATCCATCTATGTTTTTCATCCCGTACTTCATCATGTCAACATGTTGGAAAATTGAAAACTATATTGTAAGGGAGCCCTCCTGCTAGCTGTTCCCTTGTATCTTCAGGTTGCATTTGTATGTGCTCCAGGTTATTGTATCAAGTGTTACGTTTGGTAAGCCGTTCTTAGGTCTGCCATTGCTGCTGTCTCTGCCGTTGTTCTTACTGTTTGGCTGTCTCTTCCCCTCCTTCCCTCTTCCATCTTTACTTAGAAACACAGTTTTCCTGTGCCTTTTTAATCACTTTTCACCCGTTTTGGCTAATAAAACCTTTGCACACTAGAGTGCAGGTCTCAAGTCTGTGAAAGTGCACACACAGATGACACAAGCAACATTATGTGGTGACAAAGAGCAACTGAAAGCTGCATTCAGGTGCATTCAGAATAAATTCCACTGGGAGATGTTAGTTGGAAAATATAGTCTATTCAGAGTCAGGATTTTTATCTATATATTTGTCTAACTGGGGAAAATACAAAAAGTCACACCCAAACGTATATCAGCACCATTACTAAGTAGGGTTAAGAGTATAGTGATACTTGTACAATGTAAATTGTCAGTGTGAGCAGAAACCAAGAGTTTTTGGTTTCTTTGTATTTGCACAACATTTCTGTTACATAACTCCGGCCTGCTGAAAGGAGCCGCTGAGCTGTTGATTATTAACATGTAACTGGCCACTGGGTGCTCTATGCTCAATGGAGTGAAACCAACTTGGGAGCTCTCAGGTCCACATAACTGCAGCAGTGACCTTTAACTTATGGCTGAGCTGGGTATCCAGTCATCTGGCATGCTTAAACTAAACTCAGATGTCAGCTTGTGACTGTATTAATAAATTACATTTACTGTGTTGCTCCTGCTTGGACAGAAGTGTCCCATATTTTAGTTATGTTAGCGTGTAGCTGGATCAAGTAAAAAAGAACACTGTCCAAGTTGAACCACGGTGCTCATCCAAGATAAAGCTCAAATTCAATTAGCTATAATGAATGGGTCCCAGTGCTGAAATCAAACAGTCTCTGTACTGTGCAGAAACCCAGGAGGTAGACCAGCACTTTAAAGAAAACAACATAGACAACTGTTGTTGAGCAAGTCAGTGTAGCTGCCAACTGATCAGCTATGATGAAATAAAAGAGGATTATCTTGTTTGCTGTGATCTCCATCTACTATTGCCTTAAAGTCGCAGGCGGTAGTTCAAAGATTTGATTTGACACCATCATGTGCCTCTGCTTTGACGAGGATCCGTTCAATGCCGAATGAGCTGAGCGTGCACTACAGTGACCACTATCCTGGAGCGCAGTCACGTCGCAGTCTGTGCTGAGAGTGACTCTGGGGACACCTCCCGGGGGAGCTGCCATATAAAACCAGTGGCTCGCTCCTCCCGGACAAAGTGAGGTCCAGCCTCGTGCCATCAGCACGGATGCTTCAGCACTTCAGCATCCTCAGCTCAGCTTTAGCTCAGCGGAATTAACGCATCGGATACGGGACGAATCTGACCTTTCTCCCTGCTGTCCTCAGTAGTAAGTGCATCATTGCTTTTCACCCCCTCGATAAAAACGCTGTGAGTGCATGACTTTTGCAGCATATAATGCATATATGCAAACAATGCGGCGTCACGGCTGCCATGTGAGCTTTGGACGGCTCCCTTTCTGTTTTAACAAGCTGCAGAATGCGTAGCAATGTGGCATGGTGTTATCAGGTAACGGGACTTTATGTTTCATGCATTACATTTAAGTTTACTGCGCACTTTGTGAACGATGCAGTGAACGGCAGGTGATGTATTCCCAAAACGCTTATGCGTAAAAGGGGACTGACGTAATTAAATTAAACTCTATTGCAGCTAAAAATAGCGCAACGTGAACTTCTGTATATTGTTGGAAGCTCCCTTTTAAAAATGAAAAAAAAAAAAAGGATATAAACTTTTCGTGAAAATACATTTGATTATTTAATTTGCGTCATGTTGCCTGCGCGGAGGTTATACTTGAACGGACATCAAGTACAGCGCATCTTTGCGCTCGGTGTGCCGGAAACGGGATTCATCGTTGCCATAGCAATAAGAGGGCTTGTCCCTGTTCTGGGCGGCAGTGAGAGGACCACACCCATTCTGTGCTAGAGGCTCCAAAGATGTCTCTGGGTGGACCGATGGATGGGAAGCGAGACGTGTGCTGATGTGGCTTTTATCTAAACATTAACATTTTGTTTTATTTAAAAGAATATTGTAACCAATATGGAAAATTGATTTAGATCAGACAAAATGGTAACATAAAATATAACATGAGAAGATTGCACTGGTGTAATGATTGATGATGAAATCGTTTGTTCTCTTCAGGCAAATTGCACACTGCATAGAAAATATATACTAGATTCCTGGGAGACCCACAATGGCAAACAGAGGGCCCAGTTACGGACTGAGTCGAGAGGTGCAGGAGAAGATTGAGCAGAAGTATGATCCTGACCTGGAGCAAAGGTTGGTCGATTGGATAATTGCACAGTGTGGAGGAAACCTGGAGAAACCACAGCCGGGAAAGCAGAACTTCCAGAAATGGCTGATGGATGGAACAGTGAGTGTCTGCGGCATAGTTTTCTGCTTGAAATAGAAGCTAGCCTTAAATAATTTAGGATAGCTCTGTGAGATTTAAAGAGCCCAAGGTTGGCAAAAGTCTAAAAAAAAAGTTTTTATATTTTTTATATACTAAAAATATAAAGTATAAATATATTAATATTCTCTTTTTATTAGAATTTCTTTATGTACTATTGGCTAAGTTGCAATTAGGTTGTTAAAAGAATACTTGTGTTTTGTGTTATTGATAAGTCACTGATAGCAAACGGCAATTTGAAAATTGCTAACTATTATGGCTATACTGATCTCTGTAAGCCTCTGATTTAAAAACTCCTCTATCTTCACAGTGAAGATGCTTACCAGTGCACCCTTCACTTTGCTGTCTTTTGCCATGCTCTTTAGCTGACTAATGCTAAAAAAAACACTCAGAGAAAACAATCATATGACGCAGATACATCAATTTATGACCTAATAATTAACTCTAGAGATAAGAGTGTAATGCAATCAGAGGCCATTGCATGTTCACAGCAAAGTGACTCCGACTTTTTGTGAATTAGAAGACGCTCTTCCTCTCCAGAGACCACACTTCTTCTCGAAATTAAGCTGTTACTAAAGTACAAATTGGAAAGGGAAGATAAGCCCACAACCCAGAATAAAAATGTCCATATTAGATTAGGCGTGTCAAATGACAATGTCTTTGGGTGAGCTATTCCTTTAAGAACCATGAGTCATTAGTATGGTATGGTCAGTATGTTGGTTGATGACAGTCAATACAGATTCCTGACCTCTTTTGTCCCAGATTCTCTGTAGACTCATCAACAGCCTTTATCCGAGGGGGAAGGAACCCATCAAAAAGATCCCAGAGACTCAGATGGCCTTTAAACAAATGGAGAAGATCTCCCAGTTCCTGCAAGCCGCAGAAGCTTATGGAGTCACAACCACTGACGTCTTTCAAACTGTAGATCTCTGGGAGGGTAAACTCTATCTTCTGATGCAGTCATGTTTACTCTATTTAATAGTCACCAGATGATTTACAAAATGTTTACAATCTGGCTACAGGAAAAGACATGGCGGCAGTCCAAAGGACCCTAATGGCTCTGGGGAGTTTGGCTGTCACCAAAGACGACGGTCAATACAGAGGAGATAGAGACTGGTTCCACAGGTGGATACGCAGTGAAACAAAACAAAAAGAGCTCAATATCTTCACAACTGCACAGCTAATCCTGTAACCATATTGCTGTTTCTATTCAGGAAAGCCCAGGGGTACCGAAGAGAATTCACCGACGAGCAGCTACGCCAAGGACAGAGTTTAATTGGCCTCCAAATGGGCAGCAACCGTGGGGCTTCCCAGTCTGGTATGACAGGCTATGGCATGCACCGTCAGATCATGTAGACCCATTACTACCCTTGCTGTTCTGCTTCCAGACCTTACTCTCTCCTAACACCACAAATATTGTAGCCCCAAAAACCTTCCTAAGCTTCGTAGCACCTGCCACGTTAACCTCAGTTTCCCTGAAAGTGCTGCTTTTGCCAGACAGTGTTTTATTCACACTTTGAAAAAAAATGATGTCAGATGCTGTAGCTCTCCTTCTTTGGACTCTCCTTCCCTTCCTCTCTCCCAGGTTCTCACGTGCTGTTTCCTAACTATCACTCTTAACTCCATTTGGTTACTTTTCAGGTCCAGATGTTTACTTTACGTGGAACTCAGTGTTTCAGCATCGGTTTAGTCTTGCAAAGTGTTTAAATAAAATCTCTATACAATGCAAGTCATCAGAGTTGTACATATATTTACGGAAGTACTGTAAGCCACTCTTAGAGCATGCCGTATGCTATGCATTTTTAATTATCGACACATTACATTTCTTTGCTTGTTTTAGGATGGCTACTGTTACCCTGTAATTATTTAGCCTTAAACCTAATGGAACTTAATGACTGACGATGTCTCTGCTATCTTGTCTGAAGACTTGTTGCAGTATCCTCTGTAACCAAATCAACCTCACGTGGTGCCTGGTTATGGGACTACAAAGACTGGGTCCTGATATACTGGCCTCAAATTATAAATGAGAGTCATTCATTCTGAGCCATGCCCTTGTTATTTGTTTGTTAGATTACATATTGTACTGTGTCTCTTTTGTGCGCAACAAGCAAGTAAATGTGCAGTAGCCAACATGTACAACAGTGGACTTTTCATCTCTGATGCCAGTTGATTACACTGCTTGAATGTGCCCTTTTATGTGTATTATATTTTTAAAATATATTTATATCTGGAAGCCTGTAAGAAGAATTATTTAAAAGAAAATAAAAATAAAGTACAGTATGATAAGAGGTATTTGTGTCAGTTTTTACAAAGCAAAAGTTGAGCAACTGCTGTGTACTCAGGGTGTTGGGTGAATTTTTCTTTCCCCCGTTATCTTGGTTTTATGTTCCAGCTCCTCCCTCATGCCCATCCCTCTCTTCTCGGCTCACTGTACACAATCTAATAAAGCATATGCTGCGCAGCATAATGATTAGGCTGCTTGTTTCTGATTCAAGCCTGTGTGCCAGCAAACCTTTGCCTTGCTGAATAGACTTCAGTCAGATATTAAATCCCTCCCTGCTCCTGTAAAGCCCTTTAATAGATGATCT
The DNA here is from genome assembly GCF_900408965.1 of Simochromis diagramma. Lineage (NCBI taxonomy): Eukaryota > Metazoa > Chordata > Actinopteri > Cichliformes > Cichlidae > Simochromis > Simochromis diagramma. Next base: position 5,081,330 of record NW_024387040.1, read on the forward strand.
TACCACTGTAAGAACAAAGACTAGAACTACTTCAAAGTGTGTGTAACCTTCATATCCTTTTATTCTGTCCATTTTGATCCATTTTGATACTTAACAAAATGCAATTATAGTGACGCCTTTTTGCAGTGTCCTGGTATGTAATGTTTAGACTACAAAAGGTCACGTTTATTTCAGTGATCCAGTTTATGGGGTCACTTGCTTGCATCTGTTTGGCTGCTAAATGGCACATATGCGAAATACATGCTTTAACTGACAATTTAGTTTGCTATTAACAGCCAGTCTACTGTCCATTCATAGTACCATTTATTTAATTGCTCAATAAAAACTTGGTATCTTCTGGTGTGGCAGCATATATTCTCAATATGTAATTATTTGGTTAAGGTTAATATCTTGTTTGCTTCACTATATAGGCACTTCATGTCAACTATGTGGCCTTCTGCATGTGTGGCCCTCAAGGGCTCTTTGAGTGTAAGCTTATTATTAGCCTTGGCTAGACTGGAGAAGAGGTGATGTGTGACCAGTGTGGCAGGCTCAATGAGTAAACCAAAAACAACAAAGAGACCAATGGCTTTGAGAGGTCTAAGGTCAATCTCGTCTGAAACTGTCTCTCAGCTTGTGTTTTCTGTAGCTGATATCTTTTCTTCTTTCATTGTGCATGCCAGCTTTTAAGTTAAACGTGCTGCAACAAGGCTAGCTATGCATTAGATTGAGACTTCAGGCTTATTTGTTGTGGGAAATTGATTTCATTAGACAGGTAAAACTGGTAAAATGTTGCAGACAAGGTTTAGGATCGCTTTACTGCTCCTCGTCTTGGCATTCAGATGTGTTGCACAGCAAGAAACCCAAAGTAAAGGCTGTGTCTGTGGATATCCTGGAATACCAGGTGATCCCGGGAACAATGGCATGCCTGGCAGAGATGGCCGCGACGGACTCCGAGGTGACAAAGGTGATCGAGGTAAGTTTACAAGAGAAACTTTATTTATTTATTTATTTTTGCATGTTTTAGGTGCCACCTTCACAGTTTATAATAACGTTATAATTCATCAATCATTGTTGGAAAGGTGAACTTGGACCTACTGGGCTAGCAGGCAATCATGGGCACAAGGGAGACAAAGGGGAACCTGGTATGTGTCTTTACAATACACTATGTGCACCTATATGTGTATTTATCTGCAAATGGAGTCACAACCACTGTCATTTATTAATGCAATTTATCAAAATGTTTGCACTGTATGTAACTTGCAATATGTTACTGCACTGTAAACACCATACCTACAGTTCAAAGAAGGTTTATTGTGTGCTTATTATTTACAGGTGCAACTGGTCCAGCAGGGCTCAAGGGGAAAAGAGGAGATAATGGCGATAGGGGCCTTCCTGGGAAAATGGGACCACAGGGAGTGCAAGGGCCTGTTGGCCTCAAAGGAAATAAAGGAGAGCTTGGGCTCCCTGGGCCCCCAGGACCTGAAGGACGTTTAGGGCCACCCGGACCACAGGGTGAAAAAGGGGAAACTGGCCTCCAAGGTGACAGAGGCATTCCAGGGCCATTGGGACCACCTGGCAGGCCAGGTCCCAAAGGGGACATGGGTTTTCCAGGTAACAAAGGAAACATTGGTTATCGTGGGGATAGAGGAGCTCGAGGTGAAAAGGGCGATAGGGGTGAAAAGGGAGACGAAATTGTTGTTTCCAAAAGTGCTTTCTCCGTAGGACTCAGTGCTCAAACTAAACTCCCAGCAGTTAATGCACCGATCCGGTTTGACAAGATTATTTACAATGAGCAGAATCATTACGATCCACAAACAGGGAGATTCACTTGCTCCGCGGCAGGTGCTTACTTCTTCACGTACCACATCACTGTATTTTCCAGAAATGTGAAAGTGGCCCTCGTGAAGAACGGTGCAAAAATCATCCACACCACTGACAACTACCAGGGCAGCGAGGACCAGGCAGCAGGGGGAGCTGTGCTGCATCTGGGGGTCGGGGACAAGGTGTGGTTGCAGGTGGTTGGAGGAGAGCCATTTAATGGGCTCTTTGCTGATGAGGATGACGACACTACATTCTCTGGGTTTTTGATCTTTGAGGCTTAATTAAGGGATCATTTATAATTACTATGACTAGAAACAGTAAAATGCAGAAGAACAGTACAAGTCAGTAGGATTCAACATGTCAACAAATTCTAATTAAATGAAATTCAAGTTTATGTATGTAGCACAAACTCACAACAACAGTTGCTTCAAGGTGCTTTATTGTGTAACAACAACAGAGAGAAAACCCAACAATCATACAGCCTCTATGAACAAGCACTTGGCGACAGTGGGAAGGAAAAACTCAATTTTAACAGGAAGAAACATACATTTAAGTCTAAAATGCCTGTTGCAGTGGTAACATGTAACTAATTTATTCAAGTACTGCATAAATGTGAATTTTCACTTCAGTATTTTAATGCTGTTGTGTGACTTCTTCTCCACCAAGCTAACGACACACTTTTCTATATAAGGCATTTACACTGCTCATTAAAATTTAACATGTAAAGCAAGTGAGGGTGTTGTTGAGATTGAACTGGTTGTTGTAGATTAAACTACACAAGGAAGCTGGTTCAAAATTCTTCTTAAACATTAACACGGATGACAGTCACCCAGGATTATTGTGCTCTAGAACAGATATAGCAATCAAAAGAGGAATTTGTTTTTACATTCCTTGCTTCGTTAAAAGCTTTTATAGGAAACTTTGACACGTGTTTGAGTGCTTTTACACCATCTACTGCTACTTTTATTAAACATCATGATTTTCCAAGCACTTCTGAAATTCTGTGTGGGTTCTTTTTATTCTTTTTTGTTTTTAGGACATGAAATTCTGCTGACATGTGAGCATTGATCACATGAAAACAAACAGTGATATTAAACACTGTACAAAGGTTGACTGAGCTCTGTGTTATTTCTGTAACCTGTTTACTCTCTCAGAACAAAGGGGAGCGACAATCACTCAGTCCCTTCTTTTTTCTTCTTCTGGTATTTTGGGATGGGCTCGGTACAGAAATATCTGTGACAATAATTGCTTGACATGACACGAGGAAGACAGTTCAACACCAACTGGAAGGCCGAGTCTTTTTTAGTCGTCGGAGAGACGCTGGAACTAGGTTAAGCATTTTCTTCTGTTCCAACTTCATTGAAGAGCCTTGGAATGGGCGTGGTTTGCGGTGGTGACGACTTACTGAATTGCGATTGGCTCCAAACCAAAATGGTCGCCCTGTGGTCAACCACTAACCTCGAGCTTAACCTCGCGATGGCCCCGCCCCTTGTAACAGCACAGCAACAAGTGCATTAGTGATGCTCGCCAGCACGATCCTCCAAGAGAGTCCTCTTTTAACTTGGAGTCACCAGCGACATTAGGAGTGTCCCGTGAGTTAGGTCGGGAGAAATTTCATGATTCAGTGTTTATCATCGCAGTCGCTTGCACACCAACGAGTTTTGCCGGTTGGTGAAAGCGAAATCAGAAACCATAGAGCTTGCGCAATTCACAAGTTTTATCAGTGGAGCCGTGCTTGAGCTAGCTTAAGGTGCTAGCTCAAGGAGTCAGCCAGCCATTTGTCTCAGTATGTTGCGGGGGGTGACTAGTTAACGGAGGTAGCTGCCATACTATTTTTTTTCTCTCTCAATTATTTGTGAGCGATATGTTTTTGCGAGGGGAGCGAGGGAGCGACACAGCGAGCGCCTGGAGGTCCGAGAGACTGCTCCGACACCATGGATAAATAACTACAACAGCTGCTCCGTTGATGTGCGTGAGAGAAAAGGTCAGGAGGACAACATCAGCGACTATGAGCAGGGTGAGCAGAAGTTTTGGTACTCTTCATTTTAATAATTGATGTTAGAAGTTTGGTTTTGGGTTACAGCTGCAGTGATTTTTCTTTTTTCGTTTACCTTCTCTGTTGTGCTACCAGTTGAAATGGGACCGGGGTGCGGGGGATATTGTGGTGCATTACAGCCGTGGTTGTTATAGTGATGTGGGAGATGCCAGGCTGTGCAGGGAGTTGGTGAAGGAGGAGGAAGAGGAGGGGGGAGTTGGAGGGCCAGCAACTACAAAGAGCCGAAGAAAGTTAATTAATGCAGAAATAAATAAGCAGTTAGGCCCCGAGTTCTTTATGAGCTTAGAAAAAGTGCTCGATGTAATCCCCTTTCGTGACTCCCTGTTTTCCAGATTCTGCTGCGGATCTAACTGAGCTACACTGAGCCGCAGGAGAGTTTACTCCAATTTAATGAACTTGGGTCCCACACAGACACTTGTAGAGGTGAAATCAGGCGCAGGCCAGAGTCCTCTGATTTATTGTGGGCCTGAACAGTAATTTTACAGCAGAGCCAAATGACTACAATATAATTTTACTGTAGTCCGCTTTCTCTTCCAGATCTCATGACACATAAAATACAACGCCTACAACTCATCTTTCTGTAGTTTAAAAAAGCTTATTACATTTTTACATTTCTGTTTTCATTTAATGGTCCAGCCTTGTGGTTTGCGGTGCTGTCAGGTTACACTGCTGGCCCTTGAAACCAGGCTCAGTAGTGTTTTGTCTTCACTGAGCCTTTTACACTGTGTGGTATTAGATTTCTGGCAGTCTGTGTCTATTACAGTCCTCACTTGATCAGGTGAGTAAGTGGCTGCCTGTGTGAGAGTGGTGACACTCCCTGCTTTGGCGTCCACCTGTACTTCCCACGCTCTGTGAAAAGGGGCGTGGTTTCTTCTTCAATTCTCCTCCATATGACCTGATCAAAAATGAGGAACTGGGTCACAGATGGATACAAGACCTTAACCTTTAAATTGAACTCATAGATTAAATTCAGCTGATCCAGGCATGAGCTTTTGTGTATTTCGTAATCACATCAAATACTAAAGATTTACAGTGTTGTGTCCCTGCGCCATGCAATCCTGGGGGGCATTTACAGGCTTTAGATGTCGCTCAGTCAATGCCGAGTCACCTGGTGATCTTCCTTATCGGCCTATAGATGAAACCAGTTCTGAACACAGAGTGGTAGAGCTGCTCTAATCAGATTATGCCTGGAATGAAAAAGAAACAAGCTATACCCACTCCCACATCTAGACACTGATCCCCCAAACACAGTAGACTTCCTTCTGAGTCCATTTGCTGAAGCTTTTCTTTTCAGCTTGAAAGCAGAATAAAAGTCCAGGTCACAAGCATAAAAAGGACTTTACTATATAGTCACATATACACATACAGAATATTGTCAAGAGTTGCTTAATCTTGCAAAAATCCTTTCGCAACAAGAGAAAGACAAATATATTGAACTTTTTCCTCTTGCACTCGACATATGCTCAGCTTACGTTTCACAAAACCCCATTTACGCACACCGATTTAGCTAATCAGCCAGTCTGTTCAGTCCAGAGGAATACAGTCTTCTCTTCCTCACAGCTTTTTTTCATTGAGGCAAATGGAAGACTAGTAAAGTGACATTGCTGCAGGGTGATGTCTGTCTCAGGGTTAAGCCGGAGAGAAGAAAATGAAAAATCAGACTTTCCCTTGATACTGTCTGTCTGGTGGTCTTTCAGTTTAATGCTGACTTCATTTTGTCTTCTTAATAAGTTTTAGCTTAGCCAAGGGGGGGGGGGGGGGGGACATACCTCTGCAGAGGTGAACTGTGGGCAGAAAGTCTCTTACGCTTGTTTCTTGTAAATACTTACATAACCGACGGCTGGAGATTTCCAGCCAAACAGGAAGGGAGTCAGTCATTTCAATGCTTTTCTCCGTGCTCTATGTGTATATGTGCTGCAGTATCCAAGTATCCAAGCTTATGCACGAAGGCCATACATTACAGGAGAGGATCCTCACGTGTGTGTGTGTGTTGTTGTTGTTGTTGTTTTTGTTGTTGTTGTTTTTGTTTTTATTTTTTTTGTTTGTTTTTTTTGTTGTTTTTTGGGGGGGGGGGGGTTTAAGTGCATTTTTGCTTGTGCCCATGTATGGATGTTTGTGTTTATGCATGTGGATGCATGTTCATCCTGGGAGTCTAATCTGAAACTGGATCCAGCTGGCCGCCTTTCGTGGTAGTGAGGAGGGGGAGATCCTCCCTCAGCTCCTAATTAACTCTGGACCAGGGCCCCAGTGTGCCGCTCCCATCCACAGATTAGCAAGAGGAAGCTGGAGAAAAGCGGTGGTTCTGGTACTCGGGCAGCATGACCAAATTTGTGGTTGTGAAAGTGATTTATTAGCGCGTACGTAAGTACTGCTTGTCTGGTTGTTCTGACATGCATATGAGCTCGAGGAGTGTATTTACTGGCAGGATTTGTTGTTTCAATATTTCCTCTAACTTAAAGGGAAAGATAAAGCATGAGTCAAAGACTTGTTAAAGCTGAGAAAAAATGTGTTTGGAGGTGCGTATCAAACCTTTTCATAGAAAATGTAATGTATTAACGCAAAATAAAAAGCATAAATATAGAAAGCAATATGTGATAGATGTATGGATGCCCTAAAACACGCTAAAGAAATTTAGAATATTAATGCGACAAAACTGCAGCAAAGTGTAGTAAGTCCGATTGAAATTTAATGTCAGTTATTAATTGATTATGAAAATAGCCTCTTATATATTTCCCCTGTAACATGCTGCTTTCAGCTGCTTCCTTATTCCCAAGGGGTCCCGACGGCAGGTAGCGCCGCATGTTTGTTTTGGCAGAGGATCCTCTTCCTGTTGCAACCTCAAAAGTGTGGATTGCTATTGGGTGTTAAATATATATCCACATCAAAGCTAACATTGTTATCTTGATGCATGCAGCAAAAGTCATGGTTACTGTAGATTTACTGCAATGTAAAAGCATCTTGCACACACGCTGTTGATGATTAAAGCCTGTTTTGCCAGCATGTGAAACAGTAGCCACCTGTGTCAGCTTGACTCTGACTAATGCCACTGCCAAGCATTAGTCGACGCCAACTGGCCTGTGACAGTTGGTGTCCTACTGCAGGAAGAAGGCGTAAAGGTACTAAAGGATAGGGCATTTGGTAGAACTGCTGATAGCATGAGGTGAGTATTCCAAACAAAAACAAGCTGCAGAGGCTGAAGACATTCCTTCCCTATCTCCTATCTTTCTGCTTGGAAAGTAGATGGAATAATCGATCTTGTCTGTTTTTTGGGAGGGGGGGGGGGTCCACTTTGGTGCTCTGCGTGATTCCTCAGTGGCTGTGGAGGAGAAAGCACAAGAAGACAATTCAGCAATAGTTTGAAAGCAGCGCATTGTTTAGGATTGTGTGTGTGTGTGTGTGGGGGTGTTTACTGTCTGTCAGCAGCGGTGCTTGGCAGTGGTGGCTCTGTGTTTACATAAGTGTTCATAGCGATGAAGCAAGCTGGTTGAAGTGACAGCAGATTCCACTGAGGGGTTGACGGAGAAAGCTCATCTGCTCTTAACGTTGCACGCAGCCAGGGAGTATGGGAGCATTCCAGGATCCCTGCAACTCCCTGCATGCGCGTGCAGCAAAAACTGGAGGCAGTGCTCTCTTCAAACCATAAAAGACTGTCTTCATCCTGTTAAGAGTAAAACATGTTGGCTATTTTCCTCTGTTTAGATCATTTTAGTGTAACGAATGTAAAACAATAAAGCATGCATACGAGCTCTCCTAAGCAAAATACATGAACTAACTATGAGTATATTTTTGTAGATTTTATATTTGATGAATAACTATCTGTGTATGTTAACAGCTACATAAATTGGTTCTTTTCAACTGTAATTAAACTTTCCTTGGTCTCAGTGTATAACCAGTTGTTATAATTGGTTATTTATTAGTTTATAATATCATTATATGTCATCCTAGCTCCTTACATAGAAATCAGGATCAGGTCTATATATATTTTTTTAATCTATGGACATTAAAAATGAAGAAAATTGTGCTGTAAAATCATTATTTATTTGTGACTGAAAAGAATACTAAACATTTGCATTTTTTTTTTAATAAAATGGAGACTTCTATATTTTATGTGTGATGTGCTATGAGGTGAAAAGTGTCACTGATTTGAAGACCACACAGCCTTCACCTTCACCATCACCTCATCTTCTATGCATTCGGGAGAAAACTGGGCAATTTATTGCATTAATCACAATGGATTAGCAGGCTTCATTGCTTAGTCACGCTCACAAAGCCCCACTTCAAAGCCTCAGCTGCATTAGCCTCTGTCCTGAATCACACACATGTAAAGCTGAACTTGGCACCACCACCACCCCCAGCCTGGGCCTCAGTTTGCCTTGGACATTGAAATACAGCATCAAGGACAAATACATGAGGCATGCTCAGTAAAATCTCACACTCCTAATGATTCACTTCCCCTATTCTTAGGCAAAAAACACAGATGATACACAGCTTTAGAATGTATTCAGGTGACAGTCTTTTCATTTTATTTGAGCTGATCAAACTTAATTTGATTATTAATTGTATTTTTTTTTTTCTTGTGAACTTTGAAAAGCGCTGAAAAATGGAAAGATTTTTAAATTAACCTCTGTTTTGCAGGCAGGACAAAAGGACAGGGTCTTGTCTGCAAGCGAAGACCCTCTCTCACAACTCCACAATACAAAAACTGACCCACTGATCCGGAGCAGACCCCTCAGTGATATATATCCATCCCAGAACCACGCTGAAAGAAGTGCAGTCCCATACCTGCTGTCTGGATATGGTGCCCAGGTGCAACCAATGAGTGCTGGTCTTCACTCTGATGAGAGCAAACTGAATGTTATCAACTCCTCTGCTTGGTCCAGCTCAATTTCATGTCAGCCTGAAGGAAAGCCCTACTCCTCAAGAATTATGAGGCTTTTTTCTAACTCAAGGAAGGGCACCGTCACTGCTCAAAGTCCAAATGCAGATGATCCAACCTCGGCCCAAGGCAGCGGACTTTCAGGCATAGGTGTTGTGGACTCCTTCAAAAAACTGCGGTCATCTGTGCTTCAGGGTATTCAGACCAGAGGGGCATCCAACCTTGATGGAGATAATGCTCCGTTGCCCAATCAGGAAAGGGCTAATGGCACAGTTGTAAATAATTCTAATCTGTGTGTAGCGGATCTAGCAAATCATTCAAAGAGCTCTGAAGGATATACTGTTTCTAAGGGAAGTTTTACAGGCCAAACATTGGCTTTGTTAAGTCAGTACGGCTCAGATAATGATGACTACGATGAGGAGGATAATTATGGGGATGGTCTCGCGCGCAATTCGCGATTGTCCAGGAGTATCAGGAGAGCGTATGGAGCAGGGCGCATCACTTTATTTGACTCTGGGAATGGGAGAAAAGCAGGAAGCAATGCAAATACCACTCAGAAATCAGATCAGACATCAAAGCTCGATGTTCAAACTGAGAATACGAGTGACAACACAAATGTGAAGGTGCTGAGCAGACTGAGCAAAAGTGCAGAGAACCTCAATCTATTTAGACGTAAAGCGCCATCTCCAGGTCCTCCTTCCCCACAGGAAGACCTCCTGAGGACTAGCATATCAAATGGGACAACAAACATCGAAAGGACCTCCAGCACCTCCTCAGTTGATCTCCGGGGCCAAGGTATTACACGCAAGAAGAGCCCTGTTAAGACTAAGCCACCGATGTTGAAGCTAGTCGGCAGCATGACTGACTTAACTGTGCGACGCAGGCGAAGTCCCTCCCCGAGTTCCACACCTCTATCTCCCATGTCCCCCTCGTGCCGCCTCCATGATGACTACTCTCGCCGTGTCCCTTTCCTACATACCAATGAGCGACAGCGCCGGCCCGTGCTCGTCACGGCTCAGGCCACGTCTGTCGAGCACACTCCTCTGGTCCAGCCCCAGCCTGAACACAACAACAGCCCACAACCCCACCAGGTGATTATCAGCGCCCCTTTCTGGGAGCCCCCCGAGACAACAGAACAGACTTTACCTGATATCTCTGCTCATTATGAGTCGCCGGCTGTAGCCACAACAAGTGATTATAAGCAGATGGTAGAATGCAGTTCATCCCTATTCAGCCAAAGAGAACATTCACAGCAACAAGAGCAGACTGAGGGCATCGCATCACCAAATGAGGTAAGGCTGCAAATCTGAAGTCCAACCTGAAGTAATGTCTTTTTTGTGTGTGTGTGTGTGTGTGTGTGTGTGTGTGTCTCTTTTTGCATGCTCATTAACAGATGTGACACCTTTTTAACACGTTGTCGAACAGTAATAATTAGGATGTTATTTTTGTGCAACTTGCCTGTCGATTATTTAGCTGGTTATTGATAAATTAATCTACTGCTCAAGAACAAGCATGTTTCAGATTATTTATCAATTCACAGAAGAGCATGGGGTTCATATCTTTAGGATGACTGTTTGGGTTTAAAGAAGTGCTGAAAGACAGAAGAAAGGTTCGATTTCTTATCATGCAGAACTGAGTGGTGACTTATAGGTGCCAGCTGAACGACTTTGACCCTGGTCTTGGGAAGTGAAATATTACTTCTCCCACTTTAGAGCGATCTTTGAATCTGGCAGGATTCCAGCAAATTGAGATAAGTACTTGTGTTGACGTGAGGCTTGTCAGTAGGATGCAAGTATGCTAAAAGGAAAAGAATGAGAGAGAGATTTATCCTGTCCAAAGTCCCCTTGAGTGTCAAATAAATAACGCCATCGAGTCACATCGCTTTTTTTTTCTGTCAGTTGTGACTGCGCACTTCTGATGCTATGGAGTCACATGGTGAAGTCAGCTGTTCCATGCTGACGGCACGCCGAAGGAGCTGAGAGAGTTAATGATTAGGCTTTGTTTATGATTAGTGGCCCTTGCGCAAAGCAGCAAGTCCTGTTGCTGTGGGAGGGTTGGAGGCTATGAGTGCGTACAGCCCTCATTTCTCCCCCTTTCCTCTAGATGCAGCCCAGCGGAGCAAAGTCCAACACCATGAGCACTGGGCCTGGAACAGCAAGCAGCACCATCAAGTAGACAGGGACCATTAAGAGATAATTTTAGCAAGATGACTTTTAGCCTATGGATGACATTTTCTCCTGAAAGATGAACAGGAAAAACTGATTTGTTTACATCAGACATCGAGCGGCTGTTACTGGCTTGAAAAACCTAAGGACTTAAGTTTTTAAGGACTTGGCCTTGGGACCACAAGCCAGCCTGTGTGTTAGTCTGCGTTTCACAATGGTGCTAGCCTACTGTGTGCCCTTCCAGTGTATTTGCCGGGGTCCGGACCCAGATCGAGAAAAGCAGGAGGTGAGATTTGGCTTTGCTGGCTAAAAAGATTTGGAGAAATAACTTCGCCGTGGGTAACTCTTACCCAATAATGGACTCTTAAATATATAATACCTGCTCAGATGCATGCAGTGTGGTAACATCTATTTGTTCGTATTGGTGCAATTTCTGCTGCAGTTTTTGTTTGAATATGATAAGCCCTGGTTTGATTGTGTTCAGTATTTTGAGCCTCTTACTGCGTCAGCAAGAGTCCTTTCACTTGATAAAAAATGTTTCTCACGAGATAAAGCTTTGAAACACCTTTGCTCTGATTCCAAGAAAGCTCTTTCTGCATTTAACTCTTATGGTTTTTAATTTTACTTTCTAATGTAGTGGTTTACACATTCATCTAACAAGCAACGGGTTCCTAATTTGATCTCGGGATAGCCGAAAAAAATCCCTTTGGGGTGATTTTGGCCCTTTAGGGCGATTTAAAAACTGCGAAATCAAACATGAGGAGCTACCCGTGATGGCGACCCTCTTCTGTGAATAAAAGAGCAGCTGAAAGTAGCTTGTTCTGTTTCTGATTAACAGATGTTCTTCCTAGTAGATAATTGTTCTCCAGTGCAGGTTGGAGGACAAGGGAAAGTCAGTTTAGTTTCCAACTTTTTGCTTTGATCTCGCAGGTGACGTCAGACCACCAAGGACAAGAAGCTCTTTTTCAAACGGAGGAGCTCTCCCCATCAACCAGCAGCACACCTCCTATCTCTCCATCATCCGCCTCAGAGTCACCCATATCCCCCACATCTCCCACAGATGAAGCCACACCTACCACGGAAACATCCTCTGTCAAGTCCAGACAAAAAAGGGGGCGCCCGAGACCACGGCCCATTTCTGACTATGGACAGCTGCTTTCCAGGAAACATTCCATCCCCGAGGAAGTCGGAGAGCTTCTTTCTGAGGAAAGGAGTGCAAATCCACTGCAGCGTAAAGACGGCACTGGTAATGATGCATACATGAACGGAGAGAGCCCTGAAAGCTGCAGCATGAATGGGGACATTCAGGCCAGGAGGCAGCGGCCCATCTCTGTGATAGGACCAGTGGATCTGTTCCCTCCTGATGCTGAGCTGAAGGAAGACAACCTTCCCTCTGTAAGCTTTTACAGGTTTTATACATTTTGTGCAAAAGTCCTCAAACTTTAGTTGTTTTCATTAGTTATAGATCTTTCTTTGACTCTTTCTTAAAAATTGTTGTTACTCTGTCCAGTTAAAGTAAAAGCAAGACCTGATTTGAATTTGGTCGTTATTGATTGAAAGTCAAAGTAAAGTCGGACCATTTGGACAATTGGATGTCCTCCACTGTGTCACAGTAGCAACCCATGAACTTGAACTTGATCTTGGGGAAGAAAACAAAGTAAGAGTGAGGCAAATCTGACACTTAAGACAAGTAGTGAGCAAAATCATTGCTCAGGTATCTGATTAAATTGTCAAATTTCTGGCTGTGTTCAAAAAGCTAAGCAGAATCCGATCACCGTTGAATCTTCTAAATGCCATCCTAAAAATAAACAGTGGTACGTACAACAGAACCGTGTTGATAGTCTGACCCTAGATGAAGAATTCATAGATCACATCTCTTTGAAAGTTGGAAGAAGAAATCACTAACAAAGTTGCAGATCTGTTCCCAATCTGGTTCACCAGCTTCAAGCTTGTCTGTCTTCCTGTAGAAGTTTAACGTCTATGGTAAAATTGCAAAGGCACACAAGCAATTTTTAGTGGGCAGAATTGGTAAATATTGTGGTTTGGTATGTTTCTTTTATTTTCCAGCTGTAAAGTCTTTGAATTAATTGTGGGAGAAGGCTGGCAAAATAAATAAACACTTATATCAGGCATAATAAAACAAAACCACATCACCCGCATTCTCCAGTTTGATATATTGTCATGCTTCAAAGAGTCTTTATACATAAAGACTCTTTTTTTTTGGATCTCAACCAAATGCACACAGGCATCACTTATTTTTGTAATACTTAAAGCACTCAGAGAATATGGGGGAGAATAAATAGCAGCTGATGATTATATTTGCACACAGTATTGTCTGTTAGTTCTGTGTGACAATTTTCTTTTTCATTTTCGCCCTCTCTGCAGGCGTTGTCGCGACCACCAATCCCTTCCCATCAGGTGCCCCCTTACAGAGGAGTGTCTGCCAGGTTTCGACCCTCCGCTCTCTCCCAGAGTACCCCCATCGGACTGGACCGCGTAGGCCGCCGTAGACTCCACAGGGTGCTCAGCGGTGAGAACTGTTTTGTGCTAATGTAACAAAAAGTTGGTGGTGTTCAAACATTGCAGCTGCTGCACCATTAAGGTAGAGCAAACGCACCTTAAAGCCTGTTGAACAGTTTAAAGGAAACCCCTCGTTTTCATTTAGCTACCTCTGAGCATAATGACTGTATGAAGCTGTACTTAATAAGTTTACCATCACTTAAGTGATATCAATAAATCACAAGATAATCCAGTCTTGTTTCTTTCAGTTAAGAAATGGAGCAAAATCAAACGTATAGAGTCAGCCAGTGACTTTTAATGAAAGTTTTCCCAGACATAGATTAAGCCTCGTGTCCCAGACAAAGAAAAACAAAAGACATGGACTTAATCCATGTCTGGGAAACTGAGCCTTAGTTCTCCCATCTTTATTACTGAAACTGGTTTGTGCTAACAGTCCTCCCTGGCCTATCTTCTATTTCTGTTTACAACTGCTGAACTGCTAACCAAATTTAGCCAATCATCCTGATTCTTGCATGGCTGTCCCTCCGCTTATATAGCAGAATTGCTGAGATCATAGTCAAGCAGTTGGTCTCTCTTAAATCCAGTAGGTGAGTAACGTATACTGAAAAATGCATACTTCCTATGAAAGGGTAGATTTTACCCAAGTTCTCAGGCAGTTTTGAGCAATAAGAACTAAATACTGTTCTAATTCTTTTTAATACCTTGGAAACAGAAAACAGCAGAACTTTGCACACCGCTCACAGACTGAACGTGCCCCTGGGGTTGTTTGTGTTTCACAAGAGATTAAACAATTTAGTTTGTGGGACAACTGGAGTGTAGGAATGTCAATAAGTGTGTCGCAGGAAAATGCTGATATGGAGTCAGGCACAAGCTTTCCTGTGTATGTGGCTTCTTTCTGCGTTTGTTGAGAGTTTGCTGAGATTTTTCTGGTCCCTACAGTGTTTTCATCTCTACATACATGTTGCAGATGGTGTTTCAGAGTGCTCTGCCACACTCGATGACAGCGTGAGCGAGGAGGAGGAGGGCAGCTTCGACGAGCTCACTGACGTGACACCCTACCTCCAGCCAGGGGTGGAGCTCTCTGTGCTCAGTGAGGTGAGGTTGAGGGAGGGAATCTTGTCACGTTGCAACACTTGCAAAGATCTCTTCCAAAAATGTGCTTCTAGTTTCTGACGCCGTGCTTATCTTGCCACCCTGCTGGCTCACAAACAGCTGTGCACAAATGTTAATGTGCCCATTTCCAAGATGTCTGGCCTCAGTTCAGCAGAACACACAACCAGTGCTTGGTCCACAAGCCTATACATAATCTTACATGTTAGACATGGGTTTGGCCTGCATGTAATTGTATGTTTATCTTATCTGTTTGTGTGCTGCTCAGTGGATAAGCTCTGGCCACGCAGTTTATGCTGAGGCTCTCTGGGACCATGTGACCATGGAGGAGCAGGAGCTGGCCTTCAAGGCTGGAGATGTAATCCGCGTCTTGGAGGCCTCACATAAGGACTGGTGGTGGGGCAGGGGGGCCGACAGAGAGGCCTGGTTCCCCTCCAGCTTTGTGAGGGTAAGTGGACTTCCTGACCCGTGTGTCTGATTTGTGTTTGCTCTCTGGCAGCACAGAAAAGACTTTCAAACTGGCTTAGCTCCAAACAAACCCCAGCAGCCCTCTGAAGAAGGGGCGCGGCTGGTTTCTGTAGTGACCATACTTGACTGACAGTTGAGTGTTAATTAGGCAGGCGGTCACCATGGTGAGGTTCTTTGACAGGCAGGTGAGGATTGCTGTGTAGTTGCTTGTAGCTGAATCAATGTTGGTGAACAGGAGCTGGTTAAACTTGCACATGTTGTTACCTAAGTGATGTGGACAGATCTTAGATATAAAAGGTACTTAAACCTCAAAAGACTCTTGTGGCTTAAGTACCTATTGTTGTAATTATGCCACTTTGCATATGAGCTTTAACATGTTATTTTAAGTTTTGCAACTGGAAAAAGAAACCATTGGCTGAATATTTTTTGCGACTTGAAGTTAGACTTTCTGATAATTCAGATGATGCTCAGGAGGTCCAATTGTGTCGGTGGTGAATGTGTTTCAGGTGCGTGTGAATCAGGAGCACTCGAGTGCTGAAAGTGTGGAGAGTGTAGCAGACCAGGAAGATCCAGCTCCCAGAGACACACACAGCTCTCAGCACAGGCAGCAGATGAGAACCAATGTGGTTCAAGAAATCATGAATACGGAGCGCATCTACATCAAACACCTGAAAGACATTTGTGAGGTAAGGGTTTCAAAGCAAAGCCGGTGGTTCTCAGACTTTTAGCACTCTAGCATACCCTGGCTTCCAAATACAAAAGTTTACCTTCCACCCACCATCCAACAGCTTTCACCACTCAATAACAACAAAGACAAAATGGTCCAAGGTGTCTTGTTTTGTTTTAGATTTTTTCTTTTTTTATGAAATAAAGGACAGCTTGATTGCATCAGCCTCACTCCACACACTGAAAACAGCTGGATTAAACTATGTGCCTCACATTGGCACTTAACTTGATCTAGAGATGATTTACATCTTGAATTCCAGTCAGTGTCAGCAGCATTTGTAATAAGCTTGTTTTCAAGAAATGCAAAATCCCTGATAATCAAACTCATGTTTCCAAGAATTTTAAATTCCACCTTCCAGCACCACCTGTTGGCCAGTATATGAACTGTTGTCATGTCATATTTTCTCTCAGTCCCAAACACTGATGCCGTTTATGTTTCAGGGTTATATCCGCCAGTGCCGGAAACACCCTGACATGTTCACCGAGCTGCAGCTGAAAACCATCTTCAGCAACATAGAAGACATCTACAAGTTTCAGAGGCAGTTCCTCCGAGAACTAGAAAAGAAGTACAACAAGGACCAGCCACACCTCAGTGAAATAGGCTCATGCTTTCTCCAGCAGGTAGTGGCTGCACTTAATGCTGTTAATTAACTATGTTAACTCTGGTCCGAATGATTGATCATCATTTGTCTTTTTATTTTAAGGGGGAAGGCTTCTCCATACTCTACTCGGAGTACTGTAATACTCATCCCGCAGCCTGTGCTGAGCTGCAGCGGCTAATGAAGTTGGGAAAATATAAGCATTTCTTTGAGGCCTGTCGCCTCCTCCAGCAGATGATTGACATCTCTATTGCTGGTTTCTTACTCACACCTGTCCAGAAGATCTGTAAATACCCTCTGCAGCTAGGAGAACTGCTCAAGTACACGCCCAAAGACCACAGGTACTTTCAGGCACTGTTTAAAGACCTGTAGCATGCATTCCATAGTGTCGGCCGTAAACAAACTCCTTCAGTGTTGATTAATATATTCCAGAATAAAATGCCTGTGCATCAGCTTACCAAGGGATACCTTGGAAAAATCCAGAACCTCTTCTAATAGTTGTTAAACGTTTAACAAAGAGGGCGTCAGATGTTGTCTTTATGGGGGAAGGAGTTAAGTCACTAAATAAATTACGATTATATTTTATTTATTTGTTAGCTTCACTGTTAGCTCTGTCCATCCCACTACTTTACTGATTTCTTACTGTTCCATTAGTGAGATTGAAGCGATGTTTCACTGTTAATGGAAATGTGCTTTTCCATCTGCGGGCCCTGTTTTCACTGCTGTGTTGTCAATTTAATGCAGCGACCACAATGGAGTGAGCGAAGCATACGAGGCTATGAAGAATGTCGCCAGTCTAATCAATGAGAGGAAGAGACGGCTAGAGAGTATCGACACCATTGCTCACTGGCAGGTCGCCATATTGCACTGGGAGGTGAATATGTCCACTAATCACATTTAATTCTGTTTCTAATTGTTCAGCATAGTGTTGGATGTATGCTGCCTCAAATCTTTTGACTGAATATATTTGGAAACATGTTGTCCCAGGGACCCGATGTGTTAGAGCGCAGCTCAGAGTTGATCCACTCTGGTGAGCTGACTCGAATTGTCCGGCAAGGCAAAATGCAACAGCGCAGCTTCTTCCTGTTCGACCATCAGCTGGTCTACTGTAAAAAAGACGTGCTGCGCAGAGACCTGCTTCACTACCGTGGACGACTGGATATGGACCAGACTGAGGTGGTGGACGTGCCCGACGGACGGGACGCGGACCTGGGACAGACCCTGAAGAATGCTCTGCGCTTGCGCCACGCCTCCACTCTGGAGTTTATGTGTGCGCTTTGCTGCCGGAAGGCCGAGGACAAGCAGAGGTGGTTACAAGCGTTTGCCAAGGAGAGGCACAGAGTCAAGGAGGACCAGGAGATGGGTGAGTTGAGCCAAATTCCTTTCACTGAGAATACAAGCAGCCACTGTAGAGAGATGTCAAGTGAAAGGTGAACAGGGTAAAAAGATTTCTGAGTAAGTGGGTAGTAAATATTTTGGCCTGAAGGTGCGTTTGTGTGTGTCCCTTGGCAGGAATTGATATCAGCGAAGAGCAAAGGAGGCGGGCGATTGTTAATGCCAGAAGGGCCAAACAGGGGAAGATCAAAAGTAAGGACAAAATATTTCTTCATTTTAAGCTGCTTTTGACTTTATATTCTAAAAAAAAAAAAATAAAGATTGTTTTGTATAATTTGCTTTACGTACTCATTTGTTTTTGTTTTTTTTGTTTTTTGCACCTTTTAGATGTTGGTTACTCTGGTTCTGTCCCCCCACACCCCCAAAACTTGCACCAAAACCTTCACCCACTTCACCAGCGTCACATCACCATCCCAACCAGCGTGCCTCAGCAGCAGGTCTTTTCACTGGCTGAACCTCCAAAGCGAAAGCCTCATCACCTGTTATACAGCATCACCCGCAACGCCTTTTTCAGGAAATGAAGCTTGGCTTCCTTTGTTTCTTTCTCTGCATGTTCAGAGCCAAACCGTCCTGAAGTCTGAAAGAACGCCGTGTTTCTCCTGTAATCCTGTCTGTAAATGTCACGTTTTGTTTTTGTGCCTCGTGTGCGTCATAATGTTTGTGTTGAATGTTGAAACTCAGTGCCTAAAATTTGTAAAAGGGCATGACAAAAGTGTTAAAATACTGACTGTCCATTTTATAGGTGTGTGTGTGGAACAATGCTGCTCATTCAGAAAACACCCATCCTGTTTTCTCCTATTAATTCCAGCTTAAAGACTTTTTTACTTTAATTATGACAACGATTCATATTCTGCTTTCACATTGATAAACATGGGTTTTGTTATTTTACAAAGGCTGGACCCTTTTTGTGTGTGTGTGTGTGTGTGTGTGTGTGTGTGTGTGTGTGTGTGTGTGTGTGTGTGTGAGTGTGAGTCTGTCAGCTCTGAGCACAAAGCAGCCAGAGAGTAAATTAACTGACACGTTGACCTCCCCCATTAACATTGTGAATAAAAAAACTTGTATAAAAACGCCTAATGAGACTTGTTTGTCGTGCAACTGCTTTCTCGTGATTACCAAGCAAAATGTTAGCGTGTGCCTGGTGAACATTAGTGCGTGTGCATTTGATAGAAGGTATCGATGGAAGTTAATGAATGAAACATTAGCCATACGACTGGATAGTTCCCCGTTTCGCTGTTGCTCGTCTGTGGTCAAGGATCTGGTTTCAGACACCTGCCGACTGTGGAGCCAAACGGTGTGCTTTTTGGCTCTGTTCGAATCTGCTGTTTTCATGAACGGCTGTTCTTGTTCTAAAAGGCAGTGGGAATGGATCTGAAAGAACAAAAGTCAGAAAGTAGATGATTGCGGCTTGAAGGGATGCCTGTGTCATGGGCGCGCAGCACGATGAGAACAAGCAGACCAGTGGAGATGATGATCCATCTCGACAGGACAGTGCCAGTGTAAGTAAGCTGTATCGTTAACTTGGTAACAAATAGCTGTGTGTGTAGATTTGTGTAACCTTGATGCTTTTGTGTTGAGTTTTGCGCTCCAGCA
This sequence comes from Simochromis diagramma, assembly GCF_900408965.1. Classification (NCBI taxonomy): domain Eukaryota; kingdom Metazoa; phylum Chordata; class Actinopteri; order Cichliformes; family Cichlidae; genus Simochromis; species Simochromis diagramma. Next base: position 5,100,638 of record NW_024387040.1, read on the forward strand.
TAGCCGTGTCTCCAGACTCAAATCCTGGAAGATTTACTTTATTGACACATCTCAAAACTTTTAAATCTCTCAGCTTATTTCACATTTAAATGTGCTTAAATGGATATTGATATTTTTACTACGTGTCTATGGTCTGCTAACTTGTGATGGAATATTTGCCAGTTGCACAGTATGGGATGACACTGAATGAATAATATATGTGCATTGGGTAACTCAATGAGCACTGAAGTTACATCTGATGGAGTTGGTACTGCTTTCAGACACTGGGTCACGAGCTGAGGTGCCAAGTAAACCAGCCTCGTTTTTAGCTGGCACATATTTGAATCACTGGTAGCAGATCAAATAGATTTTGAACCATGCATTATTCAGAACCTCTGTCACTCATGCACTTGGGATTGATTATTCAGCCTACTGTAATAGAAGCAAGTTGACCTGCAGATACAGTAAAGAGATAAGAGGAGGATGGTCTGCCCCGGAGAGCTGGCTTCACCCTCTTGTGCCCTTTCGTCCTGATCCTGAATCTTCATAGTGAACCGTTAATTGCTTTTGGTGTTCTTTTCCTATTATTTCAGCACCATTAAATCCATTCCCATAGTTTGCCCTTTTGTGTGATTGCTCTAAAGGGCAAGCAAAATGTGCTGTCCATGTGATATACAGCTTTGAATGGCCATGACCGTGTTCCCCTGTTTGGCTGTAGATTGCAGATGTGTCAGTGGAGGTGGCAACGGTGGACCACACGCTGCAGAAGCTGCGCAGGAAGTACAGGAAGACTAGACGGAAGCCCAAAGGACTCAAGAGGCTGTGGCTCCGTCTGCTGAACATCCCATACATAACTGTAATCATCACAGCAGTAGTGTTCGTGGTGGTGGTGATCATGTGGTCGCTGCTGTGGGTCTTTATTTGTAAGTGGAAGTATTCTTACACTTTTATTTAAAAAAGAAACAAACAAAACAAAAATGTTGCTCCTGAAAGATATTTAAAGGGACCGTTCACCACAGATTAAACTGTTTTCTCTTTGGGCCTCATCCGTAGTCAGGAAAGTGTGCGGCTGTCTCCCTGCTGCATTCATAATTTTAAGTAATTACAAAGAAATGACGAGTCTATAAATGTGTATTGGTTTATTTAACATTGAAAAACTGATGCAAGAGCATTTTGGAGCAGTTACAAATGAACAATCATTTTAGTATTTGATTCCCCCAGTGACCCAAGTTTGGGTCAAAGGTTCATAAAAAAATAAAAAAATAACATGCTCAAAAATAAATGTAAGAAACTCATCATCACTGCCTCTTTTAAAAAATCATGACTTGGTTTCTTAAAACTACAAGAAAAATTGAGTTTTGTTCCACTATATTTGAAGGATGACACAAATAATACAGTAAAAAGGAAGTAAGCGCTCTTTCAATTTTAAGTTTTTACATATCAGGTTAAGTTAAACTAAATATAACCTCAGAGGAACTACATCAAACGCATGCTACAGTGTGCTGGTATTCATTTAAGAAAAACTAAGCTAAAATGCAGGAGCTATATGTAAAAATTTAAGCACACCCCGTGGTTCAGCAGGCTGTATAACCACCTTTAGCAGCAATAACTTGAAGGAATCAATTTTCTGTATGGCTTTATCAGTCTCTCACACCACTGTGGAGGAAGTGGCCCACTCTTCTTTATAATGTTGCTTCAGTTTGCTGACTTTTGTTCAGGTGTTCTGCTTCTGTGCGTCCGATCATTGTCCTGTTGCATGAAGACTCTAAAACACTTACTACACAGATGAGTTCATGGTCAACTCGTTGACTGCAAGGTGCCCAAGTCCTGTGGCTTCAAAACAGGCCCAAATAATCAACCTTCCGGCACCACTGTGTTTAACAGATGCAATGACGTGTTTGTGCTGATATGCTGCATTTTCTTTTCGCCAAACATGGTGCTGTGCATTATGAACAAACATCTCCAGTTTGCTCTCTGACCCTGGGCTAAATTTGCTGTGTCGTCCACTGCTGGGAAGACTGAAAACTGTCCTGGTTTCTCACTACAGAGAGATGCAATTCAAATTGTTTGGAAATGGCCAAACCCTTCCCAAGTTAATGGGCATCAGCAATTACTTCTTCAAGATCATCATTGATGTCTTTCCTCCTTGTTAACACACACTTGCATTTTAATTTGTTCAAATAAATAATGACACTGTGCAATATGGCATTTTTTATAATTCCTTTGAGGTTGGATAGATTTTAAGATTTGCTTAGGTCTGGATCATTTTTATTATTTGTTGATATGTAAAAAAAATTCATGGTTTATTTATTTTTATTTTGTCATGAGTAGATCTCCAAAACTGGACAACTCACACTAAAACAATCTAGGTGACAACAGGCCAGAGGAAAAATGAGTAAATTAGATTTTGAGGTGAACTGTCCATTAAATATCTTTGCAAAGTTCAGTGTTTAGATGCTGTGCATAAACGTTTAGCTAATTTTATTGGCAGCATGTTATTAAAATGTATTATTGTAATGTAGTAGCTCGATGGGGGAAAAAAAGCTAAATTTGACCAGATTTCCTCAGTTCGCAGGGAAAGTAACAGTGGCGCATATTTCGCTGGGATGTTCCGTGTAGCCAATGTGGAGTTTATCCCAGAGTACCGGCAAGCAGAGTCGCATGAGTTTGTGTCCATGGCAAATAAAATCCAACACGTGGTAGGTGTCAGTGTAACCCTGCTGGTGAACTGCTGGTCTGTACTAATCTGCTGTTAATTATTGGTGTCATTATTGGTGTCTTGCAGGTGAACAATGTGTACAAAATGTCCGCAGTTGCGAAACTCTACAAGCAAGCTGTCATTTCAGACCTCAGGTACTTTGGTGCTCCTTGTCATCATGAACTAAAACCAAACAAATCTGCTGTTTTTCATTTAGTTTTATGATTTTAAAGATGTTCTATCAATCTGTTTTCCTCCCCAAGTAACAACAACAAGGGTGGCGTGTTGGTGCATTTCTGGATGGCTTTTGTGGTCCCTCGACTGAAGAGCTCAGAGATGTGTGAGGAGTGCTTAGCAGCCATTTTCAGAGATTCAGTCCACACCAGCCTGAACAGGACCTCTGTAGGCTACCTGCTGGGTCTTCCAGTTGACATAGACTCCATCCTCATCAATGGTGCATTTGTGTGTCTCACCTGTAGTCTAATGCATATTTATCACTCTGAACCTTAGAATAAACTGACTATTCTGCTCTCTTGCAGGTGTTCAGCGTTCAGATTATTCATCCAACACAGCAGGTAAGAACTACTGAGGTGAATAACAAACATCCTGCATGTCTGCATTTTGTTTCCATGAGTTTTTTTTTCTCTCTCTCCTTCCAGACTCTCAGTGTGTAGATAAGATGTATGCCAACCTTCCTGGGGTGATGGTCCCTTTAAGCGTCTTCTCGTCATGGGGCGGTATAAATTGCCATGTAAAGCTCACTGCAGTCCCTGGCTCTCTGATCCGCCTCACCATCACCTCATTTGTTATTGAGCCCAGTGACTGCGTGAACGATGCCCTCACTGTGTATGACGCTCTGCTGCCCATGAGAGGGCGCATTCTGCACAGGCGAGTCTGCACCAGAGCACAAGTTTGATTTACAGTATAGTTAAGATTCTCTAAAACAACACACAGAATTCCTGCAGATTTCTAAAGGTTTTTTTTAGTGGTATGATGATCAATACCACTTAAATGGCTTAGACTAAGCCTTTCCAATATCACACCATTTCTGCTTTTTGAGCCTTCCTCAGATGGCCTTACATTAAAACACATCTGTTCTTACTGTGGCCAGAAGGTCCATGTTAGATTCATCAGTCCAGAGCAGGTTATTCCAGAGCATCTGACATTTACATATATATTCTAAGTATTTATAGGTATCATAAGTATTTTTAACTTCACTGACAGACTCACAGCTACGTGGCACACGGCACGTTTTTTCGGATTGCTGACTACAATCCAGAGTTGCGCTGCAGCTCACGTACCTCTGCTCAGTCTTTTCAGGCATCCATCTTTTCAGAGGTTTAAATAAGTCGGTCCCCACGTTTCACTTAAAGAAGTCCCAGTCATTGGCACTTCGTCTACCAAGAATATTTATATACTCATAAATACAAATTTCACATACGTGCTGATCTACATTCTTTGTGCTGCAGCCTGTGTGAGCCGGTCTCCAGCGCCGTCTCCATCGTTTCTACCTCCAATTTCATGCTGCTGTCCTTCAGAATGACCAACGGGAATAAAAATTTCAGAGGATACTTTGAGGCAATCGCTGAGGAAGGTATGAGACATTTACCTGCTCTGTCTTATAAGCCAGTAGTTCTTGACAAACAAGTTTTCTGAAAGCAAAGCATCGACATGAAATTAATATTTTAGTGAATTGTGTAGGATTTTTTAAAAATATGTCTAATAAGTCTGCTTCTAAAGAATGATTTCTCAATAATATAATGTTCCAGCACCCAGATTTATGTAACATCTAGCATTAGCTTGGGAAACTATAACCCTCAGGCCTCTCTCTGTCACTCTCAGTTTGTATGTCTCAAATTGAGACCCAGTTGGAGCCTGGTATCAGAGATCGAATGTACAGCCCCTTCTACCCCAGCATGCTGCCCCCACAGTGCTCCTGTACCTGGAAGTTTAAGGTAGACAAACAAGTGACAAACAAGTGACACACGAACACACACACATTATTATTATTAGTTTTCGTTCATTGTGTGTTCTGTCATTTTATAACAGACCCAGAACTCCACTTTAGGAGTTGCACTGCGCTTCCACAACTATGTTCTGAAACTGAAGGACATGAATGGCTGTGACCAAGGCTGGTGGAAGGTCAATGAAGTCATGTACGTGGCTACACCTGCTCACACTGAATTCAAATAATAAGTTCCACTGCCTATTATTATTGGGTATTTTCAGTAGTCTACAGAGATGGATAGTCACCTCATGTATTGAATGTCCTGGATATTTTTAGACCATTCATTTGACCACGACCATATTTGTCCCACATCCTGTGATGATTTTTCTTGATGCTTGTTTTCCTTCCACAGTTACTGTGGAAGCTACGTGGGACATGACACGGTTTTTCGTATTGCTGACTACAATCCAGATATGGAGTTTCGCTGCAGCTCACGTACCTCTGCTCAGCCTTTCCAGGCATCTTATAGCAGCTACAGTATGAACCAGCGTAAGCACAGCATAACTCCAGCCTGACTCACTGTGACCGCTAGGATGGGGTGCAGGAAATGCGTGTCTCTGTGTATCTGTGTGCATGTGAACTTTGTTCATAAGAGGATTCTAAAAATTACAAAGTGAAAATGTTGGAAAATAAATATGGAAGTTCATGTGAAAAAAAAAGATAATCTTTTACTGTAGCTCTTGAAACTCTTGTAGCTCTTTTGTTGTTAATTGTCACTGTTTTGCAGCCCAAGAGAAGTTTATTGTGTTGTGTTATATTGAGCCAGTACAACAAAATGATAGAGATTTAGTTTTGTTTCTGTTTCTCTGCTCACCAGCCTGTCCAGAGAGCCATTTCTTGTGCAACACGGGACTGTGTGTGCAGAAGACTCGACTCTGCGATGGCCTGGATGATTGCCAGGATGAGAGTGACGAGGTCTTCTGCTGTAAGTTGTTTTCCAATTAACCATTTTTGATTTTGTTTTTTTTAAACAATGGGAATGTTCGGCTTTCATTCCTTGTCTGTTTAAAATAGCATCGTGAGTTCCTGTTGAAACGTTACACTGTTCTTGATGTCTGGCATGTGGTTTAAATGTGTTTATTTCCTTGAGAACTCAGTCCGCACTTTAAAAAATGATGCATATTTTCACAGCAAGGCCCACGATGAGCTGTGGTGCCAATAGTCCCCTGCATCCTCTGCTAGTATGCAATGGAGAGACAGACTGCACGGATGGAGTCGATGAACTCAACTGCACTCATGGTACGTGTCGTTTGCAACTTTATAAAATGAAACGTGCCTTTTAGCCACTAATAACTGAGACTTGTTTCATCAGAAACGACCTGCTCTGCAATCAGATATCAGTGCAAAAGCGGCTCCTGCATCCTGAAAAAGAACGCAAAGTGTGACGGACTCGATGACTGTCAGGATCGCAGTGATGAGGCCGACTGTGGTGAGTACTCCTCGATACGTGCCCTGTGTACACATCGTATTTTTGTAGCATGCAACAATTACAGTTTGCGCTCTTGTAGGTGACTCTACTCCCAACATGCTGTGTGATGTTGGGTTTGTATGAGACTACATTTGAACTCTTTCATAAACTGCATTCATTTTCAGTTTTTGTATAAATAGTTCATAATTATGCTCAAATATCTTCAAATTATTAAAAAAAAAAAAAAAAAGTTGAATTGTTCTGTCCGGCTTTTTTTATTTTTAAAAAAATCAGAACATCCAGTTCTGCGAGGATGAAGCTGCAATCATGCTGCCAAGTAGGAAACGTTTTACACAATAAAGAGGTTTCCTACTCGGAAGGAAACCCCGACAGAGATTTTCTGATTTTGACTTCTTGTTAATTAAATTTGTTTGCGTTTTAGTAAAATTATCACATCTAATACTGGAAATAGAAACAGTTTTGTGGTAGGAATTTTTTCCTGGATTATCCTTGGAGTGTCCACCTCAGTGCCTGAATAATAATAGTGTAATTAATAAGCTTAAAACGTTTTATACTTACCAGGTTGAATTTCAGTGGCTTTTTATTCAGTTCACTTGAGTTTTAGAGCAGCAGCAGGAGCAGTACATGCTGAACTGTAGATGTAAGGCGCCTTTAAAATGCTGTTGGCTCCACCTTTTTATTATTTCCTCAGTTGTTTGCTTTGCTAACATCATAAGTGTTTGGCAAATAGATTCAGTGAAATAAAGCTGGTTCAAGCTGTAATCACAAATATTTGCTGAAATTATATTTGCTTACCCTCTGATGTATCTGATTTTAATGACTGTGATTATGCTGCCACCACACTGCCAGATCTTTGCCAGATCTTTCATGCAGTCTCATGAGAAAGCTGTCTTTTTTTCTAACCCTCTGGGCACTGAGCTGCAAACTTGCTGACCTGCAGCGCTGAGGTGACCCGTAGCTCTCTCTGTTTGCTGTTATTTTATCATGATGGGGTCTCAAGGTGGTGGGAACAGGTCTGCCTTTGATCACTCACTAACACTGAGCTTAGTACACACACACACACACACACACACACACACACACACACACACACACACACACACACATGTGCATCAAAGCTCTGAGTTTTAATAAGGTGGCAGCAGGACTGCCAGCCATGGTGATGAATCAGCATGTCAGCATAGGTGATTATTGTGTGTGTGTAACTTGTGCCATGAGCTGTACACACTGATAAAGACATAGTGTGCACATGCATTTAAATGTGTGGCAGATCTGTGCATACACATAATAATATCAGATTCAGTATTGCGGTTCTGCCACATGATGCAGTTAAATTTAACTGCATCATGTGACAGAACCAGACGGGTTTAAATGGTAAAATACGCTCACAAACACTGTGGTCACCTTTAAAATCTAACAAGTGTAACAACAAACCCATCTCTATCACCCTCAGCTTGTGGTCGTCCCTCCCCATTGACCAGGGTGTTCACGTCAACTGGCTTGGAGCGTATCGTGGGTGGAGTAAACTCTGCAGAGGGGGAGTGGCCTTGGCAGGTCAGCCTCTATTTTGATGGTCACCTGTACTGCGGTGCTTCTGTCCTCTCCACTGATTGGCTCGTCTCAGCTGCTCACTGCTTCAACAAGCAAAGGTCAGCCAAGCTCGCTGGTGTTCTTATGAACTATAAGTATTCTTTTAATTTAGTGATAACATTGCATCAATTACTCTGAGCAGCTGGTTTACTTGCAAGCCCACTGTTTTTCACAGGTTATAATCTGCCAAAGACCTCACATGATATCTTTAGATTAAAGATTATCAATTCATCAGCTCAACTTATCTTTCTTTTAGCTGTGTAAGATCTAGTTTAATAAGTTCCAGTTTATATAACCTGCTTCTTTAATATCCCTGAACTTTGACCTCTGCCTCTGCAGGCTCTCTGATCCACGTTACTGGCGCGCCCACCTCGGCATGCTGACACAAGGCAGTGCCAAATACGTGGTGGAGATACAGCGGATCGTGGTGCACGAGTATTATAACGCTCAAATGTTTGACTACGACATCGCGCTGCTGCAGCTGAAGAAGCCTTGGCCACCCTCCCTCAGCCCGCTGGTCCAGCCTGTGTGCCTACCGCCCTCCTCCCACACCGTCACCGACAGCCACCGCTGTGTGGTGACTGGGTGGGGATACCGAACTGAGGATGGTAAGTACAAGCAAAGTCTGAGAATTTTTACATCTGTCCATCTACTTTTTTTGTATCTGTTTATTTAAATTTAGGATCCAAGGGGGCTGGAACTTACCCCAGCTGTCACTGGGTTAGAAGCTGTAAGATCCTCAAGATATATTTGGCAATAACAATTCGAAAAACATAAAATATTTAATTTTATCAATCTGGACAGCACCTTTATTTTATTTTAGGACAGTGCTATAAGATGCAAATGATATTTAATGCTGAACTATTTGTTTTTTGACCTCAGAGACATAAACAATAAATGCATAAAATGTAGGCCCATTCTTAGGGGACTCATTTAAATTCACCTCTTTGTGAGGCAGTTACTGACAAATGCCTTCAACTGTTGATTGCATGCATGTCATGTTTCCCAAGATGATCCAAAATAATACAAACAGAAATATGTAAAAGAAATCCCATAGAAGTAATACAAGCCTTTGATTTGTGTGTGTGTAAAGCAAAAACAACAACAACAAAAAAGCCTGAGCTTAAGGCCTCAGTGAATAGGTGACATTTGAACTGGTTTTTGAAAAAACCAAAGATGAGGCATTGTGGATTTGGGGGTGGTCAGAGTTAGTGCGGGCAGCAACAGGACCACAGTATGGTGTGGGGGATGGAGAGTCGGCTTTTGTGGACTACAAAGGTCTGAATGAGCAGTGGGGAGCAAGGGCTTGTAGAGATTTATAGATGACGACGAGGGTTTTATAGGAGATACCGCCTGACCAGGAGTCAGTAGAGGTGCACAAAGCTGAGGATGATGTGCAGCTGAGTTTTAAAAATCCAGCACATTGTTAGGCAGGACAAGACATCATTGCAGTAGTCCATTTGGGAGGTGATGTGTTGTCTGATATGTGGTCCTCATCTCGCTGCTCTGCAGACACGGTGCTTTCCTTGGTGCTACAGAAAGCAGAGGTGTCTGTAATGAGTCAGACGGAGTGTAAGAAGCGATACGGAATCATCTCACCACGCATGCTGTGTGCTGGAGTCCCCTCAGGAGGGCGGGATGCCTGCAAGGTATGCTCCCATCCAACTGAAAAGACTCTTAAAGAAAAGACTCACATGCATTTCTGTGCACATTAGTGAGTGAATCATTGCAAGTTACTGTTGTGTACTCTTCGTATCTCAGGGAGATTCGGGTGGCCCTTTGTCATGTCAGGCACCAGGCGGGGGTCGCTGGTTCCTGATCGGGATTGTCAGCTGGGGGTCCGGTTGCGGCAGACCAAACCTACCCGGGGTCTACAGCAGGGTCACAAAGTTCACCTCTTGGATCTACAGCCATATCAGATGACACAGTGAAACTCATCCATTCCCAGCACAATATTCCAAATAAAAACATCATTACTGGATACCTTGTGTCCTGTGTTGTGTATTTTTTGCATCCAATAATTAATAGTTTACTGATGTTATAAAGTGCCTTTAATCTCACATACTGAATAAAAGCTCACAATAAGTTTTTGTCCCCTAAGGACCATCCAAGGGCACAGCGGCCCAGCCCCAGTTGTAATACCTCACACGTTTCCCTCAAACACTCTTTTGTCCCACGGAGCTGAACTCCCACATACACAGCAAGGAAGTTTGCCCACAATATCTGTCGCACGGATGGTTGTGCGGATTGTACCCTTTCATAGTGCTCTCATTGTGCCCGCACTGCATTCTGGGGCTCCGTGTGACACCTGCCGCCAGGTTCAGGTAAATGGGAGGCAGTGAATGCCCGCTGCGTCCGAGCCCCCTCGGGTCAGGTTTCGGTGTGGGGATTTTTTTCCCCCTTCTTTTTTTTTTTCCAGAGGAAGCGACAGCGGGGATTTCCTCTCTCTCCATCGTTTCTATGCCCGGGGTATTGTTGCATATCGCCTCTCCGGAGCTAAACGGGACAGTGCTATGTGGACTTACCCCAAAAGCAAGATTTGTGAAGTGTACTGCGTCTCCGGGCATGGACACTCAGGCTACGCTGCTGCACAGGTAAGCCATCAGTGCGTCTCTTTGAAACCTTTCTGCGAGAACTGTTTTTTCAGCATATTGTAATTCTTTTGCAAAGTCCGTCTGCTTGTTTCACCCCTTTTTATTCCCCCAATACAAAAGGGCTGCATACTATTTAGAGTCCATCAGACTCTTACTTATGATTCCTCTTAAGTGTAAAATCTTGCTCTAGATGTCTCTGGGTCCCATTCTTATGAATGTCCACATCCGAGTGGGCCACTTGATTGAGTTGCTGACACTGCACAGCCAGGCCGTGGGAAAGCAGACCACTCCAGCCACTCTTTGTCTGCTTCCCTGGGGGAAACCTGCCAAGTCCTTAAATGTCTTAGTAAATCTTTTAATCTGAAGGATGTTCTCCATTGCTCTCTGAAAATCAGCATCTGGCTCAGTCAAATGTTGTTCTACTGACTTTGTGGTATATAGATTTCATTTTCTTTACCATGAAAATAACAATTAGAAGCAATTTGAGACATAAAAACCTTGTATGATATTTGAGTCGTGTCCTTGTCTTTGAAAGGGAGAAGGGAACTTAAAGCCCACCCATTCACTGAGCCCCCCCACGAAGCCTGAGGAGCAGGCAGAAGAGAACGTGGAGGGGGTAAAAGCTCCAGTGTGTGATTCCTGGAGGAGATGGATGTTGGGTCTCTTGCCTTTCTTTCCCTTTATTGCAGCCATTGCACTGACACTCCACTACTTAACATGTGAGTACGGAGCTGCAGGAGATTTTTCTGGTCCATTCCTTTGGTGTTAAATGTTATTTATTTTGAGTCGCACGGTGCACCTGTCTCAAATCTCCCCCTCCTGCTCCACAGCTCCGCCTTGCTCAGTGTTCTTTCTCGGAGGCAGCGTGGAGTTCCCAAACCTGAGCTTCTCCTCGGAGCTGGCTGACTCCACCTCCCCTCAGTTCCGCCTGCAGGCTCAGGCTTTGAACCATTATGTAAGTGGAACGGCGATCCTGTCTGTCACTGCCTCCCCTCTGAATGACACTTTAGAGTGCTGCTTGACCTTCCTGCCCCTGGGCTGAAGCTGATCTTGTTGTTGTTGCTCTGACTTTGATATCCTTCTCTACAGCAGGTTACTGCTTCTTTTTATGTCGCGCATTCAAAACACAGCCGCTCTCCTCCTCCTCTGTCCTTGCTTTCTTATTTGTAGAGTTTCTTCTTATCTACTTCAGCCTCCCATCTCCGCACTTTTTTTTCTGCACACCACTTTCTTCTGCCCCTTTCTCTTTCTCTCGCTGGTAGTGTTAAATGTAAAGCTGTAACAAGAGCTGGGCACAGTGTGTGTGCAGGTTCCTGAGACCCCCAGGGGACAGGGCCATTTCAGGGCTGAAGACAAGCCCAGTATTTGTGAGCCTAGCTAGCCTCAGGCAGCAAGAGTGAGAGGAAGAGCAGGCCCTCAATAAAAACGTTGTCTGTGTTGCTTTCACACAATCAGCTACTCTGTGCACCGGACACTACAGAGAGCAGGTGAACCCCTGTTTGATGCTGGGGTTAAGAGCTAGAGACAGGGCAGTAGGGTAATCTGGAATGACAGAAGGGCCGAGGGAGATATGATTAGATTTTTGGAGCAGAAGGTCAGGTATATAGCAGTGGATCTGACAGTAAGTTGATAGGTGAAAATTCCCCCAAACACTGCAGTACCATAGTTTAACATCCCTGTAAGCAGCTGCAATGGCAATTTAGCTTCTTTGTTAAGTGGTCACAGTATCTCTGTGGCCATCTGTTCATTAAAGAACAGGTGAACTGAAGGCCAAGAGCCAATACCACCCAGTATCTTACCTCTTCACAGCGGGCAGGTAGGGACACAAAGGAGCTCTGTGCAGCTCAGAGTCAGCACGCACACATGAAGAGTCTCATACGCACAAACAAGAACAAAGCATTTGCGCAACCAGGTGTATTTTCATGTCACCTCAGTGGAAAAAGCCATCTCGCGTGCAATTTGTGATGTCACCCCCCCACACCTTTATTTTTTTTTTAAACGCAGTTCTCAGACCTCTACAAGTCCTCTCCGTGGAGCCCTTACCACGTACGCTCAGGAATTACTGCCTTCAGGTATGCTACACCTAAACAAAATCTGCTTGTGTGTTGCAACGGTTCTTGCATGCCAAGAACGTACATGACAGCAGCACGCTGAGATCCAACCTCTGTGTGTGATAGTGAAGGAGCAGAAGGGCTCACAGTCTTCTACTGGAGTAAATTCTCTGCCCCAGACAATGTTGCGATGGAAATTCAGACCTCCAGCCCAGAGAGGCTTCAGCGGCGGCTTCCCGGGAGCAACAAGATTCAGCGGGAAAGCCGCAACGAGCAACGCTACTTTATGCAGCAAGATGATGACATACTTCACTTACTGGGTAGATAAAGTACTTTTACTGCAAAATGATTTTCTTTTAAACAGAAATAACATAGTTAGACTTACATAAACGCCTAATTATGTACCCAAGTTTTAGATTTTTGATGCTTGATTTGTTTCTTTTTAGGTTTGGACCCTGACGACTTTGATCCAGATGAAAGATCTGACAAAATCAAAAATCCAAATAGTATCCAGGGCGGGAAATGGCAGCTTGGCTTCCAAGGTGAGGACAGTACTCTTCTGGCTTGACACTTTAAAACTCCTAAGTCTGTTTTGGTGAGTCAAACATTTCTGAGAATTCCCTGCTTTTCCATGCAAGTACACAGAAAACCAGAAGGGGCAGAGCACAAGTGCAGACATCAGATACGACACTGATTAAGTCAGACAAAGCAGGAAAGGTGGAGTTGCTTTGTAAAGGAGCTTAAATGTGCACTAACTGTATAAATAGTATGCTTTGCTCTTCTGTGTAAGTGTGTGTGTGAGAGAGATCTAATCTGACTCACAACATCAGCATCATTATCATTTCCACTGTCTAGCCATGTCCTTTGACCTCTATGCCAAATATGGTAACAACCGCACCCTGAGCCTTGTGAGTCCCAAGAAGCCATACTACCAGTGGAGACTTCGTGTGCCCTCGGGTCACGTGGTTCGACTGGTTGTCCTCACCCTTCATGGCGCCACACCAGGAAGCTGCACCGCTCACAAGCTCTCTGCATATGACTTCTTACTTCCTTTACAGAACAAGATAATCGCCAGGTAAAGAGCATTTTATGAGCTTTGATATTTGTGTACACGCAGTAGTAACTGATAAGCAACATTTATTTTTATTCATTTAACTTGGTTCCGTCTCTAAAAATGATGCGCGTGACTGCCGCAGGTGGTGTGGGCTGCCTATTTCAAGCTCATCTCCGGTTATGAAGCTGACATCCTCTGGGAATGTGATGCTAGTCACGTTCTCTTTCAGCAGACAGAGGGATGGAGCCATCTTTAAAGCTTACTTCCAGGCCATCCCAAAAGCAGGTTTGAGTGCTCTCACACAGACATATAAAAATCTAATTTCATTTTGAATTGCATACATAATTACATATGTGTGTACTTTGTGCACTTATCTGCGTCACCATCTTCCTGGGCAGGTTGTGGAGGGTCAATTTCCTCCTGGAATGGCTCTATTTCCTCACCCTACTACCCTTCCTATTATCCTCCAAATATAGACTGCATATGGACACTGAGGGTGAGCTACATAAAAATGTTTGTGTACATACACAGAGTGTGTGCATGTGTTAGGAAACAATGGAATATTCTTCTGTAGCCTGTTGACATTCCATCGACATTCCATCGCAATACTTTCCTTAATCATCTCTGGTTACTTCCTCAGGTGCCATTACCAGGATACCTGATCTCCATAACTATCGTGACAATGGACATTCAGGATTCTCCATCATCAGACGGCTGTGAGAAGGACTGGCTGGACATCGGAGGAGTGAAGTAAGCTGATTATAACTCCTGGTGTGTTTTATCTCCATGTTTTGGAGCATGCTTAAGGGTTAAAAGTGAAACTCCTCATTTTACTGTATCTCCAGATTGTGCAATCCAGTGTCAAACAGCGGCAAAAAGCGGGTCTACTCCTCTCCTCTCACCCTCCACTTCCACTCTGATGAATCTCTCACCAACAAGGGCTTCTACTTGCTATACCGAGCCTTCGCCCCAGAGGGCAGTAAGTGAAACTGAATGCTTTCACTATAAGTAGATATTACTCTTTATTTCTTAGAGCTGTAGATCCCTACTGAGGCTGTAATTAAGTTATTTTTGTCCAGATTTACATGGGCTTTCCTTCACTATCATAAAAATTCCTTAGTTGTAAATATCTGAAGTGGTCCTGATTGCATAATGTAAAATTTAGTTTCATCCCCTGTAAACTCCTGAAAAATTCCCATCTTTTGTTACTGCACAAAGTGTTGTTATTTCGTTATTATATGGTTGGTTTGAGTTCTTCCTCTACTTTATGCTTTTGTGTTTTTTTAAAATTTCTTTGCTGTCTGTCATTAGCGTGCCCTCGCCAGTTTCGCTGTGGAGATAGTCGCTGTATCCCTCTGAAGAAGGTGTGCGATGGAGTAAAGGACTGCTCAGACGGACGGGACGAGGCTAAATGCTGTAAGTATTGTTGCCTAAGTCCTGTGCGCTGTCCTCACACGCTTAATCTTGTATTCTTTGTTTTGGGATCTCTGGTTTGAATTATGTTTATACATCTTGATGCAGATATAGACACAAACCCTGGTTTAGACCCACATTTATTTGTGCTCTGTATCAAACCTTTAGCATCCTGCAAACCTGGGGAACTGTTGTGTGGGAACAACCAGTGCAAACCTCAAAGCCAGTGTGTCAGTCAGAGCATTTGTGCGGACAGCAGTGAGGAAGGCAGCTGTGGTGAGCAGAAAACACCGCCGCTCTTTTAATACCTTCACATGTCAGTGTTTGGTTCGGTCATGTGTTTCATGCTGCCTTCTGTTTGCTTTTCAGGAGGTAAATGTTACCACGTCTGTCCCAACAAGGTGTGTTTGTCTAAGTCGTCTGTGTGTGATGGTGTCATTGACTGCAAAGACCGCAGCGATGAGCTCAACTGCACCAGAGCATGTGAGTGCTTATGATGTCACAGTTATGGTTTAGTGCAACAGTGTGCTCTTAAAAAATAATATTACGACATTCGTTCTGTTTAGATGTTAAAGGCTGCTCCTCATCCTCCTACAAATGTGCCAATGGGAAGTGTGTCAGTAAGGTCAACCCGGAGTGTGACGGCGTTAAAGACTGCTACGATGGCTCTGATGAGCTGCGCTGTGGTACAGGAATTGCTCAAGTACCGCACCTCATACCGCTGTACTTGCTCATTAAAATACAGGCTCTAACATCTTCATATGTGTTCCTTATCTATTCCTCAGGCTGTGGAACCAGGCCCAAAAAACGCACCAAGATAGTGGGAGGGAGTGACGCCGTAGCTGGGTCATGGCCATGGCAGGTCAGCCTCCAGATGGATCGCTACGGGCATGTCTGTGGAGCCACGCTGGTCTCAAACCGCTGGCTTATCTCTGCTGCTCATTGTTTCCAGGACTCTGACGCCATTAAGTAAGAAAACTACAGAGAACCTTATGTTGATGATTCATATATAAGCACTTTATTTAAGCGCAGTGTATCCTAGATACTCAGATGCACGTGCGTGGCGTGCATACATGGGAATGCGTGTGATGACCACAGGAAACCAAGGAGCAGCCACCAGACCGATCCGCCGCATCCTCCTCCACCCACAGTATGACCAGTTCACGTCTGATTATGACATCGCCCTCCTCGAGCTCAGCGCACCTGTTTTTTTCAGTGACTTGGTGCAGCCTGTGTGCGTCCCCGCCTCCTCTCACACTTTCACCACAGGGACCAGCTGCTATGTCACAGGTTGGGGAGTTCTTATGGAGGATGGTAAGCACTCATTATTGAATAGAAATATGCAAATTTTACATAATTTTACTGGAAACTTTGACTATTTCTGTGGTTTGTAGGTGAATTAGCCTCTCGCCTACAAGAGGCCTCGGTGAAGATCATAAATAGAAGCACCTGCAACAAGCTGTATGATGACGCCGTCACTCCCAGGATGCTGTGTGCTGGGAATCTGCAGGGAGGTGTGGATGCATGTCAAGTGAGTGTGTATGGATTTTATGGAAAACATTGCACTGGTTTCTTAAGAAATTTCAAAACTTTCTTTTTAGTCTTAACCAGAAATGGTTTAAGATACTTTCTTGGAGTATTTCCAAGAAATCTTATCTAAACCATACAAGAGAAATCTACTTCTTCAGTGTCTTTTTGCTAATCACATGCTGCTTCCTATGATTTCTTGTGTAAAGACTCCTCTATTTAGCCAACTAACCACTTCTGGCGTGAAAACAAATAAAATTGTGCTCACGAGATATAAAATAGTAGAGAATTGGTTTCACTAAAGTAGACCTAGGCTAGTTATTTTTCAGATGCCTTATCTAACAGCGCTCCTCATGTTATCATCAGATAATCAGTGCAGATAATCATTTAGTCTCTGCAGAAAGTGCTACACAGCTGTCAGGGTTTTACAGGAACTTTCATGTTTGTGGTGAGTGTCACAATTTCACCTCCACAATTTTAGAAGTCTAAGCATTTTTTGTACACACACATTATTATAGCGATTTACGAACAATGACAGTAATTTCAGCAAACGCTAACATGAGCTGAAGTTTAGTTTGTTGATTCAGGCTGTTCATATATATGGAGATTCTAAATATCACATTACAGTTTGCGTCCAAATATCATGTCACATTTGACCTCTGACCTCACTTTTACATTTCACATCTGCCTTTCTTTCAAGTTGACCCTAAAATGTGTGACATCTTTAAAGAAAGTGTTGGCAAGAGAAGAAGACTGAGCTCCCTAGTTAGCTAAAAATATACTGAAGTTTAATATAATAAATAATAAAATAAAACTTAAGTTTTTCATGTCCTTTTATTTAGAAATCAATGCCTATTATCCATTACTTACTCATCCATAATGTTTGTGGAATCTTTCATCCTACCCTTACCTGACTTTCTTTTCATTACAAACTTCTTTTTTATCTGAAAATCATCAAAGATCAAATAAAATAATACATACAGCAGATCTGAGCTTCACTATGGTGCTTTTTAAACTGGGCTGTTTAAAGGGTCGTTTCACCTAAAATTCCTAATAATGACCGTCTTCTCAAAAAGCTTTTCAGGCTCAGTCTGTCTGAGACAGGAAGTAACTTATATTAGGGAGCTTGTGCTATAACTCATAAAACAGCTGCATCAAAGAAACAGACATCAATCCCTGACGAAGGCATTTAGGAAATACCCAATGTTTGTGAGTATTTAGTTAGCCACTTACCTGGTAAAGTAAATCTAAGAGTGTCAAAGTTGCTGCTAATGTTTGCGACAGCATCAACAGCAAGTTACCATCCCCCGTGTTGTCTAATCCTCGGGTGTTGAAGCTTAAAAGTTATGAGCAGATATAAAACGCCCTGGAGGAATTTTTGACTGCTTCCTCTTTATGATCTTTATGTTTGTGTCTACATGCTTATCGGTGTGTGTGTCCTCAGGGTGACTCTGGGGGTCCATTAGTGTGTCTGGAGCGAGGCAGGCGGTGGTTCCTGGCGGGAATCGTGAGCTGGGGCGAGGGCTGTGCCAGGCAGAACCGCCCCGGCGTCTACACACAGGTGGTCAAATTCACCGACTGGATTCGTCAGCAGACCAAGGGACAGGTCTGACCAATCAAACGTCTTACTCACGTGAACTACACGACAGAGCTAACGCACAGGAAGGAGGTTTCAGACCTGAAGTCTGTCTTCAGATTGTCGTCATGACGGATGGCAACACAATGAGTCAGTTTTTGGCAGTGTGTCCAAGGCATTGGGCCAGTGGGGGCATCATCCCTGTTCCAAACCTTCCTGCTTCCTCATATTCCTCAAACAACTGCAGCAATGTTGCATGGACAAAAAAGAAAAAAATCTGATCTTAAGCTGATTACCGATTCACTTGTTTTGGCTTGCTGCATTTAAACGTTAACACTGGAATCCAAGACAAACAATGTCACTCAAGAAACTAGTCCAGCTACATAAATTGCTCGCTCTAGAGCCGTGGAAGGCTCTGCAGCCTGCAACTTGCTTTATGAATTACACTCCCAAGCTCCCATCAAGAGGCTGTTTTTTCTTTTCAGTTTTTTTACATTTGGTGAAGTTCCCTGTAAAAGTCTTCACATTTGGCACCAAACACCAGCCTGTCGCAATCACACAGGCTGGTACGCATCAGGTTTCAGAGCAGATCGGAGGTGGGCTACATTATCCTGTGCGTGTAAATGTTGCCAATTACTTCCTGTTTTTCCATTCACAGCTACATTGTTCACTGCAGAAACAAACCGTGTCCTGTGCTGCATGCAGTCTTATTGTGAAAAGAGTTCTTTCTCGAACAATACATGTAACCCTGTATTTTTGTACTCATTTGCATTACCCCGTGTACTGTATGCTACTGGATGTGTTCACAGCTCACTCTGAGTTTAAGAGTTGTTCTTGTACTGTATATGTACGTCTGTGCATTTGTATATCACACAGTCATAGCTTTATGTGCGGTATATGCTGTAACTGTAGATAAGAGAACAGTCCATCCATAGTAGGTGCTTTTCAGTTTTACTGTGATTTAATTTATCTTAACGGTGCCACTTTTATACTTTATGTCCTATTAAAAAGCCTCCACATTAAACCTGAGGACCCAGTAAGATTACCATTACCAGACCTAAGTGAGCCTTTCTATGCAGACACTTAAAGAGTTTGGTCCATTTCTCCATCCTCATTCAGCTCACCCCACCACCCAGTGGACAAGCTGTGCCATTACAATGTGCCATGTACAATATCCCCTGAAGAAATGAAGAATAAAAAAACTGCAATTTACATCATTGTTAAATAATCCATTTCCCTTTATATTAAAGACACATTATCAATGCAGAACCATCTTTTTTCTTTGTTTTTGTATCTCTTATTACATAATTTATTTGCTTTGCTGTTAAGATAAATCAATGAAATTTGCTGTTTCAGTCCTCTGAATTTAATTTTGAACATTCCTGTTGCTTCAGAAATAATTAATTTCTTTTGTTTTTGTTTTTTTTGGGGGGGGGGGGGGGTTGTTGTGGTTTTGTTTGTTTGTTTTTTACTGAAATGCACCTGTTTGAAGGAAACGTGAGTGACTTTCCTTTAGTGGTGAGACCAGATTTTCTCCAGTAGTGGAATGTTTGGCACCTTCCGCAGAGCACGTTTTTTTTTAAATGTCAATCAGTTCACTATTCGTTTACCAATGCCTACGTGCTGATCATCCCGTTTACCAGCCCTGGGTACTGACAAGATATACGCAAGAGGCTGATCAGTGCGCATCATTTCCAGTGAAGCGTAAACGTCCCGATGGAAAATAGCGCATGTAGACTCTTGGCTTAGGAACAAAAAGTGAATGTCCAATCCGAAGTGTGAAAAATCTGAGGAAACAGAGTTTTGTTTTTTCTTATATTAGAAAAATATAACATTTAGCAGGTTTTACTACATGGGACAGCTGAAATGGGACCGCTGTTGCGCGCGCTGGGTGTGTCACTGGACGTAACGGAAGCCGTCTATCCGGTGGGTGCACTGTGGGAACAGTATAAAGCCGCACCACAATCCGAAACGATGGGAAAAAGTTGCACTGGAGCTCAAGCGCGGTGTCCTGTTGCGTGATCTCCCGCAGATAAACTCAGGAAACTGTCTCCCATTCGGTGATCCTCAGCTCAGAGCGCAGCAGTCAACCGCGCTGTGCTGCGTTTGTAGTCCGGTGGAGAGAAAAGAAACAGAAGGGGGGGGGAAAGGAGCCACAGCAGGAATACAACTTCTTTCATGCGTTATTTTATTTGAAAGCGCAAAGCTGCTTCGGAGTCTCCAGACATGATGAATTTGATTCTCTTCTCCGTGCTGTTTGGATTTTATGGTGTTCTAGCAAAAGGTAAGTAACGGGGTCAGTTTTGCAGATGTTACGGGCGCACAGAGTGCGTGCCGCAAGGATAACTGCTAATTTACACAGACCTGCGCTAATTTACAGTCAAGGAAACTTGTTTGTAATAGTTAGTTAATTAGAGCCAAAATCCGACGCTGTGAATCAACGTAGAAACGTTTGTAGCATGCGGTATTTTATTTCTGACTTCATGATCGTTATTTCTTGTAAACCTGACAAACCTAACAAAAAGAAGTATTTCAACTAATCAAGGTAGAAAACAACAGACGGACAGCTAATCCCCCTTAATTATTGCGCTGCCGCTCCTCATTTATCGGCTTGTTGTGTCGCCGCTGTGGCTGCGTGTCTGAAGCTGTAAACCTCCTTTTACGCTGAGGATGATAAGCGCCATATCCCACCCGGACACTTGTTTGGATAACCGGGACCCCTGTGGCCCGGCTCCTTGCCCGCATGGCCTCTGCTGAATGGATGCGCGCAGGCGTTGTTTCCTGAAGCTAGTGAGCTTGTCAATAATATAAATGGATGAGGGGTCAAAAACTCCTCTGAGCAGGAACCGATGTGAATTTGTGCTCATTGCTCAAACAGTCGCTAGGTTGCATTTATGGAGTCCAGTGGAAGCAGTTCAAGGAATAAAAAATGATGCTTCTACAGGTGCAAAATAGAATAGAGTAGAATCACCCTTTATTGTCATTGTACATGTTCAGCGAAACTGGCATATCAAGTCGTGCGTTACATTAAGAACTCGATCCGGGACATGGCATTTTTAAAAAGTTTTAATTTAATTTAATTGTTTTGTTTTGCATACGGTGAATTTTAAAAGATGTCCTACACGTGTAACGACTTATTACATCACTTCTAGTTATCCTCGACTGTTCATGTGCTATTACTCTTTAAAATTGTGTTTTTTCATTTTCCAAATGCATCATGGCGTTTGTTTTAAATCTGTCACTGAAAACAAAAACTCCACCAATTATTTCCTGCTGGATGACAAGTAAAACACGCACATACATGCATACCTGTACTTAATCCATATGTACATATATAGCAGTGTAATACAGAGAAAGGAAGAAGTATAAAAAATGTTCTGCATCAATATTTATTCAACTGAATGTGACAAATAACGTGAATCAGTCCAGAATAACTGCAGAAAATACATAATAATAATGATTAATACATAATATAAAATATAATGCATAATCAGCCGTTCTGAAAAACACCTTCTTACACAGAACAAACTAAATTCTTCATTTATTCACACCCCGCTGTCACTGTTACCTTTAATACATTATATTAATCAGAATTATTGGAGAGACTATTCTAGACTGGACCTCTCTATATCTGTTAGTATTTTAAAACTGATAATAAAATCATATGATCACATTTCACTACAGGTAAACAAATTCTTCATGTCGGCTGATTGTCTAGAAATCTTCATGCTCCTGAGATTTATTGCAGTGATGTAAATTTCAGCTCAAAGAGTTTACTATGTCCTCATTAATTTGTCTGAATTTCACCTTAGTATGCATCTGCATGTTTCTGTTCATGGCACTTTAAATATTTCATTGCCCTCAGGTGTTTGTTTTGATTCCCTGGTACGTCAGTGAAAGGAATTTTTACAAGTAATAAGCCTTTGTGGAAACTAACCACAGTACTTCCTGGTAATGGCAGTGATGTTGTAGTTAGGATTGCGAAATGCTTTCCTTTACCTGATAACACAGAAAGTGTGCTAATTAGACACTTGTTTAAACAGCTTGTTGAAAAGCTGGAGGAGATCCTTGACTTCCCCCTCCATCTTCCATTCTCCTGCCTGTGTGTGTGTATTTGCTGCCTCCTGTGAAACCCAAGGAAGTAGCATAGGAAGTGTTAGCAGTATGAGTAATACTAGATACTGTGCTCAATGGGGGATCCACTGGGAACAATGATGCTGACAATGAAAGGCAATAATGGATTTAAGTGATAAATTCGCTAACTGCCCTAGCAGCAGTTTAACTGCTCACAGATCAGTGGAGGTGGTTCTTTATGAGCTGCTGTGCGAGGAGGAGTCCGAGTGAAGGACGGGCTTCCCTGAATGATGTTTCCTCTGTTGTTTTGAGGAAGGAAGGGTGGACAGTCTTTATCTCTCATTAATAAACCTCAGCGATGAAGTGGAGAAATGCCTTTATTTGATAAACAAGAGGGACACTGCTTACGCATTTCCACAAAACTTCTTAAGTGGGTTTAGCGAGGAGATGTGAGCAGGGTCAGAGATGCTGATGGAGGACGTGCTGTGGAGGTGGGAATCACCCAGACTGGTTGGCATACCTTACAGGAAGTGTGTTATCTTTCAGGATTTCCCTAAAAGTGATTGAAAAGGGTTTTTCACTGTGTACGTCCCAACCACATGGACACTTGTCTCTACACCTGAATTAAGCAGTTAACCAGAGTCTACAAACTCAGTCCAGATGTACCCTTTTCACTTTGACATTTATAAGTTCTCCTTGACCTCTAACCTCTCTGGAGAGATCCATAGGTTAATAGATACTTGCTATGAGACAAACCACACTACAGGTCATTGGGTGTTGAACTGTTTCTATAAATTTACTCATCTTTTCCGCGCTCTGACCTCTGCAGATAAAGATCAGAAGGGGAGGTTCAGCGTCCCTCTCCTGGATGTCAAAACTCGGCAGCAGGTTCTGGATGCTAACCAGATGCTAACGCTCAACTGCAGGTGAGTTTCAGGTAGAGGCGGAAACATCGTGATTTAAAATCTGTAATTCATTTTTTTTAGTAAAGATGGTGGTAGAAGTGTAACTTCCTGGAGGAAAAAAGCCTTTTAAAATGTGTTCTATGAATGCAGTGTTTATGTGCTGATAGCCACTGAAATTAAAGTCAAGTTTGGATAACGTTATTAACTAACTGCCCAAAATAAGTATCCAGAAGTGTTTTGGGATGGGTGCCTGCTGCTAAGACTTAGAAGGATTTTGGTAGAGAGATCTGAGCCAGGCATCCGTAGTTTGGATAAAGGGCTGAACCTGGGTTGGGATTGAATGAGACAGTCACCATGACTGATATCTGGTTAAAGAAATCTCTTAATGAAGGCACAGAATTATGAAAACTCTTAAATAAACACTAGAACACTGAATAAAAATAAACCATCAGCTGTTGTGCAAGCACCTTACATCTTTCCCCCTACTTCTTGTTCCTCATTCTTTCCTCTCTAGCTTGAGCATCTCATAAAGCAGCTTAAAAGCATGAGTCAGTTTTTCCATTGAAACAATCTCTTCAACATTTACTAGTGATCCTTTTTCTAAATAAATTACAAGCACCTATTATTACGTGTTATTGCACGCTTACCATGTGCAGCTAAAACAGAATTAGAGTCCAATATATATCTTCATCTTCCACACACATGTTGAAATCATCTTTGGATAAAGGGATACAGTTACAGTGATGTAAGCTGTAGAGGGTTACCAACTCACTGTAACTGTTGACCAGGGGTCGCTGGCAGCTGAGCTGGACGTTCCCAGCAGGCTTGGACAGAGATCAGGTGGACGTGAGTGAATCTCGCTGTGGAAGGACGAGCAAGCATTACTGCAGCCAGGTGAAAGTCAGCAGCATCCAGGCCCAGCACACCGGCCTGTTCCGCTGCAGGTACCAGGACAAACCCCATAAACAGACATCCATCTATGTTTATGTCACAGGTAAGACACCGCTACCCCGGGCACTTTTTTCTGTTCTGCGTTATGTTTTTTTTTAATAGCTGTTTTTAGCCCGCTCATTGAGAAGCCCTTCACTCATTCACCCTGCCATGTGTATTGTTTGTAATGTCAGGTTAAACAGGATGCAGTGGGCGCTAAATACAGACCAATGCCAGTGAGCCAATTATATCTAAACACTGTTTGTCCTAACAACACATCCTTCTAGATGACTCTGGCACAGTTTCACTGCCCTCCTCCCCTGCCTCCCCCTTTTCTCATCCCAGGCCTACCTCCTTTTTGTCTATATATAAATTATTCTTCTTCTTCTTTTTTTTTTTTTTTACTTTCGTTTACGTGCTACTTCGAGGCCAGGAATAGCCCAGCTGCTGAAAGGCTCAGGCCCGGGCAGAGTTTCCCAGGGCATCAGCCTTATCTGCTCTGCTCAGCCTTGCTTGAAGCATCCTGTGCTTTGGGAAGGAGGGGAAGGGCTCGAAGGGGGTGTGCTGGGAGGGAATGTCGCTGTGTCTCTACAAGGTGGCGGCAGGGCGGTGTGTGGAAGTGTGTGTGTGTGTGTGTGAAGAGCTGAGAAGGATAAGATGAAGGGCAGTAGCTCAGTGGTATCCAGGGGCAGAGGAGGCATGATGTCTGCCCAGCCAGCTCCTCCCTGTCCTGGAAGGTGACGCTGCTCAGTCTGCGCAATTATGAGGCAGAGTTGGGCTGGAAGCCAGGGTCACAGGGCACATTACTGTTTAGCCAACAGGACCCTTGGGAGCCATCAATCGCTCAGGTCACCATGTCCATTAAGCGTCAGACTTGGCCTGCGGCTCTGCTCAGACATTTGCCTCCCTCCCCGACTTCTCTATTAGGAATCAAAGCAGAAGAAGGAAGCCTCCAGGCTACTAGTCCTTGGGGTACTTTTGTTTGAATGTTCAGAGATTTGCTTTCCTTGAATAACACCCTATGGTCACAAACAATACAGCGAGCAACACCCACACCTTTGAATGGCACAGCGCTTTTACAGTAGTCGAGCCGAGAGGAGAAACACAGAGAAGCCGTTTGATTGCCTCCAAACAATCTGAGTGTTTATCGCTGACTACAGGCAGTCATTTGCTGAATGGGTATTCAGTGAATGTTTAGGAGTGTGTGTCTGTTTGCTTTTGTTTGTTGTTGTTGAGACTGATATTGGAAGTGTGTTTGTGTGTGCGGGTGTGTCTTGTGCAAAGAGGCAGTTTCTATATGTGTGCATGACTTTAAAAGTTGGCCCAAAATGATGAAAGGGATCTAAAAATGTGGAAACAGCAAGAGGAGTGATGCAAGAGCTTGTTTGGAAATTTATTTACGGGCCTGTCTTTCACTTTATACATGCATCATTAATGGGACCAGGATGCAATATGAAATGAATGCTAGCCAGTCGAGAACAAAACCAGGAACAAAAGGTCCAGATTTTCTGCTAGATTTAACAGACAGGTAGCCACAAAGGAGCCACTCTGCTAATGCGTAATTTTAACCTTGACTCCCCCAAATATTTTTTTTTAACATATCATATGTAAGAAAGACTCTTTATTCATGCATTTATTTTACACACTTAATATTGTACAATATGTGTCCCTGACCGCAGTGTTTGGGTTTCAGACAGCCAGCAGCTATTCGTGGATGATGCAAATATGAGCCCAGACGTGTTGTACCTGAAGGAAAAGGAGCCACTGGTCATCCCCTGCCGGGTCACCAGCCCCAACGTCACCACAGAACTAGTAAAGGTTTGTGCAGGAGATGTGCTTTTTATCTATCAAGTGACTGAACACCTTTTAAATTTAATGCACT
Source organism: Simochromis diagramma (assembly GCF_900408965.1). Lineage (NCBI taxonomy): Eukaryota > Metazoa > Chordata > Actinopteri > Cichliformes > Cichlidae > Simochromis > Simochromis diagramma. The sequence goes on from NW_024387040.1 coordinate 5,126,348, forward strand.
GTGCATGGGTGCAGAGACCTGCTCTGCATCACGATCCATGTTCTGATTGTGTTTGGGCACTCGTGTCACACTTTGTACTTCTTCGCTCAATCGCTCACGTTCCGCTCTCTGCACATCATCGTTGCTTTGCCCCAGTTTTTTCAATCAGGCCTCACATATGCACGCGATACAGTGTTCAGTCATGTCTCCCTGTCCAGATCATTCGCCACATTGTTCTTATCTTGGCAGCCATTGCACTGTGGCGTGTGTGTCCGTTTGTTTGTGTCCGTCTGCGGATATGTGTGAAAGTGTGTGCGGATATGTTTGTGAGTGTTGGCGCTCGAGTGCTGAGTGAGGGGGAGAGCAGAGAGAGTAAAAGTGCAAACTATTTGCGGGTTAATCAAACGTGATTCCCTGCTTATGTCTTTAACAAGCTCTACCTGTTTTTGAGGGTTTTTACTGGGAACCACTGTTGGCACTGTTTTTACCTCTGGAGACAGGACATGGGGTCTGGAGTGCCCCACTGGCCACTGGCCAGCACCACTTCCCACATCTCACCCTCTACATCTTGTAGTAGGAACACTGGCTGCCAACTTCCTCCAACTGATGCTTTAAACAGCTGGACAGCCTGGTGGAGGAAGCAGAGGTGGCTACTGTTGGGCCCAATAGATCAAAGTAGAGTCTATTCTCTTTAATCAGGAGCATTCGTCATTAAAATGACGGTTTGTGCGTCACTATTGGAAAATGATATCTACAGTCAACAAGTTATAAAACATACAGTACTGGCTCAGGTCGAGACAGTGAAAGAAGGCTAAGTAAGTGTTGGTTATTCTGCTTTTGGATGCACAAAACAGAAAGAATACATTGAAGATTAAAGGCAACCTCAGCAGTTTAGTACTGCACTTACAGTAAAGACACAGATTAGAAAGTGTGTAAAATTAGTCCAGCAGCAGAAGCAGCATGGATTTATCTTTTTTTTAAAGTCAACTACACCTTTCATCATGCAAATTTCATGTTCATCCATCCACTCTTTGTTAAGCCCTTTAATTTCCCTCCATCTGCATTTGTGGAGGTCAGTGGCTGAAGCAGACTTTAATGCCAAAGTAAGAAATAGTTCTTTAGATATTCTCTGTTTGGACCAGCACACCCAAAGCACTGACACATTAACAAAAGAGAAATATGAAGGAATTTTAGATTCTCGTGATTTAGAACACAGGAAGTCCAAAAAACTTGGACAAACTAAGCCGTGCATGTCACATCCACATTTGTCCTGCCTCCATCTCGGTGCTTGGATCAGCTAAGGTAATTATTCTAAAAATAGCTGTCCTCTTCTTCCTTGATATCCCTCCTCTTCCCCTCCAGTTTCTGGTCGTAACCTGGAACCCACTCGCTGTCACTGGAGTGTTTTTTTCCTGGAAGGACTTTGCGCTTTGCCTGCTTGTCTAATATGACCCTTCTCGAGAAGAACAATGCGCAGGAGGTTCTGCTCTCTCGCTGTAGCCGTGAAAGTGACCGGGAGGTGCGGGATCACGGGGTCGACAAGTCAAAAGTCTATATCCTGTAGTAACAGGATGCAAGGAGATGGACTGGAGTCACGTTTTTCATATCCTGCCTGACTCTTTTGCTCCTCCCCTTTTCCCTCCACTTTTTTCTTCATTTTTACCGATTCTCAGCATAGGCACTGGAGTAAGAATGGCACACAGGGTGCTAGAGCTCACGGGCTGGGTGTCAATGAGTTCAGAAGAGGAAGAAGTGAGGAAGTATCTATTTTAAAGGCCTGGGACAGGAGAAGGAAGAGCTCAGTGCTGTCTCGGGGGGGTCACATCACTCTGGGAGGGGGATATCAACCAGTTCACATCAGGGGTGCACGAGAGGGGGAAACTGTTTGTGTGTGATGCTGGTGGAGGAGGGCTCTACCTGTTCCCTCGGGAGAGGGTGGGAGGCTTCCACCATGTCACAGAAACTCTAGTAAACATTTCCTTGTAGCAACTTCCAAGAAAACAACAAGGTTGTTCAGTTATACAAGGTAGACAAGAATTATAAAACAAACCCTGTGGGATTATAGGCAGCCTCATTCTTCTGGAGGTCTTTATCTGAACGAAACTGCACAGCATCCCAGAGGACTTATCTCCCCCAAGCCCGAGGATGATCTGTCCATTGAAGTGAAAACAAAAGCTCAAATGACATCAAGTGCATGAATTTCTTGTTGTTCAGCAAACTTTTGGTTGTTGCTGCGTGATTGCCTGGCAGCATGACCACAGCATGAAGAAACTGGAGCTACCAAAAACCTGCTGGGGCTCAAGTTGAACATGCAAACTCCTCACAGCATGGATCCACCTGCTGTGAATCAACGGCGCTAACCGCAGAACCAACATGATCCTGGCACCTCTACTTTTGTTTTTAAAAACATTGCTTTGAGAGAAACGTCCAAAATGAGGCTTGACTTGGACTTTTAGGAGTTTTAAAGTAAAGGTTGATTTCCAACATCTGTTCAGGAGCTTTTTATCATGTCCCATTATCAGTTGTATGAATACATTATTTGATGTCTATCTTCAGATAGATTTAACACAATACTGTTTCACATCTAATACATAATCTGAATTCATACTTGTTTTCTGGAGCAGGCAGATGCCTCTGACTCAAAGCAAAAAAAAAAAAAAAAAAAAGCAAAGTCACTGTTGCAAATGACAAATAGTCACAAATTACAGTTATTTTCACTCATAGGTACAAGCAGGTTCTTTCCACATTTGTAATTTATCATGTGTTCACATTTCAAAGTTAATCACCATGACTTGTATCTTGAGCCATGACAATTGTTTGCTCAGTGTGGTTAAACTGTGTCATCGCTTCTGTGCTGTAGACTGTGGTGCAGTCAGACATGTGATGGGTGTTGTTTTCTCCTTGCCTCTTTCACAGTACCACAGCCACAGCTTGAGTCCAGACCAGAGGAACATTATCTGGAACAGCAGGCGAGGCTTCACAATCAGATCTCCCACCTTCTTTTACATCGGCCTCTTCTTCTGCCAGACCACTGGTGACATAGTCCGACACCAGTCACGCAGATATTTTGTACACAGAATAGGTCAGCAAGCTCTTTCTGCACAACTATATAAATCACGCGTAAACATGTATGTGTGCATCAATGGTTTTTGTGCAAAATCCCTGATATTCTACTTATTTTTGTCTCAGTGAATAAAATCAAAGATGTGCGTCTGAACAGCAGTGAACATACGCAGGCCTTAAAGGGACAGCGACTGGTCTTGAACTGCTCTGCCACTGCAGAGTTGAACACCAGAGTCAACTTCACATGGGACTACCCTGGAAAGGTCAGAGCTACTTTACAGTCTCTGGAGATGAAAGAAGCACATGTTTAGACGAAAAATGACCTTTGATAGGGAAGAACCACCTTCCTGCCTCACTTCGCAAAATATATATTCTATCAGCCAAGCATGCTACATCTTATACTCAAGTAAACGTCTTAGAGATTCTATTCATATTTATTTTGAAGTGTAAAATAAGTGGAAGGTATGTAAGTAACACAAAAGCACTGCCTGTGCAAATGAAATCCCCTTTAGGGTTGGTAAATGTCTTTCATTTTATACTCTATTAGTTAGGGCTGTAATTAATGGCGTTATTAGTGATTTATAACAAGTGCATAACTCTTTCCCTTGCACAATCAAAAGATTACCCTTCAGTGTTAATCTCATGGCTCTTCTGTCATGTTATCCTGCAGAGTATCAATGCCGGCTCAACTTTCAAAAGGCTCGTGAAGCATCAAACAGAAATGTTGTTCTACAGTATTCTGACCATCCCGAAGCTCCAGCATTCAGACCGAGGCCGCTACACGTGCCGCGTCACCAGTGGTGATCAAAGCCAGCACAAACAAGTCAATGTTATTGTCTATGGTGAGTTTCCTCCGCTGACCCATCCCGACATTCAGGAAATTCACCGGCAGTCATCTGCCCGGATTACTCATTCCAGTCATGCTTGCTTAATTTTTTTAAGTTTCTGTGACCAGCGCATTCTTTATCACAGGCTCCAGAACGTCGCAGCGGTATCCAAAATTTGACGTCAGCTTTTTTAATGCACATTTTTCCCTCATTTTCAGACCGACCATTTATCAACCTGAAACCCAGAAACGGACTGGTGATGATGGTGCAAGCAGGAGAGAAATCTTATAAAATCTCTCCCAAACTGCGAGCGTTCCCGGCCCCAAAAGTCATTTGGTAAGTGATCAGAAATACTCCTGTATCCTCACAAAATTTGTGACTTGAGAGCTTCTTCTTTAGTGTTCATACCTCTCGAGTGTTTTTTTTTTTAATTTACGCTTTACCTCCTTTAACCTGGAAGCTTATCTCAGCTAACTTCTTAATTTCTTGGAAAGAGGGAATGACTTCCCAATAAAATATGACTCATCAGCACTTTAAGTATTCCAACTTATTTCCTTCCCTGCAACTTTGTTTCATCCTTCACACACTAGCTGAAGCTTTTCGGAAACATCCCTCCTCTCCACTTTACTCAGAGGTCTATTTTTTTTTTCCTGGCAGGCTGAAGGATGGCACGGTTGCAGCAGAGCAATGCTCCAGATACCACATGAGTGGGAATTCCCTGGTTATCCGGGATGTTGCAGAAGAGGATGCTGGGAAGTACACGGTCCTCGTACGAAACCAGGAACACAGACTCTACCAGAATCTCACACTCACACTTGTGGTTAACGGTGAGAAACAACAACAACAAAAATACTTCTTCAGCTCTAAATGTCCTGTCCTCAGGACATTAAACCTCACTTTTTTATCATGTTTATCTCGGCATCATCTCGTCTCACAGTGAGTCCAAAAATAGGGGAGAAAGCGGTGTTGCTGCAGGACCCGGGCTCCGTACCACGGGGGAGCAGACAAGCCCTGCGTTGCACATCCCACGGAGTCCCTCCTCCACACATCCAGTGGCTTTGGCATCCCTGTCCGTCTAAAGGCCTGTAAGTACCCAGAACATCACAACCTTACCAGCACTAAGCACTAAAGCACTAAACTAATTTATAAAATCCATTAAAATGTATAATTTTCTATACTTTATAAATTCTTAAATAAAGATAGCTGGTTTCCTAGTATGCACATAATTGACCAGAAGAACAATACAAGCCAAATATAAAAACCATACAGCTATACAGAGCTTCAAGTGCTTTTATTATATTAAAATTTGGCACCTCAGAAATTTACTTCACATACTGTGCATAATTAATCTGCAAAAATGTAAAAAAAAAAAAAAAAAAAGGCATATATATATATATTTTTTTTACCTTTTTGGCTGCAAGGTTAAAAATATTCATAATATTATAACACTTCATGTGCACATAGAATAAATAATGATGTTTCTTTTATGTTACTCATTGGAGTGTGTGTGTGTGTGTGTGTATGTGTGATTTTTTTTTTTTTTGTTGTAAAACGAGACATGTTTTGTCTATTTCTGCGTGTGTTCAGACAGCGTTTCCTTCTTGTAACCAGAACAGATGCCTTTGGGGGCCTTTCATGTGCAGGAATGTGTGAAAATGTGTGTGTGTCTGTGTGTGTGTTTGTGTGTGTGTATTTCATCGGCCCAGTGTTTGCATGTTTGTTTGATTGTGCAGCTCTTTCTCATATTTTTGTTCTCTTACTGTCCATGTGTCCTTTCCATATGTTTGTTTAAGTTCATACAAATCTGCATCCTATGTGTGTGTGTGTGTGTGTGTGTGTGTGTGTGTGTGTGTGTGTGTGTGTGTGTGTGTGTGTGTGCCTGGTACATTCACAGACACAGTACACGTTGTATCTCAGACTTGAAAGGACAGAGAAAAAAAACACACTTCAATAGCAGCCAGTTCCGTGCTCTCAGTCACGATTTGTTGGTTTCCAAATCAAACGCTATGATTTAATGAATTTCCTGTCCAGGAGGCAGAGTGAGAGGCCTGTTTATTATTGTGATTGCACACTGCATCCTGTGATGCTTTTTCTTATATCTGACACACACTCAATATACAAAGTTCTCGTGAGAAATGGCCCAGCCTGATGAAGCGAAGGGACAGTCAGCCTTAAACACAGCCTTAAACACGCCAGTATCCAAGCAGGCATTTTGGCAGAAACATTGATTGAGCTGCTCTCGGAGGTCAGACACGTATTGTGTTCCTTACGAACAAGTCAGAAAGGTTAAGTATTACCTGAGAGCACCACAGCAGCTGCCCACGCTCTTTTGCCCCCTGAGACACACTGACATCATAACTGTACTTGACCCTTAACCCTCGCACTCTCACAAGGCGCCATGCCAATCAATCTCATCCAAATGCCAAAAGTTATCTACATAATGTACATTAGGATTGTCTCAGGCCGCCTGGCAGCGCCAAAGTATGCAATCTTCAGTGTCAGAGTAAATCCAGGTCAAGTGATGTAAGCTCTTTTGTTCATGCCGTTTAATGTATGTGTGACAGCACCTTTGTCTTGTTTCACAGTAAGATGTCAGATGCAATCTGCACATGTGAGAAATTTGGCAAAGCCCAGTTTTTAATCATCACTTAGATGAATAATTAGACTTTAAGCCATTTTTATTCCATTAATATAATGTGATTTGTAGCAGTATTGTAATTACATAAACAAAGAGGCATAAAATAAACTAAAAGGCTGTATTTCCCAACAAAGTGGAGCAGCAGAAGTTATAGTAGACCTAAAAAATGAGTCAAGCATGTTTGCACAGTAATTACACTGCAGATTACATTTGGCTTCTTAACTGGCTGCCTCACGGTCCTTTGTAAAGCTCTGTTCTGGTTCAGCTTCAGTGTCTGTGCTGATTGTATTTCTTTGGACTGGTACTTTTGATTGGATCCTCACTGGGCCCCTTGTTCTTTGCAGCCCGGCTGCACCACCACAAGCCTGACGCCGTGCTGGAGGAGGCCCAGGGACAGTGGACCAGGCTGGGCCAGGCTGACGGGGGGCCTCTCGCCTGGGTCCTGGGTCCACTGCTGGGTCTGGCCCTGGGAACTGCAGCGCTCTTATCTGGCCCGAGCAGGAGGTGCATTGGGCTTCCTGTGCAAAAATCAGAGCGCTTTTCCTCTCGTTGTTTGGCTTCCTCTCCGACTCGAGGCGCTTCCCAGCGGCGTGATTGTCCCTTCGTCTTCAAACGTGGCACGGCCCGCTTCCTCAAGAGCTTGATCTATTCTTGAGAGCACCCCCACACCCCTTCCCCAACTCGTCTGCCCCCTACACATACCTCTAAACCCCCTTCCATCACCAGCCCTGACCTGCACCACAACCCAGCATCCTTCACATTTACCAAAGAAAAACTCCCCATCACCTCCCACTCTGGAGCCCTCCCCCTACATCACCGCCACCTCCACACACTCATCGGTGCCTCTCGACAGCAGCCAAAACCCTCAGTGACATCATCAGTGATCCATAGTGACAATCGCAAGCTCGGTATACTGGAAAATGAGTAAAGTGACTTGGAACACTGCTGAGCAGTGACGACGAGGAGATACAAAAAACCAGGAGTTATATACGCCACAACACTAAGGATATAAGGACACCTGCTTCACTGATTATTTATTTCCTTCCTTTTTCCAGTTTAAGTCTCCCCGCTACACCAGGCTGTCCTGTAGTTCGATGCTTTTTATATTTCACAGACATTTGAGCCAGAAAAAGTGCAATTCCACCCATCCACCAGCCACATTTCTGGAGCTGCTTTGCTTGTTTTTTGTGTCCTAGAGTGGTACTAAAATGGGTGCATGAACCGTGTCTGCCTGTCCCAAGTCCCGATCTGATTTTGACATCCAAAAGAGAAAAAGAAAAAAAGCTGTGAGTTTCTGTTGCGATTTTTTTAACCACCAGTAGAAGATCAGTGTGCTTACCTTGGACGGGCGAAAAAGGAGAGAGGACATGCTTTGTGCTGTTCACTATGGGATTCCTTCAGTTCTCTATTAACAGACTAAGTGTCTGCAGATACCTACCATGTAGGAAGTCTGAGAAGGCCAGAGACGATCCTGTGTCGCTCACTATCATCCCATATCAAAATGTCTCATTTATGTGTCATATGGTGTCAGTATAACAGCCCTGTTGTCTTTGTATCAGAAGTTAATTAAAATCTAAGTGTATGCGTGATACTACAAGCCATTTTATGAGAATGAGTAGCATAAGTGTTTGAATAAAGTCCATTTGTGCATGTGATCGTAAAGAGGGTGACAGTGTGTGTGCTTGCGCACAATTAATTGTGTGTGTGTGTGTATCCTATTCTACGGGTGTCTGCTAATGTGATTAATTGCTTGTATACAGATGTTCTATGAGTAATATATGAATCTAATATTTAATAATTTTATACAACTAACTTACATATGACAATATTTGACTCTGTATGACTCTCTTAAGCTGTACTGAAGTGTTATATCAGTTGTTTGTGTTTTTTTGCATTAAACCTTGCTTATATTTGTGTATTCGTTTACATGCGCCACGGTTATTTTGGGGGGTTGGGGGCTCATACAGGAACACACAGTTGCAGCAGTAAAAGTGTATTTTAAGCAACATAACAGGAAAGGAAGAAAAGGCAGCAGATGACCCCTCTGATACACAACTCGAAGCAGTCCGTTCATATACCCAAGCAGCCGCTGCTCACCCTGTTTGCAAGCACACACTGTGTGAATGTGGTGTGTCTGCGTGCATATATAGAAATTTATACGTGTTCATTTTCTGTGTCTAACCATGTTCATGTTCACGCATCCATCTAACTAATTCTATGTGCGTGTGTGTTTGTGTATGTGTGTGTGTGTGAGGGCGACTTTGAGTCAGAAAGTGTTTCCTGAGAGGCGTGGGAGTATTAGCTGGGTGGTATGGTACTGTAGGTGTGGGTGTCTGTGTGCATTCGCATAGCATGTGTGTGTCAGGCCCTTGGTGTCATGCACAGGGTGGGTCGCTTGTGTAACTCGCACACTATCTCGATGCCAAGAGGAAGAGCAATCAGTGAGCAGAGAGGAACCGAAGACAGGGAGGAGCTCAGGGCAGACAGAAAAAGATGACGACAAGGATACAGACAGAGACAGAGAGATGAGAGGAGGGGGGCAGTGGCACATCCATAAACAGGCAGAGCATCAGTGAACAAAGTGGAAGTGATTGTTTACAAGCAGGAGGAGAGTTAATGTCTTAAAAAAAAGGAGGGGGGATCCTTTTATAAGGTAGCTGTTTTATAAAAATAAAAAAGAAATCACCCCTGCACGCAAAGTCCAGGTTTGTTTATTTCTGCTGCAAAACTGGCCATTTAGACATGGGAGTCTACAGGGATTCACTCACCTGTGGAGCCAGCCTCAAGTGGGTATGTGAGGAAACTTCAGTTTTCAGCCCAGTGGCTTGGTCTGCAGGTGCGCACCAGATTTTTCACATTAAAAATGTAATTCTGTAATAACAACTAGTGTTTTAAAAAGCTTTTATAGTTGAATTTAGAAACTAAACGCACCCTTGTTATATTTTTCTACGTATTTAAGTAACGCTTCTTCACTATTTAGGCTGTTTGTGTGCAGCCAGATGATCACCTGCAGTGTACTGAAAGTGAGGCACAAACAGGAGAGCTTGAATCTGTGGAGGTGAAGTCTGTACTTGTTGTGCTGAGGTATGTGAGCTACAAATACCTCAGCTTAAGACATTAACATTTGTAAGTTACTGAGAATTTATTCATTGCTCAGGATTTTAATTAACATTTAAACTGGCTTCACATTAGTGGTTGACATGAATAATTAACAGTTCAGTAAGTGTTAGCTTAATCACTTGAAGTCAGTTTTGTTTGAACAGGAACATACACATACACGTAAACAGAGAACATAGTAAAGCTCATAAGTGAAAAACATTAGTCAGAAAATTTGAATAAAAACACAAATAAATTTTACCAATGATAAAAAACTGTGACTGTAACAGAAAAAAATTATAGTGAGCTCAACCAAACCGAGAGAGACCCCAGATTTGACTAAAATACCTAAAAATCTAAAAACAGTGAGGTATTTAGAGGTGATTTGACATTGTCAGCTGAACAGCTTCTTCTGTGGGAAGGTACGCTGTTTCAGAGCCCGAGGGCAATAACCTCAAAGGTCGCCTTTAGCTTTTACGTGAGGGCAGTGAGGGAAGTCATTGGAATGATGACCTCAGTGACCTGGAGGCAAAATACTGAGTTAAAAGATCAGTATCGTGGAGCTAATCCATTGTTTAAAATCTATTCAAAACTTCACAGGCAGTCAGTGCAGCCGAGTTAAAACAGGAGTGATCTGCTGCAATTTGAGCCATCTGCAAGCGAGAGAAAGTGGAACTGGGCAGTAGCTGTCCAGCTGAGAGGCGATGGCGGATAACACATGCAGGACTTTTCCAGATCAGTGACAAATTAAATGTGAGAACAAATAAACTGAATCAACCGGAGATCCGTTTCACACTTTGGTTTTCTGTCTCTCTCTGCAAACAGACTCATTTCCCCTTTAACCTCCTGGCGTCCACATATGTGGACATCACATTTTGAGTTATTTAGACCAAAATACTCAATTTTGCTCTGCAAGGGCCTGATATCCACTTATAAGGACATTATACTGCTACTGTTCTATCGAAATTTTAAACGAATATCCTCATATGTGGCTCTCATTTTTCTTAGAAACAAAGATTAGGTTAAAAAAAGAATCTAGTAATTCTTTGTTTTTACATTGATCAGGTCCCAATCAGCCCAAATATCAAAGAAAAATTAAAAATGCATGCCGTGGAAGAGTGGAGGTTAAACAAACAAAATTGTATTCACTTGATGAAATGAGGGTGCAATATTTTTTTCCACTATAATATAAACTATTTTAACTATTTTGTAATAACATCTACATGTTTTTTTAAAATGAAAAAGTAAATCTCAACACAAATAATTAGCAAGCATAAACGTTGAACGTTTGTAAAGGTTGCCTTTTTCACATGAGGCATTGTAAGATATTTATTAAAATCTGAAAAGAATATAAATAATAAATAAAAATAGTAAACTTTAGAAAAAATATATGATTGACTATATGGTCCTTTGAAACTTCTGAGGATTTCTTTGCTTGTTGATTTACAGCAAAACAAAAAAAACCAAAGAAAAAAAAAGAATGACAAATCTGATTATAGCGTGGGTTTTACTCACTGTAATGAGTTGTTTTCAACAGCAGGTCTGGACCAGAGTGGCAGCGCAACTACACAATTAGCTTGTTGCAATCTGGTTTTGCAAAAATTAGGCAAGATCATCAAATCCATTTTAATTTGACTCTGAGAAAGTGGCACCGCTGGATATATATATATATATATATATATATATACATATATATATATATATATATATATATATATATATATATATATATATATATATATATATACATATGTAGGTTTTTTTTATGTTTCAGTGTTAACCTGAATATGTGGGCGCAGAGACGAGCTGTGTTAACTGATAGTTGTTTTCAGAGGTGCAATGATTTCAAACTTGTTTCTAATGTAGATCAGACTTTCAGTTTTGCTTTTTGCTCAGTACTGAAAGTCTGCGCTTACTTGTTTTTTTTTTCTTAATGAAACTCCCCAGTTCTTTGTAATTTCATGTTGAGAAACATTTTACATTGCTCTGTGCACACACAGTCTTTCACAGAGTAGTGAATTCCTCCACATCTTCACTCCTAACATTACAGGTTTCACCAGCGTTGCTAGCGTTGCGTAACTTTTCCAGTGTATTGTTGCCTCACTGTCAATTTTTTTGAAACGTTTTACAGAACTGTGTGACTGTTGGTGCTGAATTTAACAATTTGCTCATCTTAACCATTTATTATTGAATTCAGTTGAATTTTATTTATTTAGAGCCAAATCACAACAACAGTTGCTATGAGCAATGGAAAGGAAAAACCAGACTCGGGGAGGGGCGGCCATCTGCCGCGACCTGTTAGGTTGAGGGATGGAAAACAAACAAAGGCACGCTGTGAAAGAGAGCCAGATTTTAATAATAATTAAATGCAGAAATGTGTATTAACACAGAGCGAGTGAAACAGGTGACTGAAGAAGAAACACTCAGTGCATCATGGGAGTCGCCCAGCAGCCGAGACCTATTGCACCATAACTAAGGGAGGACTCATGGTCACCTGATCCAACACTAACTATATATCCTAATATAGTGCATTTTTTTCTCTGTTTTCCACTGATAAAACTGTTTAACGATTCTATAAATCACAGAATTTTGGATTATTTTAATTTATACATCCTTCTATATTTAAATTGTGGACCAACAATCAAACAGAAGCCATACTGTTGTGTTTTTTTCAAATGTGAGCAGCTTGCCTCATAAATGCATCATCCTTCACTTAGTTTCAGTTCCTGAGAGGTGACATTATTATCGTTTGAATCTTTCCTAAAATGCAATTCACATGACATTTCATCTGGTTTGATGCACCTTAGAAATTCAAGCTACCAAAGCAACAAGAAGCACAAATCATTTTCAGAGACAGCAAACTTCAACAGCATTCAGATAATAAATCCTTTAAATGTTTGTGTGCGTTTAAGCAACGCTTGAATGCAGTGTGACTGTGTTTTCTCCAGAAACATCACTTATATAGTAGAAATAATTATATCCATGCATTTCCTTATAGCTAAAATATTTAAAATTTTGATCTGAATAGTTAACATTTTGAATAAGCACAATAGTTATTATTTCTACCAAGAAGTTTATGCCTGTAGGTCGGCAAACATGATCGGTCAGAAGGTTTTGAATGAATTCTGATAAAATTTTTGTGTCCATTAAAGACAGGCGTACATCCACCAATGTCTTCAAAGTCAACTTAATGATTTATTGGTCAGAATTTGAAAAATAACTTGTAAACTTATAAAAATAAACTATGATTCTTACAACTGTAGTGTGTTGTCACGGGTTCATATGTCGTGTCACATTTGACCTTTGATCTCTCCTTTAAGGGTTAATAGAGCGATCTGAAGGTCGAAGTGATTATAATGTTTCTTACTGTCGTTCTTTGTACTGACAGCATCCAGGCACATAAGGTATCACATATGAACATTATGTTATTATGACTTTGTTATGTACACTGCAGTAATTGTTTAAGTAATGAATCATTTGAATACATGTACGATTTTTCTGAATATGTTTTTTGGGGTTGTTTTGGTAAACAAGATCAATTTATGGTCAAAATATTTTTTCACGTGATATATTTTACTAAACATTTAAACAAATTTCAGTAAATTACTCTAAATGCATATATTATATACAAATTTATAAAAAAAATCATACTCAAAATTATATCAAGTTTATTAAAATAATGAAATCCTGCACTTTTTTTTACTACACTGGAAACACCTTAAAGTGTGTTTAAAAAGGACACAAAATTAATATCTACAGATTACGATACTATTAACATCATTATTATATTGCAAAGAAATAACTCACTCCTGGTTGTATTTTTGTTTCTCTTTACATCACATCATATTTGATCTAGATAATTTCAATTCATGAATTTAGCATTTAGCATTTCTTACACAGACTAATTACAAGAAATGGAGGAAAAAAAACCCAAGCGATGATCTTCTCTCCTAGAGTTGCGAAACTAACTGATCAAGCAGTCTATGTGTATTAAGGCCCCACCCAACTCTTGTATAATTTAAGAATTTTTTCGTCATGAGGTGATGTGCGTAAATAACCAAAAAGCGTCTTGCATAAGCTCAAGTTCCCACAGCTCCTCCGGTGTGTAATCTATGGATTTAAACTTGCAAGAGTCATTGAGGGACAGGAACTTGTGTCCTGGAAATGTGGGCTAATTTGTTAAGAATAGAAGGAAGTTAATCGGCAGGATGACAATACCACCTCTGCATCCTTCATAGATGAACAATCCAACATTACATAGCACTTCAAAGATCCACTATTGTCAGCTTGCAGGGCAGGGAAAGACGACATGAGGCTATTGACAAAAATGTGGTGATAGTAACGATGATGTGATTCGTGGTTTAACATCAAGCAGCAGCTGTCAAAGCGTTTTCCTGATGTTCTGCTCTTCCTCCTGCTGAGCACAGCTGAGAAAAACACTCGCACACCTGGAAGCAGCCAAAAATTATTTTTGTCAAACACAGCTGAGTCCCTCTCTTCCTCCGCCTTCAAGGTGTGTGTGTCCCACGTCTTCCTCACTATGGAGCCCCGTGACAGAGAGTCTTCCCGCCTCGTTTACACACAACCACATCCTGAGTGTTACGCACAGAGAGGAAGTGCTTCGGGGGAAGAAAAGAGTAAGTAAAGAACAGAAATACACACTGGGACTGACAGAAAAGCTGTGATACGTTAGTGTGGAAAATAAGCTTTAAAAAAAATCCCAGTTTGCTCTATAGGAAAAATTTCATGTCCAAATTCTGGCATATTCCTTTCCTGCAGGTGCACTAATCCAAAAAGAGTGTGCATAATATTTTAAACCTCTTATTAAAGGGACACTCCACTGCACACGCTTGCAGGTTCCCTCGTAGTAAAGTCTCTCCCGCACACACTTAGAGCTTCTCACCTATAATACGAGTGTTGACCTACTAAGTTGGAAATGGGCAAGAGGTCTGGCTCAGAGACCCCTATTGTCTTCTCAGTGAGCCCATGGAAAACATGATTCCTGCCATCAGTGGCAGAGGTAATGAGCCTGAACTTTATGAATGTGGGTGTTTTTCATAATGTCTTAAGTGCCGGTTTGTTCATGCGGATGTTTGTGCTCTCCATAGACGGTGGGGGTCCTGACTGTCGCAGAGGCCTTTGTGTCTGGAGTGTATCGCTGCATCGCCTCCAACTCTGCGGGGGCAGACCAGCTAGACATCCACTTCTACATCACAGGTGATCCCAGACAAGATCAATCATTGTGGGAGTTTTCTTTCCTTATTCCCACATCATAAACATGGAGTAAAGCTTCTGCTTGATCCTTTGTACATTAACTCAAAGTCTCTTTATGCAGAGCCTGCATGTTCCCAAAATAGAAACACCAAACTATCTTATACTTATTTGATTATTTTACCCATTCAAATATATAGTTAGATTTCTGTTAGTTTTTTGCAGATTTGACTCTGCACACCACTATAGTGGAATTTCAAACATTCAAGATGAAATTGCAGAGCAGACTCTCAGATTTAATTCAGGGACTTTAAAAAGGTATTGCATGAATTGTTTAAAAATGACAGCTTTTAACACAAGTCCACCCTTTTTAAACACTCAATTAGATAAACTAACATAATCTTAAATATAAGGATTGTTTTTAATATTTGGGTAAAAAACCATCTGCAGTCAGTGACTCTCTGTAGTGTAGAACCCATGAACATCACCAAATGTCCTGTTTTCACCCCTAAGATGCTTTGCCAGGTCTGCAGCTGCCTTCAGTATGTGGGTCTCTGTGCCTTCAGTTTTGTATTTAATACATGTGAAATGTGCTCTGTTGGGTTGAGATCAGGTGAATGACTTGGCCACTGAAACATATCCCATTTCTTTGACTTAAGAAACTCTTGGGTTGTACTGTCCAATCAGTTTTGTGCCGCTTGGCTGGATCAGAGCAGAGAATAGAACCCTGTACACTTTACAATCCATCCTACTACTTCTAGCAGCTCTCACATCATGAATGTACAATAGTGGCTTAATTCCTTTGGCAGCCATACATTACTATTCTGTCACGAGTGGCTTAAAAGCTGTGACACATAATCAGACCATTAGTCAAGTAAAACAACAAAAACATTTTATTTGAATTCAACAAAACTCAATGAAGTTACAAAGGAAAAAAAAACATTCCTCAGTCAGTAAGTGAGTAGTGTTGGCATGTTTGCTTTTTGCCTAACGTGGTGAGTGAAATGTTGTTTGGGTAGAGAGAAAAGGAAAAAGGTCGAGTTGTTTTCCCCCCCCCGAGGGAGCAAATGGAGTGCGCGTCTATACTGGTGAAGACTGGGCCGAGGTGTTCCCAGTCACTAATAACTCAACCACACCCGCTGTGCATCTCTAACACAAAACACACAAAGACAACCTGCCAGCCCAGCAGCCAAAAGAGGCAGGTTCATCACGTTGTCTCCACTATGTTTGACAGATGGTGCGGTAAACTTCATGAGCTGTTTTCTCTTCATTCTGGTGCAAGTTTAACTTGGTTTTAATTTTTCCAAAGATCTTTTTTTCACCAGTGCAGGCTCTTTTAGTTTGTTTCCTGACAAAGTCTAATGCTTCCTTCTTGTTCCTGAATGTAACCAATGGTTTGTACCTTTGCAAACCCTCTGTATTTACACGCATGTAGGTCTCTTCATTGTAGACCTTACAATGATGCATCTACCTCTTCCAGACTGTTCTTGACTAGATAATGTGATGGGATTTTTCTTAACCATGGAAAGAATTCTGCGATCATCCATTTTAGTCACCTTCTCTGGTATTTCAGGCCTTTTGGTGTTGCAGAGCTGGCAAGTGGATTCATGAATCATTATTTTTAAGGAGTATAATAAATTATTTGGGGTTTTTTTAGTCTAATGATAACTTTCAAGGGAAAAACTGCTTGTCGGCCAGTTGACCTCTTACTTCTGTGCCTCTGAAAATGTGGGACTGTGTGTAAGAACAGTTAATGCAATACTTTTGCATTGAATTAAAGCTGAAATCCTCAAAGGCAAAATAGCACACATAAAAACACCTTTATTCAAAAACTTAACTGTAAACAACTCCATTACTAACATGAAGGTTAAAATCCTCTGAAATCTATGATTCATATTGATTTGCTTTTTACACCAATGCGCACACACACACATTCATACATTCCCTAATGGCTGGCACATTTTCAGGGTTTTATGATGAACTTGAGCTTACAACATCTTTACTATGTTGTATGAAAAACAAAATACCCTTCAGTCAACATTAGCAGTAAATGAAGAGGCCATAAATATGTGCAAATGTGCAGACAAGCTTATTCGCATAATAATCATGTTTGAAAAACAAAAAAAGATAAGGATATTGAGTATTGCAAGAGTATTGCAGCAAGATCACCACGCTGATATAAAAAGAGACCGTGATGTCTCAGAGCAATGGATTTAAATGGTTGACAATAATAATAAAATAAAACTGCAGTCAGTATGATGCAGATATACTTAAAGCCAGAAGTGTGAATTACTGTTCAGATACAAGAACTGAAGTAAAGCTGAGCAGAAATGCCTGCACAAAGATATCACGCAGAGTTGAAAATACCCGGTAGCACATAACAGTTTGCATGCATCACGTACATTTCGTACTCTGTAGTTTTGTGTGCCATGTGAAGTGTGTTGTACAGGTAAAACCTGAGTGTGTATGTGTCTGCAGTCAGGCTGCGCTGAGCTTTTAGTGTGTGAGCAAGAGCGAAACAGGAACCTGGCGCTCTTATCATTCCACTTCCCCGTGCAGCGCACTTCCTTGGACTGGCAGGTCCACTTATTTCGGGAGGCCTTGGGGTGTTCGGGAAAGATAAACACTATCTGCCATCAGGAAACTCTCAAGCCGTTTCCACGGGAAGTTTCAGATGGCTAAAGTAAATAAAAAGCCTTTTTACTGTATTCCACTAGCTGCTTTAACCCACAATAGCCATTCAACATAGTTATCAAAGGTTATAGAAATGAAGACTTGGTAGAATGAGCTCTCCTGGTTTCAGGCACCAGTCAGGATCCAGACTCGCATGTCAGGAAACTGAGACGGCTTATTCATCTCAGTGGAGGGTTATTTGTTTATACCTCCTCCTTACTTCTTCTTTCCAACTAATCCATGTATTTCTCTGCTCTGTGTCTCCATCAGATGTCCCTGGAGGCTTCTGTGTAAAGCAGCTGGAGGAG
Source organism: Simochromis diagramma (assembly GCF_900408965.1). Taxonomy (NCBI): domain Eukaryota; kingdom Metazoa; phylum Chordata; class Actinopteri; order Cichliformes; family Cichlidae; genus Simochromis; species Simochromis diagramma. The sequence continues at coordinate 5,144,143 of NW_024387040.1, forward strand.
GCCAGAGAGGGTGGAGACCTCCACCTCACCTGTTTAGCCAATAAATACCTGTACACAGCACTGTCATGGCAGAGAGTGAACAACACAGAGGAAGCCCAGTCTCGCGGCTTGAATAATCAGCAGTTCACATTTGGAGAGTTCTCCAACTCGCTGGTCCTGTTAATAAGCAACCTGACGGCCAGAGACAGTGGAGCCTACAGATGCTCTGCCCGCCACATCGTCACCGGGCAGGAGACACACCTGGACACACAGGTGGAGGTGACAAGTGAGTAATCTCAACCTAATGCACTCATAAAGAAGAAAGCTTTTTTTTTTTTTTACAGTACCCTTTTAAAACTGCACAAAGCTTTTGAAGATAAGTGAAACCTATTGTAGTTTGAACTGTTTTGCTTATGGCAATCTTTAATATGTGTTTGCAGACTTACAGAAGGAGTTTAACTTAAAATTAATTTTCTATAAAAAGAAAAGAAAAAAAAGGACATATTGAGGACATTTAAACTCACAGCCTCTTCATGTTGTTCTAGTACTTTATGTTGCAGTTGTTTGCAAACACACACATTCGCAGAGGTCTTGCTGCTTGGGAATGGGTCCCCTTAGTTTCCTGGGGCCCCACCCTAGCTTTGCTCTTGCACTCCAGCTCAGCACCTCTTTCACGTGGGAATGAGCTCTTGACTGGAGGAAGAGCACACAATGGCACTTCCCACAATGCCACATTTACAGGCCCCTGTGCAGCGCTGCAGGAACAATCAGCCAATCAGACACTGTCAGGCCCCAGCCCTCGCAGACAATCATCAATTGTTGTGCAGGAGGAAGATAGAGGAAACAACAATCAGTTGCTGTGGTTAAGTGACTTTTCTTCGTGTCTTTTACGGCTGTTCTCAATACAATCAGGGCTTAGCGCGTCAACTTCCTCCCACGGGACACCCAGCAAGGGAATTACTAGAGATACGGGGTGACTAGGATGAAAGAAGTGGTGGTGGTGGGGCTGGAAAAACAAGAAAAGGGGAGAAATGGAGAAAAATTTTAAACATGGAGAGTATGAAGTCATCTATTTTTATTATCATGTATCGTTGTGCAGTTATAGTGTATAAGAGCTGTGTTGGCCTCATTGTATGCACTCACGCACAAGCAGCTGTCCGCACAATGAAAATGTTCTGAAATTAGTTTTGGTTTTTCTTTTGTTTTTAGTTCAATTCAGTTTCACTTCATTTCCGGAGTGATTTTTGATTGTTTCAGCTCAGTTTTTCTAGTTGGAAAATCCGTAGTTTTACTTTCATTTTTATTACTTTCACTTTTACTCCTTTTATTTATCACTTCAAAACAGGAGTCACTCTCTGTCTATGAATACACACAACACTTTCTGAACTCAAAGTCGTGTCATGTAGACATCCAACGTCTTAGTAAAGAAAATGTACCAAAGCTTTGTCCGGAATGTTGCGTTGACGTAAATTAAGAACAATTCCTGGATATTTCTATTTTATTTCAGATGGCTTATTTTTTTTAACCCCTTCACACTGAATGAGTCAGATTTGTTGCGTGAGTTTTTTGTACGTTTTTGAGACTCCTACAGCAGAAGTGTGATTACCGCACACACTAAAAAATTGCACACACCCCTGTTCTCTGCTGGCCATCGGGGCGGGGGGGCTGGAAGGAGGTGTTGGCCGTCCGATTGAGATCTGGATGGGTCTTCCTGCTGCTGTGGAGCCTGGGGCGGTCTGCTTGCCTCCACCCCGGGGGAAAGGGTAACATCTCCTGGGTCTAGGTGCCGTTTCCCCTCCAGGGGTGAGGGTACCTGGACCCGGGGTATAGAGTTTGTTTGGGGAGTGTGATTGTGTGTACAGTGTCCATGTATGTCTATCCCTACGTTGGGTGAGTGCTGAGTATTTGTATATGTGTGCATGAGGGTGGGAATGCATGTTTGTGTCTGTGTGTGCCTGTTTGTCTGTGTCTATATGTCAGGTTGGGTCTTACACTACACCTCTCTGGGAACTCCCAGGTCCTCCAAAGGCCTATCTCCCCTCACCGCACTCCCTGCCGGTAACTGATGCTCTCAGGGGTCGGTGCGTTGGTGGTTCTTGGTGTCTGGGGCTGGGCGCTCGGGTATGTACCAGCTCACTCCCGGTGGCTACTTGGCAGGGCCTGGTGCCTGTTGCTCGGTCAGGCCTCTTCCGGGGCAAAGGGGGCCCTCGGGCCTCCGGCCTCTGGGCCTGTGACTCGGTTCACTCTGGCACAGCTGGCTGCCGGCAGAGCCGGCGAGCACATCACTGCAGCCCCCTCTGGCTTCTGCTCCGTGGCTATTGGGTGACCCCTCATCTGGGGCTCTCCTCAGCTCTTCCCAGGAGGGTGGCACGGATGCCCCTCCAGTGGTCCTCCTTGGGCTCTCGCGTGTTTAGTATGTTGCTCTGGTTTTTTTTTTTGCTTGTTTTCACTTCTTTTTCTCTCAAAAGGTGATCCAGGAGATTTTTTTCTCTTCTTTCTCTTTTTAAGTGCCCTTTCTCACTATCCCTCCTCATGTCTGTCCCGTCTGTAACAACTGAAAATAAAATAAAATAAGTAATAACAACAAAGGTCGATCAAATGGACCAATACGGCAAGGCCGTGATGATCCATGTGGCAAAGTAAATCCATTGGGTCTCCTTGTTGGTCTTCAGAAAACAATTCTGACGGCTAAAGAACCAAATGGGACAGGCAAAAAAATAAATAAATTTAAAAAATAAAATTGCACGATAGATTTTTAAGCAATAAATTGAAGGGAAGAAATGTTGCAAATATAATGCAAGTTAAAACTCCAATCCAAATTAATTTTTTGTTGTTTTTTGTTTTTTTTTAATCTGTCATGAAGTTTCAATAAAAACTACTAATAATAATAATCATTTTTATCATTAGTTTTTCAGACTTAGTTTGAGTTTTGAGTTTAATTTTATTAACCTTGAATTCACCCCATTGTTGCTGCTCTTTGTATTGCAGGGTTATTAATAAAAAAAAAAGGCCCAAGAGGACCCAAACTTCAGCTGAGTCACAGGTTTAAGCCAAGGCCACTCTTCCACGTGTGTCACTACCAGCATTGTAGTTATTGTCCAAAAGTGGCACGGGTCCAGAAAACTATGGGAAACAAATAGCAGCAGTTTCACTTTATAACAAAACTGTTCAAGACTGTAACTACGACTGTGACTACTGTAAAAACTGGCCGTTTTTTTTTTTTTGTTTTTGTTAATTATCAAGTGGTGAAAAAACAGATTAGCCCACAAGACCTGAGAAGTTCTTATTTTTAGTTCTTATTATCAGCAGTGGGTAAATGGATCCTTACTGTACCTCAAGTTATGTAGAGACTATAAAGTTACTTTAAAGGTCAACTACGGGGACTTTTAGCTCAAAAGGAGTAACCAAAATAATCCTAAAATGATCCAAACGTCTGCTAATTTAACATTTAAATCACATAACAAAGAAGAAAACATCTATGTAACTCCATTCATATTCACCTATACATTTATTTATCAATTATTCAAAGTGTCACTACTGGTGACACTTGCAAGTAGCGTACAGCTGACAGTTCAATATAAGGTGCCAGACAACCCAAACATGAGCAGTCGTAGGGCCAAAGTCAAGGGCACAGTTGTGTTTTTCCATGATAAAGAAAAATCTGTTTTCATCAAGCCCATTCTTCTACATGTGTCACTACCAGCTCATACTTATTGTCCAGAAGTGGCACGGATCCAGAGAACTGTGGGAGAAAATAGCTCTGGTTGCATTTCTACAGATTTTAAATAATCCTCAGCAAACAATAATCTTACAAATTTATGTTTGTGTGTGCGTGTGTGTGCAATTAATGCCATATTCAGGTGACTCTGTAGTTGTATATACAGCTAAAATACACAATCATCATGTATTTTGGCTCATGATTCCTGTTCTGGTGTATTTTTACTGTTCAGCAGTCACTAATTTTGGCCACAACAGGCAAAGCGGAAAAACTGTAATGAAGAGTATGGAAATGAACAAAGTTGGCAAAAAGCAAAAGAGACTTCCATTTCCTTAGTTAGTATAGATCAAAACAGAGCTAAAAGTAGACACAGCAGTGGAAACTGCCAGAAACAATGTGCTCAAAGTACAAATTATTCTTGCAATAGAAATGTACAAGATGACACAAACGTCTGAAGCTCGCTAATGTTTCTTTATTTCATCAAAAAGGAAAATAACTCACTATGGCATAATGTTACCATACAATCAAAGTGGAGATGATTTTGCTTTAAACAGTACTCTGGTGACTCGGTAATCTGTCAAATGAATGTTTAAACTTGATTATTTTTGTGGTTTTTGCTGCAAAAAATATTTGTAAAAAACTACTATACTTCTTCAATAATGATATGAAGTAAAATCAACCGCCTACCTCTGAAATATAGTGGAGCAGAAGTATAAAACAAGGGGGAAATGGAAATACATGCATAAACCACAAGGACAGTATAATTAATGCATTCAGTTAGATTACACCCAAACACTCATCTGTGCTGCACTGTTAGATGCAAAATATCCTCAAGGAACCACTGACACTGCTGCAGTAGTTTGTCGAGGAACCACTCAGAATGTTTTTGAGCTCATTATTATTATTAGAAGTAGTACTAGTGGCAATATAAGCCCCATAAATACACAATCTCTCAAATATTACATGAGACAGATTAAGCAGAAAATTCAGATTAAAGTTATCATAATTCATCTCTTTCTCCCCCTTCAGTCCTGGAGCCTCCTGTCCTGGTGAGTAATTTGACAGATTGCACCGTTAATGTTAGCAGCTCAGTGACCCTCAGCTGTCCATCTCGAGGGGTCCCACCCCCAACCATCACATGGTACAAAGACCAGCGTGCTCTGCTGCAGGGATCAGGTAAAGAAATCTTAACACGTAAACTTTAGCGGTAAACCGGTGGTCTGTAACTTATTTGATGCCGTCTTTAGGTATTGTTATATCAGCAGAGGAAGCGAGGCTCCATATTGACCGGATCACAGTGGAGGACGAGGGTCTCTATACGTGCCAGGCAACCAATGAGAGGGGGTCTGCTGAGAGCTCGGCCTACATATGGGTTAGCGGTAAGGATCGCTGCTTTTTAATTGGCTCTCCACACAGTTGCCTATGTAACACATCCATATATAACCACTTTTGAACGTGCTTTGTTTTCACGTGTTTAAATAGGTGTGTAATGTGGATGCAGACATTTAGTAAAGTACATCACATTGTTTTGATGTAGTGTTTATACAGAGAGTGTGTCAGTTCTATTAATGGAGGATGATGAACGTCTGTTTATTAATTTCTAAGTAAACATTGATCAAAGTACGTCTTAACATAAACGTACTCAGCCTTTTGTTCAGTTTCCCTCATTCACACACCCACCCACACACACACACACACACACACACACACACACACACACACACACACACTGACGTCCGGAGGTAGTAGAGAAGGCAGGACCTCTGGGGTTCCTCCCGGTCCAGGTCTGGAAAAAGAGAACTGACCGTGTGTGTGTGTGTGTGTGTGTGTGTGTGTGTGTGTGTGTGTGTGTGTGTGTGTGTGTGTGTGTGTGTGTGTTGTTGTGTTCGGATCAGTGAGGAAGGAAGCTGTCTCCCATTTTTATTTCCTCCGGAAGGGTCCGGCCTACGTCTCCAAGAGGCTCCACATAGTAGTGAGCTGGGCATTTCTTCATCATCCCATTAAAAAGATTTGAAAATAGTAATAAACCCACATTTAATGAGAGGGAAGCATGATGGTCTCTGTGCGTTATGTGACCTTGAAATCACAGTGACCCCATTCGGATGGATAATTAAAGCATCAAGTACCTCAGTCTGATAAACTATTGTAATTCTCAGAACTGCAAAAAGGAATAAACATTAATTTTATCAATTAATATATTCTTTTATGTACATATATTCTACCCTCCGCTGCTCAGTCCAGGATTTTTATGTAGAGTAAAGAATAAATACCTTGAGATTTAAGCAGCATTAAGCTACTGGGTGTGTTTATGTGTGCAGGTGCTCCAGAAAGCTCATTTCTTGAAATCCCTACTCTCACCTGTACCTGTGTGGTGGCTGCTCTCTTTTGGTTTTTGATCACGCTCTTCATACGAAAAATGAAGCAGGTGAGAGGATTATTTTGCTTGGTTTTTTTTTTGTTGTTGTTTTATGCATAATGAGAAAAATATGTACTATCACTTTTATGTTTTCTATACTTCATATATTTGAAAAAGTCCTAGATTGCTTTTACAGTATGCTTTAGATCATTATCCTGTACACTTCACAATCCATCCACAGTTTCTCTCTTTCTCCAATCTTTTTTTTTCCTCCCATCATTTTGGTAACCTTGGTTTCATCTGTCCAAACTAGTTTTTCCATGACTCTTTTTGAGGCCCCTTGATGTTGCAGAGCTGCCCACTGCATTCCTTCTTTTTTCCTCTCTCGCTGATAGGTTTATTTGAGCGTTTTCTCGGTCTAATAATGACCTCTGTTTCTTGGAATCAGACCAGCTCCAGATCTTTCATCTGTTTAGTTTGTCATTAAAAGAAATGGGGGAAAGCCCTCACTGGCTTATGAAACTGCTTGCCAATTATTTCTGAGCCTCTAAAAACGAGGCAATCTGTATAAAAAATGTCTATAACTCATAAACAGTAAATCCAATACTTTTGCAAATCCCTGTAATTAAAACTGAACGTCTTCCACTTCTATCGCATCCACTGTAATTATGTACAGAGGCAACACTACAGTAATAGCCATTATCCAACAGCCATGTCGACATCACAGGTGCTGATTGTGAATAATAGAGCTGAGCCTTTTTGCTGCGCAGCAGCCTTGTGTTGTGATCCTACAGTGTTGTATATGCTATTTTCATCTGTTTGTCATGTGGCTGAGTGTTTCTCACTCTCCTGCCAATTTGATTGCCTCACAGCAGTTTGCGTACTGTCACTTTTATTTTATTTGTCTAAGTGTTTCCCACACTGTACTTCTGCCCTACCATTATCCCACTTATTGGACTTGTGTAATGCTACTCTGGCTGATGTTTGGTAGCTTTGGTGGTAGCTTTAGATGGGCAGGAAGAGGCTCCACGTTTACTCTTAAGATCCCCTTACCCCTCCAAGTTGGCGCAGGTACTCCATCCTGCAGTCAGTTATGTTTTCTATGTCACTGAAAGAATAACTGATGGAGGATGACCATGACAAATGCCCATCATGTTTTGGCGATCATCCTGAATTCACAGAACCAAAGTTAACTGTGTTGGGATTGAGGGCGATTTTTCACCAGCACCTCAGCTCTTCCTTTAACCTCCCTCTCCTCTTTCACATGTTTTTCTCAGTGAATATTTTTATGCTGGTAAATAACAATTTCCATAATAATTTTATTTTCCTAGACTGATGCAAGGTGTTTGTATATGTTTAAAGAACTAGTGGCTTAGATTAAACTACATGATTAGATGATACTTTATTAATCCCTCGGGTGGGTTCCTCCGGGATATTCAGTTATTTATTTATTTATTTATTTTAGAGAGATTAAAGTAAAGGTCTGTTTCCGCCCGGTTTCGAACCGGGGACCTTTCGCGTGTGAGGCGAACGTGATAACCACTACACTACGGAAACCGCTTGACGGCTAAGTCTACAACAGAATATACTAATTAATGCATTGACATCGATAGGTACAAAAACAAATTAATTGTGCATTTGAATGCACAATTTACATTTTTTTTCCTTTTCAACGTGCCGTTGAAGACAGAAAACGGTTGCTAGGGTGCAAACTATGCTCTATGCTGGTACATTTATATACAGTAATAATAGTAATAATATGGTACATATAAAATATATAATAGCGTATATTATAATAGAATATGATAAATGAAACTAGCTCATTAAATAATAGCTTTTGACGACATGATGACAAATCTATGATTTTAATGTCTCCTTTATGCATAGACAAACCTTTTAAAGATGCTCTCAGCTTCACAGTAACTAAAAATCTGACTTTATAGTTATTTATGTCAGAGTCCCTCTAAACTGACTATGGTGCAGCTGATCTGCCAGGTTCTGGATGAAAAACGGTAGTAAGTATTTCTTTTTTTTCTTTTAACTGATACCGACTGTCTTCCAAAGCCCAACAGCTCATACACCAAAACCGAGTACTTGTCAATCGTACTGGACACAGGAGAGGGGCCGATAGATGAGCAGTGCGAGAGGTTGCATTATGACCCCAACCAATGGGAGTTCCCCCGGGAGCGCCTGAAATTAGGTATGTTGGTTCAATCTATTAAAGAAAAATTGTTTTTAGCTGATACTCTTGTGTGGGCTGAGATCAGACAGATGTTGTGAATGCAGTGGGAGCGAAAGGAGGTATTTAAGCCCACGTAACAACACAAGGATTTTCTCATAGACCTTATCAGCTTATTATTGGGAGTGACTCTCATTCCATTAATCAGACTTTTAGTCTGTGTTGTCTGTGCTCAGCTAATTAACCCCAGCATGAGACATGTAAACAGTGTTTACCGAAACTAATCAGCTCTTACGGTCATCAGGGCGGGATTTGGACAGATGGGCAGCTGGTACGGTCTAAAGTCTTCTGTTATCAGCTCCTCACATCTGGATTGGATGATAATCATAATTAACTGAGTTGTTTTAAAAAGACACAAAACACACCTCCCGTATCCGTTTCATTCACATTCTCACGCTGTCTTTTTTCTCTCAGGAAAGCTTCTAGGCCGTGGGGCCTTTGGTAAAGTCATGCAGGCATCTGCATTTGGTATAGACAACGGCACCAGCTGCAAGACTGTGGCTGTGAAGATGCTCAAAGGTTAGGTCCATGATATTCGGTTAAATTTAACTACAATTTAAAACCCTTTTCTGACACTCACTTTACTATTCTTCCTTCTATCCACCAGAGGGCGCTACAGCCAGCGAACACAAGGCATTGATGACTGAACTGAAGATCCTCAACCACATTGGAAACCATCTGAATGTCGTGAACCTTCTGGGAGCTTGCACCAAACCAGGAGGTGTGTGTGTGTGTGTGTGTGTGTGTGTGTGTGTGTGTGTGTGTGTGTGTGTGTGTGTGTGTGTGTGTGTGTGTGTGTGTGTGTGTGTCGAGGGGGGTTTCCATGCATTTGTCACCACATATGTGTGGAGTCACTGTGTTCGTGTTAATTTACTTGAATTCGCAATCAGTACCTGCGCATCTGTGGCCTTACAACAGAGTTATTACAGTTTGTTGTATTTATTGTGTTTTATCATTATTTTATTTATTGATTCATTTATTAATTTAATTCAGTTTAGTTTCAGTCAGTTTCAAGACAGTTTTTTGTCACTTCAGTTTAGTTTGAACTCTTTGAAACCCATTTGTTTTGGGTTAGGTCTTATTAATTTCACTATTCTTCCATTAGCTTTGGTCTTCTATTTTTATTTTTAATTATTATTGAATAGAGGACATATGTCATATTTAGGAAAATCTGTAAAAACAAACTCAATAAGCACATCCATCAAAGCCTCATCAGGCAAAGTTTTACCAAATTTTTAAGAACATAATTTACTATAATTTTTATCACACTAATACTAAAGTTAAGGATATTTCCTCTATATTTGTATTTAATTTGTAAGTTTACAAGTTCACAAAATAATTTCAGTTAAATTATTTTTGTTCAAAAGTCCAGTTTTTGTTTTTATTTCTTCTTAACTAAACTGTGTTTTTTTCACATCTACTTTAAGTTTTAGTTTAGGTTTAGTTAGCTGTGATAACCTTGCCTTGCACTTACTTACTGTGTGTCTGTCCTGTGTGTACAGGACCGCTCATGGTCATTGTTGAGTACTGTCGTTTTGGAAATCTTTCAACCTTCCTAAAGAACAAGAGAGACGTGTTTGTACAAGACCGGGTGAGTTCAGCTGCTGAACTTATTTTTTTAAAATAAAACAGGCCTTTGAGTTACTTGTGGTTGACAGAACAATACTAACTCCCTTGTGCTGTACACGGTTACAAAATCGTACACTTAAAAAACTCACTTCTGCAATCGGTTTTAAGTTCAAAGATGTTTATCAGTTCTTAAGCGGGACACAATGTTCTCTAATTTCAAAGTTCACAAATAGCTCAAAAGTTTCTTCAGTTCCCAAAAGCAAAACATGTTTTCATTCATTTTCCACTAACAAATAATTTAAAAACTACAATTTAGAAGATCTCAGAGGACACGTCTGCCTCAGTCCTCAATCCAATCTAACATACCTGAAGTGTAATCTTATAGCAGAGGAGCTGTAAGACCAAAATACCTGCAAGACACTTGATTTGTAAGGCATGTTTGATATACAGTTAAACTGCAGTCTAACCCTAAACCTACCACTATGTGGTTCACCAGCAACTTGGACGATCTTAAAGATGTTAAATTTTACTTCATCATGCAGTATTTTATTTGATTCACTCAGCTGGCTGGAGTAAAAGGTGGAGGGCAGTGTTGGGACAGCAGCGTGTCCGACGACCAGAGCAGCTTTCACACAGACTTTGATGAGAGAGATGAGCAGGGCCTCTGTAAGACCTGAGCCTGGTGAACATTTTATTCTCGTCATTAATCAAACTGCTTTTGACACCTCTCTGTTTCTTCTGCTTCTAGATCCACAAACTGCTCCCAATTCCCCTCTTTACTTGGAGGATCTCATTTCTTTCAGCTTTCAGGTGGCACGAGGAATGGAGTTTCTGGCCTCTCGCAAGGTCTGACTCTTTGCTATTCCACCTGTGGGCATACACATACACGTATACTGGTTTTATGTCCTCATCTGTGTTCTGTGTGCGCCTGCATCAGTGTATTCACAGAGACCTGGCCGCGAGGAACGTTTTACTGTCAGACAATAAAGTGGTGAAGATATGTGACTTTGGCCTGGCCAGGGACATCTACAAAGACCCCGACTACGTCCGCAAAGGAGATGTGAGTATTTCTGAGGAACCTGGTTTGAAAAAGATGACACACCACTCTTATTTTTTTTTTTACACAAAGTGACACATCTTGCAAAGTGTTGTTCATATAGTGTGGTTTTCAGTCCAAAATGGGGAAGTAGTTTTGTCATGGCAGTCTATCACCAAGGCTTTTATAAATAAATAAACTCATTATGTTGAGTGGTTCAAAGGTATGAAGCAAAAAATCATGAACTTGTTTTCCCTAAAAAGATTTATTGTGATTCTTTGGAATCAGCCATCCTTCAAAGTTTTCTCACATAAGCCAGGTTTGGTAATCCTGTGTCTTCACCGTCTGCCAGGCCCGACTCCCTCTCAAGTGGATGTCTCCCGAGTCCATCTTTGACAAGGTGTTCACCACCCAGAGTGACGTGTGGTCCTACGGCATACTGCTGTGGGAGATCTTCTCTTTGGGTAAGAGACCTGTGCTTTTTCTGAACATAGGCACGGGATGGACAATCATTACATAATGTCTGCACAAGCATATGAGCCTCATGAACCAAAATGTGTGCACTTAATAGGAGCGTCCCCGTACCCTGGACTTCACATAGATGAAGAGTTCTGCCACAGGCTGAAAGGGGGAACAAGGATGCGGGTGCCAGAATACAGCACGCCTGAGATGTGAGCTGATATTTATTTCTCAAAAATTGCACAGCTGCACAGCGATTTGGAGAGCCGGTGGTTTGGGTTGTGCAGAAATGTATACCTTATTATTTTGTACAGTAAGAAAATCCCTGCATGTAGAACTCCAAGAACAAAATGTGTTGCTAATCTTTAGTTGTCAGCGCATCATCATAGCCAGTCTCTTCAATCACTTTCTATTAACAGATGCTTATGGGGAGGAAATATACTCCACTATCTATTTACTGATTGACCTTCGGTCCAGGGACCCATCCAGACCTATTGATCGATCAATGGGTGATGGATGGGAAGGTTTAAAAGATCTGAAATGGTTGATAAAGTTATCCTCTTTTGAAAAAACACTGTAAGGTGACCAATGCTCATTTCCAGCTCTGTTATTTTTATTCTTGGCTAAACTTTAGCAACTTGTGCAGCTCTTATGTAGCTCGTCCACTGTCTAACAGAAGCTGCTTAGCTCCTCTCTCTATGAGCCTCCGTTAAGGCCTTCTTATTAAGCAGGCTTTCTTCTAATTGTGTGCTCGTCACAAACAAAAGGTTTGAACAGCATGTGGGCGGAGTTGGTGTCTTTACAGCCAGAGCCGTGCG